>NC_141695.1:1689408456-1690043456 GCF_964263255.1 Lissotriton vulgaris
TATAACCGAAGAAGGGGTGTGGAAAGAAAATAACTTCTACATTTTTGACATAAGCAGTGGAGAATTACTGCCGCCACCCACAATGATCATGACAGATTCACACGCATGGATAATTTCTTTTAACTGACATGAATTAGCTCAGCATTTATTAACTTTTTATTCTCTGTCCCAGGACCAGACATCAGAAACCTGCAGAGTTTCTGAGAAGAGCATCTTTGTCCTCTTGCTGAGTGGGTTGGATTCAAAGGTGATCTTTGTGCCTTCTGTGTAGACAGCCCTGCCTTACAAGCTGGGAGAAGTTGATATCAGCTAGGCATGTGATAACCTATTTATTAATCTATACACCATTTCTGCTGTGTCTTTCAATTCCATTATCAAAGGCCTACAATCAAACTCACTGTGTTTGTCACATCAGGTAATTACAAAAACAACAGTTGATGGACAGAATGCAGAACAATGTCCTACATTCACCCCAGTACAGAGATCTGGGCCTAAATCCATCGTTATTTTGCTCACCATGCCATTCCAGGGTCAACCCAGCCGTATGCAAATCAGTCTTGACCCTGTGCCCCATGGGAACAGTCCAGCCCAAACTGCCAAGCCAGGTTCTCCCTGGACTGGAAACAAGCATCCTAGAACCGGTTTCGGGCTTTCAGCCCTCATCGGCTAGGATAGCTTGATTCCAGTGGCATGGAGAGCAAGGGACTCACTTCTGAGCATACCTGTCCCACTCGGGGTGACAAATGCAAAAACAACAGTTGATGGACACAAGGCAGAACAATGTCATACATTCACCCCAGTACAGAGATCTGGGCCTAAATCCATCGTTTTTTTGCTCACCATGTCATTCCAGTTTGAACTCAGCCATATGCAAATCAGTCTAGACCCATTTATTTTGCATTCCGTCCATCAATTGGGTGTCTTTTGCTTTCTCGCCCTAAGTGCGCCAGGTATGACCAGACCTGGGCCCTGGGCTCACTGTGCCACTGGAAGCACGCTATCCTGGCTGAACTGGGGTGAAACCCCGAAACCGGCCCTAGGATGCTTGTTTCCGGTCCAGGGAGGACCTGGCTTGGTAGTTCGGGCTGGACTGTTCCCATGAGGCCCAGGGTCAAGACTGTTTTGCAGGTCTAAACTGGGGTGGCATGGTGAGCAAAATAATGATGGATTTACCCCAGATCTCTTGACTGGGGGTGAATGTTTTGATTTATTCTGCATTCAATTGTGTGTCTTTTACAACAGGTATTAGTCATTTGTTGAAATCCGAATCAATCCCCACTGTATATGTGTGAGCGGGTTATCCTGTCACTGGGTACATCTAGAATTCCAGCTATCGCCATTTTAAAAGCTAGCAAAGTCTTCCTGTGTTACATCAATCTTTTAGTCAGTGCACACCCTATTGGCTAGAGTTACTCTGTTTCAACCTCTGATGTGCCTATTATAGCTATCTGAGAAGAATATTAGGGCCTTGTTTAAGCACAATACCAACTGAGCCATAACACCATTTTCTGTCTGGTTCCTGTACTTCTTCAGACATCAGCCGAGAAGGGGATTCATTTGTGGCAACATCAATTCAGGAAGCCATCAGCAGTGTAGACAGCGCTATCAATTCAACACGAACAGAACTGTTCAGCAGGTAAGATTTCTCCTGCGTTCTGTCCTCTGTCAAATGTACCCACAATCATGCAATGGCCAGGATTTAGGTGGTGTTTACCTCCATGGCAGTGGTGGCCATGCCAAACGTCATATGCAGAGGCTAACAATTAATGGTTATTAACACATATGCCACCCCAGTTCATCACCATGACGCACTTCCTGCACCTCTCCTTTCAGTGATGGCAATCGGTCTTGAACAATAAATACTCACACACCTGACATTGCAGTATGTACTACAAACACTAGTTTCTCATTAGAGAAACACGTCTTGTAGTGTATTAACCTCCTATTTTGAGGCTCTAGGACTTACTGTCCATATAGTCACCTGCCAGCGGTCTCCACATGAGCTGGTTGCGGCATTGTCTTCATCTATTAAACCTCTAAGCATGCTACAGCTGTGCTTAGATGAACCGACCAATCTACCAGGTTACACCTGTTCTTGTTCCTTCTCGTCCACTAGGCAAATCCTAAATCATCTATATTACACATGATTTAAACAATCACTTGATCTATAGATCCTCCAATTTTGTGTGTATAACCACTGTTTCATGCCTATTTTCTTGACTTCAATCCCCCTCTCAACTCTACCATCAAAGGTTTGTGAGACTCATTTATCACATACCTCCACTTCATTCCCCTAATTATTGCCCTCAACTCTCCTCTCTCCTGTCCCACTACTGTGACAATCCAACATTCCTTAGATTGTTGATCCCACCAAGGAATGGCAATATTCCTCAACACCCTCAAGCTCAGCACAAGGGTCCAAAGTCTGGACCCGCTCGTTCAAAAATATCCTTATTCAGTCTATCTGTGATACAATCCTCTCCGGATCTCATATGGCTTCCTCGGATCCGGATTCATTGTTTTCTACTTTGAATACTCCAATAAAAGAAAGCTTAACCAAAGAGGTGCACACAGATGCCACACAATATTGTAAGGTTAAATTTCTACTTTTTATCCTAAGCCAAGCATGGAAGATCTATCACCCACCTATCAGTGTTCATCTCAGGGATGGATTCCATACAGGACAATAAGAATCCAAATAGTAGTAAATCCAGAAAAGGGAGTGTTGGTAAAATGGGAATTAGCTAATGTGAATGATAGCTCAGGATACAAAAGTGGTTGCACGTTCGATCACTTGTTCACAATTATTTTGGTGGTCATTAAACACACATGCTGACCGTCTGATAAAAAGCTCTCCTCAACTGGCTGTTAGTCCTGAAATACTTTTGAGGTAGTGGCATACTGTGATTATGGAATAATGCACTTAAAACCTTTGCAGAAATTGAATTGAATTACTTAACAAGCAGCAGAGGCTGTGAAAAGATGCATAGATCTTTAGATGAGGGCATTCAAGGACCTTCTGCTGTAACACAGTAAAACCTACTGAGTCTCTATCTCCCACATAATCATTGCTTATCTTTGACTGTCCAAGGTCTTGATGAGTTCTTCTAATAATAGTGTTCCAACCTCAGCCACGTGAATGCTTTTCCATCCATTTCTGTAAAGATGAAACCCATGTGTTACTCCTCAACTTTACACAACTAGCCTTCAAATGATTCTCTCAAATAAACCGTCTTGTGCAGACTGCAAAGTTAATTCCTTTCATCGTTCCTCGTATCAGAGCTTGTACCATCTCGATATGTTTATATATCTTGCTTTCACCAGAGAATTAAATTACAGGATACTAAACCGTTATCGATGGAATATTGGATGCTCTTCGAAGGTGCACTGATTGTGGTTTTGTTCACAGTCCCATCGCCTCTTTGTAAGAATTCCTGTTCTTCATTTCAACAGGCGACCAAAGACCCCCACTGAGCTGCTGGCCCTTTTCCGCTACCCCAGAGACCCCTACACCATAGAGACTGCACGGGCCGGGGAGATCTTTGAGCGGACCCTGCAACTGATCCAGGAGCATGTGCAACAGGGCCTGACTGTGGAGCTGAACAGCACAGGTATGAGGCAGATAGACATCCGAGAACAAAGGTTCGGACACAGTCAGTCTTATACCTGGTGACAGACAATGAGCATTGGCAAAGCCAATGGATTTCACCAATGCAAAATCAATTGGCTTTGTCAATGTTGCACAGCATTTGAGCTCCTGTGCAACATGGATTAAAGTAACGACAAGAGTGAGATGGTGGGAGGAATGTGCAAGCAATGAACAGGAAAGGGGCATGCAGCGATGCAGCGACGGGAGGGAAATCAAGTTCAGAACTCTGAAGTAACCACAAAGTACGGTACTAAAACATATGGAACGCGTTTTGATGTCATATTATATTTTTGCCTTGATCTTCATTTTGCTCTGAAGTAGTGGAGCCAGCAGTTCATGAAACACATGTTGGAAACTACAGAGCTTTGGCAATTACAGTGTTTAGATTTACGTTAATCCATGTTATCCAATATATATATCCATGGCAACTACAGACCTTTGGCAATTACCGCACTTTGATTTGTGTTAGTTACCAAATGTATAAACTTATGTAACTAAGGCACTGTTCTGTCTTTGGATTGATTGTATCTTAACAATACCTCTTAAAAAAAGAGCATATAAATATAAATGTAATACCTAGTCATGATGTGTAAAGTACTTATATTACTCCCCCCTACCCGCACTGTATCTGATTTAACTTTTTACCGTAGGATAAAACTGACACAAGTAGGTGAGCAGGCAGGGCTTTGGCTCAGTTTATCCAGTCTGCTATTAGGTCTGATGTAAAGTGCTCCAAAGTCCTTGTGGTCAAAACAAGCTATGATGGAGGTAGGAGGGAGGCAGCTAGCGACAGGGTGGGGAAGGAGCATGCAGTGACAGGAGTGAGGTGGTGGGAGGGACGGGCAAGCAACGAACGGGGAAAGGGCGTGCAGCAACAGCAGTAAGGTGGTGGAAGGGGCTGGGAAGCAGTGAACGGACTGTGAATGCTGGAAAGTAAAAAAAACACAAAGTACCTCTATAAGTGCTCGGTCAGTGTAAGAACACAGGCGGCCGGAAGCAGTACTTGGTTTAAGCTCCACAGCAAGGTTAAAGTTGTGAAGATGAGCAGGAAGCTGTAGGTAGGAGGAGGCACTGACCAACAGGGAGAAACAAAACGAGAGAGATGTGGGAGCCAACCAATGGTAAGTAACGGTAAGCATGGGTGGGCTCTAAACCCCTTTTCAGATGTTTTTTCTTGTAAGAACAGCATAAATGCTGTGCAGCCAAAACCTAACAAAAGGGGTTTACTGAACAAAACATGTGAGTCTGAAATCAGGTGAGACTGGAAAATCATCTCCGATACTGTATACATACATATATGGGCAATTTCAGTTTGACCTTAAGTGAAAAAGCTAAATCCATAGTAAGGTGGAGATCAAGGTACAGACATTAGGGTAGGGTATGCGCTTGTAGTGTGAACCATGTGGTAAGTGTTTTGGTGTCAGGCAAATACCCAAATTCATACTTTTATTGTGTGACATTGTATCTGTGCATCAACTTGAAGTATGGCAAAGAGTTAGAGATAGACATATGCTTGTGTAGCATTGTCGTGCAAGCTTGGAAGAATATGGGGAGTGTGTGGTAGCTCAAAATAATTGGCTCAATTAAACTGTTATAAGGATCATAGGGGCCTGATGCAGATGAGGAACACCCTAATACTGGGGAGAAGGTACCAGCTACATCAGATAGTCCAACTGGAATCTTGGCCTCGTAACTTTGCAAGGTGTGACCACTGCATTGTTGCAACTCCCTCGACAAAGGTCCAAGGTGCAGGCTGACGCAAAGGAACACAAATAACATTGCTACGAAAAGAGTAGGAGAAACCAAGCAAACAGCAACCTCTGCACAACCACAGAGACCAAGCAAACATCAACCTCTACATAACCACAGAGACCATGCAAACATCAACCTCTGTACAATCAGAGAGACCAAGACCAAGCAAACATCAACCTCTGCACAACCATAAAGGCCAACCAAAAATCAACCTCTGCACAAGCATAAAGACTTAGCAAACATTAACCTCTGTACAAAAATTCACCGATGATATCACCATAAACTTGAGCCTGCTAACCATGCATTGGGCGATATCCAGTGGCAGTGTAAGATGCAGATCAGTTTTAATTTGTCCACCTCACCTTCTGTTGTTGAAAATGGCCCTCTCTGAAGGGTCACTCTAAACTTTTTGCCTCTCTCTCCTCCTACTTTTCTTGCCTCATTTTTGTTGGCTGGAGGACTCTGGGCACTTAACCACTGCTCAACAGTGCTAAAGTGCATGTGCTCTCATCCTCTAAACATGGTGTCATTGGTTTACACCTGTTTGGCATATATGATTGTGAGGAGGAGGACCCGGTCCTTACGAGTAATACACGGGACACTCCCTCCATGTGGACACCTTACCAGTATGAGGACGAAAACCATCTGGAAACCGTTTCACTAACTCGCCATTCTGCCCTCCTCCCACAGCCTTCCCGGGATGACCCGGAAGAACAACAAACTTGGACGGGAGGAGTTCCCGTCCCGATGAACCAATCAGGTTCCTCCAACCTTCCGTCCGTCCCACTAGAAATACAGGACGGAAACCCCTTGGCCCTGTCGACGACGAAGAAACCGGAAGAAGACGCCGACCAGACCTGGAAGGAGTGTGCCGAGAACGCCGCCATCGAAGAAGACGCCGATCCCGGTATCGAGGACGAAACCTGGACAGACGAGTGGTGGATCCCGGAGGACGTACGAGCCGCCACGACTCAGGAGAGTTGTGGCTCCTAGTGGTACGTGACGGGACATGGGCTTAGGGAAGGGGTGGGGGCTGTAAGCAACGGGAGGCGGGTACGGGGTAGAGCGAAACTCCCTTGCGTTCTTCCTTGCACTTCCCAACCTGACTTCCCTGATAACGCCTGTAAAGCACCATCGTAGCAGGATTGCAAACTCACCGGAAACCCCCCCCTAGTCTTAAACCCCTTTGTTTAAGCATTTGGTAAACTCTCACAACCCCGTTCCTTCTTCACTACCTTGGTTATGGTGACGGACATTTCATAGGAAGTACAGCATCTCTAAAGCCACTCTCCTTTTTTTTTGAGGTAACTCCGGAACCGGGTGACGCCCTGAAACCCGTAATAGGTTTCCGACGAAAGACCCTCCGGAACCGGGTGATGCCCTGAAACCCGTAATAGGTTTCCGACGAAAGACCCTCCGGGTGATGCCCTGAAACCCGTAATAGGTTTCCGACAAAAACCAAGCCTCCACAAACTTAGGAAGGAATCCTGACGTTTCGATTTCTGGATGCTCAAAGGACTTTGTTGTTTTGACCACAATTCCACTCCTTGTTTTGCCTTATTTAATTTCAAATAAATCCTCAATATTAACCCTATCCGGCCTCCCCGCTTCTGCTTCCGACCATCCCTCCGACATTTGGTGTCAGAAGTGGGATCGGAAGCCATGGAGGCCGTCATTAAGAAGATGTCGGAAGGACAAGAACGTTTGGAAAAAGTTATGACCCAATTCCTGGAATCTGCAGAAACAGATAGAGAGGCAATGCGCAAAGCTCTTACGGGACAACAACAGTCCCAAGAAAATGCGATAGGGAAGTTGGCAGAAACTTTGAGTCAGCCCAGAGGATTCACCGCTCCCCCTTCAGTCGTCGTACAAAAGTATGTATCTGGGGAGGACCCTGACTTTTTTCTTTCCAACTTCGAAAGAATGGCCCGTGCTGCACAATGGCCCGAGGATCGGTGGGGCCAGTACCTCGGTCCCCTCCTGAGTGGGGATCTCCAGGCAGCCTATCAAGCGGCCAACCCTTTAGGCACCACAGCATACGCTGACATTAAACGCTGTGTCCTAGAAAGAATGGGTATAGACGAGGAGACCTATAGAATCCGGCTGAGACAGATGAAGGAGGGTCCTCAAGAGAACCCTAGGGCCCTTTGTTACCGAATAAAGGACGCTGCAGACCGATGGTTAAAACCATTAGTAAGTACAAAAGAAGCTATCGTAGAAAAGATCTATTTGAAACAGTTTCTTTCTTCCTTGCATGCTCCTATCCAAAAGTGGGTCAGGCAACACACCGACTTAACTCTTGACAGAGCTGTAGAGATTGCCTCGGCCTATTTTAGGGCCCAAGAACTTCAAAAAGGTAAAGATGAGCCATCCTGGAAGCCCTCTACCCACCCCCCAGTCAGACCAACCCGTCCGTATTCCGCTCCTAAAAAGCCAGAGACCGTAACTTTGATACCCCAACATCTTCCGGTCTTTCCCAAACCTGCAGCCCCTTCAGGACCCCAGTGTTTCCATTGTGGGGGTTTCGGACATATTGCCAGAGTGTGTCCGCAGAAAGAAGAGCCCATGGAGGTTGGTTTCACCAAGGTATTATACAACGGACCCCAAGGTGGGTCCTTCCACCGTACAGTCGCTGTCAATGGAGCACCCCGAGAGGCTTTAGTTGATACAGGAAGCAAACAGACTTTGATACGACCTCATTTAGTTCCTGGTCCACCTGCCGTCCCTACAGGAGTAGTGAATATTCAGTGTATCCATGGCGATAACAAGTTGTATCCTTTAACGGATCTTGATATCCAACATCATCCTCACCAAACTCCTGTTAAAATGAGAGTCGGACTCCTTCCACAGTTACCTGAACCCATGATCCTTGGTACGGACTATCCCAGGTTCAACCAACTGTTAAGTGGGGAGGGTGAGAACCATGTCGATTGGAGGGAAGAAGCCCCGTTTTTTTCGGAGCCCGAAATTGAGGGGGATCATGGTAAAAACCGGAAGAGTAGACGACAGCGAAGAGAGGAGAAACGAAAAGGGAAACCAGCTCTCCTATCCAATCCAGAGTCTTCCCTGTGGGATCACGATCAAAACTTTTGAGCCGCACAACGAGAAGATATTACTCTGCAAGAGGCCTGGAGACAAGCAAACGAGCAAATCGATCCACTTCACGTAGGTCCACAATTCTTCTTGAACAAAGGACTCTTGTATCGAAAGGCTAGTCCCACACAACCTTCCCAGCTCTTAGTACCAGTACCTTTCCGAGAGAAGGTTTTATATTTGGCTCACAGTCACCTGCTGGGAGGACATTTTGGAGGAGAGAAAACGGAGAAAGCTATATTAAATAGATTCTATTGGCCAGGGATATATCACCAAGTGAGGAAATACTGCAAAGAATGCGCAGTGTGTCAGAAAACCAGTCAGAGTCTCCCATTGAAGGTTCCCTTGAAACCACTTCCAGTGATAGACGTACCGTTCTCACGGGTTGGGATGGATATTATAGGGCCCCTTCTTCCTTCCCGCACTGGGTGTAGATATGTCTTAGTCCTAGTCGACTATGCAACGAGATTCCCTGAGGCAGTAGCGTTGAGACAACCAAACACCACACAGATAGCTAAAGCCATGATCAACATCTTCACTCGGGTGGGATTTCCAAAAGAAATCCTGACCGACCAGGGTACACCATTTACGTCCCGTTTGATGAAAGAGGTATGCCAGCAGTTGCATATTAAGCAAATCCGCACTGCTGCATACCACCCCCAGACTGATGGATTAGTGGAACGCTACAACTCCACCCTAAAGACCACCTTAAAAAAACTACTTAATTTGGAGGCTAGGAAATGGGAAGATATGCTGCCCTTAGCGCTTTTTGCTATCAGGTGTCATGAACAGAAAAGTTTGGGCTATTCCCCTTTTGAACTCCTTTATGGTAGAAGACCCCGTACTCTTATGGATATGGCTAGAGAGGAGTGGGAAGAAGAAACTGACACCAGCAAACCCTTGTTAGAGTACGTGGCTGGTCTTAAATCACAATTAAATCAGGTCCGAGAAATTGTGCGGACGAATCTAGAACAGGCCCAAGCAGAGCAGAAAAAACAGTACGACAAGTCCACTAAAGACCGAAGTTTGGAAGTTGGGGATCAGGTTCTCTTACTGCGACCCTCTTCTGAGCATAAATTGTTGAGCCAATGGCAAGGTCCCTTTGTAGTCGTAGAGAAAGTCACACCCGTTACCTATAAATTGGAAATGGATTCACGGACACAGACCACCCAAATTTTCCATATAAATCTGTTAAAGAAATGGGAAGGACCTACTCCAGCACTAATGGCACAGCAGTCTACCTCCCCCATAGAACAAAGCATAAGTTCAGACCTTGCCGAGAATTTACAAAAAGACTTAAGGGAGACCTTGGCTCCCTTACAGGATGCTTTTTCCTCGTCCCCGGGTAGAACCACCTTGATAGAACATGAAATTCACACCCCACCTATACAAACGGTTCGGTTAAAACCATACCGTATACCCGAAGCTCGGAGGGCAGCCATCGAAGAGGAAATACAGCAAATGTTGCGTATGGACATCATAGAACCCTCGACCAGCGAGTGGTGTTCCCCGGTAGTATTAGTCCCTAAACCAGATGGGTCCATCCGTTTTTGTATCGACTTTAGGGAGGTGAACAAAATATCGCAATTTGATGCCTATCCCCTCCCTAGAGTTGATGAGATGGTGGAAAAACTTGGGAAAGCCAAATACGTCAGTACACTAGATCTTTGTAAGGGATACTGGCAGGTGCCTTTAAGATCTCAGGACAGAGAGAAAACCGCTTTTTGCACCCCTACAGGATTGTATCATTTCAAGGTCCTTCCATTTGGCCTTCATGGCGCCCCAGCGACCTTTCAGAGGTTAATGAATATAATCCTACAACCTCATCGCCAATATGCTGCCGCATACTTAGACGATATCATTATTTTTAGTAACTCCTGGAAGGAACACCTGTATCATCTGTCCCAAGTTGTTCAAGCCTTAAAAAAAGCTGGTCTTACCATTAACCCTGCTAAAAGTCATCTGGCGTCAGAAAATGTAAAGTATCTAGGGTTCCTCCTGGGAGGAGGTACCATAAGGCCCCAAGTGGAGAAGGTAGCCACTATAGAACAGTTCCCTTTCCCGAGCAATAAAAAAGATTTACGAGCCTTCCTGGGCCTGTTAGGATATTATAGGAGATTCATCCCTCATTTCTCCGAATTAGCGAGTCCCTTAACAGACCTATTACGAAAGACAGGACAGGCAGAGAAAACATTAAAGAATCCTACCACTGTCGAGTTAACAGCTTTTCGACAACTAAAAAGTGCTATTACGTCACAACCAGTCCTCACTAATCCTGATTACAACAGACCCTTCATACTACAGACAGACGCCTCAGACCGTGGCATTGGCGCTGTCTTATCACAGGAGGGGGAGGACGGGACTGAACACCCTGTCCTCTTCATTAGTAGGAAATTATTTCCTAGGGAAACCAAATATGCTGTCATTGAGAAAGAGGCTCTAGCCATTAAGTGGGCTGTAGAAGCCCTCAAATATTACCTGGATGGACGAACCTTCCTCCTGTATACAGATCATGCTCCCCTGGAGTGGTTGTCCAGGAATAAAGGGCACAACCAAAGGATCCTCCGATGGTTCCTCGCTTTACAACCTTTTCGGTATACTGTCCACCATAGAAAAGGGCGAGACCATACAAATGCAGACTTTATGTCCCGATATCCCTGTGACCCTCTTTTTTCTGACAAAAGTCCTAGGGAAGGGGGATGTGAGGAGGAGGACCCGGTCCTTACGAGTAATACACGGGACACTCCCTCCATGTGGACACCTTACCAGTATGAGGACGAAAACCATCTGGAAACCGTTTCACTAACTTGCCATTCTGCCCTCCTCCCACAGCCTTCCCGGGATGACCCGGAAGAACAACAAACTTGGACGGGAGGAGTTCCCGTCCCGATGAACCAATCAGGTTCCTCCAACCTTCCGTCCGTCCCACTAGAAATACAGGACGGAAACCCCTTGGCCCTGTCAACGACGAAGAAACCGGAAGAAGACGCCGACCAGACCTGGAAGGAGTGTGCCGAGAACGCCGCCATCGAAGAAGACGCCGATCCCGGTACCGAGGACGAAACCTGGACAGACGAGTGGTGGATCCCGGAGGACGTACGAGCCGCCACGACTCAGGAGAGTTGTGGCTCCTAGTGGTACGTGACGGGACATGGGCTTAGGGAAGGGGTGGGGGCTGTAAGCAACGGGAGGCGGGTACGGGGTAGAGCGAAACTCCCTTGCGTTCTTCCTTGCACTTCCCAACCTGACTTCCCTGATAACGCCTGTAAAGCACCATCGTAGCAGGATTGCAAACTCACCGGAAACCCCCCCCCTAGTCTTAAACCCCTTTGTTTAAGCATTTGGTAAACTCTCACAACCCCGTTCCTTCTTCACTACCTTGGTTATGGTGACGGACATTTCATAGGAAGTACAGCATCTCTAAAGCCACTCTCCTTTTTTTTTGAGGTAACTCCGGAACCGGGTGACGCCCTGAAACCCATAATAGGTTTCCGACGAAAGACCCTCCGGAACCGGGTGATGCCCTGAAACCCGTAATAGGTTTCCGACGAAAGACCCTCCGGGTGATGCCCTGAAACCCGTAATAGGTTTCCGACAAAAACCAAGCCTCCACAAACTTAGGAAGGAATCCTGACGTTTCGATTTCTGGATGCTCAAAGGACTTTGTTGTTTTGACCACAATTCCACTCCTTGTTTTGCCTTGTTTAATTTCAAATAAATCCTCAATATTAACCCTATCCGGCCTCCCCGCTTCTGCTTCCGACCATCCCTCCGACAATGATTTCCTTATAAGTACCTTGTAAAGTTGTATACCATATACCATGGGGCTGTACTTCAAACGCTGATTGTGCCACCCACAGAAGTAGCCTTTCAAACCTGTCTCAGGCCTGCCACTGGAGTGCCTGGGTGTGCAGTTTACTGTCACATCGATGTGGCATTTAGAACTATTTGCCAAGCCTTAAAGTGCCCTTTTATAACATAGTAGTCACCCCTAAGGTAGGCTCCAGGTAACCGGGCAGGGCTCTATGTAAGTAAAAGGTTGGACATGTACTTTTATGTTTTGCATGTCCTGGTAGTGGCCAGGGCCGGCTTTAGGGCAGTGTGACTGGTGCAATCGCACTGGGTGCTGACCTGTGGAGGGGGGTGCTGTGACCTCAGGGGGGCCCTGTGTTTAGCAATATCGTATGATGGGAGAGATAAGGGGCACCTTTGCTGGGGGTAGGGAGAGAATCCAAAGAGGTGGTCATGGGATGTGGGGGCGCCAAAAGTGATTGTCTCACAGGGCCCCATCAGCGCTAAAGCCGGTTCTGGTAGTGGCACACAGACTATTTAGGTTTTCACTACTGTGAGGTCTACACCTCTCATACGCCAGCATTGGGACTTCCTTAATACAATTTTAGACTGTAATTCCTGATTAGAGAGGAGTAGCGTTATCATGGTTCATATGTTTGGAATGGTAATGATAAAGCCTCCTTACTTGTGAAGTTGGATTTAACATTGTTTTAGAAATGCCACGTTTAGAAAGTGGACATTTATCTGTGCTTATATCTGTAAGTGCTTAGCTGCTTCTCTCCAATACGTGTCTGGGTTTGGTGACAGCTCCACTTTGTGCATTCCCTCTAGACAACCACAAACACCAGAAGGTGAGGCTCATCTGCATTCTGAGCACTCATCTGTATTCCGATGGGATGGGAGGGGCTGACACACTTCAATAGGTAACATCATGTCCACATACAAAACACTGATTTGCCCCCCAGGTTTAGCCTGTCAGATAGGACAGGGCTGAAAGGGATCCTTGTGCACTTCAGAGAGCTCCTTTGAAGTCACCCCTACATTACCTTTGAGTACAAGTACTGAATCTCTGACCCCCTAAAACGAGGCACTTCTGGATCTTGAACTAGACCTCTGTCAGAAGGACTGCTGTGCAGCCTAAAGGACTCAACTGGACTGCTTTTCTAGAAGGACTGCTTTTCTGCTTGATGCCCTGCTGCCTTCTGCTCCCTGACTCGGTGGAGGGAGAATTGGGCCCTGCCTAAACTCCAAGTGGTCTCCAAGGGGTTGCTTGCTTCCCTCCTGTTCTTCTAAATTCCTAGGCACACAAAAGACTTCCGACAATTTTGCTGGTGCTGTTGGACTCTGCTGCCTGTGAATTTTGCCCTTGCCTGAGGTACCCACCCCAAGTTCTGGGACTCAGAGGTGAGTTCTACAGCTTTTGTCTACAAAAGACTTCAAACTCACCCCTTACAGCTCCTGGGACAGTTTTTAACTTGCTCTTGGCCCTCAAGATCCGCTGCTGCAGTCTTGGGTCCTTGTAAGTGGTTTATGGGCCCCTGAAATCAAGAGTTTGGGCTCCTCACAACCGTGAACTGATCAGTTTGCACCCGGACGGCAATGCTCACTCAAAGGATCAGCACGAGCCACCATAGCATCGTCTCCTCGCGTAGCAAGCATTCCTGACCACGAGGTCACGTCTGCCTTCTGAGATGCCCAGCTGCCTCTTCACTCCCACAAGATCAGCGCTGGTGACGTTCTACTTGCTCCTGTGACCGTCTACCCCATGCACAGGGCTCTTGGCTCAGCTTTAGAAGGTAAAAACCTCAGCAGAACCTGTTTGAAACTGTATCTGACCCACGCTCAATTGCAGTAGACTGAACTTTACCCCAGTCTAGTACGACCTAAAGTAACCTTTTAGCGCAATTGATTTCTAAGCACTGTTTTTGGTTTATTCTTTAAACATTATTAACCCTGGTTCTACTAGTTATATTTTTGTCAATTTGGTCTTGTTTATTCATAAAAATATAATCTATATTTGTAATCCTGTGTGGAGTATTTTTTGTGGTGTACTCATTGTGTTACTGTGTCTGTGTATGTTGCACAAATACTTTACACATTGCCTTTGTGGATACGCCTGACTGCTCCGTGTGAAGCTACCAGAGGGTGAACACAGGTTATCTTACTGTGTCTCTAACTTACCCTGACTAGAGTGGTGGTTCATGCCTGGCCTGGGTGCATACCTCAGCCAACCATAATCCCCATTTCTACTGTCAGTCAAGACCACTATTCCAAGATTGGCTCTGATCTTAGCACTATTAAACTGCAGATTCTGGCAAGAAGGCAGGTACAAGTTCTGATTGATAATGAAGCCATCCATTTCCAAACTCTGGCACACTTCCCAAGAGTCGAGACTCTTACTTCTTGGAGACTGACTGGACTGTCTAGTTATTCAAGTAGGGAATGACCCAGATAAACTAATCCTATAACAATCCTATAACTTGAGTGAGCACCTCCGAATATATTCCAGGTGCATATTCCTGGCAGAAGGGAAGATGAAAGTACTTACTGACATCCACAAACCTCTAGCTGCCTCCTAATAATGGCAAGCCGAGAACACACCAAGCTTAGTTTGGGAAGCATGTATGGAATAAAAGCCCAAGGGTTCAAAAAGAAATTGCCAAACGCGTTGGGCTTGCCTTTTAAGTCCTGGCTAATTCTACATTATCTGTAATAATTTCCAGGGATTCGAGGCAGGCAGCAGGGACTCAGTTACTGGAAATGCCATCGCTGGAGGTTTTTTGTTTTTCTACCTACGATTAGCCATATCATGTTGAAATTCAGGGAGGCAAGATAACTGAACAAATTCAAACATTGCCTAAGAAGGCTCATATTTTGAAATCACTCCAGTTGAGATTTCGCCCCGGATGAAGTGAAAAACCCATTCTTGAGTCTGCCTTGAAATGCCTTCAATATCAGCTGAGGGTGACATGTTTGTACGCTGAATTTACCAAATCAGGCACTCCATTTAACTCTGTTGGCCATACAATGTCGTAACAAAAGCCACTGCAGCCCCTGCATGCCGGGGGGACCCAGTGCCTCAGGGTCCCCGTCAGCAAAAAGTGATAGGCGGAGGGGGGGTGGGGGGGGCAGTGTACCTTGAAGGAGACCACCTCAAGTTTTAATACGCCACTGTGGCCATACTGCCACTTGTGTGACTGTTCTTGTGTTCTTGGTTGGATGACCTCTTTTTTTTTCTCGATGTTGGGAAACTATTGCTCTGCCTCTTTGGGGCACAGGCTTTCAATATCTGACATGGTGTGCCACATTCTCCACTCTGTTAGTGAGCCAGTTAATCCTTTGTTGGTGCTCATTTCCTCATGTAGGGGCCAATTGGCCCCATAGTCCCTAAGCTAACCATTAATTAATGTTTATTTAGGTGGCTTCCATCTTTAGGGCTCACTCTTTTGACACACATGAAAAACATTTTTCATACTCATTGATATGTATATTCCAAACTATGGGGTCAATTCACCTACTACAACTTCGTGTATTCATAAATGTCTTTGTGAATTATCCCTTTGTTACCGATTACTATTCTTGTGCTGCAGGAAATTGAGTTTTTGTTGCAGTACACCCCCACTTTTTGCCTGCTATTTGATGTATCTTTGACTGAAGTGTACTGGATTCCTGCTCACCAGGTCGCCAGTACTAGTGTTCTTTCCCTAAAAACTGTACAATTGTTTCCCCAATTGGCAAAACCTTTACCACCCTCTCTAAGTCCCTTGTAAATGGTACCCTGGTACCTAGGGCCTGAGGGAGTCCCTAAGGGCTGCGATGATAAATGTAGTGGGTGACCCAAACTACCCTTGAGGGCTCGAGCAAAATGAGATAAACAGGTAGGTGTGCCTTCAAGGAATTTAGTTGAATACTCAATTGGTTTATTTTAGAATCGCATTTAGGGGCAAGGTAAGTTGTATGCTTGCTAATTAATTTCTTTCAATAGCTTATTCTACTGCACATTCTCTTTAAAAATTGAACGAAATCACAAACAAAACAATATATATCATATAGAATATATATAAAAAATAAAACATAGTGCAAAAAACAAACAGAAACTTGTGTATATAGAAAAATATTCAGGGTACTTATAGGAAATACATACAATGAAACAAGAAGGTCACAGTTTGATATTTTAAACCTTCGCTGTAACAATTGCAAGCACTTTTTCCCCACAATAAAAGTCAAACAAATGTCTGGGAAAGAAGTGTGTAAGTCGACGTTTCGGTCTCTACTTTTTCATTGATGAGACCATCTTCAGGACTGACATGTATTAAAGTTTATTGACCCCTATTATGTAAATATAAAAACAATAACACTATATCACCTGTGTAAATATTGCACAATTACATGATTATTTCATTTAGGAAAATATACATCACATTATTCTGTTCATAATCTTTTACAATCAATAAATAAACTGTGGCCTTATTTGAAATCTATCCCAATTTCATCTTTCTTGTGTCTTCTTATTAACTAATTCAGGATGTTCATGAGCTTATTGTAGACATAGTTTGGACAAACATGTGTTTATCCAAGCTGAAATATCTGTTAATTTAGTCTAATGGTTGTCATACAGACTACCAGATTTTCCTAATAAACCGCTATAGCATTTAAAATTTGCAAGCAAAGTGAATGTATCTGTTGTGTATTGTTCATTATTATGTCATGGAATTATCCACATTGTTTACCTCTCTATTAAATATGATCAATATTCTTTTAAAAAGTGTAAAGCTGTTTTCCAATTAGTGCTCTCTTTATAAACAGGGTGCATCTCCATTGCACAAATTGTGCCACCCAAAGGGACCGCTCATCAAGCGCGTGTAAGACTGCCATTGGAGGCTGCATGTCTTGGTGCAGACAAAAGTGAAGATACGACATTTCACTCATCCCTGTGTTTCATGTCCCTAACACTCCATATTATATTTGTAGGTCACCTAATATTTGTAGGTCACCCCTACAACAGGCCTTACATCCTTAAGGCAGGGTGCTGAATATTACATGTGAGGGCATACCTGCATGAGCAGATATACCCCTGGGCTGGTCAGTCCTATTACTGCCAGTACAAGTGACCAGGAAAGGCATTTTAAAACATGTGCTGGGCACTGGTGTAAATGAGTTCCCCATCTACATGAGGGCTTCACTGAAAATAGGGATGTTTGGTGTCAAATATCTCGTATTATTAAACCCGCACTGATGCCAGTGTTGGATTTATCTATACATTCACCCAGAGGGCACCTTAGAGGTGCCCCCTGAAAGACTACCAGCCTCTATTGTGCTTGGTGACTAATATCTGCCAGCCTGCCACTCAAGTCACCGTTCTGATGTCCTAGGGTGAGAGCCTCTGCTCTCAGGAGGCCCAGAACAAATGCCTGTCCAGGAAGAGTGTGTAACACACCCTCCCACAGGATGGCCTGCTGATTAGCCCCCTTCAAAGAAGGTGCCGCCTATGGAATGCAAATATGGCTCCCCACTCGGGAGAGGAAGCCACGCTCCCTGTCTAGATTCCCCTTGGCACCTGGATAGGCTAGAAATTTAGGTGTGCAACCTCCAGGCTAGAACCACCGCTAAGGTGGGTTACTGTGTGGTGAACATGATTATTCAGGTATAGCCATCTTTGTAATGGCATACTTAGGAACTCTGGGACAGGGTTATCAGCACTTCCCACAGGAAGTGGTCATATAGGGGGCATAGTGACTCCAAAGGACAGTAGCCCATTGGCAACTACTCTACACTCCCCTAACGCCCCTAAATTCAGTATTTAGTGGAGCTCATGACACCAGAGAAAAAGATTCTGACAGCCTGCGAAGAAGAAGGACACAAAGAGCTGCAATAGCTGAAGACTGAAGAGAGTACCTGACTTGGCCCCAGCCCAGCTGACCTGTCGCCATTCTCCACCTAATCTGCACCAAAGACGACTCATCCTGCAGCTGTGTGCCTCCAAAACCCTGGGAGGACTGCCTTCAAGAAAGACTCAAGACCTCCCATAAACAGCAGTCCTGTTCTAAAGAAATCCAAAGAAGAAGACTCTGGGGCCTCCGGAACAGCCAAAACCAGACACGAGAAGCACCCACTGCACCCATCGCCTCCGGCCCGCGCTGAAGTGGGCCAGCATTCCAACAAGGTTCCCCAGTCCTCTAGAGCCTGATTCCAGCGTGGTTTCAACCCTCATGGACTCCTCGACATCACATACAGCTTCTGCATGCAGCCCCCTCGACCTCAACTGCTCCGGTAAGGAAAAACCCAACACCTAAGGACACCTCTGCACCTGTCACCCCTGAGCCTTGGAGAAGAGGACCAAAGGTGCCCTCCCTGAGCAGTGCCAGGCCTGAGCCCACTTGTTGGTTTAGCCAGACTGGCTTCCTAGCCAGAACCTGAAGCCTCTTTTTACAAAAACAGATCCCCGTTGAAAGGCATTGGGCTCCTGGCGCTGATTTGCACCCGGCTGCCCTTGTGCCGCTGGTGGTGGTCTGCTGGTGCTGCCTTTGACCTCGCCCACCACTCACCTTAACTCCTGGAGATTGGTCTTGTAAGTCGCTGTACTATACCTGTTGCAGAACGTGTTCTTCCTCCCATAGGATAACATTGCAGAACTCAGAAATTGCACAAAGTGGCCACTTTTTAAAGTGAAAATAATTTATTTTTAAAAACATACTTACCGGAATGAGTTTTCTATGATGCCTACACATATATAAAGGTTCTTGGTATTTTTATAAATTGGTATCTATCTCCTTCTTGAGTTGTGTGTGTCATGTATTAATCATTGTGTGTATATCGAAATGTCTTGCACTCCTCTGTGTTTGCTCAACCACACTACCCACTAATAGAGCCCTTCAGGTTTGCATAGCAAGCCCCTGTCCACTAGTAAGGGAAGCCCCGGACTCTTTACACATTATATCAGATTATTGATATATCATATAAAGAGTCATCTTCCTACATGAGCCTTCAACCCAAACACCATAGATAGATTTGATGGATAGTCTGCATAAGGAAAGGATCATTTAATGGTATTTATTTTTTACATGTCCTTCTGTAGTCAGCCATATTTATATTTTCGAACTGTTCTCTTGTTTATCCATATTTATTTTTGATGAAAGAAAAAAACGAATTTGCAGCTTTGTATATTTTCACATTTTGTAAGTGATAAGTGTACACTCAGACCTTGATTTCTGTAAGGTTTTAGTGTTCTAAGTGAGCAAATGAAACCATGAGCATTGGGGGGGCCTGCAGCTGGGCACCTTTGAAGCTATTTTAGCTTCATTAGGAACTCTCGCTCTTTCTAATAACTTGCTGTGCTTTATATTTGCACATATAATAAACTGTCGAAATCCAGACCTAAAAATCTGTAAATATGGCAAATTGGCAGCCTTAGTAATGAGTTATTGGTAAAATGCCTTCATGAAGTCCCCTTGGCACGCTCAGTGGATGTCTGCAGTCTAGATGACTGATTCTGAGCATTACCAAGACTGAAATCCTCTCATCTGCTGAGAAAGATCGATTGACTCTCTGTATTCTAAGCCCCAGTGCGGAGACCTTGGCCTAACTTATTGATCAGATTGACTGTATCCTGCACTTGCAATTTCTGTATGAAATCGCTACAAAGAGCTGTGCTGTACTTCTGTTATTCTCATATGCCTATGAATAGCGCTACAATGTTCTGATCTGTAATAGAACATTGCAGTGACGTGACCTGGCATATACCTTAATGCAGGCTCCGAGACTTTCAGCAAATGGAAAATTACGAGTGCGAACGGTCTATTCAGGCACTGTTAGACTCATGCCCTCCATTCCTCTTCAACTGCTTTGGCTTCTTATATCAAAGGGTAACCATTTCAAGGCGCTATGTTTTAATTTGGAAGATATTCACACTTCTGAGCCCTTGGGGGCATATTACCAAGCTTGGCGTTATAAGATTATCGCCGCTTTAGTCGACGTTTTCGGCCGCTAAGCGGTGATAATTACATCGCCCTATTAGCAAGCTGTCGCTAACTGATGTTAGCGACAGCTTTGAGGCGATAGCGAGCGGTTTGGGGCCCGCTTTGCATGTCAGCGATATTTATCGCTAATGACATGCAAAGTGGGCGTACCCAAACTGTTAGCGATTGAAAACAGTCGCTGACATCGCTATCGCCTATTAGCAAGGCAGGCGTAGCAATGGAAATATTCGCGCTAAGCGCAAATATCTCCAAAAACTAACGCCTGCTCAGACCAGTTCTTAGCCATTATATCCAATGGGAGGTGGATATAATGGCTAAGACCCTGTTAGGGATAATGCGTGAATATCGCTGTATCCTCAGCGATATTCACGGATTTCGCTGCTATCGCTGGGAATTTTATCGCTTTTGACATAAACGTTGCTAATAGCACGTTATCTCAGCGATAAAATCTGGCGATGCTTGGCGATAGAAAAATTGTCGCTAAGCTATTTAGCGATAATTATCGCTAGTTGTTGGTAATATGCCCCTGGGTTCTTTGAAAGAAATATAGCTATTGCATCTCCTCACATACTCTTGGCTGGGGAACAGGTGATATACACCGCTTGTTTAAAGCTTTGGGAAATGAGGATCAAGCGATTGTTCTGTAATATCACCCAAAATATGGAATTCACTTTATCAGTTGTGGCCATTGACAATCGCCTGCCTTAACTGCCTGCACTCAAGAACTAGCTGTGACTGCAGGAGCAGCAACAGAGCAGAATCCATGGCACTCAGCGTCAGAACCATCATGGTACCACGTTGTAAATGTTTAGGACATTAACCCATTCACTGTGGCGGCTATTCTGCCGCAGTGCTAAGGGGGCGGGGCGGAAGAGCGGCGGGTGCATGCTGGTGACAGAACCACTCCGTCACCAGCGTCGGTTGCGCTGTGCTTATGACGGAGCGGTTCTGTCATGGCCCCGCCCGCTCAATAGAACGCTCAGCGCAGGCGCGGAATTCGCCCCGCGCATGAGCAGCGGGCGGGCCATGACGGAACCGCTCCGTCATCAGCACAGCGCCACCGCAGCTGATGACGGAGCGGTTCCGTCATCAGCAGGGAAGAGGTTAAAATGATTGCTTCATTTTTTTCTCCTCAGCTATTCCCTCATTGGCCACCAGGCGTCACTGATGCAATATTTTGTCTGATCAGAGAGGTTCGTCCTGGCTCACACATCTCCACAATCTGGATGGAGACGTCTAGAGCGGTGTGAGTAGGTGGAAACTGTCTGCTGGAAAGTCGGATGTGTAGTGAAGCCCCCACTTGGCTTAAGTGGGGGTGCCACTGTGCCCCTATTGGCTGCTGAACTTGGTCTCACTAAAAGAGGGGTCTCCACCTTTTCTATAATGAGAGCTACCTCTACTCAACAGGTCCGGCTCTAGGGGGGTTTCTTTGTAGGGCCGTAATAAAGCATTAGTGGGCCATGAAGATGAATGGGTACAGGCCAAAGAACAACAAAGTATTTAATCGATCTGATATTTTAAGTATTTGACATTTTTAACAGAATAATCAGCACCCAAGGTGCTACATACTTCGCTCTCGCTTCTGGCTTTGGGGAAGGGGAGGGACACGGATTGCCAAAACTCATGAGCAGTAAAAAAATGTTCCTTCAGACATGCAGAGTCACTTTGCAGCTTTTTATGTTGCAAAGCATTGCAGTTTAAAAATACGATGCAATCATCATAATGCATTTTTTATGGAAATCCAAGCTGCTCTTTTGTGCATCATGGCATCATTAAAACTTTATGCATTGCATTTAAGGAATCGCAAAATGCGATTCCTTAAATGCAATCGGAATTTGAGAACTCACAAATATCTGCGAATTCTCAAATTGCGAGGGCCTTCACCCTTGATGCATCCCAAAAGCTGATTTTGCGATCGCAAACGGCCGATTTTTGCGATTCGCACCGTTTGCGATCGCAAAAAGCTTTGATGCATGTGCCTGTTAACTCCGGTGATTTCACACCTAGGGCGAGGTTACCAGAAAAAATGCAAGAAAAGTCTTATCACTGTGAAGCACCTCCAAATGACTAATGAGAGTACAACCAAAGCAACCAGGGGCTCTAATGTCAAAGACAGAATCATGAGTCATTCCAACTCATCTTGACTTGCCATTCAACTATTACATTTAAATGCCCTTTAAAAATGCAACCATTTGTCCTCATCAGCATATCAGCTTCTGAACATAGGATTATTTTTCTATCAAGTACCACTTTCTGTTTTCGGCAGACAAACACCATTTTTGCCTTCAAACTATGTATCAGGTTTTATTTGGAGGCATACACAAGCCTCAAACATCAGCTTGACTTTTTCATCAAGTACTCGTATGTACACACGTCTCACATAGGCAGTTTCACCTTCAAATGCCTAGGAATCCCAATCATAGGTCATGGATGCTCTCCATAGCCCCAGATAAATCAGTAATTTGCTAACAGTCGCCACCATTATACGAGGGCCAACGCTGGAGCTTATAATAGGCGGGATGCTCACTGTATATGTGTCAGGGCCCTTATTATGCAAGGGGACTTTTATATGTAAGAGCTGGCTATAATGAGGCAGTCGTGCTCCTAATGTGTCAATGATGGCTTCCAGTATGCCACAACTGGACCAAAAATGCCCAAAATATTTCCCAAATATCCGCGTCGGTTAGAATCATCACTATTATAACATAACAGGTGTATTTGTAAAGCACACGATTACCCGAAGGTGTCCTGGCGCTGAATAACAGATGTTTATTGTTACCCAAGTCAATGGTACTCATTTTATCGACCTCAAATGGATGAAAGGCTGAGTGGACCCACCGGGATTTGAACCTGTGACCTTGAGGCCGAACACAGGCCCCTGCAGTGGGTGCTTTAGTCCACTGAGCCACCAGACACGGCTTATGCCAAGAACGGACATGCCAGAGATGAACCCCTTCACCCGTTTATGATGGGGGTACCATATATTGTTGATGGTCCTTGATACCAGGTATAGGAGAGTGACACTGTTTATTAGGGAGGGACATAATGCCAGACACACATATACATGCACGCACATGCATCTACACACAGACACATGTATATGAGACTCAATTGTCTCACCTATGGACCCAGACTCCCCTTTCCTCAGCTCCTGGGCTGATCATGGGCCAAACTCACACAGTTTCACTTTGGCTCTCATCCTCCCACACGTCAGCGGGCCCGCGCTGGCTACTGCTCTGACTACTGACACTTTCCTGGTCCATTGTTTACACACAGTGTGGCTGATAGAGCAGGGTCTACAACATGGCCAATCTCCTTGTGACTTTGCTAGATTGAGAGTGGAGACAGATGGTCATGCAGAAGACCCATAGCCTGCCGCAGTGTGTGTTGAGTGTTTTCATGAGGCTGCAGCATTGGTTTAAGTAGTTGACACTCCAGTGTCTTGAGATGAGCAGTGCTGCTTTGTATGATGTCTGCAAACCCTCTGAATTGGGTACTGAGCTTGGCTTCACCTCTGAGAGCTACTTCTAGGGTGCTGAAGAGCTACCGGTAGCTCCAGAGCTACTGGTTGGAGACTCCAGCAATAAAACATGAATTAGTTACCTATGGGCATATTCTGTTTGCATAGTGCTCGTAAAAAATATTGTTAGAGAATACAATGACAACAGGGCACAAGTCGAAGGTAGACGGGGGAGGCGGGGAGGTGTCACCTGTATCCCAGCACCGCAACTGCTTGCATTTATAAACCCTGTGCGCATGCAACTTGTCCTCAGGGTGTTTTTAAACCCTCCTTCCTGCCGGTAGCAGCTTTTTTATGCAAAAGCCTCAGTTGGGAAACTCCACACCATTAAAACCATTCGATCAACTAACAAACTGCAAAGGCGCAGTGCCTTTGTGCTCTGTCGCCAGGCAAAGAAAACGAGCAGAAAGCAACCGTGCAGGAAAATCAAGTTTGACTGTTTAAAAAAGTACACTAACCACATTGTGTTTACTCTCTAAAGACAGTTTAAAATGTAATCCTGAGCTCCGCACGTATGTTTAAAAATAGTGGGGCATATTATCAAGAACGGCGTTAAAATTATCGCCGCTTTAGCGGCAGGAAACTGCCGCTAAAGCGGCGATAATGGACTTGATAATATGCCCTGGAGAATTCCAATAGAAGCCCATGTTCACACCAGAACATGGCCTTCAATGGAAATTCACAAGGGTATCTTATCAAGCCCGCCGCTTTAGCAGCAGTTTTCTGTCGCTAAAGCGGCAATACTTTTAACGCAGTTTCTTGATAATATGCCCCATGGTCCCTTCCAGCCATTTCTGAGATCAAATACACCCTGAAATGTAGAAACCATTCATTCTATTTATAAAAAGTGA
This sequence comes from Lissotriton vulgaris, assembly GCF_964263255.1. Classification (NCBI taxonomy): domain Eukaryota; kingdom Metazoa; phylum Chordata; class Amphibia; order Caudata; family Salamandridae; genus Lissotriton; species Lissotriton vulgaris. The sequence goes on from NC_141695.1 coordinate 1,689,433,090, forward strand.
AACAAACCCAAACTTGTTTTTCTCATTTGTGCATGATTTTCTTAACTTCTTTTTGTAAAATAGGCCAGTTCCACATTATAAAGGAGGGATATTAAAAGGGCATGACTTTACATATTCTGAGGTCAGTTCCTGTAATGTAATTGTGATGTACTTATGTTAATGAGTCCCCCCACTATGTTTCCTAGGATTTGTGGCCAGTATGACACAGGGATTTGGAAGGTGGGCTAACATGCACCACTGAGAAGGAGAAATGATAACAATAGGAGAAAAGACAGAGGGACAAATAGAAAAAGTGAGCTTCTGAGAGAGAGGTGAGAAAGAAAAAGTAAGGATGAGAACAAAATATGGTAGAGAAAGGAAAGAACGAATGAAAGGAAAAAGGAAGGGTAAAAAGGAAGGAAGAAAACATGAGAGGAACAAGGACGAAAAGGTGAAAGGGTGCAAGATGGAGTGAAAAGAAGTGTGAGAGAATGAATTAATGGAAGGGTAAAATGATGTATAGATGAAAGGGAGAAAGGATGGAATGAAAGTGAAAGGATTGATAGGTGAAAGGGTGAAAAGATGGAAAGGTGAAAAATAGACGTGGAACTGTGAAAAGATGTATGAGTGAAAAGTGGTCAGGGTATTTAATGGTATGGTTTAAGTATGGGGTAGTGTTTTCATTTTCTGGCTGCTCTCTTGATGAAAGTCTCCATAATCTTGAATCTGTGTGCAATGAAAGAACCAATATTCCTAAATCTCCATGTTATTCCACTTCCGGGGGATTTAAAGGTCTCATTCCGAGTTGTCCTGAGTTGGGCAAGGGAGGAGATATCTGAACTAGAATTACTGATTTGCCAGTAACTACCCCTCAACTTCAGGAATTCTGAGTTAAAAGTCCCTGTAATGGGGAATGGCCGGCTTGGCTCAGGGTTACCAGTCAAACACAGTCGGTTTTCCCAGAATCAGGTAACTTTTCCGCTTTTCCATGCGGTGTTGTGATTGGTCAGCCGCTCAGGCAATGCTTGGGAGCCTGGGCAGGTTCTCCACCCGGGTGTGCAACACAGCCCAGTGAAGAACATGCTAAGTGCTCAAGACTGTTTGGCTGGCCCCAGAGGGCCGGTCAAGCCATCATGCGCACTTAGGGAGTTCAAACCACTCCTGCTCCCTCTGACGGCGGGGAGCCCCTCATGGTTTTGAGTGGCACAGAAAAATAAAATGATAATAACTTCTTGTTATTATCGTTTTCTTTTGCACTGCTCAACAAGCAGTGGGGCGACGCTCCTCCGCCTTAGTGGAGGAGCCGCCACTGAATGAAATCAGTCTGTACAGAGCTTTGGCAGGAGGCTTTCCTGTGCACAACAATATCCTCTCTGGAAAGCTGTGACAGTGTTTATAACTAGCTGCACATGAAAATTCCAAACTGAGAATCAAGTCACATGCAACCACCCAAAAGGCAGCATTGATAAAAATATGTTAATGTCACACTTTTCACTAATGATGGGTGTGTGTCTGTTATAAGTGCTTCCAATTTGCGGCTGATGAGAGAACTGATGCACCAAGAGATTAAGGGCTTGATTTAGATCTTGACGGACAGGTTACTCAATCACAACAGTGATGGATATCCCATCCGCCGAAATATAAATCCCTTAGGATATAATGGGATTTATATATCGTCGGACAGGATGTCCGTCACTGTTATTATAGAGTAACCCATCCATCAAGATATAAATCAGGCCCTAAGTTTGACTCGAGGTCCTACTCATTTTTCTCTCCTCACCTGTGAGAAGGTATGAGTGACTTCCTAAGATTACAAAAATATGAAGGCACCACAGTGGAAACTGTGGTTGGGGGCGATGGGCACGCCACTGAGTTTTAACTCAGACTGCACCCTTCCACCACACCTGCCTCCTGTACAGTTTGCATTGCTCTGGGGTGAAAACTTGTATTCATTAATAATTTAAGGTTGTTTGTGTTTTTTACAGGCTATCATTACAAAGACCTTGTGTCACCTCACTACTTGAACATGATTGCCAACCTCTCTGGATGCTCTGCTCATCGCCGCTCCCCAAACTGTTCCGACATCTGCTTCCACACACGCTATCGAACGCACGATGGCTCGTGCAACAACCTGCGGCATCCGATGTGGGGAGCCTCACTCACAGCGTTCCATCGCCTGCTGCGGCCAGCCTACCAAAATGGCTTCAACCTTCCCCGTGGCTTTGCATTGACTGAGGAATCTGGAGAGCTGCCCTTACCGCTGCCCCGCCTCATCTCCACGACCATGGTGGGCACCGAGACCATCACACCTGATGACCGCTACACCCACATGCTGATGCAGTGGGGGCAATTCTTAGATCACGACCTGGATCAGACAGTGGCTGCCATCAGCATGTCCCGCTTCTCAGACGGAGCACCTTGCTCCAGTGTCTGCAGCAATGACCCACCATGCTTCTCTATCACCATCCCTGAAAATGACCCACGAGTGCGGAACGGTCGCTGCATGTTCTTCGTGCGCTCCAGTCCTGTGTGTGGCAGTGGAGCTACTTCCCTACTGATGAACTCAGTCTACGCCCGGGAGCAGATCAACCACCTCACGGCATACATAGATGCCTCCAATGTCTATGGCAGCACAGAGCAGGAGGCTCTGGAGCTGAGAGACATGGCTCAGCGTGACAGCGGGATGCTAAAGCAGGGGCAGCTGGTGCCTGGCACAGGGAAGCACCTTTTGCCCTTCGCGGTGGGACCTCCAACAGAGTGTATGAGAAGTGAAAATGAGACCTCTGTCCCATGCTTTTTGGCTGGGGATCACAGGGCCAATGAGCAGCTGGGTCTGACCTCAATGCACATCCTGTGGTTCCGGGAACACAACAGGATTGCCAAGGAGCTGCGAAGCCTAAATCCTCATTGGGATGGCGAAACCATCTATCATGAGGCTCGTAAAATCATTGGTGCCCAAATGCAACACATCACCTACACGCACTGGCTACCCAAGATTCTGGGGGAAGCCGGAATGAAGATGCTGGGGGACTACAAAGGATACGACCCAAGTGTGAACGCCGGGATCCTGAATGCATTTGCAACAGCAGCCTTTCGTTTTGGGCACACTTTGATCAACCCAATCCTGCAGCGCTTGAATTCTACCTTTCAGCCAATCCGTGAAGGACACCTCCCATTGCACAAGGCCTTCTTCTCCCCATTCCGGATCATCCAGGAGGGTGGGATCGACCCCATCCTGCGTGGCCTCTTTGGAGTGCCAGGGAAGATGAGAGTACCCATGGAACTCCTGAACATGGAGCTGACAGAGAAGCTCTTTTCCATGGTGCATTCTGTGTCTCTGGATCTGGCTGCCATCAACATCCAGCGTGGCCGTGACCACGGCATCCCCCCGTATGATGACTACAGGGTTTTTTGCAACCTCACTTCGGCACATGACTTTGAGGACCTCCGCAATGAGATCCAAAACCTAGAGATAAGGGAGAAGCTAAGAAGGTAGGTCACTAGAAGGTTTAATCACCATAACATGAAAATATCTCTTTTTCTTAACAGACATGATATCTTCAGAGGTACTTGCCACCTCCCTCCATGTCAACTGAGTGCTACGTTTCCAGTCCTGGGCTTTTTGGTTAAACATTTTCATTTGAGCTGCACTAAACCAACTATTGGAAGGGAAGCACAGAAAGACTACAGCTTCCAGAACACAACATAAGGTGCCCTGGGGGCGCAACCAGTGTTTTCCCCCTCTTTTTGCGTCCTTGGGGCACTTTGGTATAACCGAAGGGGGTGCAGATGCTTGTGCGTCCCCTTCTATAATACCAATAGCGGTGGTGCACTTAAAGTGATATCAGCAGAGGGTGTTCCCTCATTTGCATAGGGGCGTACCATATGCAAATGAGGGGATTCCTTTGACTCTGCGCCCATGCCATATAACAGATGCGGGCGCATAGTCAAAAAAGCCCCCAGGAGGCGCACTGACAGTGCACCATTTAAAAGGTGGCACACTGTAAGTTCGCCCCCTGAAAGCAGCCCTCTACAGTGGGTAAAGGGGGTCCCATGGATCCCATTGCAGGCGGGTGCAGTCACTGACTGCACCGGACTGCAAGGGGTTCTCTAATCCCCTTTGAAAGTGCAGGCGGGTGCTGCCTACACTGTGAAAACAAGGAGCAGCGGCTCTGTGTTTTCGCATGAATGCGCTGACTTGGGCGCAGTGCAAGTTCGCATCTGCCCCATGGCAGCGCATTCACAATAATGGGGCACACTGGCATTGTTTGCTCCGGGCGCACCTTTTCAAAGATGCTCTGGGCACAAACAGTGCCAGTACGTAATACGTCCCCTGGTCGTCGCATAAAATCCCAGGATGGGAAACATGGTGTTTCACCGACATTGAGTGAAGCTGTATCCACACTTGAAGCATCATCTGATGTTTTTAAGACCAAGCCTTAGAAATGCAAGTCATTGGAGGATAGTGAAGTTTTGCTAGAAAAGCAGATTGAGCTTATAATATTTTGCCCTCTCGGTGATATTTTAGTAACGGAGTTATTGTTTGCCTTTGAGATTGGAAATAGGAAATGCAAAAGGTGTATTTATTATCATTAGTCTCATATTTCCTCATGATCATTATTTATTAAAGAATCAGTTGATGTCAGAAGAAAACAATATAGTCAATGTGCGATATATGCTTAGTTTGCATTTGCTTAATTAAGTTAAATGTCAGAAAAATTATGTGAACTTATGCATAATAACATGAAATATAAAACTGACATATAGAGAATCAGGACCCACTGATGTATGATCTTTATATGAAAATCGAAAGCTATAAGACTCATAAAGGATGACTTATAGCTGTAAGACTTGGCAAAATATGTCTTATAGAGTGGATCTCAAAGAAGCTAAAATTAGAGATAGCTCATAGCTGTAAGAGACTACACCTGTATGACCCGGTGAAAGCGCTCCTGTAGTGGTGTGAGGACTGGAGAATGGTGGCTCATAGAGGTAAACGAAGGATGCCTCTATCCTCTATAGCTGTACGACCCAGTGAAAGATTTCTAGTAGCAGTTAAGATCTGGAGAAGGATATTTTATAGCTGCACAACTGAGAGAAGCACGTCTGAAACCTGTAAGGCTTGATGAAAGATATCCTATAGCAGTAACACTGGTAGAAGGAAGTCTCATTTCTGGACACCGTAGACGTTTTATAGCTGTACAGGCTGAAGAAGAATGTTTTATAGATGTGATCCTAGAAGAAGGCTGTATGTTAGCTCTAAAACCAGGAGAAAGATTTCCTATAGAGGTAAGACCTGTAGAAAGATGCATTGCTGGAAGTTCTGGAGAATATCACATAGTTGTAAGATCAGGGGCAAAATGTCTTTTGCCATGGAGAAAGAGGCCTTATACTATACTACTGTAAAGCTCAGGGAAGGATACCTTATAGCTGTAAGATATAATGGAAAATATGTTTCAGCAGTCAGATCTGAGAAGGAAGCATTATCGCTGGAAGCCAAAGAAAATAATTTTTTAAAGTCTAAGATCGAGAGAATACTGCCTTAGAGCTTTAGGTCAGGAAGAAAGGTAGCTTATAGCTGTAAAACTCAGACAAAGATGTCCTACAACTGTAAATCCCAATTAAAGATGTTTTATGCTATTTTAGTTAGGACTTATTGAGCACTCTTGGCTCCTAGCAGTCTGACCTCTTAAGGAACCCTTATGGCTGAAAGCCTAACAGAAGGATGCCTTAATGCCGTTCATCCTTGAGAAGGACACTTTATAGATGTTAACCCAGAGGAAGGAAGTTCTATAGCTTTGGCTCAGAGATGGAAGACTTATAACTCAAGGACCTGGCAAATTAATCTTGAAAACAAGCAGTCCTTGAGCACGAATATGAAGGCAGATAACACGAAGTTGGATTGTTAAAGGCTTGTTAGCAGGAAGTCATTCAGTTGCAGTGCTCCACAAAAGGAGAACCCAAAAGTCTCAGAAAATGAAAATATTGTTTTGCATAGAACAGATTCTTCACTGTTCCTGTATCCTGCTCCAATTCCTCGGAAATGCCCCTTTCTTCTACTCCTATCAGATACTTTTTGGTAGGTCTAATTGTTTTCTTTGTGATTTCTCATATTGTTTAGCACTTATTTTTCCCTACTGTTTTGTCTGTCCACTTCCCCCTTTGCCATACCAACCTGGTCTTCCTTTTCTCTTTCTCCAACTTATTTATTACCCTTTGCACACTTTCTTTAGTCTGCTCCATTCTATTAGTCAGTTGCACTTTTTTTCTTGTTCTGCGTTCTCTCACTTTTCCCATCTGTATCTCCTGCAATTCACCTGTTCTCAGATTGACCATAATAATTATTGCTATCTCTCCCCCACCCATTTATACTTCTATCCTTTAACAGCTTGTACGGGACACCCAAAAACATTGACTTGTTCCCAGCCCTCATGGTGGAAGACCTCGTCCCAGGGAGCAGAGTTGGGCCGACATTGCTGTGCCTCCTGGCCACTCAGTTTAGGAGGCTCCGCGACGGAGACAGGTACAGTGACAAACTCTCACGGCACCCATGCGAGGTAAAAGTAGGTGATTTGTTTGTACCAAGTGGAGGGAAACAACATCAAGTAGATGAATCCACCTAAAAAGTAGAGTTGATTGCCATGTTGACCATTGTAAAAGCATATTAAATGCTATGTCCTGTGTTTGTTTTTTTAACCAAGAGGTTGTAGCTTGTAGATTAAAGGTCTCCTTTAGAACCTGTCTGCTGTGAAGGCTGAAATCTTCCCACAAAAATACCCCCACATACGAGAGATCCGCTTTCAGGGAATATTAAACCATGGTAGCAGGTATTCCATTCCAACAGGGGACTATCTTCAGAAAGTATATATTGTTCCCCAAGTACTAGGAGGAAACTGCAAGGGTGTGAGGGCAAGTTTCAGTTTTTCTGGTCTGGACCACCACTGGAATATTTGGTGGTCCTGGACAGAAATGACACCAGTGAAAATGATGAACAAGGGTCCGCCCTGCTGAGACGAGGTAACAAAATGTTTGCCAAAAGGACAGGGGTGCCCGTTAATCCCTTAGCTTATAGAGGTTCCCGAAAAATCCATCTTTCTCATGGCACTTTAAATTCGTACCTAGCGGAGTGTACTACAGGCGAGGGAGATCTCGAGCCGGGACATAGTGAATGGTTTATGAGAACTGGGCAGCGAGATCTTGGTAATGGTCGGTTGTGTGGTGGTGTCGCTGGGATCCCTGGGCAACGATAAGGCATAGAAATGCTCCATTCATATTTTTAGCACTTACCCCTATACTGGATACAATACCTTGGAATCTTAGGACTGTAATGACGTGTAACATGGTAAAGTGTAGTTCAGACAGTTTGGAATTCACAACTAAAAATCTAGGCTTCATGCCCAGAGAGAAATCACCTCTTCCTTCCATCACAGTGATCAAATATCCTGGATAGAGGTCAGGTTTTCACCTCTATTTTATTTACAATGACCTTCTAATTCTGTGCGACCACATCTTCCTCTTCAGGTTCTGGTACACCAACCCAGGCGTGTTCACATCGGACCAACTCATCCAGATCAGACAGGTCTCTTTGGCACGTGTGCTCTGTGATAATGGTGATGACATCCGGCATCTCCAGCCAGATGTCTTCAGAGTAGCTGAGTACCCCAAGGGTATGATGAGCTGCGATGACATCCCGACTATGGACCTGCGCATGTGGCAGGACTGCTGCGACGGTACGAATGACACGTTCGATGGCTAGGGCGGGCTGGGAGTCAAATCTGTAATCCCCCATACTTCATCAACCTCAGTGCATACTCATGTACCAAAGTTGTACCATTCAGTTTTGATGGAGGTGTAAAGTATCTGCATGTGGTGCTGGATTACTATTCCTATATGTAAGTCTACTCGCAAATAGCGTGCCTTCCTGTTTTCCAACTTGATACTATTTGTCCTGCATGTAAAGTGCTTGCACATTGTGGCAACTTTTATTTCATATTCCCTGCATGTTGTACCATCTGACTATTTCTTTAGTTGTACCAAGTAAATATTTTTATTTGTGGTGTCAGTGGTGTGCCTACATGTTGTGCCTCTTTGCTCTTATTATTTGTTGTGCAAGTGACTTACTTACATATTGTGTTAACCTACTATTTCTAGTTGCTGGGATGCTCCTTCATGGAGACTCAACCTGCTATTGCCCCTTCCTCTGCTTGGATAAGCCTACTGTTTTGCCATTTTATTTGGCCCTTTAGCTGAGTTTGTGGTTTGATTCCTTATCATGCCTGGTTGATTGTCTGCATTCCTAATCCATGCAAAGTGCCTTCCTAGTGCTTACAAAAACATATTAGGTGTAGTCATATTGCTTTACTTAGAATTCTGATTTTCAGCATTAAACGCTGTACATCAATAATTGGCCCCGAAATAACGAGAGGCTATCAGCTCTCTAGGCCGCAGGGGTCTCCAAACCGGTCCTGGAGGGCCGGATCCATGCCAAATATTTTTGATATCCCCATTGAGATACATGTAGTAATTTAAAAAATCTGGCATGGATCCGGCCCTCCAGGACCGGTTTGGAGACCCCTGGGTTCAAACCGTTTAATGTTCAGTACCCCACAGACACCTGTGGCTGTGGAACAGGCAGGAACCGCCAGAGCTGTCTCTACCTGCAATGAGTGTTCCATCTTTTTGTGATGTAGGGATATCTGCTTAGTTAGGGGGAAGATACATTTAACAAGGCCATGCATCTGCTTCCCTGGTAGCCTAGGAGTAAACAATCATGTCTGCCATTTTGAGACCCCTCCCTTGTCCCACAGATGGAAGTCACTGCTTAAGATTACGTTTTTTATCAGCTGTTTTATATCAGAAATCAGAGGATGGAGGTATCAATCAAAGTAGGTATAGGTTCGAGGCATGTGGGCTGCTAAATTCATATCTTAGCATTAGATCGCCGCCTAGTGTTGGGTCCGGATGATCGCACATTGTTGTCCTGGAAGAGTCTTCGAAGTATCCTGAGATAGGTGGCTCCTCCCCTGGACTACAGTGCGCATGGGCATCGGCTCCATCCCCAGATTGTTTTTTTTCCGCCATTGGGTTCGGATGCGGTCTCGACGTCTCTCTGTCGGAACCGAGAAAACATAACTTTAAACGGCCAAAAGGCCTTGTATTTATTACGTCGGTATTGTTTGCGTGCGGTCTCGAGTTCTTCCGTCTCTCGGAGCCGGAATCAGCGGAGTTTTGCTCTTCGGACATCGAGGCCTTCTCATCGCGACTCGACAGCGACTTTTCCAGCATGGAGCGGAGTCCGTTTAAGCTCTGTCCGCTCTGTGGGGCCAAATACCCACATATAGACGTGCACCCGGTCTGTAACAAATGCCTTTCACCAGACCCTAACGAAGACAACTGCAGGGCCTGTGCGAGTTTCAGGTCCAAGAAGACACTCAAGATTCGGCGCGCGGTGCGCCTTGAGGCCCACCAAGCGGCCCCGGAACCAGACGACATCTTCGACGACCAAGAAGAGGAGGACCAGAGCCATCATCTTCAAATCTCCCCGCCCGAGACGGAGGTCGAGGCGGATCCGGAAGACGACGACGGAGTCGTGGATCAAGGCCTTGAATACGTCGACGAGGTAGGGGACGTCGAAGAGGTTTATGGGGCCGCGGAAGATAGCTCAGGGGATGAGCTATGCCCCGAAGTTTACGGACATACAGAGCGGGTCACGGGATCGCCTGTCGGCCTTACCCAAGACCCCGTCGCGCAAGCCACGGCCCCGCCTTCAGGCCCGGCCACGGACATACTTGCTGCGCAGACGGTATCGAAACCGAAACTGAAACCTGCGGTAACGACTACACCTAAAATGGCCGAACCGAAATCGAAACCGAAACTCAAGGACTCGAGCGTCCCTAAGATGGCGGCCGTACCACCAAAAACGAATAAACTCGCTGCTTCATCGACTCCGTCGACCTCCGGTCCACAGAGGTCGAAGAAATCTGTCGATTCCACAGTGTCGAAATCGGTGCCAGAGGAGGGATCCTCTAAGAAGGGCGGCACGCACAGGTCAACCGCTGCGACGCCGGCAAAGCCCGCCAAAGACTGCGGCACGGCTCCAGCTCCGACTGGGACTTCGTTGGTCGGACGCCTGGTAGAGACGGAGCCGTCGAAGTCACACGGATCGAAGGCTGGCACATCTGCGCATCGGTCCAAGGCCTCTGGGTCGGCGGACGCGGCATCATCGTCCAAGACTCAGAAGGGCCAACAGGACGTCGGATCCGAAGGCAAGGTCAAGGATTCCTCGTCGGTGCCAAAGGCCACTGTGAGTGACGCGTCCCTCGTCGCTTCTTCACTACAAAGAATTAGGGAGAAAGCCTCTGCTTCGTCGGCGCCGACGCCATCGCAACAGAAGGCGATAGACATTCCGGTCAAGTCTGCGAGTAAACTCCTCTTCCTTCTGCCGCCAAAAGAGGCGCCGAAGGCCTTCTCAACAGAATCGACTCCAAAGAAGTCGGATTCTTCAACGGCAGGGGCACTTTCAGGTCGAGTACTCGACTCAGAAGAGGATTCGGAGTGTTTTATCGACGCTGAAACAGGCAAATTGACCCTTTACAAGAGGAAGATAACTTCACAGCCGGTGGACTCCTATGTCATCCCCCTGAAGAAGAAAAAGTATCCACAGGACGCCTCAGGCCTCATGGAACCTATCCAGCCCCCTCTAAGAAGGAGCCCAACTCCGTCTCCAGACCACTCTGAAAGTGAGGGATATGGTGAAGATGACCAATACACTTTCCCAGTCAATGAACCAGATGCACAGCCGGATTCATATGATGACTTTGGTGACCAAGGCACCCATAATGTGGGACAAGACCCACAGCCTTTCAGTACACGTGCATCCCCAACAGAGGATTCTGCAGGTTTCCATGCACTCATTGAAAGGGCAGCTGCTAATCATGATGTGGACATGCATGCTGACCCAGTTGAAGAGGATTTTCTATTTGACACTTTTTCAGTTTCTGAAAGAACTGTAAAGACACTGCCTATGCTCAAAGGGGTCCTCAAGCATGCGGCGGACATCTTTAAAGAGCCTACCAGGGCGAGGGTGGTCAATCCACGTATTGAAAAAAAGTACAGACCAGCACCTGCAGACCCTGCATACATTCGGGGACAGTTGCCGCTTGACTCCCTGGTGGTCGCAAATGCCCGAAAAAGGGCCAACTCCCAAACAACGGGTGAAGCTCCTCCCCCGGATAAGGAGTCCAAAGTGCTAGAGGCAGGAGGCAAAAGGGTAGCTGCGCAGGCTGCCAATTTCTGGCGTATTGCAAATACACAGGCACTATTGGCACGTTATGATAGGTCGCATTACGACACCCTAGAGCAAATTGTGCAACACCTGCCTCCACAGTTTCAAGAGGGCACCAAAATGATTATACAGGAAGGACAACTGATCTCCAACGCGGCCATAAAGTGTGCACTTGATGCCGCGGACACAGCCGCTAGGACCATTAACACTAGCGTCATGCTGAGACGACAGGCGTGGCTCCGCATATCGGGGTTTAAACCTGACATTCAGACAACCATACTTAATCAACCAGTCAATCCTGATAGACTGTTTGGTCCAGATGTTGACACCACCCTAGAAAAAATTAAAAAAGACACCAAAACTGCCAAATCTATGGGGGCCCTTCAATCACAACAGTTTCGTGGCAATACTTTTCGTCGCTCAGGTGCACGTGGAGTCACCAGAGGACAGATGGGTCAGCAGTCACAATTCTCTAGAGGTGGAGCACAATCCTCGTACCCCAAACAGAACAAGGGGGGCTACAGAGGAAACAGCACCAGAGGACGCGGCAGAGGGAACAACAACTCACGCTCCTCTACCCCAAGCAAACAGTGACTCTCTGTCACTGCCCTCCGACCACTTAACACCTGTCGGGGGCAGACTACAGCAGTTCCTGCCCATCTGGATAAACATCACCACAGACAGGTGGGTGCGACAAATTATCCAGTACGGTTATTGTCTGGAGTTAAAATCCACTCCACCCAACATTCCACCAAGGCAAAGGCCTATGTCCGCAGAGCACTTGCACTTATTGCAGCAGGAAGTGGTGGTGATGCTGCAAAAAGGCGCAATCGAGCTCGTGCCAGTGGGGGAGGAAGGCACGGGGGTATATTCCCTGTACTTCCTTATTCCAAAGAAGGACGGATCTCTCAGACCAATTCTGGATCTCCGTCCCCTCAACCTGTATATACTGTCAGAACATTTCCATATGCTTACACTGCAACAGATTCTTCCCTTGTTAAACAAAGGGGACTTCTTAGCAACCTTAGACCTCAAGGATGCTTATTTCCACATTCCACTACACCCGTCCCACAGAAAATACCTCAGGTTCACTATCCAAGGCAGGCATTATCAGTTCAAGGTCCTACCCTTCGGAGTCACCACAGCCCCAAGGGTATTTACCAAGTGCCTGGCGACAGTAGCAGCGCACCTCAGGAGGCAGAACATCCATGTCTACCCCTACCTGGACGACTGGCTCGTTCAAGCCAAGTCGGAACAACAGTGCGCCGCGGACATGTCGACTACCATTCACCTCCTTCACGACCTGGGTTTCTCGTTGAATTACCCAAAGTCGCATCTTCAGCCGGCACATGTCCGGCAGTTTCTCGGTGCGACAATCAATACCCTGACGGCCAAAGCTCAACCACACCAAGTCAGGATAGACAGCATGCAGTCTCTAATCCAAAAGTTCAGACCAAAACACTCACTTCCAGCGAGAGTGTTCATGCAGCTGATAGGCATGATGGCCTCCTGCATCTTCATAGTCCCTCACGCACGGTTGCATATGCGCCCGCTGCAGGAGTGCTTAGCAAATCAGTGGACACAGGCTCAGGGAGAATTAACAGACCTAGTGTTGGTTACCAGTCGGGCATACGACTCTCTGCATTGGTGGACTCCACACAACCTTTGCAAGGGCCGACTGTTCCAGGAGCCAGTACCACAGATTATCCTGACAACGGACGCATCTCTCCAGGGATGGGGAGCTCATCTGCTCACTTACACAGTGCAGGGACTATGGACGACGCAGCAACAGAAGATGCACATCAACTATCTAGAACTGATGGCGATCTTCATGGCGCTCAAGTCCTTCATTGTACATCTGTGCAACAAAGTAGTGTTAGTCCGGACGGACAACATGACCGCGATGTACTACATCCAAAAGCAGGGGGGCACCCACTCACCGCAGCTGTCTCATCTGGCTCAGAGCATGTGGAAGTGGGCCATTCAGAGGAACATCTTCCTCATGGCAGAACACCTCCCAGGGAAGGACAATCAGATGGCGGATCTGCTCAGCAGATACAGCCATCAAATGCACGAGTGGGAGATACATCCATCAGTACTCCAGCCGTACTTCCAAAGGTGGGGTCATCCAGAGATAGACCTGTTCGCCACAAGGGAGAACGCAAAATGCCAAAGCTTCGCCGCCAGGTTCCCACACCCGCAATCGCAGGGCAATGCGATATGGATGAACTGGTCAGGCAAATTTGCGTACGCTTTTCCGCCGACACCTCTGATACCACTGGTGGCGAAAAAACTAAGGCAACACTCGATGACACTCATCCTAGTTGCTCCAACGTGGGCGCGCCAGGCCTGGTACACCACGTTCCTCGAACTCTCAGTGGTACCGCATCAAAGACTGCGCCTCACGCCCAGGCTTTTGACGCAGAACCATGGAGAAATTCAGCATCCAGATCCGCAACAGCTCAACCTGGCGATCTGGCTCCTGAAGTCTTAGAGTTTGGATACCTCAACCTACCTCCTGAATGCATGGACATCATCAAGGAGGCAAGGAAGCCAACAACCAGAGCATGCTATGCTGCAAAATGGAAGCGTTTTGTCATTTACTGTACAGCCAATGACATCAATCCGCTAGATGCATCTATCCCTAACATCATTTGCTATCTGTTACATCTTTACAAGTGCAAGCTAGCGTTCACTTCTATTCGGATACATCTATCCGCCATCGCAGCTTACCTTCAAAATAGGCAGCATCTCTCTGTCTTCAGAGTGCCTGCCATTAAAGCTTTCCTTGAAGGTCTGAAACGAGTCATTCCCCCAAGAACACCGCCAGCTCCGGTGTGGAACCTCAATGTGGTCCTCACCAGACTGATGGGACCACCATTTGAGCCACTGCACTCGTGTGAACTACAATTCCTAACGTGGAAAGTAGCTTTCCTGATTGCTATTACGTCACTGAGGCGTGTTAGTGAGCTACAAGCGCTCACAATCCAAGAGCCATTCATTCAGATTCATCCAAATAGGGTAGTGCTACGTACTAACCCCAAATTCCTTCCAAAGGTGGTGTCACAGTTTCATCTCAACCAAACTATAGACTTGCCGGCATTCTTCCAAAACCCACAAACGGTGGCGGAAAGAATGCTCCATACGTTAGACGTACGGAGGGCGTTGATGTACTACATAGACAGGACACAACACTTTAGGAAAACAAAACAACTTTTTGTTGCCTTCTCACCACAACACAAAGGCAACCCGATTTCCAAAGCAGGAATAGCCAGATGGATTGTTAAGTGCATCCAAATCTGTTATCACAAGGCCAAGCGCACTTTAACAATACCCCCAAGGGCGCACTCCACACGCAAATTGGGGGCATCCATGGCTTTCCTAGGGAACATTCCTTTAGAGGACATTTGCAGAGCAGCCACGTGGGTTACACCACATACCAAAATGGAAGCGTTTTGTCATTTACTGTACAGCCAATGACATCAATCCGCTAGATGCATCTATCCCTAACATCATTTGCTATCTGTTACATCTTTACAAGTGCAAGCTAGCGTTCACTTCTATTCGGATACATCTATCCGCCATCGCAGCTTACCTTCAAAATAGGCAGCATCTCTCTGTCTTCAGGGTGCCTGCCATTAAAGCTTTCCTTGAAGGTCTGAAACGAGTCATTCCCCCAAGAACACCGCCAGCTCCGGTGTGGAACCTCAATGTGGTCCTCACCAGACTGATGGGACCACCATTTGAGCCACTGCACTCGTGTGAACTACAATTCCTAACGTGGAAAGTAGCTTTCCTGATTGCTATTACGTCACTGAGGCGTGTTAGTGAGCTACAAGCGCTCACAATCCAAGAGCCATTCATTCAGATTCATCCAAATAGGGTAGTGCTACGTACTAACCCCAAATTCCTTCCAAAGGTGGTGTCACAGTTTCATCTCAACCAAACTATAGACTTGCCGGCATTCTTCCAAAACCCACAAACGGTGGCGGAAAGAATGCTCCATACGTTAGACGTACGGAGGGCGTTGATGTACTACATAGACAGGACACAACACTTTAGGAAAACAAAACAACTTTTTGTTGCCTTCTCACCACAACACAAAGGCAACCCGATTTCCAAAGCAGGAATAGCCAGATGGATTGTTAAGTGCATCCAAATCTGTTATCACAAGGCCAAGCGCACTTTAACAATACCCCCAAGGGCGCACTCCACACGCAAATTGGGGGCATCCATGGCTTTCCTAGGGAACATTCCTTTAGAGGACATTTGCAGAGCAGCCACGTGGGTTACACCACATACCTTTACAAAACACTACTGTGTTGACGTGCATTCCAAGCAGCAAGCTGCTGTAGGACAGGCTGTTCTCAAGACACTTTTTCAGGTTTCTGCAGCTGGCACGGGCAACCGCCGCTGATGGAGGGACTGCTATGTATTCTATGCTAAGATATGAATTTAGCAGCCCACATGCCTCGAACTGAATATGCTACTTACTAGTATGCATCTGTTCTTGGCATGTAGGGCTGCTAACATTCATATCGCCCACCCTCCTCCCCGGTGCCTGTCGCAGCTGCAGATATACTATTGTATTCAATCATTAGCATGGACATCCTTTACACTTTTCACTCCATCTTCTGCCACAATGGCGAAAAACAATCTGGGGATGGAGCCGATGCCCATGCGCACTGTAGTCCAGGGGAGGAGCCACCTATCTCAGGATACTTCGAAGACTCTTCCAGGACAACAATGTGCGATCATCCGGACCCAACACTAGGCGGCGATCTAATGCTAAGATATGAATGTTAGCAGCCCTACATGCCAAGAACAGATGCATACTAGTAAGTAGCATATTCAATTAGTACCTTGGTATGTGGTGATTATCACAGTAAATTTGATTTGTCATAGTTTCGTCCATCTATTTTGGTGTCAAAATCTCAAACCTGTTCTGAAAGGACATGGAGGTTGGGTGGAGACTGTGGAACTGCAGAGATGGCTGCTTAATTCTCATTTCCAGCTGCTGCTCCCTCTTCTTCCCCTGTAGACTGTAAGAGTCGTGGGCAGTTTCACGCCCTGTCCCAGCAGTTCCGGAGCCGCAGATCTCCCATCTACAGCTATCCAGAAGAAAACCCGTCAGCAGAAGAGAAGAAGGAAATCAGGTAGGAGACAGTCGTCATTCTATAATCCTATGGAACCACTAATATATGGTGCTGTGAGTGTGGGTGACTTACATATATGGAGGGGAACTGGCTGCATTGGTGGCTTTTAAAGCAGCAAAAGTATTTCATAACAAAGGAGTGTCCTGGAAAAGATCCATGGGCTATGCGATGGGAACATTTCTTTGCATCATGTGCATTATTGATGGTATTTATATAGTGTAAACCTAGCTGCAGGGCCATGATGCAATGCACACGGTATCAGGTAGTATGTAAGTCTGACTGGAGATAAGTTCTGGAGTTCTGGAGTGCTGGAGGTACTGGCGATCCTAACATTGCTGTTAATCCAATACCTGAATGCATTAACTTGGAAGGCCTGTCTTCTGGCCTTCTCCTTTTAGCATTTCTTGATTTCATCTATGATGATATTATTACTGTTTGCATATCCTTGGGGTCCTCAGGTGGTTTGTTTTTCTGCTCCGCTGTATAGAATGCGGACTATTATGGCTTCGTAGGTAATTCATCAGATTTTGAAGAGGATGAAGTCCTTAAAGGGCAGATAGTGCAGTGCAGGTCATAGTTGTTTAGCTCTATTCATGATGGAGACTGAAACATGGAGGACACTCGTTATTGGAGCCAAAGTGAAATCATTCACTTTGTTGAGCAGCACGTTGCTACCATCTAGATTGAGAGAACGGATGCCCAGGTGGTCGAGCGTGAGTCTCAGTAACAAAGGTAGACTTTTATTCTGCATGGGGTTCGAGAGTTGTCGCTGGCCTTACCCTCAACATCGAAACTGCGAATGCAGTTCAGTTGTTGAGGGTAAGGCCAGTGTAGAGGATACATCTAATTATTTTTACATTTCACCTAACCCCTTCCATGTCTGAGATCCATCTCTAGACCTAAGCTCTTCTGGTGCTGTTGATGATGAACATGGATTAATTGTTTCATTATGTTCAGTTTGAGGTACTCTTGAGCTCATTGTTAGCCATTGAGGTCAGGGGGTGCCCACCTCAATACGTTGTTGTCTGTAGGAGGTATCAGGGATGTTGACATGATCTTGGTCAGGGCTTGTTGGGCCAAGGCATCTAGGGCCATATGTATCATCAAGCTGATTTGCGATTCTGAAATAGCTATTTTTTAGAAATCGCTATTTCAGAATCGCAAATTGGTATGTATGTACAAATTCGCATTTTTTTTTGCGAATTCTTAGTGTTCCTTAATTGCAATTCTCAAATTGCGAATCGCAATTAAGGAATACTTTCCCATTCATTTCTATGGGCCAGGAGGACCATAGGAATGAATGGGAAGTTATTCTCAATTTGCGATTCGCTATTTGAGAATCGCAAATTGAGAATAATTCAAGGGTGCAGGGGTGTCCAAAGGACACCCTGTTGCGCCCCTGGAATAAGCATGGGTAAACATGTGGCGCACATACATGCCCTAAGGGCATGTATGTGCGTCACATGGCACTTTGAAAAATGCAAAAATGTGCATTTTTCAAGGAATTCACAACTTACCACCAACTTGAAGTTGGTGGTAATTTGCGATTCCTTAAGGACAATTTGCATTTTTTTTTGCTTCATACATTGCATTTAAGGAATCGCAAAATTTGTGATTCCTTAAATGCAATTGCAAAATAAGGAATCGCAAATTTTGCGATTCCTTGGTTTGCACCAGATTTTTCTTCATACATACCATTTAGCAAATTCGCATTCGCGTAAATGCAAGTTCAAATATGAGAGTGACCTCTCACAGGTGTAAGACCCAAGTTAAGTTAAAAAAATAATAGCCATTAATGTGAAATCAGGCCTCTCAGCAGAAGTCATTTCATTAATACATATATCAAATACACAGGGAATTCATTACACTTCAAGCAAGTATTATTGTTATGTCATGAAACTAATATCCTCATAGGGGAATCTCATTTTACATTGTTATATACCTCAAAATGCTGATGTTTAGTGACCAAAAGTAATGGTTAGAAATCATATGGGTCTGCAGACCCCCTAAATTGGACTACAGGTTAAGAACTACAGCCTTAAGACATTCTTTTCACCAGACTCCCTGTCTCTTCATCAGCTCAAGTTGAGTCTTCAATGAACTCACAAAACTGAACTGGACGCGCTACTTTATATAAAGTTGTCAAAATAATATAAAAATGAGGATAACAGACGTTGATAGGTGGTAAGGTGGGTTTAATAAACCTCATCCATAAACAGCCAAGAGCAACTGACAAAGACCAGGATTCTTATTAGGAATCCATGTACAAGGTTCTGAAACATCATTCGTACGTATGAATCACAACACTCAGTTCTTGCTATGAGTACCTCCCACTCACATTGCACTCCAACAAACAAGCACACATTTCTTTCACACCCAGCCCAACCAGATATAAACCACTCTTTGAAATCAACATTTATACAGACACAGACACAGACACAGCTGCCACTTGAAAAATCCCTCGCCATCTGCACCTTGGTACACTCAAGAGCTTAATGCCAACACAATATAAATATACAATCCTCAAAAGTCAAGATGCAAGTCTCAAATATCACATGACCAGAAAATTGCAAAAAAATCCAGCAAGGCTCACAAAAACTACTCCGCAAACGCAGACTACAAGCCAATCACCTATACCGCAGGCCAAAAACACTTCAAATCGGTTTTCAATGCAATTAAGCACAGAATCAATCCTCTGCAATCCCCTCTCAGGGACAATACCCGCCAACATGAATTATTATTTCATTGTAAAAACTAACACTTACCCACACAACTACGATATCGAAAATGCCCACACTGATCAACCTATTTTACCTCCATGCCTCAAAGTCCCAATTGACTCCTTACAATTCCGGAGTAGGTAAACCCTAGCCAGGAATAGCAACTCCATAAAAACTACTATAAATGACCGCATACCCACCCCCATTATCAAAGCCATCTGCTCAAAGGGTATCACAGCTCTCTTGCAGGTACCTCTGTGAAGAAATGTTCTGCACAGAATACACCTGCATAGCTCAATTCTCACTGATTTATATAGAGCTTTATTAAATGTAGAGTTCCAATACATGGTTCTCCAAAAGGTATTCTTTCAGTTATCCATAATCATTCTTTGATACTGGACATGGTGCTCTTTGTGCATTTATATATACAAACTGGTTGCAAGGAAATCAACCACGCAATGCGTTTCGTGCTTCTGTTCGCATTTTGTGAGGAATATGATTACTGTAAGACTTCATAAAATTAAATTAATTCTGAAAAAAACCGAAACAGAATAAATGTAAATTTATCCAATCCTCAAACACAATGAACACTTTTATAATCCAGTAATGATTCATTCCATATTCAAAATACATATTCATTCTACAACTTTATGTATGATATTGTGG
This sequence comes from Lissotriton vulgaris, assembly GCF_964263255.1. NCBI lineage: Eukaryota > Metazoa > Chordata > Amphibia > Caudata > Salamandridae > Lissotriton > Lissotriton vulgaris. The sequence goes on from NC_141695.1 coordinate 1,689,452,895, forward strand.
TCATAAAAGTCATAAGCTATGCTTACTAGCTTGATAGCACTTTATGGTGCATACGTTTGTGCCTAAAACAACTAGCTATAAAATTCCAGAATGATTCTGTCAGGAAATTGTAAAATTGTACCTATAACAGGCCCAGATTCTGAGGGTTACCGGGTCCACACCATGTATATTTGTCTGTAAAACATTTGGCTGGCGACAGCTGAGTACTTCTCCATTAGTTATCCTGCTGCTTCCCATAAATCCCTTCCCAGGAAGAGGACATCTTGTCTACTATAACCATTGTATTTCATTTTAACAAACAAAACAAAAAATATTTATATTTGTCAATTAAGCCGTTTAACATCATTCATTCCAAATGTTTAACTCAATAAATTTCTCTTTGTGAGGTACTTTGCAATTTATCTCTTTCTTGTTCTAATTTAGTTACTACGTTCAAGATCTGATCATTTAATTAGCTGTTATTATGCTTCACCTAGAGCCTTACCTCCTCGTTGATCTAGTCCTGTGACCGGCCTTTGCCGTCATTGGCCATCAAGCCTAACTTGAAAGATTCTTCACATCCAACACAAACTCTGACCTGAACCTAATCGTTTTATGTGGTAAAACTGCACTTCCTAAGATTCCCTGAAGAGAAACAGAGGTATGATAGTTGGTTATAAGCTTGCGCTCAGTTGTTGAAAAGTAGTTAACAACATATAAGACTGCTCCCAGGGATAAAAGGTGACGTCTATCACTCCGCCACCATCTGATGTGGACAAAATCCACAACAACAAATATATAAAGGTAGTATCCCGAGCAAAGGAGAGTCCAATATTACAAAGTAATTTATGAGTCCACAAGATAATCCAGTCCACATGTGTAGTAAGTCATCTTCTTTTATTGTATTCACAACAGCAACCTGGTCGATCCTAGCCAACGCGTGTTTCGTCTAACAGCAAAATATACACATAGACTTCATCAGGGCAGCTCAATATAAATATAATCCAACATCACCAATAGCTTCCAATCATGGAGTACAGATCTGCCAAGTCATTTAAACCAATGTCCATCCACTTTTATATGATTGATTATTTTCATCATTCACTGTCCTCAGGTTTCAAGAGCAAGAATCTTCAGTCGACTCCTCCTCCTCAGAGAATCTTCAGTCGGTGGTGACCAGGATGGAGAAGGCCATCTCTTCTCTACAGAGGAAGGTAACATGGGTGGGCATGGGTGGGTAATGTTTTCTAGGGAGGGTGGGAATGCGGTTAATTGGCCCTTAGGAACTGGGAGTTTTTACAGTTGGCTTGTTCCACTTAACAGAAGGTGGGGAGGAGCAGATGTTTGTATGTCAAGCAATTGCATAACATGATCCATGACCAATCACAGGAATTGGACTAGCAGGGAATCTCACTATTTCCCATTGACCTGCTGGCACGGGAAGAGGGAAATCGCAGGTTCAAATTGTGGAGTTTTAAATTTTTCTGCTTCAGTCGTACTTTCTTCTGATGCCCACAACGTTTCACTTCCATTTTTCAAATCAAATCATTTGATTCCCCAAAAATATAGGTGCTCAGACTCAGGCGAGACCACAGTATTAAACTAAAGGAGCTATAACACAGGAGATTTAAATAAACGTTGGTGCAAGTGTTATGTTTCCACAGAGAAAAACATTACAAGTAAACGCGGGCCACCGTCTGCCTTTAAAGCACAAACTTATTTGCGAGCCGTTAAAGCGAGCATGTTTGCACTACAGTTTAGTTGGCTGTTGTTTCGAGGGTGTAAATAATCAGTGACTGGACCACAGAGGTGCATCTCTTATCACAATTATGTGCCTGCTTCCTTAATTAGTGCGTGAACGTACAAAGTAAGGGGGTCATTACACAAAGAAACTGGAAGTAAACGCAAAGCTCCCTGGACTACTTTCCCATAAATACTTGTGTCATTATATACTCATCATGAGGCAGTGTTTTTGCTAGGTCTGGGCGGAGTTCACGGATTTCTCCTATGCCGAACTCCGCAAAGTGATTAAAAAACTCTGACGCTGTACGAAGAGTCCGGCAAACGGCAGAGTGCGTTAGTTCGCGCCATTTGTGCTGATTGTTAATGCCAAGTATTTGTCTCATGCTAGAAAATCAGTGTGAATAGGACTATGTGCAGCACAATAGAGCGCGGCTTCTTTCTGCCGCTCAAGTAGATTTTCTACACGATCGGCAGCTTTCTCAACGCAAATGGATGGTTTCTCAATGAGAGTGGTCACGACCATCCGCGACCGCCCGTGTTGAGATGTCTCGCTGGGAGGTGATCTAGCTTTGGATTTTCCTCACGAGTAGTGCTTGCCAGCTTAGCGTTGGCGAGCGAAGAAATATTCCACTCCGTGAAGTTTTTGGGAACACCTTGTGCTCTGTGGATTGCGGAAAACTCCACGAATGGAGCAGGGTTCACCACTTATGCCTAGTATTTGCCTTCTACTGCTGCTCAAATGCAGCATGCCCTTTCCAAAGTTTCTACAGAACAGAATATTAAAACAGAATTGCATGAAACGTATTTTGGCTGGGCTACAGGTAGCACCAAATACTGGGGCACAATTACAATAAGGTGATGCACTGGGGGAAGACTACTAGTAAAGCCAACCAATTGGGCAAGGCTAGAGGGGAAGTGTTGCACTGACTGAGGCAGGAATACAGTTCAAGCCACAGACTCGGGCAGGACTTCACACGGGGGCAGGACAACAGGCAAAGGCAGACACTGGGGCAGGATTGCAGGTAAAGCCACACACTGGTGCAGGAATGCAGGTAAATCCACACAATGGGGTAGGAATGCAGGTAAAGCCACACACTGGGGCAGGATTGCAGGTAAAGACACACACTGGGGCAGGAATGCAGGTAAAGCTACACACTGGGTATGGAATGCAGGTAAAGCCGAACAGTGCAGAAATGCAGGTAACGCCACACACTGGGCTATTCTTACAGATAAAGCAAACACACTGGACAGGTTAGCTGCCTGGACTGTTCCTTCCCTCAAAAAGAATAGGGGCAGATTTACAACTTCTGGCGCATCTCTGCTAATCAGAAGGGATGCGCCAGAACAGTTGCGACACGCCAAACCACCTGTGAGGCACCACCGATGCGCCACATTTACAGCGCGACGCAGCTCCCGCAAGGCTCGGGGTGCCCCTATGCCTAACATGCTGCGTCAATCCTTACGTCTGCTTCAAGCAGGCGCAGGGTTTTGACACAGCATGGCCATAAAAGTGACTGAGTGAAATCTTGTAGATTTCACTCAGCCACTTTTGCAAGGCGTTCCAGCGCCGGAAGGCCCCCCCTGTGCCGGAACGCCCACATGTGGCGCAGGGCTTTACAACGTGATGCATCTCCCTAGATGCATCAATTTGTAAATACCTCACAGCATGGCGCAGGCTTTGCGCCGTCGCTGCATCACAAAAGGGATGCAACGGCGGCGCAAATGTGGCGTACGGGGCTTGTAAATCTGCCCCATAGTTTCCCAGGAGAAAAGGTCGTTTCTTCAAGTCCTCTTTGTTGTTTTCCCATTCCTTCTTCTCTCATGAATCCACCACACAAGGTCAGGGAAACCAGACGAATTTACACAGAAAGGCAGGATGTAGCTCTGCGGCACAGCATTACTGTCCACGGAACACACTCTCCCTCACCACATCTCTTTAGGCCGATACAGCCGGGACACGTAATGTAGACCCCTTCCACACTGTGTATAAGCAATCACACTTGACCACAGCACCAGCCTGCAATGTTTCAGTCCTTGTCTCTGGCTTCCTCTTGTAGACTAGAGTAGCCTCCTTCCACACTTCTGGGTGTTCACCATCACACCTGACCACAACACCAGCCTGCAATGTCTCAGTCCTTGTTACTGTCTTCTTCCCCATGGATCTTAGGTCCGTTGGACTGATAGACTAGAGTAACCTCCTCCCACAATTCTGGGTGCTCACCATCACACCTGGCCAAAATGGCAGCCTGCTTCGTCTCAAGGGTCCTTGTCACCGCCTCACTCACCAAAGAACATCAGACTGACAAAGCCTCTTGCATACCTCTGTGTGCTCACAATCACTCCTGGCCACCACACCAGCCAGCTTTTTTCCCACAGGTCCTTGTCACTGTCTATTCTCACCGCAGGTATTTGGGCACATACAGCCTGTAGCCTAGACCTCGTCACTCCTCTGTGTGGTCACAATCACACAGTATTAGCCTGCCTAGTCTAACATGTTCTTGTCACTGTTGCCCAGGTCCACATGCTGGAGAATGAAGTGAAGCGGCACCATGGGAGCATCCGTGAATACAGTTGGCACAGACGGAGAGAAGAGAATTGGAGTAAGCAAGACCAGCACTGACTGTTGTCATGAGGTGAGTGTAAAGAAAGGCCAAACAAGCAGGCCACAGTGGACCCAAGTAGCTGGATTCATAGAAAAGGTCTTCCGTTTGCATAAAAAGAGGCGATATTGTAAGGCATGTGACTTAAGGGTATGCAGCAGGAAATCAAGGAAAAGATATACATATTGCAGCTCTAGGTCTGCATCAAATTTCTGTTACCTGGGTAAAAGGAGGTCTGCACTTCTGCGGTGACCCGTCATATTCCTGGGCTGTACATCCCCGAAGAGTTGGGACCAGAGTCCGTGGACTGAGATAAGTTGCATCTGTTAAAGCTGCCTTAAAAGTCTGGGTCAATTGTCAGGGTCACCAACACCTGCATCAGTGATTGTTCCTAGCCTCTTTGGATATCCTGAGACAAAGCTGATAAGACAAGTGTCTAGATATACATGCAGAGAATCTGCAGGAGAGAAGGCAACATTTGACCCTCAAACTCACAACAACATAGCATGAATAATCTATGCAGGGGAAAAACAATGTGTTATATTGTATTCTAGGGCCAATGAATGTACTTTTCCCATATTTCTCGCCTGGCTTCCATCTTCCAATTTTTCTTTCTTTATCCATTTTATGTCGAGCCTAGAGGCAGCGCGCATGCGCTGCTCTGGGAGGCATGCTGTAATGTCTCTGTTAAGTTAGAAGACACCCACCACATGCCAACTGCTTGTGACTGGTTACTTAGTCAGCGTTTCCAAATGCCATATTTTTGGTCTAGAAAAGCTGCCTGTAAAGAGTGAGATGAAGCAGTCTAGAAAAGCTGCCTGTAAAGAGTGAGATGAAGCATTCTAGAAAAGCTGCCTGTAATGAGTGAGATGAAGCAGTCTAGAAAAGCTGCCTGTAAAGAGTGAGATGAAGCAGTCTAGAAAAGCTAACCTGTAAAGAGTGTAATGAAGCAGTCTAGAAAAGCTGCCTGTAAAGAGTGAGATGAAGCTGTCTAGAAAAGCTGTTTGTAAAGAGTGAGATGAAGCAGTCTAGAAAAGCTGCCTGTAAAGAGTGAGATGAAGCAGTCTAGCAAAGCTGCCTGTAATGAGTGAGATGAAGCAGTCTAGAAAAGCTGCCTGTAAAGAGTGAGATGAAGCAGTCTAGAAAAGCTGCCTGTAATGAGTGAGATGAAGCAGTCTAGAAAAGCTGCCTGTAAAGAGTGAGATGAAGCAGTCTAGAAAAGCTGCCTGTAAAGAGTGAGATGAAGCTGTCTAGAAAAGCTGTTTGTAAAGAGTGAGATGAAGCAGTCTAGAAAAGCTGCCTGTTAAGAGTGAGATGAAGCAGTCTAGCAAAGCTGCCTGTAAAGAGTGAGATGAAGCAGTCTAGCAAAGCTGCCTTTAAAGAGTGATGTGAAACAGTCTAGAAAAGCTGCCTGTAAACAGTGAGTTTAAGTAGTCTAGTAAAACTGCCTGTAGAGGGTGAGATGAAGAAGTCTTGAAAAGCTGCCTGTAAGCAGTTCTTCATTTCCGTTTAAGCTTAGCTGCTTGAAGTAGGGGTGACCCTTTCAAGTGGTTGCAATGTTTTCCTGCACAGGTAGGATGAGGAAGGTGATCCATGCCTTCTAGAAATAAGTCCCAAAGGAGGAATATGCTAAAAGTCGAAGAACCTCCTGTAGATTTTGAAAGGCTTGATTACAGGTGGAAAGGTAGGAGGTAATAGATGGAATCTGCAAGATCAAGACAGAGAAATGCCGGAAAGTCCGCTGAGCAGAAATTCAGTGCCAAAAACTAGAGCATAAATTATGGACAAAAATGATAATGAGTGATGAATGTGACAAAAAATAGACATCTATACATGCGGCACATTTTCCTTCATTGCACTGGTCTAAAAGGTGTGCCGCCCTCAGGGCAGCCGTGAATTCACGATACCCTGGTGGCATGGACTTTATGTGAAAAATGGAGCGGCTGCTTTGAAGCTGCTCCTTGTTTTCACAGTGCAGGCGGAACCAACCTGCACTTAGAAGAGGGAGTAGAGATCCACTTGCAGGCGGGTGCAGTGAGGGACTGCATGCAACTGCAAGGGAAAGTCTGGGGGGGTCCAAGGGACCCTTTTTCCCCCCTCCAAAGGGGTGCACCTCCTGAGAGCTTCTTTGACACAGGGATACCCTCATTTGCATAGGGCATGCCCCATGCAAATGGGGGAACACCCCCTGAAGATGGTGCCGGCACTTTATGTGCTCCTGTGGTACTGGTTTTACAGAAGGGGCCGCACAAGCTTCTGCGACCCCTTCTGTAATACCAAAGTTCCCTGGGAGTACGCAAAGAGGGCACAAACGCCTGTTGCTCCCCCGGAGCACTTTGTGTAATACAGACCCTAATGGGTTAAGACAAATTTTCATCTAGAACAAGCTTCCTTTAATATGCTCCTAACATGAAGTTACATCAGAGGAAACTCACCAATGCCTTCTTGGATAAGGAGACATCAATAGACTTTATGGAGTTGAAGCCATCTGGGAGAAAGAAAGAGACAGAGGCCTAGACTGTTGGTTCAGAAAGGAAAGCAATATGAAGAGCTTGAGAGAACTGTTTTTACAATGTGCACAGGATTGAGGTATTCTTTGCTGGGCGTCTATGTTCAACACACATGCAAGTGAATCTAAGCGGTGCCATGATGTACGGATGCCTTCGTGTGGCCTGTATACCGAGTTAGGAATGTCAGCGTAACCTGTGCTGCGGGGGTGGAGCCATGAGTGACTCCAGCTGTTTGCGTGTCCATGCTGTAGCACTTCCTTGAATGTGCTTGGAGGGAGAGAGCTGACTAACTGTTCAAGAGAGAGTGTAGGCTTCCACAAATGCCGCTCAGAGAAGTGGGCCAAGGCCGGGACAAGCTGAAGATGCCTGCTGTGTACCACAGAAAGGAGCTGCACCACTCTGCAAGGGTGAGGCATAGATGCCCCTGAGATGTCACCACAGTGTGGCCTGACCATTTATCCCCATGAATGGTGCGTACCAGGGGACTCTAGCATTGTCATTGTTCCCCTGTGACATCGGAGCACCATTAAGCTGCTGGAAGAAATTGTTGCGGTCCACGTATGGGTAAGCCGAACTTTCAGTTGAGGACTGCTTGAATGGAGATGCTAATACCAGGAGCAAAGTACTCCTAGCTGTTTAAATGGAATTTTTTGGGCTGATTGCCGACTGCAAGTTTTTCCAAGCTTTAAGTACCACAACCACAACCACAAAGCTACCTCTTCATTCAATGCTGGTGCTGCCTACGCTCGCCTAACCTGCACCAGCACCATGAAATCTGAGTGCTCACTAGATGCTCGACGCAAGGGCAAGCTCAATAAACACCAGGGCCCAGAAGGGCACACCCAATGAGGAGGACAATCCCATTGTGGCATCCGAACTACACAGGCACAGGCTGTGCCCTAAACAACTCAACAATGAACTAATACTGCCCACCATAAAGATGGCCAAATGGGGTGAGGCAATATCAGTACAAACTGGGGAATAGCCGAAACAGGCTCTCGACTTAGCTTACCACCCTCCATGGAATTTCAAACTCCAAGCGAACTACCATGGGTATGCCTGACCAATGGATAGTGGCATGAAATTATCATACAATTCAATACAATCTTTATTTCGATCTGTTAAGATCATGAAAGATAGTTTACAGTAAAGGGGCACTCATCCCTATCATTCAAATATATAAGATCATTTTATGATATATGGGTACATTAAATTAATATACAATCATTATGGAATTCCAAATATAAAAAATTTCAAATGATTTGCTAAAAACGTTAAAATTCATATTAGTATAAAAAGACATAAAATAAGTCTAAGATACAATTTGTGTTTCTAAACAAGAGAAGCAACCTTGGAATCCGCAACCGTGGGTGGCACAAAAGATCAGGTACAGGGTTTATCAACTGTACACCAATTTTATTCACAGAGTGTTTAAAAATGATAAAGGAGAACTCCACCTTAAGTTAGAATGATAACAATCTTCCGGTATGATGCCAGCCTACCCAATTCTACATCATTAAATTTCCTTTACTAACTTTGGTTTTGATAAGCTTAGATGGACTTGACAACCTTTGTCATATTTCTTTCCCGGATTGTCCACGTCCAACTCAAGAATTTGGCAACGGCTATTACACAAGGTGCACTAGAAAGTATCATACACGTTTGTTTCATGAGAGTAGCCTGCGCTACCTCTCACAGTAATCACTGAGGCGTAATATTACAGCTCACCTTTTGTTTTCTTTCTTCTAAATCATTGATGAACAGCATTAGGTCGTGTGTGGTTTAAGTAAAGTACTTTTGAAAAGCTTATGCCCTAGCAGACATTCTGTCATTGATTTGTGTTAGATTTTTTTTTTAGGTCTGAGTCTCTAAACCCACACTACCACTCTGAGTAAGGCTTGAACTGCTCAACTTTGTTACCCTTAGGGCCAAATGTTATAGGGGTTTACATGGTGCCCCAGATTTAAGTCCAATAGTAAGGTTTAGCCCCAGAATACTAATGGTAAATGGCTCCAATAGACGCAATTTTAGCTCCGTAATCCCTGATCTTCAGTGTCTTCCCAAAAAGTTCACACATTCCCTCACCCCGCAGATCCATTGTTCTATCGGTTACATTTATCAGTTCCATCCCCAAATTTTAAGATCTTCATCGCTGCCCAAAGTGAAGTAAACTGAGTGTCAGAACATTATTCCAATGCATTCTTCCAACATTCTTGGGTAACTAGACAGTCATTAATTGTCTCTAAGCAGTGGATTAAATGCCATAATCCGGGTGTACCCTAGTCGGGTATTTATGACTGCACCTAGGTTTTATGAGATTTACTTTCAAGTAAGGCAAGTCTCACACAGGGTTCTTGGAAATATTAAATATTAAAAGGTGGAGGGCAGTTTTAGTAGAAAAGAGTCTCTCCAAAACCCAGACTCTCCTCTCATTCCTCCCAAATCACCCTAAAAGGAACAAAGACATTCCTCACCGCCCTTTGAAATCTACAAAACTAACTCCACAAGAGCTCTGGAGCTGGGAGAGTGAATGAAACTGGACAAAAGGCCCATGGCACGGACAAGTTCCTGATAGAAGTCCTATCTAATAATGCTAGTTTGTTTATGTGTGTATGTGTACTTTTGTTCTAAGTCTTATTTGGCACTGCTGTGTACTTCCAGTGTGTGGGCTTTCTTCATAAAGCACCAGAAAATATTATTAAACTGTTCCTACAGTTGGAATAGACAGGCTTATACTATCCAACACCCTGCTCATTTGGTTGTTCAATAGCTTAAGACAAGAAGAATTGACTTGTGTTCACGTCTTTCATACAAGGCAAGAAAACATGATTAGCACTTAGCAATGGATTTCAAGAACACATCATGGGCGATGGATAAACAGAAGAAAGGGCTGGAGGAGCTTAAATTGTACATAGCTACAAGACAGCAACATCCAGCCCAAAAACTCCATACTGCAAACAGCACATGAGAGTGATGCATCTCTAGTAATTGTCTTTATTTAAGTTATAATAATTGTTTCTGTAGTAAAATACAAAGCCCTTTTCTTGGAGGGGAGGCTCTGTGTGCAAGATCTGAAACTTCAAGCCCAAGAATAAAAGGAAAAGATTTGAGATTTGAGACAACAGACTTGTCCCAAGAGAGTGCTAATATATAAAAAGTATTACGGAGATTTCCAAATTCCAAAGAAAAATGCTTTCGTTTCAATGAATAGCCACAAAATTGTTGCAACAATAGCAACAGAGCAGACTGCTTTTTGTGGGAAATAGGACATTTGATAGAGTTGGGGCAGAGTCGGTCATATCCCAAGCAACTTCAAATTAAGCCTCCCTTTGGTATTGTTATTTCCAAAAGTGCTTCCAAAAACAAACAGAGCTTGTACATCCAAATGACTTGCTAGCTTGCAACATGAATACATGTCATATAATTTAAAAACAAGCCAGGCTATTCAGAAAGGAGTCTTCAAATATTATCCTTTGTGAGGTTGAGGCTCTATAGCACAGCTTTTTCAAACTTTTCATGTTGGGGACACACTTTTTGGAGATGCATCATTTTGGGACACAGTAAGGCAGTGTAGCGAGCGAGCGTAGCGAGCCCAAACCACCTAAAGGAGGGGGGTCTCACTTACTCTGTCTGTGTCCCCCTCACTCTCTCTCTCTCTCTCTCTCTCTCTCTCTCTCTCTCTCTCTCTCTCTCTCTCTCTCTCTCTCTCTCTCTCTCTCTCTCTCTGTCTCCCTCTCTCTGTCTGTCTCCCTCCCTCTGTCTCCCTCCCTCTGTCACCCTTCCTCTGTCTCCCTCTGTCTGTCTCCCTCCCTCTGTCGCCCTCCTCCCTCTGTCTGTTTTCCTCTGTCGGTCTCCCTCTGTCTGTTGCCCTCTGTCTGTCGCCCTCTGTCTGTCGCCCTCTGTCTGTCGCCCTCTGTCTGTTGCCCTCTGTCTGTTGCCCTCTGTCTGTCGCCCTCTGTCTCCCATCCTCTGTCTCCCATCCTCTGTCTCCCACCCTCAGTCTCCCGCCCTCAGTCTCCTGCCCTCAGTCTCCCGCCCTCAGTCTCCCGCCCTCAGTCTCCCGCCCTCAGTCTCCCGCCCTCAGTCTCCCGCCCTCAGTCTCCCGCCCTCTGTCTCTCGCCCTCTGTCTCTCGCCCTCTGTCTCTCGCCCTCTGTCTCTCGCCCTCTGTCTCTCGCCCTCTGTCTCCCGCTCTCTGTCTCCCGCTCTCTGTCTCCTTCTGTTTCCGTCCCTCTGTCTCCCTCCCTCTTTCTCTGTTCCTCTGTCACACTCCCTCTGTCTGTCTCCCTCACTCTCTCTCTCCCTCTGCCTCCCTCTGTCTGTCTCCCTCTGTCTGTCTCCCTCCCTATGTCTCCCTCCCTATATCTCCCTCCCTATGTCTCCCTCCCTATATCTCCCTCCCTCTGTCTCCCTCTCTCTTTGTCTCCCTCTGTCTATCTCCCTCTCCTTCCCTCTGTCCCCCCCTGACTGTCTCCCTTTGCCTCCCTCCCTCTGTCTCCCTCTCTCTCTGCCTCCCTCTGTCTCCCTCTCTCTCTGTCTCCCACTCTCTCCCTCCTGGTCACCCTCTGTCTCCCTCTCTTCCTCTTCCTCTGTCTCCCTCTCCCTCTCCCGGTCCCTGTCTCTGCCTCTATCTGTCTGTCTGTCCCTGTCTCCCTCTCCATCTCTGTCTGTCTCTGCCTCTGTCTCTGCCTCTATTTGTCTCTGTCTGTACCTGTCCCTGTCTGTCTCTGTCTGTATCTCTGTCTGTCTCTGTCTCCCTCCCTCTCTCTGTCTCCCCCCTCTCTCTCTCTCTGCCTACCTCTCTCTATCTCCCTCTGTCTCTCTCCCTCTGTCTCCCTCCCTCTCTCACCTCTCTGTCTCCCTCTCTCTGTCTCCCTCTTTCTCTGTCTCCCTCCCTCCCTCTCTGTCTTCCTCCCTCTATCTCCCTCTCTCTCCCTCCCTCTGCCTGTCACCCTCTGTCACCTCACCACAGCTTGCAGGGCACACATACAGCCGCACCGGAGTACTTCGCAGTTCTATAAAAGACCATTTACTTGTTAATGGGGCTTTGTTGTGAACCGCCCGGCCAATATAGAGCAGTGTGTCTCGGAGTCCGCGCTGCTGCAGCAGACTCCAGGACACTCTTTCAAAGGAATGCCTCTTAATTAGCAGCAGTTATGTGCTAAGTGCCCTTTATACCGGTGGTGTCATCCAGCGACACACCCACCACTTGCAGGTGACACAGTACTTTGTCGGGGGACACAGTTTGGAAAGTCTTGACAAGCATGTGATGTTATCAAGTTAGCTGCATCTAGGTGCAGCAACATCAAGTATGGAAGATTTCAACAACAAGCAATAGACACTATAGTCTTCAGTTTATAATATGAATTATCAGTGTTCAATTTGAAGTGAGACTCTGAGTTACTGACCTGCCAGCTCCAGTACTAGGATGTTTTGTGCCCAAGGCAAAAAATAAATGCTTTGGCTTTTTAGTGCTCTCTTTACCTGAATCAGGCCATTTGTTACGACTGGACATCCTCTTGTGGCCACCTTTGGTGTTGCTGTAAGATAACCTTCTACAATAATCTTAATGAAGCTCGAGCCATGGATCAACACGTGGTTCTAAAGGTAATAGGTGTCTCCAAGATCACAAGACCTCTTTTTCTCAGTCTCTCCTAACTTTAATATAGCCTTGGGCTCAACCGGGCATTAAAGGCCCGCTCCAGCATTAAAGGCCCGAGCCGAAGGTGGGGGCTTTTAACAAGGGGGTGAGCCTTTAATGGCCGGTCGCGTCCGCTGTGGAGGGCTCTAAAGCTACTAGAACATTCTGTCCCTAGAGGGCAAAATGTTCTAACTTGTAAATCAAAGTCCTCACAGAGTAAAGGGGGGTGAGGGTTGAAATCCCCTCAGGCTCCGTGAACTATTTGTTCACAGCAACAGCTGTGCATGACATTAGAAGCCAGGAGCACTCCATTGTCTTCAATATTTGCATATTTACTGAAACAACGCTGACAGCCAATCTAAATGGTTCCATCTTCCCTGTACTGAACACACCGTATTGTCTAGTCAGAGGGTGTGGGCCATAGCATTATTTAGATTTTGTCTAGAGCAGTGCTGACAGTATAGGCGGCATCTCCACTTTGCTCCTTTTGTTTGTATCTCAACATTGTGCATCAATCGAGCTGGAACTTCCATTTATTTGAAGCACAATGTGCATTCCCTAGTAGGCATTGCTCGACCTACAGCTCTGATGCATAATGCAGTGCACTGCCTTTCTAACCAGAAGGCTGTCAACATTTTCTTCGCAGATTTCAGATGTGCGTCTTAGCCCTCCTTTATTGGGCGTTGGTTCAAATAGAAGGTCCAGTGCCCATCAGCCAATCTCTCAATACTTGACAGTTCACTCTTTGATTTATGTTGTGAGGACTAGGCCGCCATCTTGAAAGAAGCCAACCTACATGGAGATGGCTTATAAAGAAAAGAAAAATTACTCTCCTATGTACTAGAAGTAAATACAGTATGGCACCTAGATTAGAATCTCTGTCTTCAAAATCAGATTCTGCTCTGTCAGCAACCAATTCCCTTATTTTCTGGAAACTGATTAATTTAGTGACTGAGTGACAGTAATCTTACAGCCCTTGGTAGGGGAAAGTATAAATAGAAAACTGATCAAATGACCGGGCGAGGCCATACATACATTGAATATCTAATGACAAATCTTCCACTCATGGAGGACGTTTAACTCACAGTTTGATTGCCATATTTAATGTTCTGATTAGGGTTATAAATGAGTTGTAAATGATAAGCTGACATGGGCAGCTAAGTTACTATGGAAACATGATAACAAAGGTCATTCAGTTGATAGAACTGGTGACACAAATCTCATAAAAATCAAAAAGACGATAGACGAAAAAATGTTTATTGCAGCAGAGAAAAATCCAGTGCAATTAACTGACCGTGTTAGGTTGTGTAGCAGAAAACGTGTTACGTACAGCACCACGAAACAGCACAGCTATGCAGTTGTGAGGGCTACACAAAATTATAATACATGGGATTCTGTAATCTCCTTATAAACTGCAGTTACTAATTTCTTGATAATCTGCGACTAGTAACACACTCAGTCGCCATTATAAAGAAAAGACTTGAGAATTGGACTATTATAAGTTATTACAGTTGAGTTCTGACATCATGCCTGTTGCCAGAGTAAGCAGCGGAGGCGAAAGGTAGATCAGGTCACAGAGCATTTTAGAAGCAGTTGTTTAAAGCCACAACAACAAAACGTTGCTTTTCTTTCTTCTGCTCTTTTTTTTGGCTTACAATGGCCAGCAGAGAGAACATGTTTATTTTTTGCACTCCTTAGACAGAGAAAAGCTAGACTCTTTCTGCATGTTTCTAAACATTTTGAGCTATTGCATTTTTTAACTGACTTGTATTGAACAGTGTTTTAATATCTGTTTGCAACAATATCTAACAGGTTTTTGATGTGCTTAATTTTTCACTAGAGGTTTTATGTTTATTCTTCACATTTGCAAACATGCTCAATCTTTCATGTGAAAGAGCTACTAGCCGAGGTTTTAAGTGGTTTGTGGGATAGGTGATGGTGTGACCTTGTATTATATGTGATAAAGTACCCCCGGCATACATGCTAAGATATTGCAAATCACAGATGAGTTCCATAACCTTATAAAGGCCACATTCCACTATGTGGTTATGAAACTCCTTGGTGACTTGCAATATCCTAATATTGTACACCAGGGGATACTTCATCCCTTCTATATTACTGTTATCAGTAATATTATGTTTTAAATGTTGATTCAAAGATAGAAGTGGAAGTATATGAACTGAACAAATAAGATAGTTGATTTCTAGACCATATGACTCAGAAAACAAGTGCAGTACACTGAAGAGTAGATTATCACTTCCATTCTCTGATCTCACCTGCAGTACCGCCACACTAAGCATGAGCGGAAAATCCGTTCCGCTCGCGGATTTTGCGGATTTTCGGTAAATTTGCAATCCGCGAACTCTCGCGAATTTACCGAAAATCCGCAAATTCGCACGCAGCGGATTTTTTTGCTTGGTGATACAATATCGCGGCGTGCGGCGTTCACTTACCGTCATTCAGCGTTTGCCGAGTTGTTTTTCTCGATATTTTGCGAGTGCTGCGCCATTTTGGATCTTGCTGCGGGATCCCGCAGGAGTTTGGCAACGCATCGCGAGAGTTCGCAATTGCGAACATGTAGATGCATCGGGCAGCAACAATCTCGCACTCGCAAAATTACAAAATTTGCAATTCTGCACAAGAAATCCCCCAGCAAGCAGCATAAACCTTCTGAAAATGATGATTTTTATCAGAATAACTCCTCAGGTTGACATTTGCCTGCACTTTTTTTTGCAAGGAGTCCATTTTGGGGGGGGGGGGGGGGGGGTGGGTGGAAGGAAGGAAGGAAGTGCCCCACAGAAAAACAAGTTTTGCAAAACTGAAAGCACTCAGCAGGTGCAAAAGTTCAAACTCATCATTAGTAACCATTCCCTGTAGTGCTTCCTGAGGGGCCCCTCCAGAGTTCAGTTGCCTACTTGCAACTACTATTCTATGACCCTGCTCTGACCCTCACAGCAGGCTCATAGAATAGCTACAAGTAGGCCACAAAGGTCCTGGGGAAAAAAATTGCACTGCAACAGAAAGCAAATTACAGATAAGGAAGCAGGTGCCAGACAGGAAGTTTAAATTCAGTGACACATTAATGAACCCCAAATTAGTTCATGTCAGTTGAAGCAGGGCAGGTGTGCTTGCTTTTCCCCCCCATAATCTACAGTGATGAACCAGAAATTAATTCATGTCAGTTGAAGCAGGGCAGGTGTGCTTGCTTTTCCCCCCCATAATCTACAGTGATGAAACAGAGGGTGGCAGTGATGTACCAGAGGGTGGCATGGGTGAAACAGAGGGTGCTGTGAACCTGTGATGATGAACCAGGCGAAGAAACAACAAAGTCGCGACCGTTGCGAGCCGACAAGTAAGTTCGCAATTGCGAACTGGTACAAAACCCTTGCGAACTGGCAAAAACCCTTGCAAACACAAAAAAAGAAAAACCCGAGAGTTCGCGGATTTTGCGGATTGCGAATGCGCAAATACGCAAATTCGCTAATGCCAGATTTGCAAAATTCGCCCATGCTTACGCCACACCCGTCACTGACACACCCTTTTTGTATGCTTCACACAAGCACCTTTTCCTTCTCCACTCTAAGCCATCACCATGCTGCAGTATGCCCACTCATACCTCCCTTCTCCTGCATGTTCTACCATCTGCAAAATCCACCTTGTGTACAGCGCTCTCTTGCCTTGTAGTTTTATTTTGTTATAAAAGCCACATAACTCATTATATATATATATATATAATATATATATATATATACACTTATATATTTATATATATAATGCAGTAAATGATAATGACTGTAGTTATAATTAAGTCTCAGAAATGGTGTGCTTTGATTTGGTTATAACCTTTGTGCAGTTTGACGAATCTTTACAAACCTTCCAAATAAAACAGCATAATCGGAGAAGTCTCAATATGTCAAGTTTCATGCAGATCCAGTCAGGGCAAACTAAATGAAGGGTCAAAAAATCTAGAGTTAAACACGTTAATGGCCTTATGCCACGTCAAAGTCTGACATATAACTTGGACAACCTACAAAATAACCCAGGCCTGTCCTCCTCCATCTCTTGGCTATACTGTTTCTTAACCCCTGCAAGCATTTGTGGCCAAGTGTACTTTTTCTTACTCACAAAATACATTCAGCAATTTGCATCCAGTATTTTGGCAACCAGTAAATAATATTCATGACGTAGGACACAAATTGGGACTTACTACGATTGGAGGCCATCACAGGGATGGTGGCCTTCTGTTGTCAGCAGACAACCATGTAGGTGGTTGCCTTCCAATCAAGTCATTTTTTAAAATACAGCCTGTTTTCCTTAAAGGAAATGGGACTGTGATTTAATAGATGAATGAGTTAGTTAGTGTGACCGCTATGGACCCCTGCCTACTCTCCACCAAATGTTTTTTGTTACATTCACAAAAGGACTTCTTCCCGTTTGCGAATGGGTTACTGCTCCACCACCCCCACCCCAACCTGGGAGTCTGTAAAATTTGAATGGTTTACCATAGCTTTTTCTGTCCTGAACCATTGTGACATATGGATAGGAATCTCTATTTCGAAGGGGCACCTACAACAATAGGGATTTTTTATCCATTTCTAAACCCGTTTTACTAGTTGGAAAAAGTTTAATACGTTGCAAAATAATGGAAGTCTTAAACTCTGAATTGAAGTGTTTGCAACCAAAAAAATGCATTGCAGATCTGGCCCTTAGTTTCTTGAAGGGACTATGAGTGGAGTTGCCCAGCTCCAAAGCAGAAACCTATCAGGTGAACCAGATTCAGAGAAACCTACATCAGGATCAGAGACACCTACACTTACCAGGTACATTGCAAGGATCCTCACCGGTGGTACATAAAGTTGGCGCCTTCACTTCTGGGGTGTCTGTGCGCTCAGGTGCCACATATCCTCTCTTTGCACAGACCTTGACTTTTGAGCCTTGTGTTCCAGAGGTATATATAATTTTAAGAACATACCGAGTGAATGTTTTCTGGCATGTGTATTTATTCCAGATTCTGTCTGCCATGTTCACCAAACAATGCATAAATATATTTCATCCAAAGAAATGATCTTAATTAGGCTAACAAAATGTTTTATTTGCAAGCTTTCTTAATAAAGTCTAACTACATCTATCAGTCTGCAAATTATGATTTGAAAGAAACATGCACAGTTGTTTTGACATGTCTTACCTGTTTTTAATCTTGCTATAAATTATATTGAGGAATTCCAATCAGCCAGGCCTTGCTTAACAATATAGCATGAAGTAAGACTTTTCCCTCTTCAACTTATTTCATTTGTGCACTGCTGATGAAGTGATAATTTGTCACAAAATTTGCAAGTAAATTATTTAGTTACCCTGATTCAGGCACTAACCCGGGTTTCTTTACAAAAAATCACAGGAAATAGCTAAATGTGGAGCAGAGTTTCAAGCTGAATATATACAATGTAGCTAAGTTTAAAATAACAAATCAACCTGTTCAGATGCGAGTCCTTAAATATGAAGCAGGCTGGTGTACAGAGTTGGATAGTGTTGCATAGAGCAGTGCAGTCACTGATGAAGCAAGGCCTTGCATGTTAATGCAGCTTTGCTGTAGGAAGAATGGGCCTCTTCACAAGTCTTTTCATATGTTTATTGTAAAGTGAGGTGGACCTTGAACCCCTGTTTGTGTCCTTAGGAAAGCAACGGTGAAGGGGGCCAATCCAAATAAGGTGTCACAATTGGTTATCTAGCCCTGGTCCTATATATAAAGCTGTATATTTGCAGGAGTACTCCTTTTACCACTTGCACCTCAACCTGTTTGCATTGTCTTTTTCTTCCAGTCTAGATATGTTTAGTCTCTGCTATCTAACAGCAAGTCTGCACCCCCACAGAGAAGGCTCCGGAGGAGACGGAGGTGATGATGGTTGACTGGGCTGTCCAGGACACTTTCATTGACTGGGACTTTTGTGAAGTCCATTTACTGTATGAAGAACCCCTTAACAGCAGCAGTCCTTCTTAACTGAGCTTCTATTCAAAATACACAAACTTCTCCAGAAACTCAGCGGATAATGTCCATGGAAAGCTCTAGCCAAGATCTCTGGCATGCCCCAGCAATATAGACTTTTCATCTCTAAGACTGGACACTGACCATGTCAACTCCACCAATCTGCTATTGTAAGAAGACTTGGGAGAAAATGAAAGACAAACTTAGTCTGCCAACCATACTCGAGCTGTGAATTTCAAAATCACTCCAACTTGCAGACACGTGGGTCTGGGGACTTTCTCACACAGGCAACTGGCTGAACATTAGGAAATACCATACCACTATCATTGTATGCTGGATTCCCAGGAAAGTGTGATGATATCTAAAGGCCCAATGGAAACTGAGATTTTCCAATAGGCAATCAGGGCCTGAAATGTGCCTGGTGCTTCCCCAGTCCTCTCAGAGTTTTGAGACACTGACCTGTTAGTAAACGTCCTGACTGACCAATCAGCCAGTTTGCTTCTGATAATGTGGTGCTTTATCATGGTTTACATACAGGCCCTCTGGCAAAGCCAGAGGGTAACACACCTTTGTAGATTACAACTTTACTTTTCTCAACAAGAATGCAACACTTTAATGTTATTCTTTTAGTCCTGCAGGTTCTTCTGTGGAGTCTGTGACATATCTTTATTTGGCTGGCATCCATTAGCTCTGATTAGAATCTTAGGGCATATTGTGCATCACTTCCACTTTCAAGTCAAGCAGCCTAATCGTCTCCTGACAAACGTCATATACATGACTACTCAGATCTGTATGTCTATTAAGACATGTTTCAATGTCACAGTCATTTATAAATATACACTGACAATGGATAGTGTGTGTGATATTGTGTACATGTGATCTCCTGAACCTACAGGCCGCTCGTGGCACTCTACAATGAAGGCCCCAAGAAAAGCCATAATTGCTGGTTTTATGAGGTTGAACCAAATGCAGCATGTTTTAGGATGAAATTTGCAGGTGTTCACCCCAAAAGAGTTTGCTGAGTTTGTTGCAGGCTGTCTTCCATCCTGCCAACTGTAGAAGCATCCTTACACAATGATGTAGTGGTTTACAATTACAAACAACGGTAGTTGTGTTACCACTGTATGACTCGTTGTTGCTTCCCCTAGCTTGTTGTGCTCTGTTCTGTAGGACACATTTGTAGTACTGTATCCAGATTTGAGGACACATCTGGACCAATGTGCTGAGCTGTGGATGCCACATCTGGAAGCCTTGCCAAGAGTATTGTGTTCTGGAGGCAAGGTCTTCAGAAGTGTAAATCAGATGCATACGTTTTTAAGGGATCACTGAAATAATATCGAGGGACAGAATATCAACCATCAAGAATATCGTTGACAAAATATCGAGTTTCTATCTACAAACAGGTAAGTACAAAAATATCGAGTTAAAAATATCGTTTACTAAAATATAGTTTAAAAAAATATCGACTTTACTAAAAACAATGTTAAATTAAATTAATATTAAAAATTAATTACTAAAATATACTTAAAAATACTTAAATTAACTTGTTTTAAATCATATTTGTTAAAACATATATATATAGTAACAAAATATAATTAAATAATAGCCAATATTATTAACGTACAATAACAAAAGTGTAAAAATTACTATTCCCACTCCAAAGAGTGCAAGCGTAGGGAAAGCGTTGGATAGCGTAGGGGTTAAAATTACTATTCCCACTCCAGTGGGTGCAACAGTAGGGAAAGCGTTGGATAGCGTAGGGGTTAAAATTACTATTCCCACTCCAGTGAGTGCAACAGTAGGGAAAGGATTGGATAGCGTAGGGGTTTAAATTACTATTCCCACTCCAGTGGGTGCAACAGTAGGGAAAGCGTTGGATAGCGTAAGGGTAAAAATTACTATTCCCACTCCAAAGAGTGCAACATTAGGGAAAGCGTTCGATAGCGTAAGGGTAAAAATTACTATTCCCACTCCAAAGAGTGCAACAGTAGGGAAAGCGTTGGATAGCGTAGCGGTTAAAATTACTATTCCCACTCCAGTGAGTGCAACAGTAGGGAAAGCGTTGGATAGCGTAGGGGTTAAAATTACTATTCCCACTCCAGTGGGTGCAACAGTAGGGAAAACGTTGGATAGCGTAGAGGTAAAATTTACTATTCCCACTCCAGTGGGTGCAACAGTAGGGAAAGCGTTGGATAGCGTAGGGGTAAAAATTACTATTCCCACTCCAGTGGGTGCAACAGTAGGGAAAGCGTTGGATAGCGTAAGGGTAAAAATTACTATTCCCACTCCAAAGAGTGCAACAGTAGGGAAAGCATTGGATAGCGTAAGGGTAAAAATTACTATTCCCACTCCAAAGAGTGCAACAGTAGGGAAAGCGTTGGATAGCGTAGGGGTTAAAATTACTATTTCCACTCCAAAGAGTGCAACAGTAGGGAAAGCGTTGGATAGCGTAGGGGTTAAAATTACTATTCCCACTCCAGTGGGTGCAACAGTAGGGAAAGCTTTGGATAGCGTAGGGGTAAAATTACTATTCCCACTCCATTGGGTGCAACAGTAGGGAAAGCATTGGATAGCGTAGGGGTTAAAATTACTATTCCCACTCCAAAGAGTGCAACAGTAAGGAAAGCGTTGGATAGCGTAGGGGTAAAAATTACTATTCCCTCTCCAGTGGGTGCAACAGTAGGGAAAGCGTTGGATAGCGTAGGGGTTAAAATTACTATTCCCACTCCAGTGGGTGCAACAGTAGGGAAAGCGTTGGATAGCGTAGGGGTTAAAATTACTATTCCCACTCCAAAGAGTGCAACAGTAGGGAAAGCGTTGGATAGCGCAGGGGTAAAAATGACTATTCCCACTCCAGTGGGTGCAACAGTAGGGAAAGCGTTGGATAGCGTAGGGGTTAAAATCACTATTCCCACTCCAGAGAATACAACATTAGGGAAAGTAAATACTTCATATATTATTCAAAAATTTAAAAAAGAATATCTATTAATAATTTCTTAAAAATAATTACTTTTTTTATATAAAATAATAATTAATATATTAAAATTACTAATTAACAATAATTATTTCAATAGATCACCTATTAATACAAATTAATTAAAAATTAACAATTATTTAAAAATTAAAAATTAACAATTATTTCCAATTAAATAAATTTTAATAAATGTAATTATTTAATTAATTATTCATAAATTACTTCCCACCCTATTCCCCTATAAACCCACAACCCGCGACAGAAATTAAATTAGTTAAATTTACGTAATTACCAATTAATCAATTAATAAAAATTAATTACCAATTAGAATTAAATTATTTAACAAATATAAATTAATTAACAAATTATTACAAATTACTATCAATAAATACATTTACATATTTAATTAATTATAATTAAAATACTTCCCACCCTATTCCCCTATAAACCCAGAACCCGCCACAGAATTAACACATGAGAGCGAGCCTGGGATATAGGAATTTTCCCCCCTCGTGGACCCATGCAGCAGAGAGTGAACATTATCCAGAGACTGTTATAGGTCAAAAGTTTCCAAAACCTTTTTATGATGTTATGATACACATACAAGAAAACATGGTGGCCCATTGCTCCTCTTTTGCACAAAACCCTACTAACATAGTATCATGTTGTTGGACAAATGGACTCAAAGAAGAGTTGGACAATATCAAATCCACTGAATATTCCATCAAGCGAAATCACAAACGAATATTATACATTCAGAAAATTTCAAATTGAAATAGACAATTCATACAATCATTGTAAAGCAGTATCTATTGTTCCGCCATTTTTCACAAATGTTTTTTAGCATAGCCTTTACCTAATACCCTACGCACGATTAATTAAGTCAACCTTTAGTGCTAGCTACCGAATTGCATCATCCATCTAATTCAATTTCATGTGTAAGCCTCAAGTTTTATATAAAGAGACATGAAGTTCCACCCAATGGAAAAAAGTCCTGTTTGATATTATCATCGCTTTGAATTCATCATTACAAAAACTCCTAACGTCACATTGCAAAATCCCAAAAAAAGCATAAAAGGCACCATCTCACCTAATATCACCACCTTTACTAGGCCCCAGGAAAAGCTGTTAATATACCACACATTCACCCCTCTGCAGAGCCACAGCAGATAGTGTTTGGGTACCAAAATACTGTGGTCTATATATCGCCTGATAAAAAAAGTAATCTCCTAGATGTTGTTAACAAATATTTCACCCATTGGAGTTAAAAATAGAACATCTACATTCAATTGAGCAATATTTTTCTAAACAATATTTATAGTCAGGCAATATTTTTAGTATAGATATTCTAAAATATAACTGTGGTCAACATTGTGGTAACTAGCCACAAATTTTCAAACAACTTTCTCAAGGTTAACTTTTGTGCATACAAATCTCACAATGTCGGTTTTCGAGTGTATATTCATATATCAAATGTCCCTTCCAAATATACATTTTGGAAAATGTTATCAGTGGCACTACTAGAGAAACCTTTGATTCTGCTTGAGGATTGAAAACCCAGGTTTATAATTATTGTTGATTTCAGAGAGTGTAGGGATCCCGATATCAATGGAAATTGTGGCTTGTAAGACTTACTTGGTAAGCCTTACCCATGTAGCCTTGCACTTCAGCGTTGTCCACTTTGGTTGCCTCGGGACTGCATTACCCACAGATGTGGTTCACTGGTAAGAGTTATTTAATCATTGACTAGAATGGTCTGAATGGTGAAAGTAAATGCCACTCATATCTAGTTATTTTCTCTGGTGTGGGAATTCAGATACGGCTTGTAATGTATCATAAAAAGTTTTAATAAGTATAATTTGTTTATGCCTTTCCCGTAGGAATGTGGTGGTTGATAATGTCCCTGTTAGAACATAATTTATTGAAGTGCTGAAAAACATGTTTTAATTCTTCATGTCCTGAGGAAGGTGGGTTTGGACCGTTAATCTTTTTAAACAATACCTAGACCTTACAACCCACATCCTTTCAACAATACACAACTATAAGTTATTGGAAGGTGCATGATTTCTACTCCCCACTCGTATTCCCTCCACTGCACTCTAAGTTGCCTTGACCTACATCAGGCTAAAGGCACCACTTTGGTCAATAACACATAACACTAAAACACTTCTCAAATACGCTACACTGCAAATCAACAATAAAGCAACCAAGCACTCAATAGTGTATGCGTGCTTCCAGCCCACTAATGTTTGTACGCATGCACATATGTGGTATTTCCGTAGTACGAACCTAGTCAAAAGGCAGCAGAGTGCTGTAAAGGGTCAAAGAAAAGCATAAAGAAACAAGTGTCAAGAGGGTTTGTTGGTTTGCGGGGTACTAATGTATTGTGATGTACTGTTATCATCCTCTTTTCTAAGTTGGAGAAGTGTTCGTCTTGTCCTGATGGTTACAAGGATGTTGTTCCAGATCCTGGATGCATCGATTGAAAAGGCCTTCTGCCTTGTACTTTCTTTTTTAAACTTCTTAGCCTGCAGTCGGATGGTGTTCAATGGTGAATTTGTTTGCAGGATTAATGCGAGTGCTGCTTGTGGTTGCTTTGTAAATGATGTAGCTTGTTTTGAAGATGCATCTGCCCCTCATAAGGATATTTGGATATTTGGAGGGGTATTTATAGAGCGCGGCGTTCGCTCCGGGAGGAGCATCATGGCGCTGAAAAGTCCTTGAAGCCAGGTCTTAGAGTGGTGGGGGGGAGGCTAGATGGAGGCTTTAGTCCAATCGTCGGGAAGATTGAAAATCCATGTTTTGAGAAGTTTTCTAAAAGGCTTCTCAAGAGTCTGAAGTCTCAGGTGTCTGGGCATACTGTTCCAGGCTCTGATAGCCAGGGTGCTTAGGGTTTTTCCGCCTTTAGACTTCAGGTTGAACTTGGTGGAGGTCATGAAATTTTCTTGTGAAGATCGGAGGGAACGACTCGGGTTGTAGTGTGGGAAGCGTCTGGTAAGATAGATGGGACCTGTTTTGTTAAAGGCTCGGAAGGCAACGGTGAGAATCTTGAAGAGTATTCTCTTGTGCAGGGGAAGCCAATGTAAGGTCTTTAGGGCTGAGGAGATTGAGGATTTACGAGGTAATTTTAGGACAAGGCGGGCGGCAGTGTGTAAAACACTTTGGAGTTTGGAGAGAGTGGACTTCTTAGTCCCTTCCAGGAGGCCGTTGCAGTAGTCTACACGCAAGAGAATGAGGGCTACTGTTACCGTTTTTCTAGATTCGAGGGGGAGGAAGTTAAAGAACTTTCTCAGGGATTTGATTATGCCGAAGCATTTGCCTGCTACGGTCGTGGCATGATGGTCAAATGAAAGATCAGAGTCAAAAAGAACCCCGAGGTTTCTGGCAGAAGTGACGGTCTGGGGGGGGGGGCAACAAAGTTGTCAGGCCACCAAAGGGCAGGACAGAAAGAGGCGTTCTTTCCAATGGGGAGGATCTCAGTTTTATTTGAGTTGCAGCGGAGGTGGTTAGCGTCCATCCATTGGAATACCGCAGTTAGGCAGTGTTTAAGATTGAGCTCTGCCTTGTTGGAATTATCGTCTAGGGGGATGATCAACTGAGTATCATCGGCATATGAAGTGACAGTTATGCCGAATGATTCTATCAGGGTGAGAAGAGGGATGAGATAAATGTTAAAAAGGAGGGGGCTTAGGATGGACCCTTGGGGGACTCCGGAGGACACCTTTTTAGGTCTCGCCTAGACGAAAGCAAAAGCGAAGCTTTTGCTGTCTATGCGAGACAACTTATGTTGCCGCTTTTCTGGGAATATTGTGGACATCAGACTGTTACGAGCTTTTTCTGCTGTAGTCAGGCTGTCACGAGCTTCTCCTTTGGAGATTTGACCTCGTGAGCGCGCCTTGACTGCATCTAATGGGCCGTGCGCTTCCTTTAGTCAGTTTCACTTTGTTTCATTTCAAAGTGCAGGCGTCAATGTGTCTGGTAGTTGTTCATGTGGAGTGCCTTCTGAGTTCGTGAGCGCGCCTTGACTGCATCTAATGTGTGTGGCTTTTTTTTTCAACGTGGCCCGGGCGCTTGCTTCAGTCAGTTTCGCTTTTAAGGTGCAGGCGTCAATGGGTCTGGTACTTGTTTTATTTCCATTTAATGCTCTTTGGAACAACAATTTTATATTACTTGGGTGTATTACCACTGGCCAGAATTTCAAAGACTTATATTCACGCAGGTGAAATAATACTATTGTGATTAGGGCCGATTTTTGGAGTCTGACCGTTCAGAGTGCAGAGTGGAGCTTCAGAGTGGAGCTTCAGAGTGGAGCTTCAGAGTGGAGCTTCAGAGTGGAGCTTCAGAGTGGAGCTTCAGAGTGCAGAGTGGAGCTTCAGAGTGGAGCTTCAGAGTGGAGCTTCAGAGTGGAGCTTCAGAGTGGAGCTTCAGAGTGGAGAGTGGAGCTTCAGAGTGGAGCTTCAGAGTGGAGCTTCAGAGTGGAGCTTCAGAGTGGAGCTTCAGAGTGGAGCTTCAGAGTGCAGAGTGGAGCTTCAGAGTGGAGCTTCAGAGTGGAGCTTCAGAGTGCAGAGTGGAGCTTCAGAGTGCAGATTCAGAGTGGAGCTTCAGAGTGCAGAGTGAAGCTTCAGAGTGCAGATTCAGAGTGGAGCTTCAGAGTGCAGAGTGGAGCTTCAGAGTGCAGATTCAGAGTGGAGCTTCAGAGTGCAGAGTGGAGCTTCAGAGTGCAGATTCAGAGTGGAGCTTCAGAGTGCAGAGTGGAGCTTCAGAGTGCAGATTCAGAGTGGAGCTTCAGAGTGCAGATTGGAGCTTCAGAGTGCAGAGTGGAGCTTCAGAGTGCAGATTCAGAGTGGAGCTTCAGAGTGCAGAGTGGAGCTTCAGAGTGCAGATTCAGAGTGGAGCTTCAGAGTGCAGAGTGGAGCTTCAGAGTGCAGATTCAGAGTGGAGATTCAGAGTGCAGAGTGGAGCTTCAGAGTGCAGATTCAGAGTGGAGATTCAGAGTGCAGAGTGGAGCTTCAGAGTGCAGATTCAGAGTGGAGCTTCAGAGTGCAGAGTGGAGCTTCAGAGTGCAGAGTCAGAGTGGAGATTCAGAGTGCAGAGTGGAGCTTCAGAGTGCAGAGTGGAGATTCAGAGTGGAGCTTCAGAGTGCAGAGTGGAGCTTCGGAGTGCAGATTCAGAGTGGAGCTTCAGAGTGCAGAGTGGAGATTCAGAGTGCAGAGTGGAGATTCAGAGTGGAGCTTCAGAGTGCAGAGTGGAGCTTCAGAGTGGAGATTCAGAGTGGAGCTTCAGAGTGCAGAGTGGAGCTTCAGAGTGCAGAGTGGAGCTTCAGAGTGCAGAGTGGAGATTCAGAGTGGAGCTTCAGAGTGCAGAGTGGAGCTTCAGAGTGCAGAGTGGAGCTTCAGAGTGCAGAGTGGAGCTTCAGAGTGCAGAGTGGAGATTCAGAGTGGAGATTCAGAGTGGAGATTCAGAGTGCAGATTCAGAGTGCAGAGTGGAGCTTCAGAGTGGAGCTTCAGAGTGGAGCTTCAGAGTGGAGCTTCAGAGTGGAGCTTCAGAGTGGAGCTTCAGAGTGGAGCTTCAGAGTGGAGATTCAGAGTGGAGAGTGGAGATTCAGAGTTGAGATTCAGAGTGGAGAGTGGAGATTCAGAGTTGAGATTCAGAGTGGAGAGTGGAGCTTCAGAGTGGAGCTTCAGAGTGGAGCTTCAGAGTGGAGCTTCAGAGTGGAGCTTCAGAGTGGAGATTCAGAGTGGAGATTCAGAGTGGAGAGTGGAGATTCAGAGTTGAGAGTGGAGATTCAGAGTTGAGATTCAGAGTGGAGAGTGGAGATTCAGAGTTGAGATTCAGAGTGGAGAGTGGAGATTCAGAGTTGAGATTCAGAGTGGAGAGTGGAGATTCAGAGTTGAGATTCAGAGTGGAGAGTGGAGATTCAGAGTTGAGATTCAGAGTGGAGAGTGGAGATTCAGAGTTGAGATTCAGAGTGGAGAGTGGAGATTCAGAGTTGAGATTCAGAGTGGAGAGTGGAGATTCAGAGTGCAGAGTGGAGCTTCAGAGTGGAGCTTCAGAGTGCAGAGTGGAGATTCAGAGTGGAGCTTCAGAGTGCAGAGTGGAGATTCAGAGTGGAGCTTCAGAGTGCAGAGTGGAGATTCAGAGTGGAGCTTCAGAGTGCAGAGTGCAGATTCAGAGTGGAGCTTCAGAGTGCAGATTCAGAGTGGAGCTTCAGAGTGCAGATTCAGAGTGGAGCTTCAGAGTTCAGATTCAGAGTGGAGCTTCAGAGTACAGAGTGGAGCTTCAGAGTGGAGCTTCAGAGTGGAGCTTCAGAGTGGAGCTTCAGAGTGGAGCTTCAGAGTGGAGCTTCAGAGTGCAGAGTGGAGCTTCAGAATGCAGAGTGGAGCTTCAGAGTGCAGAGTGGAGATTCAGAGTGGAGCTTCAGAGTGCAGAGTGGAGATTCAGAGTGGAGCTTCAGAGTGCAGAGTGCAGATTCAGAGTGGAGCTTCAGAGTGCAGATTCAGAGTGGAGCTTCAGAGTGCAGATTCAGAGTGGAGCTTCAGAGTTCAGATTCAGAGTGGAGCTTCAGAGTACAGAGTGGAGCTTCAGAGTGGAGCTTCAGAGTGGAGCTTCAGAGTGGAGCTTCAGAGTGGAGCTTCAGAGTGGAGCTTCAGAGTGGAGCTTCAGAGTGCAGAGTGGAGCTTCAGAATGCAGAGTGGAGCTTCAGAGTGTCAAGAGCAATGCCAATAGCTCTAACTTTAACAAAGGCAAAACCATTGCATTGTAAATGCTTGTTATTTTACCGAATCACATGCTCATGCTGCTGCCTGGTTTGTCTACATGCACACAGGCAGAATCACTCGGTACAAAATGGCTCCTGTTCACTCGTCAGTACGGTCTTGCGCCGCCCCACCTTCCCCCTGCCAAATACATTCATTCCAAATACTGCTTATTTTCATATCAGACTGACTTCTCACATCTGGGATAGCAGGGGCACCTTCCACAGTGATTAGTGCTTCACAAAAAATAATTCTCTGCTAGCGCTCAGAAGCCTTGAAGCTTTGATTGAATGACACTGCAGTTTGATGCCCCGCTCGTTTTTTGATGCTATGCGTTCCAGACACTGATTTTATTAAGACTCACTTGGAGCTCTAAACTGTCACTTGATCTTTCTTTGGGTCATTTCGTTTGCCCGGAAGGACTAACATATCTGTGAAACCCTCTTCTTTTATAGTTTGAGCATCGTCTTCGTTTAGCAGGATAGCATTATACATTTGAAAATACAAATATCCGGGAAGAGCAGAGAGCAAATCTCCGCGATGTTGGGCATTCTCCTATCATAAAGGAAGCGTGTTGGTGGGACCTGTGGCATCTAACGCATCATTTAACCCTATATGCGTGGGCACCTACCACAATAATGTATAGGATGAGTTTGTTCCGTTCCCGTTTTTAATTTGATGTAAAACTCAAATCACTGCACACTCTCTACTACACACTCTCTACTACACACTCTCTACTACAGTCACTACTCTCTACTACACACTCCCTACTACAGTCACTACTCTCTACTACACATTCTGCTACACACTCTCTACTACAGTCACTACTCTCTGCTACGCACTCTACTCTCTACTACACTCTACTACACACTCTCTACTACACACTCTACTACACACTCTCTACTACAGTCACTACTCTCTGCTACGCACTCTACTCTCTACTACACACTCTACTACACACTCTACTACACACTCTACTACACACTCTACTACACACTCTCTACTACAGTCGCTACTCTCTACTACACACTGTACTACACACTCTACTACAGTCACTACTCTCTACTACACACTACTACACACTCTCTACTACAGTCACTACTCTCTACTACACACTCACTACACACTCACTACTACAGCCACTACTCTCTTCGACACACTCTATACTAGACACTCTCTACTACACACTATCTACTACAGTCACTACTCTCTACTACACACTGTACTACACACTCTACTACAGTCACTACTCTCTACTACACACTACTACACACTCTCTACTACAGTCACTACTCTCTACTACACACTCTACTACACACTCACTACACACTCACTACTACAGCCACTACTCTCTTCGACACACTCTATACTAGACACTCTCTACTACACACTATCTACTACAGTCACTACTTACTACACTCTCTACTACACACTCTACTACACACTCTACTACACACTCTACTACACACTCTACATTACACACTCTACTACACACTCTACATTACACACTCTACATTACACACTCTACATTACACACTCTACATTACACACTCTACATCACACTCTCTACTACACACTCTACACTCTACACTCTACTACACACTCTGCTACACACACGCTCTACTACACACTCTACTACACACCCTCTACTACTCTCTACTACTCTACTACACATTCTCTACTACTCTACTACACACTCACTACTTTCTACTACACTCTACTACAGACTCTCCACTCTCTACTCCACACTCTCTACTCCACACTCTCTACTTCAATCTCTCTACCTCAATCTCTCTAATTCAATCTCTCTACCTCAATCTCTCTAATCAATCTCTCTACTTCAATCTCTCTACTTCAATCTCTCTACTTCACATTCTGTATTACACACACTCTACTACACACTCACTACTCTCTACTACACACTCTCTACTACACACTCTACTACACTCCCTACTACACATTCTCCTACACACTCTACTACACACTCACCACTCTACTACACACTCTACTACACACTCACTAGTCTCTACTGCTCACTCTCTACTACACACTCTCTACTACACACTCTCTACTACACACTCTCTACTACACACTCTCTACTACACACTCACTACTCTCTACTACACACTCACTACTCTCTACTACACACTCTACTACACACTCTACTACTCACTTACTACTCTCTACTCACTCTCTACTACTCTCTCTACTACTCACTACTACTCTCTCTACTACTCTCTCTACTACTCTCTCTACTACTCACTCTCTACTACTCACTCTCTACTGCTCATGACAATGCCATTTATTTATCTGTTTCCAAAACCAACACATAAATAAAACATTTGTCATTTACAATGCCAAAAGCGCTAACTTTTGCAAAGGCGAGACCGTTGCATTGTAAATGCTTGTTCTCATTGGATTGAAAAGGGCCCAGGGTGACAGTTTGGGACCTATCAGTGAGAAAGGATCTGATCCATGATAGGGCTGAGTCAGAGATGCCGATGTCCATTAATCTGTTGATCAGGATGGAGTGGGATATGGTATCGAAAGCTGCCGTGAGGTCAAGAAGGATAAGGATGGCCTTCTTCCTTTGGTCTTGCAGTGATTTAATGGTGTCGGTCAGTTCAATTAAGGCAGTTTCGGTTGAATGTTTAGACCGGAACCCGGATTGCTGGGGATGGAGTATGTTGTGGGTTTCCAGAAAGGTTTTGAGTTCTTTATGGACTAGCTGTTCTGTTATTTTACCCAGAGCGGGGAGAAGGGTGATGGGACGGAGGTTGGTCAGGTCCACAGGGGATTTGTTTGCTTTTTTCATAAGTGGCTTGACAACACCTTTTTTCCATGAGCGAGGAACAGAACCAGAACTGAGAGACAGGATGATAATGTCATTGACGATAGGGTTAATCTCATCGATGATTAGATGGAGAATCTTAGGGGGACAGGGGTCGGAGGGGGAGCCGGATTTGCAGGAAAGAATCGCTTCTCTGGTTTGAGCCAGAGTGACCGGGGTGAAGTTTTTGAGACTATCAGCAGTCAAGCAAGGTTGATCGGGATGGGGGAGTTTATGGATGGTAGGGGGAGGGGGGAAGTTTTTTTGAATGGAGGTGATTTTATCGTCAAAGTATTCTGAGATCTTATCACATAGCTCTTGGGATGGGGGGATTTCGGGTTGGAGAGCTGTGGGATGGGTGAAGGTCTTCACTATTGAAAATAAAGTCTTTTGCTTTTGGCTGGCATCTTTAATGGCATTTACGTAGAATGTTCTCTTGGCCGATTTGATGGCGGTTTTTCCTCTGGAGGATGTAGGGGCTTCGGTCGTCATTGTCGTAGGTTCTACGCCATTTACGTTCCGCTTTCCTGCAGAGTAGATGTGCGGAGGCTAATTCAGGTGTAAACCAGGGAGGTTTGATTTTAGTTTTCTTCAGGATTCTATCCTGATGATTGGGGGGGCACCGTATAGCAATTTCTTGTGAAAGCCAGTTATGGAGGCTATCTGCGTCTCTGTCGATGTTACCGGATAGAGAGGGGGAGTTGGTTTGGGAAAAGGGATTGAGAATGAGATTTTTCTGGACCGTTTTCCAGTTTGTAGAGTGACCATGATGAGAAATACGTTTATTGATGATTGGAGGGTGGCAGCTAGAGATGTGGAAGGGGATCAGGCAGTGATCAGTCCATATCTGGGGTAGGGGGGGCAGGGTGGTGAGAGAAGGGAAATTGGAGCAAACACCATCCAAGGTGTGACCAAGAGAATGTGTAGGCAACGTGACACTTTGTTGTAAGTTGAAAATTTCAAGTGTTTGAAGAAAATTACTTGTTTGAGAGTCGGCGGAGGTCTCAAGGTGCAAATTAAAATCTCCTAGCAAGGTAAAGTGTGGGTAACGAAGTAGGAAGTGTCCTAGAGCGTCGTTGAGAGAGTCGAGAAATTTAGCAGCATTGCCGGGTGGGCGGTAGATCAGGCCACCTGAGAGGGAAAGGGATTGGCTGAGTTTGATGGAGAAGCCCATTCCCTCTGCGTCGATGAGAGGGTCAAGGCAGAAGGTGTGACAACTAAAGGTGTTCTTCAGAATAACTGCGACACCTCCTCCTCTACCTTTCTGTCTGTCCTGTCTGTAGAAAGAGTAGCCCTGGGGAAGGGCTACAGCTATGTCGGGGTTACTGTCCTCAGTGAGCCAAGTTTCGGTAATCATGAGGCAGTCAAGGTCATGGTCTATGATGAGGTCATGAATGTCTTGCCTATGTTTGCACATCGACCGGGCGTTTATCAGGCCACCTGTGAAAAATGGTCGCTGGTGCTTGGGGGGGGTTTGCTGGTCGTGGTCGAAAGTGAGTGACCAGCGGCATTTAGTGCAGCTGGCGGGACCGACTACTTTTGACAGGTCAAGCTTGCAGGAGCAGCCGGGACTGGCTCGGAGTCGGAGGAGGTCGTAGGGTGCATACCTGATAGTTGGAGGGATTGGGGCAGGGGTTCCTGCGCCTGGCGCGGTCTTGGCGCGGACGGGCGCAGACGGGCTTGCCTTAGGCGCGCCTTCGGCGCGCAAACGGCGCTCCCGCTGCGCTCGTCCGCTGCGCGTCCTATGCATAAGGAGTAAGACGCACAATGTGAACGCACTTTTCACTGCAATTACAATACACTGCAATACCTTTGTGTGCTTAGAAATTTCACAATCTATATTTGGAAGTGACACTGGATTTATAACTAAACCTTGAGTATTCATTATTTTATGCATTTCTCATAGAAATAAGATGGTTTAATTGACAATGTTGGCTATGTGATATGATTACTTATCACAGCTGTAAATAGGATTATTCAATGATGAAAGTTCTGGTGAAGACTATTGTCCCAGGGTAAATCAGCTGAGGCATTATCAGCATGATATTTATGTGTTATGAAATACGAAAACAACAGTTGATGGACAGAATGCAGAACAATGTCATACATTAACCCCAGTACAGAGATCTGGGCCCAAATCCATCGTTTTTCTGCACTCCACACCACCCCAGTTCAGACATGGCCATATGCAAATCAGTCTGACCCTGTGCCTCATGGGAACAGTCCAGCCCAAACTGCCAAGCAATGTCTTTCCTGGACCGGAATCAAGCATCCTAGGACCGGTTTCTGGCTATCAGCCGACTTCAGCCAGGATAGCTTGACTCCAGTGGTGTGGAGAGCATGGGACTCACGTCTGAGCATACCCATCCCACTCGGGGTGACAAATGCGTTATTAAATAAACACCAGTATCCCTAAGAGAGACAGTCATAACAAATAATTAAAATTTCAAAAAACCTTTATATACCTCCACTCAACACTAGCATTTATATTACCCCAATACGCAGATTTACTAGACATGAGAGCTGCTTTTATTTTGGCATTCAGATGATTCCAACCACTGGATTAGAGTACAATATAAAACCAGTAGGTCATGCAATCCCACAGCAACCAAACTGGCAATGACTCAAGAAGCCAACACTCCTATGATTACCGCTTATCAATTAGGTTTTGCGCTATACACGGAAGACTTGCCAATATTGTCTGAAAAAAATAATGATCAGTATGTGCTATCACAACGGAATTTATGTTCATGTGGCTAAAGAGCAAATTTTACCATTCACAAGACATGAGTCCATTATTAGGATCCACAAATCTTAAAGTGAAGTCTAACACTTCTTTCCAACCTATGCTACTTTTTAACTTTCCTTGTAACAATCAAGCATAATATTAAGTTACTTTACATATTTAACACTATAATATCTCAATTAAACAAATATTAATAAATGAAAAATATTCAATAAATGTAATATAATTAAATTACTTCCCACCCTACTCCCCTATAAACCCATAACCCGCTAAGGAACTAAAAACGCAAAATTAAAATAAAAAAATATTAATAACTAATAAATAAATAATCAATTCATTTTATATAATGAAACTAGCAGCCCGTCCCGATGTTGTCCTGGAGCAATTAGGCTTCAGGGCCCCCGCCCGCCCCGACGTTGACCGTGGGTTCCCCGGAGCCTTCCTCCATATATTGCAGTATTATACCTCTATGTTTACTTTGTACGCTTTTGTAACCTGCACACATAACTTTTTCCTCCTGTAATGCACAGTTTGGCTCACTTTTTTAATGCTCCGTTTGCTTCCTCTTTCTACCTGCACACGTCACTTTTTCCTCCTATACCTCTATGTTTACTTTCTACGCTTTTGTAACCTGGACACGTAACTTTTTCCTCCTGTAATGCACTGTTTGGTTCACTTTTTTAATGCTCCGTTTGCTTCCTCTTGCTACCTGCACACGTCACTTTTTCCTCCTATACCTCTATGTTTACTTTCTACGCTTTTGTAACCTGCACATGTAACTTTTTCCTCCTGTAATGCACCGTTTGGCTCACTTTTGTAATGCTCCGTTTGCTTCCTCTTGCTCACGATGTACGCTTTTGTAACCTGCACACGTAACTTTTTGCTCCTGTAATGCACCGTTTGGCTCACTTTTGAAATGCTCCGTTTGCTTCCTCTTGCTCACGATTTACATTTTTGCTTCATTTTTCCGCCGCTCACCGCTCCTAAATAAATAAATAAATAACCTACCTCATCCGCCGTTCACCGCTCACCGCTCCTCCCCGCCTGTCCGCCGCTCCTCACCGCCTGTCCGCCGCTCCTCACCGCCTGTCCGCCGCTCCTCACCGCTCCTCCCCGCGCCATGTCAGGCGGTCCTCCTCGCACTACTGGACGCCGCTCCTCCCCGCGCTCCTCACGTCGTTTTTGCTAAATTTTTCCGCCGCTCACCACTCCTAAATAAATAAATAAATAACTTACCTCATCCGCCGATCACCGCTCCTCCCCGCCTGTCTGCCGCTCCTCACCGCCTGTCCGCCGCTCCTCACCGCCTGTCCGCCGCTCCTCACCACTCCTCCCCGCGCCATGTCAGCCGGTCCTCCTTGCGCTCCTGGACGCCGCTCCTACCCGCGCTCCTCACGTCGGGCACACATGGCGCGGCCGGCGCTTCTTCCAAGGGACTACTTTTTTTCAGTACATTTTTTAAATAACGTATATTTATTACGTTTATATAGCCTATGTCCATCTGCACACCCTGACGATTACAACAATGTATTGGGTGTGTGGATTGGCACTGTGGTTCCCGAGTTTTCCCGCCTCAAAGGTTCAAAGTTCTTCCTTTATAATAGTAGTATAGATTACTTCCCACCCTATTCCCCTATATACCCACAACCCGGTACGGAACTAAAAACGCAAAAATCTAAAAATTTTGTTTTATACCTACTAAAAATTCAACACATATATTAAAAATGCAAACAATTACGGTGTAGCCAGACCAGCAGCCATGATGGCTGCTTGGAGCTGAAGCTCTATGGTAGACCCGCGCACAACCATCCGGAGCAGTGTTTTGCCGCACTTAACCCCTCCCATGCTCATGACGAGCTTAGCTCGTCATGAGCCACGGTTCCCGTGGGCACATGACGAGCTCAGCTCGTCATGACCGTTAGAACGCTCACACGCGGGGCAAATTCCCCTTCTGTGCGAGCGTTCTACAGAAACGGGTGTGGCCGTGACGAGCTGAGCTCGTCATGAGCACACGACCACTGTCGCTCATGACGAGCTGAGCTCGTCACGAGCACAGGGGCGCTGTGCACGCCCCCCCTCCCCCCAGCAGAGCGGGGGAATCAGCCCCGAAGACAAGGGGTTAAAACCCACCAAAAGCACAAATCCCCGAACCGGCATGCCGGAGATGCTTGCAGCTCTCAACATCGCCTTTTCGAATCGCTTGTGAGCCGAGAAACGAACGGAGATACTATCAAGCGATTAAGAGCTAAGATGGCACCTGGAGTATATCGAGCCATCACCGGGCGATCGCAGATTGGCAGCCAAAAAGCATTTGGATCCGGCCTCGGCGGTGGTAATGCCTGACTAACTGCGGGGACTCACCGTCTCAGCTCCGGTGTACTGTGCTTCCGACTGATGCCCGAGAAAGACTGTCCTCGCAGAGGGCCCGCCTGCCTGCAACACCGCGACGTGGCAGAATTGACTGGTGGGGGAGAGGCGGCATACTGGGTTTGCGGCCTCTCTTCTGCCGAGAATACCTGGGAGACTGGGGCTTGGACGAGGGACTCAGCTGATCCAGAACCTGAGTTGTACGCCCTGCGGAACTACAGCTACCCAACGGTCATTCTCCTGAATACTTTGAGTACTAACTTTTAGAGGCTTGTGGAGCGCCATGTAAAATGCATGATGGACAGCAGTTGGAGTCTTAGACATCCTGCATTGTGGATGTCTCGCTGTCGGGTGCAGGGCTGAACAGCTGCAGAGTCTCTCACTTATAGCGAGACCACTGAGGCATCCTGGAGGGCCTGGACCCACAACATCTGGCTGCTGGGGGACTGCTAGGCACATAATTTCTTCATGTGTGGGGGTGAAGGGAAGACCCCGTGGCCTGCGTTAACACCCCTGCAGCTCATGAATGGAAGAACAGTGAAATACTGACCAGTCTAATTATTAGGGGCACAGATTTACACCACGAAGCAAGAATTGTAGCGGGCACACTTGGTCCGAAGACAGTGCACTGCGCCCCACGCAAACTAGTGCCGTGGGGGCCCTTCGACATTTCTGCTACTACAGGGCATACTGCAACATGCAAAAAACACAGTTGATGAACAGAATGTAGAACAATGTCATACATTCACCCCAGTACAAGGATCTGGGCCTAAATCCATCGGTTTTTTGCACTCCACACCACCCTGGGTTAGACACTGGCTATATGCAAATCAGCTCTGACCCTGTGCCTCATGGGAACAGTCCAGTCCGAACTACCAAGCCATGTCTGTCCCAGACCGTAATCAAGCATCCAAGGACCGGTTTCTGGCTATCAGCCTTCATCAGCCTGGATAGCTTGACTCCAGTGGTGTGGAGAGCCTGGGACTCACGTCTGAGTATACCCAGCACACTCGGGGTGAAAATTGCAAAAAACACAGTTGATGGACAGAATGTAGAACAATGTCATACATTCACCCCAGTACAAGGATCTGGGCCTAAATCCATCATTTTTTTGCACTCCACACCACCCTGGGTTAGACACTGGCTATATGCAAATCAGCTCTGACCCTGTGCCTCTTGGGAACAGTCCAGTCCAGTCCGAACGACCAAGCCATGTCTGTCCCAGACTGGAATCAAGCATCCAAGGAACGGTTTCTGGCTATCAGCCTTCATCAGCCTGGATAGCTTGACTCCAGTGGTGTGGAGAGCCTGGGACTCACGTCTTGAGTATACCCAGCACACTCAGGGTGAAAATTGCAAAAAACACAGTTGATGGACAGAATGTAGAACAATGTCATACATTCACCCCAGTACAAGGATCTGGGCCTAAATCCATCGTTTTTTTGCACTCCACACCACCCTGGGTTAGACACTGGCTATATGCAAATCAGCTATGACCCTGTGCCTCATGGGAACAGACCCGTCCGAACTACCAAGCCAGGGTGGTGTGGAGTGCAAATAAACAATGGATTTAGGCCCAGATCCTTGTACTGGGGTGAATGTATGACATTGTTCTACATTCTGTCCATCAACTGTGTTTTTTGCATACTGCAACATGCCCACCCTGCCTTTACCACCCGCTATCTCGCCAAATTATAAAGCAGAAGCCTTGTTGATAACCAGGAGGCTACGCAAATGCCCTTGGGCACCACCCCTCCGGATGTGCGACAACTGGAACCCTAGGAGAATGTTGAAAAAAGAATCCCGGCAAAGGAAATTGCCATTTGAAGCATTCAAGACACAAGAGGGATGGCAAACGGCAGGCATGGCAGCTGAAACAACGACTGGTGTGACAGGAGGAACAGCTCTCTCAGACAACTCCACACTAATGCTGGAACTGCGTTCGGGATTCAAAGCGCTGGATACCAGGTTTGTTGCGCTAGATCGGAGGCTAGATGGACTGGGAGAATGCATAGACCGGCATGGTTCTCGTCTAGATACAGAAGAGGGGCACATATCCGATTTGGAGGATGGATCAGCTCAAACTACTAAATGTGTAGAGCGCCTCAAATGTATTATGAAAACAATCGGTGCCAAGAACGAAGATTTGGAAGCACGTAGCCGACGCAACAACATAAACATAATAGGCATCCCCAAATCTACCAATACAGGGAGGCTGGACCAATTTGTTGAGCGTTTACTACCTGACCTGTTCGGCACAGACCATTTTACAAATACGTTTGTTGTGGAGCGAGCGCATAGAATATTGGGACCAAGGCCTAACCCTGGCTGCCCGCCACGACCCAATATGGCAAGGCTCTTGAACTTCAAGTATAGAGACACAATACTATGTCTCGGCAGAGAAGCTGGAACTCTGACATGGCAGGGATCAAACATCTCTATATACCCGGACTTCACTGCACTGGTACAAGATGCAAGACGCAAATTTGAGGGGGCGAAGATTGCAGTGAGGAAACAGACTACGTTATGGGATGCTATAACCTGCAATGACTCAGGATTGATGTCAATGGGAAAGTAAAAATCTTTGACAGTCCTGAAGAGGTCCAGAACTTCTGCAAGCAACATGCAGGACTTGGGGAGATACAAGGTGGCTCCTCTCCCGGGTGGAACTCGCAGGGAACCTTGTTAGGCACAAGTGCGGACTTGTTCACATCCAGTTAACACCGCACAGCCGATGGACTACTTGCCGAGCGGTGAGAATGAGGACAGATGACTTCAGGCATCGAGGACATGGGCTTGAATATCAGGATGGGGGGTCTTTTGGAAGTGGGACTGAATATATCAAGATGGGGCCAGTGCACGGGGAACCACATGGCGTTGCCACCCCCCAGTGGAAACACAATGTTACCGAATTTGTGGTGATTGCCCAGTTGGCGTTCCAAGAGTCAACAGTTAAAGTTGGGGAAAATGGGGATACTACCAGGTGGGCAGCCGTCAGGTGGGGGAGGGGGGAGGAGAATATAATTGTTTGCAGT
Source organism: Lissotriton vulgaris (assembly GCF_964263255.1). NCBI lineage: Eukaryota > Metazoa > Chordata > Amphibia > Caudata > Salamandridae > Lissotriton > Lissotriton vulgaris. The sequence continues at coordinate 1,689,492,054 of NC_141695.1, forward strand.
GATACTAGATACAGGTTTTCAATCTAAATATTCACATGAGACAGAAACAGCGTATTACACAACCGCATTACAACAATACATAAGGTAGATGTACACCCTAGTCTAAACCTCACCCTACTGACATGGAATGTCCGCAGCCTCAAGAACCAAAATAAATTTAAATCAGTACTCCAATACATTCGTCAACAGGAAACCCAACAGGCAGCCTCCTCCCCACTCAAATTTGCATCAAGCTGGGGCTCCCACAGATACTTCTCAAGTTACAGCTCATATGCCTGTGGGTGAGCAATATTGATTAATCGATTAATCTGCAGCTGCCATTCATGCACACTAACACGACTGCAGACCCGTGAGGCCGTTTTCTCTTAGTGAATTTTACTGGTAAATGTGTATTCCCCAAACACAGATGAGCCAGACTTCTATGAACAGCTTTGGGCACAGTTAGACACCTTGGCACCTGACCACATATTTACTGGGAGGAGATTTGAATATCCTTTTGGAACCTGAATTAGATAGCACCACACAGATCTCTGTTATCAAAACCCGGTCTCGCAAGATTCTAGCAGAAATTTGCCTGACCTGGGACCTGGAGGATGCGTGGCGGCACCTCAACCCCCTTAGCACCGAATACACGCACTATGCACAGCAATACAATACATGGACGAGATTAGATTATTGGTTGATATCCCGTTTAGTGATCACTTGGGTTAAAACAACCAGGCACTTTCCCCGCACATTATCTGATCATTCCCCGGTGTCCCTTTTGTCTGAAGGTGGCATTGAGAGACAGTTTCCCACCACAGCGCTACGAGACACAATTTTTAGAGAAGGACTGCGCTCAGCAATAGTAGACTATTTTGCCTGAAATACAGGGTCTGTCACTACACAGAATGTCTTGTGGGAGGCTTTTAAAGAATGTATTAGAGGAGTATGCATCTCACCCATTCTGGAGTGCTGAGAGACCTCCAACGTAGTCTTACTAGACTAGAAGACCTGACCACACTCGACAGAGACAATATGCAGTATATATGCCGGAACTACTTGCAGAATACATGGAAGACCCAGACCTCAAAGCTCCTTATCTAGGGAAACATGCATGGGCCCGCAAGTACGGTGAAGGGGAACGACTGGGACGCATACTTGTGCGCCTGCTCCGACAACGGGACACACAGAACTAAATTTCCAAATTACAAGCGATAGATGGCCAGATGATAGTAGGCATGAATGCCATTGGGCGGGCTCTTTTACTGTATTATATGGACCTCTAAACTACAAAGACAGCAGCAAGTACAGAGGAAGTTGGGGAATACCTGGAAGAAATAGCGATGGTTTGGCTGCCTGACGCTGCCTGACGCACACCGGCAATTCCTAAGCGAGCCATTCTCCGCTGATGAGATTGAGCAGGCTATCGAGGCCATGGAAGGCACTAAGGGCCCATGACTGGATTCCTTCTCTGGAACTTTCTATAAAGCTTTTAAAACGCTGCTCACCCCTCGCCTATTAGAGGTTTATGCTGAAGCATTAGAAGTGGAACTTCTCCCACCTTCGTTTAGAGAAGCAGTTTTAGTACTATTGCCCAAGCCTGGTAAGGACCCTGAACAATGCGGCTCATACCGTCTGCTCTCACTACTCAACTTTGACTATAAAATCCCAGCTAAGATGATGGCAACCCGCTTGTCCCTTTTAATGGAGCAACTTGCTGTAGTAAATAGGATAGCCCCCACTATCCCGGCTGTGGCTGCTTTTTTAGATGCTGAGAAGGCGTTTGATTCTGTAGAGTGGCCTATTCTGCATGCAATAATGGCAAGATGGGTATCCAGAAGGGATTTGCAGATCTGGTTAAATTGCTGTACACTGCGCCCTCGGCCCCCATTCAATTCAACGGCACGATTACAGACTCTTTTGCCATAACTAGAGGCACTAGGCAGGGATGCCCCCTATCGCCTTCAATTTTTATAATTGCAATGGACCCACTATTCCGCTACTTCCAGAAGAACCACTTACATAGGGGGTTTCAGTTTAAACACGGCCCTGTTCTAGTGACAATGTACGCGGACGATGTAGCATTGTATGTCCGCCAACCAGAGGTAAATCTGCCACCATTTCTAGCGGAAATAGAGCGCTTCAGGCGTTATCTGGACTACATATAAATTGAAGCAAGTCCGAAATATTCCCTCCAATGGATGTACAAAATCGTACATGTAGAGACTGCGCTCTACATTAGTGTGAGGCGGATATCAAATATTTGAGATTTATCTACATAGGGATAGGGAACAAATATTACTCAATAATTACGGTCCGGCGTTGGACCGTTTGCAAACATAAGTTGAGAGATCGGTTAAACTGCCATTATCAATGGCTGGGCAAATAGCTATTATTAAAATGGTGCTGTTGCCACGGTTGCTTTACTTGTTCGCCAACATTCCTATCCCATTAACGAACACGTTTTTTGCACAGATCCGCACGCATTTAATAAAGCTAGTGTGGGGAGGGAAACAATCAAAAGTCAGTTGGGACACACTTACTCTTCCTTATGACAGAGGGGGTTTTGGAGTACCGGACATGCAGCTCTATTTTCTTGTGGCACAGTGTGGATATGCCCACCACCGGTATCACTCTGACACGCGCATACTTTATGCCAGGCCTGAGAGAGACCTGGCAGATCCAACCCCATTAAATGCGATGCTTCCTGTCAGGATCCTGTGTGACCTGCACGACATACAACCATTGTCCAACATATGCTGGGCGTGGCACAAGCTACTTAGAAAGACAGAAGGAGAGACGCTATACTCGCCAGCATTGCCTATGTCTGCGAACCCTTGGCTGCCCCCGACATTGGAGGTAGGGACTAGACATACTCTTTTGAGCTTGGGATTAACATCTATAGGGGACCTATTTCTTGGCGGGCACACTTTTTGTCTCGTACAGAAGACCCTCCTTTATCGACAGCCACCTTTATGGATCAGTTTATACTGACCCGACTACAGAGTGTGCTGAGGGATGTAATTGCGACTTACCCTATAGAACCCCAGGATTTCGACCCCCTTACAAAAGTTATTATAGATAACAATTCTAATACAAACAAAATACATCACATACATATAAATTATATACTAAAATACATACCATTAATTTAAAAAAACGATGTTTTTAACAACTATATTTTTGCAAACGATATTTTACACTTTGATATTTTTAACATCGATATTGCTCACCTAAAATCGATATTCTTGACTACGAGAGTTTGTCTGTCTATATTTCTGACCCATGATATTTTTAACTCGATATTTGTGAAATGCAATATTTTTGACTCAAAATTCTGTCCCTGCACCTTTCGCATTTTCTGACAGAGGTGCACTCTGAGATTATGTGAGGCCCTTTCGGAGGTGGGATATCTCTAGCAATTTTAGTCAATGCCCTTCTTGGGGGTCCCATGAGTAATTGGCAAGGAAATTTGCCATTTGGGGATCTATTTCGGAAGTTAGGGCTACTTTTCCCACCAGTGATGGATGAGGACACTCTGCCTTAAGGCAGTTACAGATCTCTTTGTCAAGTGATTTGTGCAATGTGTATTTCTGGCTCCATATCCCCTACCAAGGCAGTGGGCGAGTCATCACTGTCTGGCACGGGGGATGCAGGAGATGCTGCCGGACTTATGATAAGCTGAGGGGGTTCCCACAGGGTCAGAGAGAATGTTTTGACCCAAGAAACCGAGTTTGAGCCTGTCGAAGGTACCTAGATTGACACCCGGTTCGTGGTCCACTGTTTCTTCGACTTCTGGAGCACCTCTGGCTGCCCCGTAGTCACTAGGGTGGATTACCCTTTGGGTTCTTCCCTCAGGGCAAGCGGTTATAGCCACCATGCTGCGATATTAATGAGCTTTTGTCAGAGACCGCCCTCTGTATAGAGGCATCCATGACCTCGCAGAAGTTGTCATCAATCGGTAGGTAAATCCCAAATTCCTCCTTCATATAGGAATCCTGCAATTCCTGCAAATTAATGGCAAGTTGGATGGGGTGAACCTGGTTAGGATGTATAGCTGCCTGTGAAGGCACTGGACAAATGGTCCTATGGACGCCACAGCCCTTGGTGTACACTGTCCAAATTATTTTCCCAAATCTAACTTATTTATTTTATGGAGTTTGTCTAAAAGATACGGTTTAGGATATGCCAGGAAGTATGGTGCCTTGCTATGTTTTCGTTTACTGTATTTGCTATGTTTTTGACACTGTGCAACCAGGATAGGGGGAGTACCCTATAACTCCTACGTGTGTTGGGGTGGAGACCCGCACAATCAAAGACAAACAAAGTCCCAGGCACACGTTATTGGGTAAATGCACTGATTAGCAAAGTCTCTTGCAACAAGAATGTTATCATACAAGGTCCACGCAAGTTATTTACGGTCTCTTCAATTGGTTTAATCTTCATGGACACAACCAGCCAACACATGTTTCGTCACAATGGGAAGTATCCTGTGACTTCTTCAGGGCTGTATGGTAAAGTGTAGGTATCAGGTGAGATTGCTCTGTCGGAGATAATTCTGACCCGGCTGGTCTGGTAAGGATAAGAAAAGAACGGAAACGTCCTTCTGAGTGTACAGTGTATGAACACAATGCTCCGGTATGCCGGAGATCCCAGTCAGTATGGTAAAAGTAGAAGGGACTCGTTCTAGTGAGTCTACAGTAAAAACAAACAAAATGCACCAGTGTGTCGGTAATCCCCAAAGTGAGCACCTGTGATCCAGTTGAACGGCGAGTCCGCCGTTGAAAATGAACCTTTAGTGTATGCGCTAAGGCCGAGAACAGGCAATGGTTCACCTCTGCTCCGGAAGCAACCTGAGTATGTCCTTGGCCTCAGCTAGGTCTGTAGTTATTTTTCGGGGAAAAGACGCACATGTGGACTTTTGCAAGGGTTGCATTCTCAAAAATGGTGCTCCCCTAGCTCTTAACATCATGGTGATAGGGCTCTTTGGGGATTGGGTGGGTGCAGAGATGCCTTGGACAAACTCTTCCTGCCAGTGGATGGTGACCTGGAAGAACCTGACTTAGAGGCTTCCTAGTACTAGCACAACTTCAGAGGCTGGCGGCATATGAGCCTAACCGGAATAAAGTAGGCAAGGTACGTCAAGAAATACTAGGCAATACTTCACTAGTTGAATGTATTCACCCATTCCTCTGACACCAATTGAACTTTGATATTGTTGAGGGCAGCAAAATACTGATGGAAAAGATCATTACAAAAATTATTTAACAGAAAGCGTACTTCGCTGTGGCGATACCCCTGTGGCGTCTCATTGGGTCCAAGGATACTGAGCCTTTATCAAATTGTATGATAGGCTTTAAAAGCTTCGATCAGTAGGACATGGAAAATGTATGAGTTTGGAGCCCTTAGGTCGTTTGCAGACCTAAGGGAGGAGCATGAGACGCCCCACCTTTCAAAGAGCAAGAGAACAAACAAGGGAAAATGCTGCAGATGATCCAAAAGCCAACAGGGTCACACAATTACGGACATGGGGAAGAAAGTGCCACACATTTGGAATTCGATAGAAAGTGATCAGAGAAGCATGATGCCGAGATGGAGGTGAACTGAGAGGTAAATGGGAGAAAGACTTATGCAAGAAGCTCACTGACAAGGAATGACCCAAAGCTCCCCAAAATGTGTCAAAGGACCTCCAGTAATGCAAGGGTCAAGAGTATCCAATTCAATTCTGTACACTAAACATACCTGACACCAACGCAAGTGCACTCCATGATCCTGGCGTGCCACACATATGCCCCCCATGTAAGGTCGAGGAGGCTGCCTTCTACCCTGTGCTTAATTTAAGCTTGTGGTTGAAGGAGGGACCAACTGGCATTCAGTTTTGGGAACCAGCACATATATTTTCCTCGTCACACTTTGACCCAGAGTAAGAGTAAAAAAAAAAAAAGGAGTGGAAAATAAGGAAGAAGAGAAAGACGAAAAAACAGTCACAATAACAAAAGGCATGGAAGAACCTGAAAGAGCAAGATAAAGGGTGTTGTATGAAAGAGGCAAGAGATGGAATCAAGACTGCACAGTTTTTTGTATTTGGCACACCAACATGCAATACCATCGGCTGTTGGCTTCTGATCAAAACTTTGGGGGCCAGCACTTATTCTGCCACAAATTAAGCACTGCTTCTGCCACATGGTTTGGGGTACCTGGTGATCCACAATTACTGAAATAGAATCATGGACCAGGTAACCAATCTGATAGGAAGGCGAATCAGCATAGGTTTAAAGTATGTCTATTAGGACTCCTACCAAGATCCAAGTAAGAAAAATCTACTTGCGAGCTAGTAGACTTATTCATGCTCGTGACTAAAAGAGAAATATCTGATAAGTGGAAGTCCACGACTGTCCCAATCTTTGTCATAGAATTTATAACTGAACTTCACACATGGGCACAAGCAGAAAATGATACTGCTAGGCACCTCAACGTGAGAAAGAGGGGTGAAAAAACAGGTGAAGTGTGTAGGCACTCTCTGCTTCTGGCCCTCGACTCCAAGTCTGATGACAGCCAACCGCAAAGACATAGCACTGGACCAAACATTTTCTATGTAATACATTGTGCTGTACAAGAGGAGTGTGTAACCAGTTCAGATCCAAGAAGAGCAAACTTATTGTAGGGAAGGAACACCACATACCGTATTTATTGTGAATGCTAAATCTGACCCCGCTAAGTTTGTACCAATTTCTTTGACTATTGAATTACTTAATGCAAACATTGACAACCTATTGAAGTGTGAATTGTAAATACTGGGCGAAATGTTGTCAGCTGTAATAGCATTGAAATGAGGTAATATCAATAAATATGATAAAAAATAAAGATTTTGAAGGAAACAAGTCAGACAGTTCAGGAAGCGTATCCAAACTACTGACTAGAAAAGGCAAAGATGATCTGGCAAACATAACAAAATGGAATTGCCAACATGTAACCCTTACTTGAGGCCTATTACAATGGGATAGTTACAAAACAAGACAGTACATCAGGAAGTTTGCCCTGGTTTCCCCCTTGACCGTCACCTACCCAGCTGGACATTGAGTATAGTTCCTCCACGTCTCCCCGCTATTACTCCTTCCTCCCCTCCCTCCTACAAATTATTGAAACATTGTTTATGTGCACTGTACCTATGCTCTTGTATCTGATGTAACTTGTAACACAAAGATCCTAAATGTAAAGTGCTCTGATACCCTCTTGGGTCATGTTCGCGCTTTATAAAACTTTATATATAAAAAAAAAGATGATGTGTCTCACACCAGATCACAAACTTCTCTCAGCATCCAGCACAAATGGATTTAGTTGAAGAATATTTGGCTGCAAGAATGGAATCTACTACAAGAGGCAGCAAATCAAAGGAACTCAGCTGTCACTACTCAATCTCCACACATGGAGCTGTAGGTTGTGGAGACTCAGGTGTAAGGCCCTCCACTGCCACGGAGACAAGAGGGTCCTACCAACGCTGTAGTTGTATTGGAGGGCAAATGTTTAAGCTCAAACATCTGGCCCTAAACCCACTTGGCCTAATCCAGGCTATCAAGATGACTTGAGCCCAGGTGTCCGGATTTTCTTCAGAACTTGGGACAGGAGAGGTAATGGTGGGAATGCATTTAGGAGACCCATGTCCCATCACAGATGGAATGTGTTTCCCAGTTACTTTCCTGAAAGGGTTATTAGAGCGCAAACGTTTTCACACTGTACTTCAAACCAGAGCCAGAACATGCCCCACTGTACAAAGATGCCTAGTGCTACCTCCGGATGGAGACAGTATTTGTGGTCCACCAGCCAACGTTTGCTCTGCTCATCCACTCTAGTGTTCAATGACCCCGCCATGTGGATGGCCACCAGAAAGATCTGTCACTGGTCCATCCATCTCCAAAGGCACTAAATCCTCTGGCACAGGATCCAGAACCCAGCTCTGCCCTGCTTATTGCCAGTTGTGTTGTCTGTAAGGATGTTCTCCGGCCTCCACTAGATGGTCAGAAGGAAGGCTTTCCGGGCCAACTGGATTGCACAAAGGTTCAAAGATTGATGTAGTGCTGGCACTCTGCTCGAGGCTCGAAGCCTATGATCTCCACCTCTCCACCACCCTAGCAGTGATATGTCCATCAAGACGATGAAGCCTGCCTGGGTAGGGAAGGAAGAGTGGCTTGCGAAAAGGAAGGTTGGTGTTTGTCTGCCAATACAGAATAACCGGTCTCCTGAGAGAGCTGGATGGAGTCAGGGAGATAGCCCTGGTTCTGAGCCCACTGAAACCTGAGGTTCTGCTGCAGGACCGGCATATTCCAACCGGCAAATGGCACAAGGGGGGTGAGCATGGCCAGGAGCCCAAGAAGACTCAGAATCATCCTCACAGAGCAGTATGAAACATCAGGACCAAATCCTGAAGGTCCCAAACTTGCTGCATTGGTGGAAAAGCCTTAAACATCACCATATCCAGTATATCCTCAAAAAGTAATTTTTTGGTAGGGCTTAGGTGGGACTTCAGCTTGTGGATGGAAAACTTCTAGAGAGCAGCAAGGGTCCGTATATAGTTTGGGACTGACTGCAGTGGGCCTGCCTTGAGCAGCCAGTCATCGAAGTAGGGGAATATATGTGACATCAACATCCAAAGATGAGCTGCTACCACTGACATCACTTTTGTGAAAACCAGAGTGACTGAGATAAGTCCGAAGGACAGCATCGGAAATCAGAAGCATTTGCACCCAACCACAAACTGCAGGTAGAGAATGTAGGGCTGCAGTATGGGTATATAAACAATCACAAGTGAAGGACGCCATCCAGTCTCCAAGATCCAGAGCAGAGAGAATATGCACTAGAGCAAGCATTTTTAATATGTCCTTTACTCAAAAGGTGTTCAATGGCCATTGGTCCAATATAGGCCAGTGGCCTCCTTCCTTTTTGGCAGGAGGAACTAACACATGTAGCACCCCTCCCCCCTCACAGAATCTGGCACAGATTCAATGGCACCCGTGGCAAGCAAGAGTTTTACTTCTTGAATTAAGACAGAGATGTGGTTTGCCTAAATTTGACTCGCATGCTGGTAATATGAGTCGAGAAAGAATTAAAAGTAAGGCATAGTCCATTTGTACAATCTGCAAAACAAGTCAGTCTGGTGTGATGGATTTCCAGCTGGGAAGGAAATGCAGGATCCTGCCCATTACTGGCTGATTGTGGAACAACAATGGCACATCAAAGTGGCCTGGTTGCTTCTGAAGCAGGGAAAAAGGAAGTAGGTGAATGTTGCCTTGCTGGTGTGAATGTTTTTGACAGCCTCCACGTCCTCTGCCTTGAAAAGCTGGACCAGTTGCTGCATCGGCTGAGACGGTTCACACTGATAGTAGCCCAGGCCTCTTAAGTAACCACTAACTTTTCTGTACTACTTGTGGAATCGGCAGGCTGGTGACAATAACCTCAAGGATGGTGCTGTGGCATGACCATTTTTAAATCACTCAAGTGCTCAGTCAGTTAGTCAAAAATTGACTATGGGTACCACTTTTTCCGGATCAGCGCAGCTGGCGTGGAAAAAAGAAGAACTGACGTCAGCACGCGAGGGCGGCGTTTAAGTACTCCGGCGACGTCATCCCAGCGCCAACGACGCCGACGACGGATGCGGAGCCGCAGACGACTCCTACCGACGCACAAGGGTACTGCTACGCCAAAGTTTCTGGATCCACACTGACGCCTCGGGATATTCTAAGGTAAGGAATCTAATACTAACTACTGTTTCTTACAGATATATCGTTACCGAAGGTAAGTAACTTGTTCGTCTTTTCTAACCCTGAGCTTAGTATGCGTAGTGGGGCTACACGAAGCTACGCAAAGTGGGCGAGAAACTACGGCCAGCTACGCACTTCGCGTAGCCCCACTACGCGCCACCTGCCCCCTCCCCTACATACCTTATTTTTGTAAAATAGCCTTAGAAAAGGAAATAAAAAGCACTTACCTTGTCTGCTGCGTCCGGGGCTCCCTCTTCTAATCGCGCCGCCGTCTTGGTTACCAATGCGCATTCGCGGGCGGCCGCACATGCGCATTGGTATCCAAGACGGCATGTAAGGTATGTAGGGGAGGGCAGGAGGGAGGCGGGTGGCGGCCAACTTCGCTACGCCCACGGAGTGGGCGTAGTGTTGCCTGCTACGCGTACTTTGCAAAGGGCGAAGTAGGCAACACTACGCCCACTCCGTGGGCGTAGCGAAGTCCTTCGCCCAGGGTTAGTCTTTTCCCCAAATGTTGAGATCCATCAAAGGGCATGCCCATGATGATTGCATGGACATGTAAGTGTAATCTAAGCACTACACTGTCGTCGTTACACAGCCTATGCAATCAGTGGTGTCCAGGCCAGCACGCAGGCCATCCTGAATTATTTGAGACTCCCTGTGGACTTCTGGGCTGGCCAGCAAGACTTCACTGGTCATGTCTCACAAAGCATGAGTGTATCTGCCCAGAAGGCACACTGCATTCAAGAAGCATAGGGCCAGGCTAGCTGATGAAAGCATCTTTTTAAAATTATTATTATTCATACACTTTGATTTCCTGTCTGGGAGGTTTGTTAGTAAGGCATTTGGATTTGCCTTGGTCGTTGATATCAGTGCCACGATGACTTCAGGTGTGGGGTGTTTTGCCAGAAAATCAGGGTCGCCAGTGGCCTGTCTGTATTCCCTGGACACATGTAGGCCGACTGAGGAGCTGAGCATGTGTTTAACCAAATAACCATGAGCATGTCTGTGTGCCCTAATAAATGACAGTAAAGGCACTGAGACAGACCCCCCAAGTTGGAGTATTTCAGTCAGCAAATCAGTCTTGTTGTCAACCATAGACCTAATGCTACTGCAAAGCAGGTGCTTTCTTCAGTTGAAGGGCCAAGTGGTAAATCCAGCTCAGTCTCAAGGGAGGTGTCCAGCCAACTGGTATTCCATAGATCCAGGTATAGTGCTTCATCAGTTTAATGAGCAGGAGCAGATTGTCTACCTCCTCGCCATCATCAGTGTCCTGTGGAACGTTTGTCGACACTGAACTGAATCAAAATTGGAACCCAAATAGAGCCTCTTGTTTCTGGTCATACTAGTGCTGTGGAGGAGGCTTCGGATCTGGTTGGATGGCCATTGCCTGCACCCTGGTAATCTCACAGCTGACAGAGGCTGGTGTGGGCTGACATTAGTGCGAGGTCAGAGACCGGAACCCGGACAAGATGCGGCTCCGGCGCAGTCTGCACTAGCGCCGCTGGCACTTTAGAGTGACTGGCATGGACCTTGACGTTGAAGTATTAAGCACAGCCATTAAAGCATTGTGATGTTAGCAACATCAGCACATTACAAGGCAGGAAGGTGGTGCTCAAGATGCATATAGAGAGGCAAGGTTTGGAGCCCTGAGTGAGCAGCGGAACAGCGGAAACAATAGAAAGAGGAAGGGTGAGCATGGGAAAGGAGATAAAGGGGGAAGGACCATTAAAAGGAAGCAAGAGACAAGCTGGCCCAGGAGGCCTTACTGCAGTTCCTGTTAACAAAGTAAACAAAAACTTGGTACGAGGGCATGAAGGCATGGAAGTGAAAACATCATGCGTTCAATTTATTTATTTTTTTATAAATCCAACCTATAAAAACCACATTGGAACAAAATCACGGCAATTCAACTGTGTAACAGTAATTTTCATTATTTTAAATCTTTGCCTGTACCATATAGAGAAGGGGCAATCTATTCTAATCAGACTTGGTCCTAATCCCCAAAGGAGAAGAATGGTCTGACTTGCCAGAGCAGCGGTTCTCAACCTGTGGTCCGGGGACCCTGGGGATCCATGACTGCTAAGAAAATGAAATAATATTAACCGATTAATAAAAAGTGTATATAAAAAATGAAGCAAAATGTAAATCGGAAAATTTAAAACTTTCTGTTGAAGGAATTTGAAATTGGAGGCTAAAAATGAAGTCAATTTCCTCAGACTGATTCATGTAGCATCACAAGTGCATTAAACAGGTCGATGAGTGACCTCAATTAAATTTAGAACAGTTCCCACCTTCCAAATTCAATTAACATTTTATTTTTTTATATCTGTTTGTGGAATAAATAAAATATTTCATCATTTGGGTATTTGTTTGATGAATGCTTGTTTCTGTATTTTTGTGCATTCTTTTACGATTAAAATCATCTAAATTTCTTAGGCTGGGCTCCCTGACTTCTAGTAATGACTAAGTGGGGGTCTCCGGATTACAATAACGATTCAGTGGGGGTCCCAGTAATGATTAAGTGGGATACACCTAGTTCAAAAGGTTAAGTACCGCTGTGCTACAAAATAAAACATGGCTGTGTGGACTTTGTTGGGCCTCATCAGTGAGGCGCAGCTCAACCTAGGAATGGGTCTGTGCTTGTTTGTGGACCTATTCAGAGGAGATGTGGTCAAGCAGTTCACAGAGTATTTATTTTTTCCGAAGGAGTGGGGAATCGATTTGCATAAGGTTGTATCACTTTTGCAAAAATACAAACATGCCAGTGCATGAAGTAATACAATGCTACTTGGAAGAATTCCTAATATGTAAGACTGAATACAGCATTTGGTATATCAACCTTTGTCTATATCAGCAGTTCTCAACCTGTGCTCTGCAGACTCCCTGGGGTCCATGACGCCTACTCAGAAAGTCCACAACTGTATATAAAATTAAATAATAATACAACTGATTTTATTTATTTATTTTATTTATTTTGAGAGTTTTATAGAGCGCGAACAAGATCCTAGCGGATATCAGAGCGCTACACAAACATAAAATGTTACATATACAAGCAGTAATGGTAGATCCACATAGAAGTACAAAGAATATGATAAAGAAAGACAATCAAGTTATATTTAGCATAAATAAGTGTCTTGTGGTTGAGGGCTTAGCTGCCTTTCCCCACCTTGATTCAATAGAACATACTCATGTGTATTGAGCCATGAGGATGGATTTAACTTCATTTTTAAAAGCGATAGTAGAAGGGTTAAGTCTGATTTCTGGGGGTAAGGCATTCCAAATTCTGGGTGCCATCCCAGAGAAGGATCTGTTATAGGTTTTTTTCTTGTGGAATGTTTGTGGTTTCAGTAGAAGTTTTTCAGCATTTCTTGAGGATCTGGTCCACCAGAGATAGTCAGTTTGTCTGCCAGGTAGCTGGGGGTCTTTTGATGTAAAGCTCTGTGCGTCATGCACGCAATTTTCATCTGAATTCTCGCCTCTAGGGGTAGCCAGTTCAGGGATTGAAGGTCTGGGGTGATGTGGGAGCTACGTTTGGATCCAGTTATGAGTCTTGCTGCCGCGTTGATTGAAGCTCTGAGGGGTGCGGTTGATGCTTTGGGCAGGCCACAAAGGGTGACACAGCCATATTCCACTCTGGGTATAACCAAAGCTTTTACAGCCTGCTTAAAGTCATTGTGTGGTAGGAAGGGTTTTAATTTCCTCAATGTGTTTATCTGAAGGTTGGCTCCCTTTGTAGCATTGCTAATATGTTTCTGAATGTTGAGGTTACTGATTAAATAAATAAAGAAGCATAATTGAAAATGTATACTATTAAAACGCTCTGAAATTGTCAAGGAATTTGAAATTGGAGGCTAGAAATGATGCTGATATATTTATATTGATTCGTTGGAGTAGCACAAGCACAGCAAACAAAATACAGGATATATAATGTGTGGTCTCAACTAAAGTACCAACAAAAAAACAGCATGCATTAGGAGCAAAAAAGGCAGAGAGATTTGCTTGAGTTTAGCATATATCTTATCTTTCAGAATTAAAAAAAAAAAGAATCTAGAAAAGTTCCAACCTTCCCATTACAATTTTTATTTTCCTATATTTAATTCCTTATTAAACTACATTAAATACAATATTTTAATATTTGTGTTTTTGTTTGATGTATACTGGTTTCCTAATGTTTTTGTATTGTCTTGAGGTTCAGATCATAGACAATGGTTAGTCTGGGGGACCTCAGCTTGCAATAATGGCTCAGTGGGAGTCCTTATATGCTGGTAATGGTAATGGTTCGCTTGGGGTCCACAGAAGTAAAAAAGTTAAGAACTGCTGGTCTAAATGATTCTCCAGTGCAGGTGGGAGAGTAGCGCCAGCCTTGCCATAGGATCTCAAGGTTATCAATAGGTCTCCCAGTGAAGTGTGTGGAGATAATGCACCTTAAAAGATTATCTTAGTGATGATATAAAATAACTAAGACACTATGTTAATTCTAACTTTTTTACTCCAGAGGAGTGGCTAGTTTTATATCTTTCTTTTACATGTGCAGAACACCAAAATCAATTGTACATATTTCTTGCATGTGCAACAAAAACATATATAAAGAAACATTTATTAAATAGTGCATAGATTTTACATGGGGTAAAGACCATTCCAAGCACAGAAACTACTTATGTCCTAAATTCTGAAAGCAACATCAGTTGGGGCATCCTGTGTTGTATAGAGGCAGCAGTGACGTTTCCACCTCTCAGCATTACTTGACTGAGTCTGCATCAGGACACGAGGAAGCTCAATAGAAGAGTTGGAGGGAGGGTCTTTTCATTATGTGTGGACCTGCTCTGCTTGTTCTGGCTGTTAAACTGTCAACAAAGGATTGAGCTATACAGATGCTGTAAGGGGTACATGTACAAGTTGGGCTTACAAAGGGTGCATTCCCTTTACTTATCGGGGTTGTCATTTTACAAGGGGACCGGGCAATGCAGTAAATGAGAAGAAACCACTCAGGTTGCCTGTGCCGGCAGGCGGCACTATGTGATTCTAAACAAAGGCCCAGATGTATCAAGATACCCTTTAGCGATTCTCAAATAGCGATTTTTAAGGAATCGCTATTGGAGAATTGCTAATTTTTAGCGATTTCTTAAAATTCCTTAATTGCGATTAGCAAATTGCTAATCGCAATTAAGGAATAATTTCCCATTCATTCCTATGGGCCAGGAGGCCCATAGGAATGAATGGACAGTTATTCTCAATTTGCGATTCGCAATTTGCTAATCGCAAATTGAGTATAATTTCAAGGGTGCAAGGGTGTCTTAAGGACACCCTGCTGCAACCCTGAAATTGACATGTGTGCACATATGGCGCACATACATGCCCTAAGGGCATGTATGAGCGTCACATGGCACCTTTAGAAATTTCAAAAACTGTTTTTTTTAAAGAATTCGCAAATTAGCACCAACTACAAGTTGGTGGTAATTTGCGATTTCTTAGCCTAAAGCTAAAAGCTTAAATGCTACATACATAGCATTTAAGGAATCGCAATTTGCGATTCCTTAAATGCTTGCGCAAAATTAAGGAATTGCAAATTTTGCGATTCCTTAATTTTGCGGTGGGATTTTTTGATACATCGCATTTGCCGATTTGTTTGTCGCAAACGCTGCTTTTTTGCGATTCGCAGCGTTTGCGACAAAAAAAACGGATGATACATCTGCCCCATGGTCCCATAAAGATGATGCAATGCACAGAGAAGATGTTCAAGACCACCACGCACCCCTTAAATGAAGCCTAGCAAGGATGAAATACATCTGGAACAGCATGTGCACACTTTTCTGTCGAGAGCTGCTCAAGCCGGATATCTCATTTTGAGATTTGGCCCAAGACTGATGTGGTCATTTTCTGTAATAACACAGGCTAGGTACCAACGAAGGAACATATGCTCCCAGAGGAATTTTCTGTGAATTTGGTTGATTCGACTTATGTTCATAAATTTTTGGCTTCACCCCAGGAGCCAGATGTCAGACTGTTTGCTACATTATTCTTGGGCATTAGAGAGTGACGTCGCTCCAGGATCCTGCAATTGAGCTCCAGGAATAAGAATTTCACACTGTAGCTTACCCCACAAGCCAGGGGTCAGAGAGTGACATCATTCCAGGAAGTGAACAGCGAGATACTACTTCCGGGACCAGATTTCAGTCTTTCAGAGACACAACATCTCTCGTCGTTCGTATTTAAGAGGAATATTTCAATACAAAAGTTTGTACTTTGTAGAGTCTTGGAATAGAAATTATAAAATAGTACAGCACACCCTTAGAAAACAAAGTAAAGAAGAAACAACAGGAAGGTAAGCTACAGACAAACCCTCTAAACATACAGATATCAGCAGTCAATTAATGACAACGTTAAGGGAAGTAAAGGGACCTTTGGCCGGCACAGCCCTTCCTCACTTCAGATTCAGATCAGATGTGTTCTGGCAGAAACAGACAAGAAAGGCCAGATGGGTTGGGCAGAATCAGTCACGTGCCATACTTTCTAGAAAATCCCAAAAGAGGTTGAGTGGGACATGGGGTGGGTGCATGAACGTACAATGACGTAGTGAGCAGGTTAGGAATGTGCCTAAAATAAACAATCAGAATTTCGGTGCTGCCCAGTTTTCCGAAGACAGTTTGGGGAGGTCCTCGGGGCTCAGGCTGCTTTCATGAACCATCATTGCTTAGCTTGTAAAAAAAACTTCAAGTGCCAAGGCCGGTGGTACTTCTGCAAAGGCCACTGTGGTAAGCACTACTGCCTGCCCCGTCAGCACTACCATATGCCAACCACCACCCACTGCATATTCAAATTAAGCACTGGTCATTCAATGGGAGAGGTCAACTTCTCATTCTGATGCACTTTAGGGAAAATTATCTTGTGCAGGATTAATGATAGCCTTTAATAAGGGCAATGAAAACAAACATTGGCCTTGCTTAGAGCTGAAATAACCTCTGTAGTCACTGGTGGCTGTAGGCACTCAGTACTCATCCTAAATGCGCTCTGTCGCTCATCCATGCACTCATGCTTTCATGATTGCAAATGTTACTTCTCCAGACCAATGGCTGAAAAGTGATGCCTCAAAGCACTTCTATGTATGTATACATTTTTTAATGCTTTGTTTTATTACATGAGCCTGGTAGACATGTAAAGCTTCCAGACCAAATCTAAAAAGACCTTCAATACACACAACTAAATACTACACATAACATTACATATAGGTACAAAATTACTCTTAGGAAAACAATATACAGTCTTTGTAAGAGGGTATAGCAAGTGTTACTGTCGGTGCTCTGGGAACCCCAAAACTTTTAACACCTCAAAATTGGAGAACTTCAAAACAATTGACACCCCCAAACTTTACCACAATGGAATGCCTACAATTTGATGAATCAGAGACGACTTTAAAACTCCGATTCATGAGGTAATATGTCCTCGAGTTAAGGCAACCCCCAACACATCAGAATAATAAAAATAGAGTCAATTAAAAGGCCCACTAAATAAATGAGTCGTAGATCAATGGAATAGCTTAAAG
The DNA here is from genome assembly GCF_964263255.1 of Lissotriton vulgaris. Taxonomy (NCBI): domain Eukaryota; kingdom Metazoa; phylum Chordata; class Amphibia; order Caudata; family Salamandridae; genus Lissotriton; species Lissotriton vulgaris. The sequence continues at coordinate 1,689,509,331 of NC_141695.1, forward strand.
ATTTATTTCAAAATTCAAATAATGTGGTACAAAGTTAATGTTATAAAGGTTCTCATCAAATAGATCATTACACAAGAACGCATAAATCAAAATTATTTTAAGTCCCAAGTGGGCAGTAAAATCAGGAAAGAAACTGTCTGCATCCCTAGTTGAACAGGAACATTTTCTGGCTCTCCCCAAAATCAAGGGATTTTACATATTATTTTCGCAAACGAAATTAACAGAACTGTACATTAATAGTGATGTGATAAAAAAATATCACATTCATAGCAAATCAGAGGACAGGCTCATAAAACCTCTTAAAGCCTTAGCACCTAAACACTATCCCACCACATGCATAATTATTTTGCCCCTCTTTGCTAATGTCATGCAGAGATGAAGAACAAACTAGATGTAGTGTGTTATATAAATGAATTGGGCACAGTGATCTAGCAGAAGGACCTTGAAGTAATAGTTGTGACTGTGACTGGGCCGAGGAAAGTTCATTGAAAAGATCATAGACAATGGCAGTGGAAATAAAAAAGATGAAATCTTGCCTGACTGTGTGCTGCAGAAATAGGTAAGAAAGAGATGGGCAGGAAGGAAAGACACAGAGGACTGTATTTCGGATAAAATGGCTGGGAGGCATTAATTGAGACTTGGTTAACAAGAGTCTGAAAAATGCACTTCTATACAACATAGGAAAATAGTTTCAAAGACAACAGTACCATACCAGTGTGTATACATATAATAGAGGGCAAAACTGTACTCTGCACATTGTTAATGATGCCAAAAAATATCAGTGCAAAAAATCTTCTACCTTACCAAAGAACAAATCTTCAACCCCCAGGGTTTTTTAGGGATGCTAACCAATGCTAAACCCTTGCCTACTACAGTAAGCCATGTAACAAAATACCTGTGTAAAGGATTTTTAACAGTGTAATAACAACCCACCTTTAAAGGTCTATTGACATGCGTGGTTGAAGTTGATGTACTTTAATTACCTTCACCACACTTATCTTACATCCATCTACCCAGACAGGGCTGCATCATCTTCAAAATGTGATGGGCTGGTCGCCACGTTCCTGCATATGACATGCGGGATGTTGTCAGAGTACTGGGAGGAGGTAGTGTCATAGCTTCGACAAGTTACGCATTATTGACTTGAAGCAACAACATGGCACTGCTTACAGAGTATCCAGCAAGGTAAAATGCAACACAAATGTTTGACCCTGCCTGCTTCTAGCCAAGGGCTGCAAAGATATATGGTCTGGGCCTTGATCGGTTCAAGGCAGGACTATGTAAAAATTCTCTATCTGGGTCTTACAGAGTATTTGCTTACCTGTCTCCAGGTAGTGCAAAATGCTGCGGCCAGGGCTATTCTTTCTCTTGGCCCTAGGACCCGGATGTCTGGCCATTTGAACTCTCTCCACTGGCTCCCGATCCGCAAGTGGATACAGTTTAAGGCCCTGGTGCTGGCTTTTAAGGCCTCACATGGTTATGGAGCCCCTTACTTGAGGAAGAGAGTTCAATTTTATCATCCACAACGTTCTCTTTGCTCCGCCTCACTGGCACTAGTCTGTATTCCGTGGTGAAATACGCCCGAATTGGAGGTCACTCTTTCCGGCTGAGAGTGGCAAAACTATGGAATGATCTGCCGCTTGCTGTGAGACTTCTTCAGGACCTGCTTCCCTTCAGAAAAGCCCTAAAAACCATGGTTGTTTCAGCAATAACGTTGTGCTCTGCACACTTTCCCTTCCTGTCTAGTTCCGTCACACTCACCCAGCGCCGGGACACTCAGTAGAGTAGCTGTGCGCTTTATAAAAACCCGGATAACATAACATATCTACTGGCTATCCAGAAGGGGCCATCAGTGTCGAAGTGGAGCAAAGATATGGCAGAGTGGGTCGTAAGGAAGGAGGTGCAACTGAAAAGAATTAGGAAGGATGGGAAAGGTCTGAGAGAATAGGCTGAAGTGATACAGGGTTTTTTGGACAGGCAGGATGGGGGTATCCTAGTGCTGGCCAACTATGGGAGGAACCTGCTGGCATTCCTGCACATAGGAATAACTTTGCCGCCTGAGCTGCCCCCCTACCAAACAGAGCCAGGAGAAGAGTGAAGGATGCCTGCTGCCTGTGGCCCACCATGATTGAAAATGGTGACTGTTCCCTGAGGCAGGCCGTCACCCTGCCAGAGGCTACATGAAGACTCCAAGAGGTCCATGGGTCCTCAGTGGGAGCTTGACCTCTGCTTTCGAGTCTGTCACCATCTGGGAAGACCTCCTGGAGCACCACTGGTAAGCAATTTGTATTTTCTCCCTGTGGCAGGCCCGTCTGAGACCTAGGGTGAGACATGACAGCAGGGAGGTTGCGGCGCCTGTTTGAGGCTCCTGTTGCTATGGTCAAATTGGGACCAGCAGATAGTCTGGACGGTCAAACCCTGGGTGCCCATCGTACTGGGGGGCACCGTCATTGGCGGGCCTTGATAGACACCTGAAATTGAGTGGCTTCCTGGGAGAGAGAGAGGCCCCAGTCTACACTGACCGGGGGATTCACAAGGTGCTGTGTTTTTTCTGGACCCAGTGAGTTGCAGAGAAGTGTGGATCCCTGGGAAGGGAGACCCCTGAGCGCATGCCGCCTCTCCCCGTTGGAGGATGTAACAAACTACATAGACTGGTTGACTCCGACTCTGATAGGGTTGTCTGGTGGCTACTGTGTCTTACACTCCCGGTGGCTGAGAACCTGGCCCGGTCCAATGGAGGAGTGGAAAGTCTCCAGGTTGCCATCACCTGTTCTGCCCTAGAATGGGATCCCTCTGGAATCATATTTCTTGCCCACCAGCCGGGACTACATTAAAAACATCAGAACATGACAGGGGGTCTCCAGGTCTTCTTGCTTGGCCCCCACCCAAAAGAGTGACCCTTCATCTGCATAATGACATTGACCTAGGCCGTCTGCACATGTTGCTTCCATCTGGCCAGGAGGATAATACTGCAAGCGTGGTATGATACAGACTTGCCACTCACATCTATAGTCACTCTCCAGACTAAGCACTGGTGTACCTCAGTCAGGTGTTGGGTGAGGCCCAAGATGCATCAGTCCCCATGTGGGGTGATCAGCTGTGGTGAGATACATGACGATGCTCTTCCTGGGGTGTTAAAGGAGAAGCACATCTCAGCAACAGGACCCCAACCCCAATGACTACTGATTCTCCTGGCTGAGTGATGAAAGATCTCATCAGTGATGTCATTGACCAGGTCATGAATGATGTAATATGTGAGGTCATAAGCAGTGCATTGCGGGGGCACAAGTTATAGTTAGCTCAGCTTTTGTTGTGAGTGAAATGTCAGCCTAACTAGAACATCCCTGTAACCTTTGTTTTTTTCAGTGAATATATATTAGAAGAAAATTAAATAATAAAACTCTCCCTCCCCCGTACTGTTATGACTGGCTCCCCACAAGCGGATTCTCCTTCATAAAATCCCGCCATGCTGCTTGAATAAGGAGAGGCATTACAGCCAGTGACTCTAAACAAGTGAACTTCTGTCTCTGGTTTGATGAGAGGGCTGATGGAAAGTGAGCATACACAACACTGTGATTAATGTGCTCGCTCACCCGACCCAGTCTAAAAAGACAAGACATGTAATTAATTTCAACAAAAAGTTTCGGGAGGCAGGAACAGTCCATTCATTTTGTTTTAATCCATGACGTCCGGTCATCATTTCCCAAGGCCTCAATGGAAGTTTACAGATGCCTTAAAGTACAAATCGATTCAGAAAAGGGGGTGGTGATGGACAGAGTATCTGAATTAAGCACAACACTCCTACCCAGTCAACAGATCAGGGCTTGATCCTTCACCGTTTTTTAGCTCACTGCACCATCCCAGCTCAGAACCTCGCTACATGCAAATTAGCCTGTCCCTGGCCCAGTGCATCATGGGAACAGGGCAGACCAAACTACCAAGCCAATTCTTTTACTGGAAAGGAAACAAGCTTCCAGGGACCGGTTTCTGGCATTACAGCCGTCTTCGGCCCGGCTTGCTTTAATCCTGATGGTGCAGTGAGCAAGGGACTCATGTCTGAGCATACCCTTCCACGCTTATGGTGGACAAAACGATTTTCTGAATCCAGGGGAAATGTTTTAATTCTTAGCAGCACATCTTGCAAGGTGAGTGGGAGAACAAGGGAATATTTGATTTTGCATGCAGGGGATGCTGAGCTTTTATAGGGTGTGGAGGAAGAGTCTTAATGTGCACAATGGTCTTAAGGGAGACAGTGTGTGTGAAGTGTGAGCTATTTACGTGCGGTCATTCATCCATCCTAAAACATGTGGCTTCCCTGTTTGCATGGCAGGGCCTACCTGGACTAGAACAGCAATAAGGAAAACGGACTGCATTTGAAAAAAACAGTTGCTTTTTTTTTTTTTTTTTTTTTTTTGTAAAACAGTTTTTATTGCAGATTCCAATATGATCATTACAACGCGTTTGCAATTATGTTTGCGCAGGACCCCAGTGTCTCTCATTACTTCTGAGTAGTTTGTACACAGCCTTATAACCCGCATCCCTGAGGCCGGGTGGCGTTCATCGTAGTCAGTGCATTCTTTTCATTACTCAGTGTAGGCATGTCCAGTGGTCAACCGCCATCTGCTTTTAACTTTCCCCCCCCCCCCCCAACAGGCCCCCCCCTCCAGCAACCGGTCAATGTGTATTCCTAATCTCGGTATCATTGGGGTGCTATACCTCCCTCCCCCTTCGCTCTACCCTCCCCCCTCCCCTCCGGTGTTCTGTGGTGTCCAGTGCCTGCGTCCGGTAGTAGTGTACTAAAGTATGTGGGTAAGCTGCGGAAGATGGAGTAAATCATTGAGTGTGTGTGTCCATGGTAGGCGCAAGGATCGGCGCCGCCTCCCCCTGGACCCCAGAGTCTACTGTGTCCTCTTCCTCCTCGCTCTCCACTGCACTGTCCCTGAGCGCTTGGGCTAGGATTTCCCACGCCAGTGCCATTTCCTGAGCTCTCTCGTCTGACCCCCGTCGTGCTAGTTGGTATCTGATTGTGCTCTCTGCCGCTGCCCACTTCTGAAATTCAGTCAGCCATTTCCGGTGCGTCGGCGCCGTCTTTGACTTCCATCCCCTGGTGAGTTCCCTCTTCGCGATAAGTAGGCCCATGTCTATGAATTTGCTCGTCAGTTTATTTTTGCGTGTGTGTGGGAACCAATGTAAGAGTGTAGTCGCACTGTCATATTGCAGGTCTCTGTCCGTGACTTCATTCAATTTGTCGCCCACCTCCCTCCAGAAGTCTTGCAGGTGTGGACAGCCGCTTAGCATGTGCAGTAAGTCCGCGCCTAAAAGCGCACATCTGGGGCACGCTGCGTCCACTGCGCCAAAGTATTGTGATATTTTATGCGGGGTGAGGTAGGCCCTATGGAGTATGTATAGGTGTATTAATTGGAAGCGGGCGTTTCTGGTGCTTTTCCTGGCTCTCTGAACCAATTGAGCCCACGTCGTGTCCGGGATCTCTCTCTGCAGGTCTGTCTCCCATTGGGTTTTTAGGCGCGTCAGGGGCTGCAAGTTAGCCTCAAGTAGTCTAGAGTGCAGACATGTGACCGCCTTGATCGTCCCTGCAGCCATCATCGTGTATTGGCATGCTGGCGATGTTGGGGGTTCGAGCAGCCCTTCCCCCCAGTGCGCCTGGATCACGCGTACCACGGCCGCATGCAAAAGGTAGCCTCCTCTCGGGAGGCCATATTGCTCCTGCAAGGTTTGGTACGGCACGAGCACCCCATCAATGTATAGGTCCCCCACCATCTGCAGGCCAGCCTCCTCCCAACCTTGGAGGTCCGACCAGTCGCCGCCATGTGGAAATGCTGTCAGCATACCCAGTGGGATTTCAGGTGCGTATGGGTGACCGAGACCCGCCCGCTTCTGCATGCGATTCCAGCAGAGCCTCAGCGTCCGTTCTTCCTGGGACAAACCACCGAGCACGAGTTTCTGCTGCAAGGTAATATATGCCAATACGTGGCGGGGGGTGCCAGTGTCCCTTTCATGTTCCGGGCCCCGGTATACCCTTGCCACCTCTTGTGTGAAAAACTGCAGCTGGGCAGCTAAATAATAGAGTTCAAAGTCCGGGACCGCGAGTCCGCCCTCGTTCTTTGGGCGGGTCAGGGTCGCTAGAGCTATCCTCCGCCTGCCAGTACCCCATAGAAAGGACACCACTTGGGACTTCAGGCGTCGAAAGACGCTTCCCGGTATCCACACTGGGAGAGTCCTAAAGAAGTATAACAATCGTGGCAGGGCTATCATTTTAAGCAGAGATACCCGGCCTGTCATGGATAATGGAAGAGTGGCCCAAAAGGTCATGTTACCTTGCAATGTACGGATACAGCGGCCGATGTTGCCCTCCAGCAGGTCTGCGGGCTCATGGTAGACATGTACCCCCAAATAAGGGAGGCAGTCCGGTTCCCAGCGGAGCCTGGGGCGGGCCCTGGGACATCGCTCCGCTCTCCGGAGTGGGAAGAGGCACGTCTTTGCCCAGTTCACCCTCAGGCCCGAGACCTCCCCGAATCGCGCCAAAAGGGACTCCGCTCCCTCCACCGCTTCCTCTGCATTGTCCAAGAACAGCAGGAGGTCATCCGCGTACAATGATATGTAGTGGTGGATCCCGCCAACTTCCAGTCCCTGGTAACAGTCTCCTCTTCTGGCCAGTGCCGCTAACGGTTCCATCGCGAGGGCAAATAACAAGGGGGAGAGCGCACACCCCTGCCTAGTACCCTTATGCACTGTATAGGGATCCGATATCAGCGCACCTATTCGTACCCTGGCTCCAACCGACGCATAGAGTACTTTCGTCCATCGCATATAGCCCTCACCTATGCCAAAACTGTGCATCACCCTGTACAGGTAGCACCAATCCAGGCTGTCAAAGGCCTTCTCTATGTCAATTGCCATGACCATAGGGGCACTGGCGAGTGGTGGGGGATCCGCCACGAGCCTCAGTAACCTGCGGATATTGTGTGATGTGTTTCTGGTGGGTATGAAGCCCGACTGGTCCTTGTGAATCAGGTCTTGCATGTGGGCTATTAATCTGGCGGCCAGTATGGTACTCAGTATTTTATAATCGGTCGTCAGCATCGACAGAGGCCGGTACGACGCCGGGTCAGTGCCGTCCCTACGCGGTTTTAGTAGGGGAATCATGATCGCCTCGCGCATCGAGCGGGGCAACTCCCCTTTCTCTTTCGCCTCTTGGTATACGAGTTGGAGTCGTGGTGCTAGGATATCAATATATTTACTATAGAATTCCACTGGTAGTCCATCCACACCCGGCGTTTTATTGCGCGCCATTCTCTTTATGGCCCCTCTAATTTCCCCTAATTCAATCGGGCCCCCGAGGGCTTCTGCCTGTTCTTGCTCGAGGTGTGGCAATTGGACCTCCGATAGCAAGGTGTCTGCCATTTCGGCTCGATCCACCGGGTCTCTCCCATACAGCCGTTCGTAATACCCTCTGAAACAACGCAATATGTCCGTCTGGGAGTTGGATGAAGTGCCATCCGCATTCGCCATTGACAGTATCGGGGCAGCGCCTCTACTGGGGTTAGCCAGCCAGGCCAAGAGTGTCCCAGTCTTGTCTCCTTCAGCAAGCGCCTTAGTTAAGTATATTTTATAATCGAAACTACGGAGGCGCTCCACTTCTACAGCCACTGCCTCTCGCGCGGCACATACCCTCTCCTGTAAGTCGGGGCGGTTGGGTCTTTGTTTCTCTACCACTCGCAGGGTTCGCTCAGCCCTGTCCAGGTCATCCAGTAGCGTCCGCCGCGCACCCGCAAATTTCCCTATACAGTGCCCCCTCACCACTACTTTTAGCGCGTCCCATTCCACGGCCCTGGAGGAGGCAGTCCCCTCATTCTCCGCAAAGTACTGGGAGATCCTTTCTTCCAACGCTCCGCTGAACGGTGGGTCATCTAGCGTGTCTGGGCGAAGCCGCCACGTCGGGATCGGTGAGACTTCGTTCATCCAGGCTAGCGTGAGGAGCAAGGGGTTGTGGTCCGATATCGTTCGTGCCAGGTACTCCGTCCGAGCAACCGACGGAATTACCGAGTGAGAGCACAGGAAAGCGTCTATGCGGACATGAAGGTCGTGTATGCCCGAGTAGAATGAATAATCCCTCTCAGCCGGGTGCTGTGCTCGCCATGCATCCGTCAGGTCCCACCGCCCCTGCCAAGTAGATCTGTGCCTCGCTAGTCTGTGTACTGGAGATGCCTGCAGAGGTGGGTGCGATCTGTCCAAGGTGGTATCCTCTATAGAGTTGAAGTCCCCCCCCATCAGCATCGGCCCAGTTAAATAAGAGGCCAACAGCCTGGACAGCCTGGTGAAGTATGAAGCCTGCTCCACGTTCGGCGCATAGGCGCTACAAAGAACAATCTGGCGACCCCTGAGTAACCCCTCCACCGCCACAAATCTCCCGTCAGGGTCTACAGTGTGCCTAGTGACCTGGAAGGGAACCCCCGCCCTAATCCAAATTAGTGTCCCCCTAGCAAACGCCGAGTATGTGGTGTGAAACAGGTGACCCCTCCACCTCCTCTGCAAAGCAACCCCCTCCTTTTTAGTTAAATGGGTCTCTTGCAAAAAGGCTATGTGTACTCCTCTACGAACAAGGTGGGAATGTATCTTGTGCCTTCTCGCCATTGAATTCAGTCCCCGCACATTCCAGGACACACATTTCAGCAAACCCATACTAGCCATTGTCCCAACTTACTCGCTGCAGTCCAATATCAGTTTGCATCCGGACACCAGACACCATCCCGCCCCTTCCCGTCCCCAACGCCCCCCTCTTCCCCCCACCCCAAACCCCGCCTCGAGTCTCCCCAACTTCTCCAGGCCCCCCCACCCCCAGAATAGGACCCAACTGCAAAGTAGTCGCTCCCATCCAAACCTGTGAGCAACCGCGCCCACTAAACTTTGTAGTCCGTAGTAAACACCACGGAGGCCTTATGGGCCCAGTGGTACGTGAACTGGCTACTGACCCTTCCCAATCCCGTCCCCACGCCCCTCCGCCCTATAGTTCCCAATGTGACTCATAAAAGAAAAGTCTCACAGTGGTCTGTCCCAGTGTTCGTGGAGGCGTCGTCTTTAGAGTCATACCTCTCCGCAATCGTAGACAGCCGTCAGGGTCCGATGATCTCTCCCGAAGTTTGCGGCGTGACCTTTGGGCCTCTGGCGCCATCCAATCCCGACAAGTCAGTGTCCGAGCCCGTAGCCAGGGCCTCCGAGGCCGAGTCCCTTGCCGACAGGGCCGGTGCTGGTCCCGACACCTCTTTCACCGCAAGTAGTGCCGCCTTCCGTTCTTCCTCCGTTTGCGAGGTCGTCGGTCTTCTGGGGCCCCTGCCACGGTTACGAAGCCTGCGTGATCGTCTGATTGCGTGGTCCTGGCGCTCCTCCTCTGCCCGGTACCGGGCCCCGTCCGTTCCCGCTTTGTAGGTATCCCACCAAGTCCATGCCTCTGCAGATGTTTCAAAAAACAACGCCCTCTCGTCTATGATCACACGGAGTTTGGCCGGGAACAGCAGGGAGTACTGCAGCCCCTCCGTACGCAATTCCTTTTTGATGGAAAGGAAGGACGCACGCTGTCTCTGGGTTTCGAACGTGTAGTCCGGGAACAATGTGACCCTGCTGTTATCTATTTGAAATGGGCCTGCGTCCCTGGCCCGCTGTAAGAGCCAATCCCGGTCCTTGTAGTGGAGCAGTTTGATGACCACTGGGCGGGGCGGCAGGCCCTCACGCGGGGGTCGGGAAGGCACGCGGTGCGCCCGCTCCAAGGTGAAGAAGGGAGATAGGCCCTCCGGGGCAACCACAGTTTTTAGCCAGTCGGTCAGGAAACCCACCATGTCCGTGCCCTCTTTTTTTTCCGGAAGGCCCACCAGACGCACATTATTCCGCCGACTTCGGTTTTCTGCATCCTCTGCTCTCCTCTCTAGGGTTTGTATCCGCTCCAACGCGTCTGTGAGCCGTCCCTCCATCGACTTTTGAGCCGGTACAACAACTTTTAGGGCGTCTTCTGTTTCCTTGACTCTGCCCGCCAGCTTTGCATGGTCCGCCCGCAGAAGCCCTAACCCCGTCGCCACCTGACCAATATCCTGGTGTAGTGCCTCCTTCGTGGCCGCGATGGCATCCAGTATCCGGTCTTGCATCTGTTGGAGCTCCGTGGGGGGACGTGAGGAGTCGTCCGGCGTTTCCGTGGATGGACCTCCCTCTCCCTTAGGTCCTTTAGGCTTCCCCATCTTTCACTCTCAGAGCGGACTCGGGCCTCTAACGCCGTCGGGCAGGGACGATGACCCCGGTAACAGGCGGGCCGGCGGCCCCTCGGTGTCTCCGCTACTGGCACGACGTCCAGCGGTGTAATGCTTCCTCAGGGGAGATCCGTGGGGATCAGGTCGGCACCGGTCGTGGAAATGTCACCTCGGGATCACACTGTGCGCCTCTACCCCCTCTAGAGCTAGGGGTCCGCTTCAGAGTCCCCGCGGCAAGCTCCGGTCTCCCCACCACACTCAGCTCCTCTTCGGGGTGTCCGCACCATGCAGCAGTGGCGGGTCCGATCCGCTTTCCCCCGGATAAAAGGAGTAGTCAAGCCTCGACCAGCGCCCCAAACTTAGTGTCTCGCAGGGGGGGGCGCCCCTCCAGTGTCCCGGGGTGGGGCAGGTGGTCTCAGGTGGTTTGTCCCAGCCCTCAGGGTCGGCGTGCCGGTATCCCCAGGGGCGTCACGTCCAGAGCACAAGGCCGGGTCGCAGCAGTCTCAGGGGGTCTCCGCCGGTCTCACTCAGCACTCAAAGCAGGGGCGTTGACAACTCACAGAGCTCGAGGTCAGGGCTCAGGTGGCCTCAAGCAGTCCCAGCCGGGCCCCCCCAAGGGAGAGGATGCCGTCCCCTGCGCACAGAAGGTCTCTGCCCCAGTGGCTCCTGGGTTCGACGCGATGATGCAGTTGGGGATCTAAGCCCCTCCCGGGCCCTCCGCCAAAGCCAGCGCCACAGCACAAATGAGGGCAGGGGTCCTAATCCTCGGCCCCGGGACCCGGCTGCATAGCAGGCCTCCCGGGCAGAGTTTGGCTGCACTGGGGCTGGCTCCCCGCTCAGAGACTCCGGAGCGTCCCCGGAGGAGCAGTCCCGTCACGGAGCGGTCTTCTCTTGGCAATCCGCCAGGGCCAGGGATCCGGCAGCACTCACCGGTGTCATAGGCCGCAAAGCCGGGGACTGGATTTCCTGCCTCGCCAAGGAGTCCTGCCTCGCCAAGGGGGCGGAGCCTCGCCGAAGCTGCTTTCACGGACAGGCCGCGCCCCGCCCTTAGGATCGCCGGTTCACCGGGCAGCCGCCGTCTCCCCTCGGTGGCCTGATGTTGCCCCCCGCTCTCCTTTCTCGGGCGGGATGACCCCACGGGCGGATTTGCGGCCGTCTCCCCTTACGGCCAGGTCAGGCAGCCGCCATCTTGCGCTCCGAGGGTCGGGAGATCTCCGGTCCGCAGTGCCCTTTGCGGGTGTTCCCGCGGTTCGCCACTCCCGCCGGGACAGACCTTGGTGTCGTCTGCGGGATCGACCCGGTTTCCGCGGGGATCCCGGGTCCCAAACAGGATAATTCAGCGGATTATGGGCAGAGGGTCGGGAGCCTCGTTAGGCTGCGACCTTCTTCATTGGCTGCTAGCCACGCCCCCCTGAAAAAAACAGTTGCTTTATTTAAAAAGCAAATACAGACATGGTGATCTGCTGTCCCCATTAGGCCACGATCCCTGTGATTGTAGCCTATTCCCAATGGGTCGGAAATTGTGACCTGCCTCATTAATATTGATGAGGCAGGTCACTTGAGGCAATATTGGGAATCGCTAAATGTGTCTGAGACAGATTAGTACATTCCGATTTTGCGAATCGCAAAAAAAAACGCAATTTGCGAACCCGCAAAACAGAATGGTCGTACATTTGGCCCTTAAAGATTCAATACAGCAGTTACAGTGAGCTTCTTGAAAACTAATAGAGAAACAAACGCAAGATCTAAGTGTGAGGAGCTGTGCCCTGCTCAATAAGCTTTATTGCAAGAAAAGGGCATATAAAAGACCATAGTAATTATAATGGGGAAAGTAGATGGACTGGTTGCTGATAAGGCACAATCAATCAGCATTCTGATTTCAGCCCTATGGTATACAGGTTTCCTTGGGGCATAACAGAATTAGGAAATATTATGCTAAACTAATATGCCAAAATGTATTTAAGTGGAATGTAATAGTTGGGAAGTAATACTAATGGGTTAGAGGTGTGATGAGTACTATTTGACATGTATTTAGGTGTCACCCTTATTTCAATTTTAGTTGCTGAGAAGTTTATAATCAGGATAACAATTCTTGATTACATTTTTTAGGTTTCAATTATTTTTATTGAAGTTTGAACATACAAAACACAGTGATTATTTATACAGGAATATCACCTAATAAGCTTGAATACATTATAAAATACCCTTATCTGTGTGTACTAATTCAACGGTTCGAAAGAGCTCTGCAATATTATCTAAAGATGAAATAGAGTCTCTAACAGGTTTGACTTACTCTTAACACTGGTACTTTATGCGTGCATAATACAAAGAGAGGGGTGAGAGACACCTGCCAGTTTTCCTTTCTTTTGAACATCACATCATCTTTTTGAGGTTTAGAAAACTCACAAAGTGTGTCCCCAAAATATCATAGTACATGGCAGGTTGTTGCCTCCAGCTAAAACCTGGTTTTAATTTTCTGTGCAAACACAGGAATAATCAATCAATATAAACTTTATTGGGCATTAGAGATAAAAAAAAACATAAAAGTGCAACCAATCATTATATATATACACATTAGTTAAAAAAACGACTTAAAAATGTTACAATAAATGTTGTTTAAGAAATAGATAAAAACAAATATTTAAAAAAAATTTAAACCACTAATACAATTATGAAGAAAATTCCTAAAGAAGACATTACAGAAACAGGCAGTGGTGGCTCCTCTGCATCGCCCCACTGCTTTCAGTAGTGTAAATAAAGGAAAAATGAAAGTATAACTCATCGTTATTATCATTTGATTTGTTTCGGCTGCAGCGTCTTTGCGGGACTGCTCTGCTCTCAGTGGTGGGCACTCAGTAAGTGCGCAATGACTGTTTGGCCCGCCCACTTGGGCTAGCTAAACAGTAATGCGCTCTGTGCATGTTCTCCAAGGCTGCATTCCGGCCTGGGTAGAGATCATGCCCAGGCTCTCATTCCCTGGCTGAGCACCAAACTATGGCGTTGCGATTGGTATGGGGAGCCTGGGTGCTTCTTTTTCTGGCCGAGCGGAGGGACAACGCAGAGAGACGACAAAGGAGAGACGCAGTGAGGTGGTTACGTTTTATTTTATTTTTCTTTACCCCCTACCACCCTTCACCACCCCCGATCCGTACCAGCCGCCACTGGAAACAGGGGTTGACCTATACACTAAAGGCTATACACAGGAACAAGCATAACTAATGTTCAACTCCCAATACAATTTGCACTCGATTTTTCAATAGTGCAGGGGTCTAAATGACCCAGTCAGCTGGCCACCCAGTGCTCCACAACAGTAAACACATTCCGCATCCCACCATTGTGCACAAAGGCAACAGAACATGTTTGACAGACCTCAGACCTACAGCAGTACAAGAAAGGCATACAGTGGTGAAGCAGTGCTCCGCAACCGTAAAGCATGTTACTCACAGAACGAAGTTCACAAAAACAACTGAAAAAAGTAAACCGTCCATGCGCACCCAGAAGCACACACAGTGCCAAAGTCATATCTATATATATAAAAACTAAAGTATGTCTGTTTGTCCTTTATGCATTACTACACCTATCATCCGATCGCCATGAAACTTTGGGAAGTTGTTGAGTACACTCCCGCAAAGGTTTCTGGCAAAAAAAATAAAAAATTGTTAAATATCGGCGCCCTGGCCCCTCAGGGCCCTCATAATCTTTCCAATACTGAACGTTTACAGTTTACGGTGCAACTCGCTTTTGCAATGACCATCAACAAAGCACAAGGACAATCGCTGCAAGTGTGTGGACTACATTTGGAGAATCCGTGCTTCTCACATGGACAACTGTATGTGACCCGCTCACGCGTCGGAAAACCTTCTGATTTATTCGTGCACGCACCAGAACGAAAAACAAAAAATACTGTGTATCCACAAGCACTCAAATAAACAGAATCAAAACAACACTTTTAAATGTTTTCCATATTAAAATGAATAAGTTTCAATAAAAATGACAATGTAAATTGAATGTTATCATAACAAGTTTCCTTAAATTTCCTTTCTTCGCAGATCGCAGCAACGCGCGACGGGTAAGCTAGTAGAAGATAAATTGAATATGTGCTACCAACACAACACTTTAAGTGATCAGTGGACAACCATTTAACTGTTTGAAACAAGATACAGCAAACCTCTACGGCTCCCTCATTCAGATACAAAACACAGAGAGCAAATGCTCTATGCAAACTCAAGACAAACCAGAAGCACACATGGCACCTTCATTTAACCAACTGAAACCATTCGTAAGCACTACACCAAAGACATCTATGGTTACATACACACTGAAGTAGCAATTGTGTCATGAGACCTAATGCTAGAAACAACAAGCTTTAGAAATACAATAGGTCTCATTTTTTTTTAAAGTTAGTTAGAGCTATTGACATAGCTCAATAGCTACCAGACTGAAATTGCCACTTTGCAGGTGCCGAACAGAGCATTGCAACGTGAAACGGCCTGCAAGCCTAAAACGATGTTGATAACCTACAAAACATAAAGGTAGATCAGGGTGACCAGGAGGAACCAGGGACGTATTGGGATGGCTAAACACAAACAAACAATGAGTGAAATCGCCTGGGCGTGTCCCAAGCAAGCAAAGGTGGGAAAATCAGACCCAATGCACCAATAAAAACCCTGTATTTCTAAATGGCACAACAACGAACAAATGGCAATTCATGGGCATGTCAAAATCTGATAGAGGAGATAACATGTCATGCGCACGGCCTAGGCGCTACCTAAAAATGGGCCCCATCACCCCATGTTTGGGTAATAAAAGAAAGTCAGAAATGGGATGGCGTACCCCATACACCTGTGCCCTGCAACTGTCACACCAATGATACCTATGCCGTGGCTTGGACAGATATGACAATAAAATATCAGATTACCAAGTCTCCTGTCCTTTTGTGCCTACATTCAGAGTTGCAGAAAGGCAGCCAAGAGTACTAAGGGGTCATGCAAATGAGCAGAAATGTGTGCTATTCCATGCTTGTAAGTCCCAACCAGCATAGTTTTGGCAATCAATTTTACACATCTAAAACTAACATAAAAGAGGACTGTAACACAAGCCAACCAGGTACATCGCTGCCTCCTCCCTCTTTCTTCCACCCTACGTTGTCCCCCGCCAAGTCTCAAAAACCTTCCAGAGGGGTTCACCCAGTTGCAGCAGTCAGGGAAGGAAATTAACTGAAAGCTCAATGAAAACTATGAAACATAACATGGTACCTACTGAATAGATTATAAACACTAGCCGACTACAAGACCTTTAAAACCACTTTCTCCATCACACCGCAAGGTGCGGTTTAGACTATGAAGCAGGACTCTGCGTTCCCCACCGTGTAGCGGGATACTAGTCCAATACACCACTTTGGGGCCAAGCAATGGGATATCTAATTGTAAGAGCATTTATATAGTACCTGCTACCCTGAAGGGGCACTGAAGAACTTTGTGGCAAGTAGCACACTACTCTCGAACCCAAGGTGAGTAGTTAACCCAGTAATTATGTTTGGGTATTGGAATTAGTCTGGTGCTTTCAAGAAAAACATCCCTGTAGTTTATTTCAGCTTTTTTTTTTTTTTACATTAATGGGATCGAAATGTAAATATTAGCTGGGAGTTTGTGAGTTCATGCGACTGGTTATTGAGGGTATAAATGAGATAGTGGAGCGTGTGTATTGTTGGGTTGCATTGATATGGATTCAACGGAGAAGTTGAGATCTATGAAATGAGGCGAGGCCACTTGGCAGAAATGCAATAAAAGAGAATAAGGCAGACACCCATACGACAAAGTAGTCTTTATTCAAAGGAGGACTGAGATTAAGGAATGGGTCATTCGACGGGAAGGGGAGGAAAGCAGTAGAATGGATAGTTTTAGGTCTAGGGTAATTTGTCAGGCATGGCTTTAGGAATGTGGTGGGAGGAGGCTTTTTGAAACAGCACAATCTCAGGGTGTAAAACTGTAGTAAGAAATACTGCTTGTGAGATACTGTACTGTGGACTTTGCAGGGCCGGTTCGAGGATTTGCGAGGCCCTGGGCTAAAAAGGAATGTGCGAGGCCCCTCTAATGAAGATAAGTGGCCCCTTGCAAGGAGAAACACTTATCCACATGGTTAGCACGCTACACTATGTGTGTTTGCTGTTGGAAGTATGTTGTCTTTGCTTTGACCCTATGTGAGAAGGATTTCCACGTGGTGCGCGACGACCACCGAGGTGTGGTTTTCGGTTTATGCGATGTGGAGTTTATGAGTGCGAGGGATGAGGAACGGTGAGAGGTATATTTTGTGGCACGTTGTTTGCACGGATTAGCTCTGCAGGTCCCTTTATGGGGTTGGTCATTTGTACCTACATTCTCAATTCCATTTTCTCTGCTGGTGGTGGTGGGCAGTCTTCCACACTGAGATCTTATGGATGTAGGGGGTCAGATCAGCCTCAATAAACTGCATTAGAGACGAGTTCTCTTCTATAGGATTGTCATTATGATACTCCAATTAAGGACTTTTGCCAAGATGTTCTGTGTTATATGCATCTTAGGGCCATGATAGGATGTTGGTACTCACTGAATGTGACAATTTTGGTACCCGCAGAATGGACTATGTGAAAGTCCTCTACTGATGCCTCCAGCCTTGGCTTCCCTCTCTGAATACTACTGAGGGGTCAGTTAGCATATCCATTGGATACTAACAGGCCCGGTTCTAGCGGGTGGGCCGGGTGGGCCGGGCCCACCCAAACTTTGGCCTGGCCCACCCAAACATAACCCTTGGCCCTGGCAGTGACGTCAGCAAGGCCAGCAGAATATGGCCACTGCAAGTTAAAACGTTCTTCGAACGTTATCTTTCTTTAGGAGTTGCGTGATTGGGCCTGGGCTCGCACCCCCAATCACGCATCTCCTATTAGGCAGGTGGGCTGTATCCCCGCCCACTCGTGCAGGGACATTAGGGGCACTGCGACGGGGACAGAGCCTTTAGTTGGAACTTGATTTGTGGATAATTAATTCTTTTCTGCTGGTAAAGAGGAGTTTGTTTTGCCGTTTCGTTTTCCTGACCTTCCTGACCCCTTGAGCTGTTTGTTTAACCTATCCGGCTGTGACAGAGTTTGTAAGGAGCAGGTAAGAGAATGTGTGGCTATTGTGTTTTTCAAATCTGTGAGAAAGACATACTTAGAACGCCGTGTTTATTTCATTTACATCGTGTGTTTAAATCGTTGGTATCATTCATGAGTGGTTCTGCGAGGATGCATGACAACTAAATGTCCAAATAACCTTGGGGATTGTTGATCTTGCTGGAGAGCGTTCTTTTTTTGGTTTGTAGTATTTAAATGCAATAGAACTGTAGTTAACATGGATAGCTCAGTGGGTTACTGCCTTTGTCACAGAGATCCTTTGATACATAGGACAGTGTGATCAAAGACGTGTATACAAACCAGAACGGTATAATTAGATTTTTTTTTTTGTATTGCTAGTTAGTTCGAATTTTCCCAGTATTTCATTATTCTAATGTTACAATACAGAGTTTGGGCAGATATAATTTCTAATCAGTACAGCCAACCACTGGGGTATGCTTTAAATCCAGTGTTTGTGGTTCTCCAGACCCAACCCTCTTAATACATATTGCCCAACAGCATGGATGAGATGTGATTCCTACACCTGGTAATCTTCATTAGCTTATGTGACATTCCCTATAGGCTGATTTGGATACTTTTATGAATCATTGTGTCTGCATAATGTGTGTGTGATGTACAGTACTGTGATACCCTACACTACGAGTAGCGCTATACAAGAAATAAAATGCATATGAGAGAGGGGCTATGGAATGATGATGGGCTCTGTTGGAGGGTGGCAATGAGGGAATCCGAGGGGGGCATCATGAGGGGTGGAGAGATGGAAGGCACTGGTGGAGGTTGTTTGTGAGGGAGTGTGAAGAGGAGGTAATGGGGTAGGGGCTTTGGAGTGATGAGAGGCACTGGTGGAGGGTGGTAGGAAGGGATTCTGAGGAGGAATTCATAAGGGGGAGTTGCTTTGGAGTGATGAGGGGCACTGGTGGAGGGGTAGGAAGGGAGTCTGCGGAGGATATCATGAGGGGGAGTTGCTTGGAGTGATGATGGGCACTGGTGGAGTGTGGTAGGGAGGGACTCTGAGGAGGAATTCATAAGGGGGAGTTGCTTTGGAGTGATGAGGGGCACTGGTGGAGGGGTAGGAAGGGAGTCTGCGGAGGATATCATGAGGGGGAGTTGCTTGGAGTGATGATGGGCACTGGTGGAGTGTGGTAGGGAGGGACTCTGAGGAGGCGGTCATGAGGGGGGTTGCTTTTGAGGGATGGGCACTGATGGAGGGTGGTAGGGAGGGAGTCTGGTCTGAGGAGGAGGGCATGAGGGGCACTGGTGGAGGGTGGTAGGGAGGGAGTCTGAGGAGGCGGTCATGAGGGGGTTGCTTTGGAGTGATGGGCACTGGTGGAGGGTGGTAGGGAGGGAGTCTGAGGAGCAGGTAATGGGGAGGGGCTATGGAGCGCTGAGGGGCACTGGTGGAGGGTGGTAGGGAGGGAGTCCGAGGAGGAGGTCATGAGGGGAAGAGGTTACGGAGAGATGAAGGCCAGTGTTGGAGGATGGCAATGAGGGAATCCGAGGAGGGGGAGGTCATGGGGAGGAGCTACGGAGAGATGAGGGGCACTAGTGGAGGGTGGTAGTGGGGCAGTCTGAGGAGGCGGTCATGAGGGGGGTTGCTTTGGAGTGATGGGCACTGGTGGAGGGTGGTAGGGAGGGAGTACGAGGAGGAGGTCATGAGGCAGAGGGGCTTTGGAGTGATGAGGAGCACTGGTGAAGGGTGGTAGGGAGGAGTCTGAGGAGGAGGTAATGGGGAGGGGCTATGGAGCGCTGAGGGGCACTGGTGGAGGGTGGTAGGGAGGGAGTCTGAGGAGGTGGTCATAAGGGGAAGAGGCTAGGGAGAGATGAAGGCCAGTGTTGGAGGATGGCAATGAGGGAATCCGAGGAGGGGGAGGTCATGGGGAGGAGCTTCGGAGAGATGAGGGGCACTGGTGGAGGGTGGTAGTGGGGGAGTCTGGGAGGAGGGTGGCAATGAGGGAATCCGATGAGGTCATGGGGGAGGTGCTTTGGAGCGATGAGGGACACTGGTGGAGGGTGGCAGTGAGGGACTCAGGAGGAGGTCAATGGGGGGAGTGGTTATGGAGCGATGAGGGGCACTGGTGGAGGGTATTTGTGTGGGAGTCTGAGGAGGTGGTCATGGGGAGGGGCTTTGGAGTGATGAGGGACACTGGTGGGTGGCAGGTAGGGAGGGAGTCTGATGAGTTCATGACTGAAAGGGGCTAAGGAGAGATGAAGTGCACTGATGGAGGGTGGTAGTAAAGGTGTCTATCGAGTAAGAGGTCAGTGGTGGGACACCAATAAATACTTTTGCACCGGCGCTATAATAGACCCTGTAATGTTTTTGCTTATTTAATTAGCAGCTGGGTCATTAGGGCCACTGCGTAACATATTTTAAAGTGTGTGCTAATTATATATACTCTTATATTCAGGGTTTTCAGTTTGAAGGTGATTTTACAAATCTTTTTAGTGGGATTATGGAGAATGAAACCAGGTGGTGCCTGATATGGGGCAGGGGACCAAGGTTAGCTGTGAGTTAAGGTGCACGGTAGAGAGATTGTAGAAAATTGATGATCAGGCCTGGTAGGGAGTGTACTGCAGAGTCTGGGGTCAGATGGAGGTATTAATGAAGAGAGATTCTCTCTGAAGGCTGGCAACGAGGCAGGCTGAGTAGTGTTACTTGCCTGATACTCCCACCTCAGAAACCTCCTCTGGCCATCAAAAGGACCTTACATGGGGATCAAAACACTTTTTGAGAGTGTTAACGATTAGAAAGAGATTTGGAAAATAATGGAGGGCCCTGAATCTCCTGTTATCCCCTTCTATCACACACAGGAGTACAGTTTTTTCTATTTGTAGGCTACCTCCAGAAGCGACACATTGAGCCCGCAGTGGCCCACCCAAATGCGCCCTTGGCCCACCCAAACAAAAATTCCTGGAGCCGGGCCTGGATACTAAAATACAAGGATCCGTGCTAAAAACATAAAAGGTGTCGTGTAAGAGTGCCTCAATCTTCGAATTTGCCAAAGCAAGCGCAAGTTGAAACAAACATAAATACAGATACAAAAGTACTGTATAAAGTCATTAGAATGCATGCTGCGGTTACAGGTACCGTGAGGTCACACACGTTGGACTAGATCTGCTAGTTTCGTTTCCCAACCCGGAAGTCGGAGCCTAAAATCAAAGCGCACCTTGACTGAGTGAAAAGGAAGCACACCCTTTGCATTCCAAGCACACTCTGCGAAACCTCCGGCCAGGATGCCTCGATTACCCCAGTGCCCACCCCGGTGCCACTTGCTCGGGGTTCAGCCAGCCCTGCGCCCCTGAAGGCGCCCTCGGGCGCGCCACGCCCACCCCCCGGCAATGGAGAGTTTTGTGAGGAAAAATATGAACTTTCTGGACTGCCTGTGGGACCAGATATGGCTGCACTCGCCGCCGCGGCCGCCCACGCCCCCGCAGCCCGCCGAAATCCCCAAGAGACGGGTCTTCACCGTCCTCTACGACTTCCAGGCCCGGACCGACGAGGAGCTGACGGTGAGCGTCGACGAGCAGGTGCACCTCGTCGCCCACGAGGGGGACTACGTGCTGGTCAGCAGGGTGACGGGGCCGCCGGGCACGGGGCTGGTGCCCACCACCTACGTGTCCTTCAGTCACCGCGAGGGCTTCTCCGAACAGTAAGTGCCTGATCGATCAGCTGTAAGGGGTCCACTTCACGTGGGACACCGCCAGCAAGTCCAGCTGTTAGCCGGAAGCAAGGGACACAAACTACTAGTCCCAGAATGCAACTTTTTGTTGACTTTAAAAAAATGTTTGCTGTCAGTGGTGCGGGGGTGCTTAACAGTTTGGGGCCATCTCTCGCTGAATCAACTGCTTATTTTAGTTATTAAAGTCATGTTCGCATCATGTATTTCTCACTGTTGTCTTAAGCTATGCCCTCCCTCACGAGAGCACGTTCCAATTGCAAATGTAATACTTTTAAATCATGTCTTAAAATACACGGACACGTTTTAACTCAAATATTTAGCTCAAATATTCCAATACCGATGTTAAAATAAGTCTCCAGGACTGTTTCAGTAGAAGGTACACTTACGCAAAACCAACCACCTGTTGTTATGAGGGCGCGGTTCAAGTTAAAAAACACTCAGACCTGGGGGTTCATCTTCAAACCGAATGCATTGTGGGAGTTGTAGTCGAAGGCTTCTGTGAATTCACACACCCGAATATAATTGATTGTTAGCAAAGGCGCCCAGCTTAAAAACCTAATTTCAAGAGAGTTAAAGATTATTAAACAGGGCATCCAATAATCCTGGCACTAAGCACTCACAATTAAATTTACGATTGTAAAATCTCTTCTGCGAGCCGAAAAATTGTCTGTTATCACACATTGCTTCTTTTGTTTTGCACTCTTCTTTTGTGTGTTTTGTGGGTGTGATGTTTGCACTTCCGCTCTCTGCGTAAACTTACGTTTATCAAATTTACGTTTATCAGACAGATGACTCCCTGTTATCGTGGTCAACAATTGTCAGTCCGGGGATTACAGTTAATAACAATTCTTAGCATTCAGGGAATGGTAGCACTGGTTCCCCTTACTAGAACCCTGGGACTAAAACATCATATTTCATGTTTATGAAATCGAAAACTGGACTAATCAGTAAGATGCTCCCCAGTGACATGAATAACTTATCTAAAAGGGCCTTGCGTCGGGAGTGTACCGAGTTCCAGATAAGCTGGTGGTAGGCTTAATTTGCGTACTCCTGCCTGTGAGTATGAAGTTACTTAATTTAGTAACCTCCTACAGCTATTATGTTTTACCTACTTCAGGTCAAAGGTGCTAATCACAGCCGAGAACCAAGGAGATGGACACAGCTGCGAGATGTGCTGCACCAGTCAAGGTTGTTCCCTTTGAATTCTCGGTCTTGTAGTCCTGTTTTGGTAAAGAAGACTGCAAGTCCCACAATCCAAAGGAAAAGGAAAACACCCGCACTAGAGCAGCACATGGATCTGAGAAACTAGGCAGGGCTGTTTGGGGTGCAATATAGCGGCCACGCTCAGCTCATGGTCCAGTACCAATATTTTATTCCCCCAGAGTTCATATTAAAGCCCCAGGGTTGTACATCTACTTTTTACTAAGTTTGATAGGTGATATAAATTGTATGACATATATTTTATTTCTGCAGCGATCGCCTGTGGTCTGCTGAGGTCCAGCTCGTGGTTCCCTAAAGCTGGGTGGGGTGGTGGGCAGGGATATTCTTACCATTAGGGAAGCCAATCAGGTGTGCTCCAGTGTCCTGTGTCCTTTTTTCTTGTTCATCTATCTGCAGGTCCCACATCCCCATTATGTCACTGCACCCTTTCTACCTGATCTTTACTCTACCCTTGACCAATGTGTGAATTTTTCCTCTTCACACCCAGTTGACACTTCCTGTTGTTCCCACCTGCAAACTAGTGCACCGGGTGTGCCCGCTTCAGCCTGCATGTTCCTGCTTCCATTGCTTGTTCGATCTCAATGGGTGCATGGTTTCGGTAAGGTAGTTTTTCTGCTGGGGACCTTCACCAGGTTGCCCCTTCCTTTGAGATGACTGCAAGTTGCACTGGGTAGATGGTTCCTACAAGCTATCTGGCATAGCTCTAGTAAGGACCCCTGACGTTCAATGGCACCCACAAACGTCACGTGTATTTGTCAGGATGAACCAACATCATTGAAACCACAGGGTCTGAGGATCAGTTCTGTGACATCAAAGGAATTGTTTGCTTCTAGTTCTGATAGCTCGGTTTCAAGGAGGGATCCCGGGACCTCCTCCATGCCTCCTCCTGAGGTTCATCATCCTTGGCCAAACAACTCCAGACTGTTGAACAGGGTACAGGAAAAATCCCTTGGTAAAAAGAGTCCATGTGATCTCCTTGCAACCGTTCACGCCTCAGGTTCATGGGCACACTGCCAATCTCCTCACTCACAGGATGTGGATTGTAGATATTAGTTGCCGTTAAGAGTCCCTCAGGCCTAGTTACTCATGCATTTTTTCCATTCCTGCTGAAACACAGCTGACTTACACCTTTATTAGTTTTCAACTTTCCTTTACTCTCACAATATGATTACTCACATGTCCAAGTTCTCCTTTCTTGAGTACCTTCTAAGAGGGCTTTAGTCTCACTTCCCCAAACTTGATGACTTTCTGTTACTTTTTATTATTGTGTACGTTTTTTTTGGCATTTGTACAAAAAACAAAACAATAGTGACTTACTGGGAGAACTTTTCTGGATATTGTGGCGAATGTCGATAACAGTCGAAGTCCCTCCATCCAAATCCAAAGGCTCAATCCCTTTCCCCGTGTATTATCAAACATCATACACTGAGTCATTCAATATTGAGGGCGAAATAATGGTACATTCTCCATAGCATAGATAACATTTTAAGCTTTCATGGTTTCCCACTGTAAATTGAACATTGTGTTCCCTAAGTCTATTTCACAATCTGGCTCAGGGGGGAAGGGCATCCGGGCGGGGGGGGGTCTAACAGCTAGGAGCGCATCACCGACCGAGCCATCAAGTAATCCACAAGATTTCTTTATCTCTGCGTGCTTTGTGAATGTGATATTTCTCTGCATTTGCCCATTCAGTCATATCTCTCAGCCATTCTGTGGACTTCCCATGAGTTTTCACCGAAATTTGCAGACCCTCTTTCACATCCTATAAAAAGGGTCCTGGAAAGCAATACGGAAATTAACTGCAAAATTAAAGATCCCCCCCATTGGAGGTTTTTGGGAGGGGGAGTTCTCAAAGATTTTGATTCAGCAGAGGCTGCAGAGTGGTAAATTTGTTAAATGGAGGATTGCGGAAGAGAAGCAGTTTCCAGAAGAATTCTAGCGTGGAGGTTGCAGTATTCATGTGTGAAAAGACAAAACACTTCTTTGGGTGAAATGATGATGGGGTATTTGTAGGTCTCCCAATGGTGAGCTGCACCATCTCTGTAGAAAGTGTAGAGTTGAATGGGAATTTTTGTCCATCAGAGCCTGTGGCACAAGCAGAAGCTATAGATGATGGAAGGAGAGAATCAGTGACAAATTTAATGTTTCACAGGATTACTGGTCCCTATACAGTAACAGCAGATCAGGCCACAAACCTTATTTAGTCTGCTGGATTCCCTTCTCCAACACCATAGACCAGGCGTCTCCAACGAGTAGCTCATGAGCTACTGGTAGCTCTCTGGCTACCCACGAATAGCTCTCCTGTGTGCAATCTTAAATTAAAAGTTTTTGCTGGGCACCATTAACATGTCTACCAAAATTGAAAAATGTGTATTTGAGATGAAAATGTGTGTATACTCAGAGCTCTTAAGTTGATGTTTGCAGAAAAATGGTTGAATTATCAAACTATATTTAAGCTGGATATTTGAGCGATAAATGGTGTGGCTTTTAGGAGACTTACTACTAAGATTATTAACTTGATACCAGGGGCTGTCAAGTATGGCTTTTATGTATTACCCACGTAGAGGCATTCCGCATTGACAATGCATTTTTTACATAACTGCCGGCAACCCTGCCTGATGCACTGAACTGATCACCGCTTGTAATCTGGTATATGGTAACTACTAATGTAATCTTGTCGGAGGTGGTAATAAGAGCTACGTATGTTCAGTGAAAATCCATCAGAGCTACCAACATTATTAGAGCTAGACCAGGAGTGTTTATCATGTTCTATAATGTGATTGTGCCACTCTCTAAAGTTATTCTAAGCCCTTTTGACTGCTGGTACAGACTGTGCCCTCATCGCTCACAGTGGAAAAAGATTACACTATCGCCCTTTACACTCCTCATGTTACTTTAGCGCCACCTTCAACAAATATTGTCTTAAAATGAGGAAGGAGAACAAGAAATTCATTTTGTTTGCTTCTATATTGTTAATAAGATATAAATCCGGAATAGTGTCTGCAATTGCTCTTTCCTGTTCAGGGCGGGTGCGGTTATCAGCATACCATGCCACCTCACTTCCCTCTATTCCTTTTGCAGACTTTCCAACTCATTCTCACACTCTCCCGCTTCCTTGCGAAGTCACACCCTATTTTCCCTCCCTGCAGCTCTTACTTAGTACATATGCAACAAAGATGACAACAAAATTAAGAATTATAATGATGATTGTCTAAATTCATATTCGGCGGGCAATACTACATCAAATTATTCCTAACCCTTACACATCTCCTTCAATCTGGGCATCATTATTGAGGATAGTCTCTCTATGAGACAACAGGTGGCGAGTGTTGCTGCCATCTGTTTTACGATCTTGAGGTGGCTTTGTAAGATCATTTGGATGCTTCCTGCCTCAACCCAACGCACAGTAGTCCAGGCACTCATCACCTCTCGCCTCGATTACGGCAATGTTCTCTATCTCGGTAGCTGCGAAACGGTACTGAGAAATCTACAGGGAGTTCAGAACTCTGCAGTACCCCTTCTTTGTCAAGTTCCTAGACAGGCTTCCATCTCGCTGTATTTACGTGGCCTTCGCTGGCTTCGGATTGATCAAAGAATTACATTTAAAACCCTGTGTTACATCTTTAAAATCAAACAAGGTGTGGCACCAGCGTATCTGCAAGAGCTCATCCATCCTTACATTCCTTCTCGTCCCCTGCGCTCTACCGCCCATGGAGACTTCGTGATTCCCAGATTTAAACTTGCAAGAATGGGAGGCCATTTCTTTTCTTGTCTTGGTCCTAAAATCTGGAATTCTCTTCCGGTGTCCTTGAAGAATGACCCGTCCTATCTCAGCTTTCGAAGAAATCTTAAAACTTGGCTTTTTTAGTAGCAAATGGTTCTTGACTGCTCCTTTTCTAGCAATTTGTGTGCTAGGCACCTGGAACCCCTTTTTGGATAGCTGCACGCGTTACAAAACTAATTTAATAATAATAATAATAAACGTAACCATAACCCATGCACTTAACCTTTACACTTCCTTTAAACCTTTATCAAAACTCAAATCCTAACCAAATCTATAACTTCACTCATAACTCTATCCCTTCTGTTTATGAAGGTGAAGATCCTATCCCAGAATTTTTTTATCCTGGGACAGTGGTATATCAGGTGTGCCAAGTCGCCAACCTCCTTGTCACAGTTCCAGCAGTGGTCGTTTTCTCTGAGCCCTAAGGTCGCCAGACGAGCTGGTGTCCAGTAGCTCTTGTGTAGAAGCCACAATTTTTGTCCGGGCTAATACTGGGGAGATTTTGTTTAGTGAGGGGGAAGAACATAAAAGGTGTAGTTCTTTCTCGCTGAGTGTGGCCTCTAGTTCTTTCTCCCAGTATGTGGTTGCCTTTTTGTTTAGCTTTGTAGTAGGGTTGTAGTAGCCGGTATATGTGTGACATCTGGTGTCCCGTTCTGTTGATGTTATTCATGTAGTGGATGATTGAGGGTTTATGTGTGTTTAGCTTCGCTTTCGATAGGGCGGTTCTAATCTTATGGAAGTTATAAAACTCTGTTGGGGAGGTTAAGTCTTGTTTTTAGCATGTTAAAGGTGGACGGGTTATCTTCTTCGTCTAGCTGTCTTGAGTAGCAGATGCCCATTCTCTTCCATGCCTCTATTGATAATGGTTCCCCTTGTACTTTATCTTCCTGTTCCCCCATAGTGACTCCCATCTCGTGTTCTCTATGCTGATGTCCATTTTCTGGTCTACCTTGAGCAGGGCGTTACGTGTTTTTTTGAGTATTGGGTTTGTCGGTTGTGTGCGTTTGTTAGCTGTGAGGAGGGCTATGGGCTCAAGGTTATCTAGCAAGCTCCTCTCAATATTGAGCCAGACTGGAGTATAGCCTTGTTCAGGTAGAATCCAGTATGCCCCTTGTTTTGCAAGAAAGGCAGTTTGGAACGTTGTGAAGTCTGCTAGGTTAAACCCCCCCAATTTCTTCTGAAGCCTTAGCTTCTTCAGGCTTATCCTCGCTTTTTTACCTTTCCACAAGAATTTGTTAAGCTGCTTGTCTATTTTTGGGTGGAAATCATCTGTTAATGTTAGTGGAAGCATGTTAGCTAAGTAGTTGACCATTGGTGCGATCATTTTATTGTCTCAATCCTCCCCCTACATGTTATGTATCTGGGTGACCATGCTTGCAGGAGCCCCTTTATTTTAGCAAGTAGCAGGCTCTCATTCTGGTCCAGCGTACTCTTAAGGTCCCTGCCGAAATGTATCCCTAGATATTTAATAAACCCGGTCTGCCAGGCAAGGCCCGAATTCCCCAGCGTTTCTTTGGTGGTGTGGATGTTAAGGGGCTTACATTCCGATTTGTCCTTGTTTAGTTTGTATCCTGAGTGGTTGGAATAATTTCGTATCGTTTCCATTAGGGTATAGATGGATGTTTGGGGGCTCTTCGTGATTATGCGGATGCCATACGCGTATGCGGCTACTTTCACTGTCACCTTGTTGATGGTAAAACCCATCATCTTGTCGTTGGCGCCAACATCTCTGATCAATGGTTCCAGTGCCAGCATTCCTAACTGCAGACCTAGCCTCAAAACAAGACAGAGACCTATTGGACCTACTACTGACACCAGCGGTAAAAATAGTTCTCACCAAATGGAAAGACACCTCTAAGGCAACCTTCAAGGGCTGGCTCAACTGGGTGACATACCTGAGGGGGGCAGACACCATCGCACTCCAACACTCACCATGGAAACAACCTCGCAGGGGAATGTGGGAGGCTCTGGACAAATACCTGGACACATACGACCCGCCTTAAACTATACAAGCAAAGAGCAACCACCCTGAACACAACACAACCCCACCCAGGGACCAAGTCAGTTCAAATGAATAGCAAACTTCTTGTATTCTTTTTCTCCTCTTTTTTCCGTCTTTCCATATCACACCTCCCTTTACCCTCTAAGGGGACATTTGGATAAGGGGGCCAGCCTAACATGATAAACCCATAATGTGTGCCACTTAAGCAACGACCTTTGGCTGGAAACCCTGTTACAAGAATGCGACGATGACTATGTGTTTTATTTTATGTTGTATATAAAAAACAATAAAAACCTGTTGAAATAAAAAAGCATAACTCTATCCCTTCTACTTACCATTTCCGAACACTAACCCTAATCCCAGTTTCAAGCCTACCCCTCTTACTTAACCATTCCCGAACGCTAAGCCTAAACCTCTATCCCTTCTACTTACCATTTCCGAACACTAACCCTAATCCCAGTTTCAAGCTTACCCCTCTTACTTAACCATTTCCGAACGCTAAGCCTAGCTTCAAATATATCCCTTTATTGTCATATCTCATTTTTATTTTTTTAAACATGTAAACAATATAGTTTTTTTCAGTGTTCTTTTTTTCTGGATTTCTTCATAAAAAATATGAATGTTCAATTTTCCTCGGTTGGATATCATCATTGTGTATTTCTTTTTTATGGTTAGTTCATTTTCACGTAACATAGCTTACCCTGCTCTGTTGTTTCTGTGTACCACTTCTTCTCTTCGTGCCACTTTGGGTACGATGGAGTAGAAGGCAGCATCTGGATAACATGACTTAGGCCCTTCCCTTTCAGCCTTACTGGAGGACCACACAGAGGGTTAGGAATGGAAGCATTCAGCTAATATGCCTCATGCCTCTGAATCCCACATTATTGCAGAAAATGAAGGCTTTATTAAACTTGTATTCTGAGCAATTAACATTAGTTATCCACCCTTACATATGACATATTTACGCCAAGGCCAATGTAAGATGTTGCTTCATGTCCCAACAAACATACCAAAGATCTTAAATTAAATTTATTGGGCATAATTCAGCACAACAAATAAGAAAATAGCTGTGTCAATTTCTTTCAGATCCTCCACTTTACTCTAAAAAGAGTTTTAAAAAAATGTGAAGCTAGGCCGATGCGGTTGCCTCACACCTATCCACTACTAGAACCCCCACGACTTACGCTCAAGACGCTAACAGATCCTCTTCTTGAGCGCCCATGAATAATGCGGAGTAAAGATATTTTGCCAGGTCTATGCCATTGAAGTCACCATCTGAATCATTATGCTAAAGTTTGAAATGGACAGCTCACTTCAATTTTGAGATGCCCAGTACGTGGCACGTGGATTCTTGATATTTATGCACTCTCAAGTTTGAGACACTTTGGTTTATACTTGGTAAACAGTCTCCACGCCCAAGGTAAGCTTTGAAATCACTGATAGTGCAGTTCTAGCTCAGTAAATTTGAGAACTCTCTAGTGATTCAAGTAAATTGGCATAAGAAAGTATATGTGCTGGAGATCCAACAGTGTAGTGCATCGAGGTCAGCCAGAACAATGGATACTCCTTTGTAAAATGTCTATCTTGAATTTGATATTTTTTACCTTACCTACTTGTTGGATAATTTGAAATAAAACACTGCCTAAAACCATCCTGACATGATGTATTATTTGAGCACAAGGTCCTTAATCGATTCTGGATGCCTTTGTTGCTTGTTGGGAGCCATTGGTCAAGTTGAAACTTCTGCACTAGAAACCGAGGACAACCAAGGATGCCTATGCGATAAGTCATATAATGACTCTCACCCATGAATCCAACAGATCTTTTCCAGATGTGAATGAACGCCCAGATGAAATTTCAGACTGGCCAATTTCCTAATGGTCGAGAACTAGAATAGTCTGAAATTCTTGTCTTGACGTTAGCCTTATCTCAGTGCTTAATTAAAAAAAAAAAAAGAACTGCCGGGGCTGTAAATGCTGCCAATGAGGCTACAGCCCACTTCTACCTCCGGTGTGCCCAACTTTTAACACCCCACTGCCTCAGATCCCTGCGTTGTGGAGGCGGGTGCGCAGGGCGTAGGGTGCGGTGGCAGACGGTGTCGAAGGCGGCTGAAAGGTCCAGGCGTGACGACATCATCACTAAAGTGATGATACACAATCATGCCTACCTGAGCAGATGTTTCCCTCCTATGAAAACATACCAGCCTATCACCATGCAAGGTATGTGTTTCTTTTTTATTTTAAATTGGGCAATTAATATTGAGACCACCACCTGCAGGTCCAGAAATCGTAGCCCCAGCCCTGTGCAAGAAGTGCTGGTGCTGAGCACCTGAAAGCACCTGCTCAAATTAAGCACTGCCTTACCTTAAAATGAATCAGATTTGGCTGATATAAAAAATATTCTATTTCAACAGATTTATAAAAAGGCAAAACAACTAACATATTGCAAAAGCCAGTAAAATAACTAATACAAGTAATCACATTTCCCAGTTCCCAACAGTTCCACCTTAATGGGCATTTCAAAGAATCTAGCATTTCTGCTTTTATAGAAATCTTGTTGATTCTAACAGGACTGATATGCAATAAAGCATCAAATAACCCCAACTTTTCCTGAACTGAATTATGGTATTGTTTCCTAGTGCATACAATTATTCAGTCTACATAATTCTTTCAGTTAAGAACCCAACTAATATATGGTGGAGACCGAGATGATTTCCATCTGGAAGTAATGAACGTGTCTGGGTAAATGACCTTTACAACGTAGTCGTTACACAGCGGTATGTTTACATCGCTGTCATTACAACGCAAGTCGTTACAATGACTTGCGCTGGATGGCACTATACACTAAGGAATAGTACGATTTACTATTCCAACACCTTCCCTACTCTTACGTAGACTGGAGTTGGAATAGTAAATCATACTATTCCTGAGACCAGCGCCCTCCAGTGCAAGTTGTTGTAACGACTTGCGTTGTAATAACTGCGATGTAACGTACCGCGGTCGTTGTAAAGTCACATATTCACATGTCTGTATCCAGAATGGCTGTGTTTTCCAGGTTTCTGCTTGTGAGTGTTGTAGAATTGTTAATTGGGCCAATCTCCAAGAAGGCAGGCTTTGAGGACAAGATAATCAAACAACTACACTCACCAATTTAAAAAGAGAATACCACTCGTCGGAAACTCTAAAAAATTTGGCCATGCCCAAAAAATGTGTATGCCCAACACTGACACTGAATTTAGACATCTAGGACATTCATCGGCGATGGCAGCTTTGAATTAATGCAGCTTTATAAGTGTGTAATAAAGCAGCAGCGTGCCATAGGGGTGCATTCCCTGCAAACCAGCCCTATGGAGATATTTCTGGAGCATATGGCAATGAAATTGTCTCTTATTTCCCTTCATTTATGCAGGGTGAAAATTTTTTTATTGGGCGATGTATTTCCTATATCCTCATACTACCTCCCAATGTGATACATTTTTGAATAACCCGAAAATAAGCCCCTAACAATCTACCCAGAATTCGAAATTTCCAGTTGGGACAAAGTGTTCCAAATTTGAAGTACATACATTGAAGATTGAGATGAACTAAATAATATTCAGAGCAAATCATTAAAAAAAGTTACATGCTCTCATGTAACTGGGTTTTGCATATTTCTCTATCTTTGTCAGATTAGCACTGTCCTCTCATGAAGGAATAGGAATTGTATAGAGCATTGACTTAAAACCACTTCTCTGTTTATATCTGTTTGGTGTTTTAATTTACAGAAAACATTAGCTTAACATGGTGTGATTAACCCACCAATAGGAGACCCCCTACACTCCATATCTAACAATCCTCCACGTAATAAGAGCCTCTAAGAAATCCACTTTATCAATTAATAGAGCAAATAAGTTGCATAGTCAAAACATCACAGATGTAATATAATATGCACATTGTCTACACATGGCTAAACTAAATTCTTACCTCATTTGCTTGTACTTATTTAGTTGTTACAGACACAAACAACTCTAACATCGTCCCTGGAATGTTTGGTAGATTATTCACTACACCTTGTTCCTTCTTTTTCCACATTTTGTGTATAACTGATTTCATGAGTTGTTCTGTGCTGTCTGAGTCCCACAAGAGATTCATTTCCATCATGCAAAACCCAGGTCTTCGAAGGGTAGAGAAGACCTACTGGTTTAACCGCGTTCAGGAACCTCTTTTTCACCTCTTCAAGTTTTTCCTCTCCTTTATTGCGGCCGAAATCTTAGTGGTGGAACAATGTTTGCATGATCCTGCAAAATCTTAAATCTAATTTCTTGGGAATTGGGTAAATCAGGTAATTTTTTTTAAAGAAGCATAAAATATATCAAAGAGACATTGTTCTAAAAAGCGAGGCTAAGAGGAGTACTCATTGTAAAGAGTACGCAGCCACGTGGTAGTAATTCAGACCAAATAAATTTAGAAGCCGCTCATCGTAAGGCCTGGTTAGGCATGTCGGGTTTAAGCAGAAATCATGACCCACCCAAATGAAACAAAAAAAACTGGAAATTACCTTTATAATATAGCTCTGATTAATGGTAACCAGTGGTGTTAGTGCAGCAAAAAAAAATGAAAGTACATTCATTTTATGTATGGTTACCCTAACTATCATGGATCCAGTTAGTGCCCACTGCCATGCAAAATTGATTTTTTTTGTTTAGCAAGGGCATGTGTATGTTCGCAGACCATGTCCCGATCCTCAGAGATAAAAAATCCTAATTATATTTTTTCAGCCCACAGTGGTAACCACACTTAAGCATATCATATAAGATTTCCACGGAAGCAGTGGATAAGAGTAATTCAGTACTAACTTATTTGCTTTCATAGCCCTCATACCGGTGAAGCATTTATTATTATTAAAGATTTTGTTATGTTATTTTGTTCTGATTTAAGATATGGCAGCATACTGTCCACATATAGCTTTATATTGGCTTACATTAGGAACTGTTTCGCAAAGGTTTACATTTCTCTGTGTAAGAATTGCCCATAGCTTTATGAAAAGCGTAAAAAGATTATGTTTCATTGGACACATTTGACGGGTGCCCCTTGAGACTCTACCCACACTAAAATATGTTGAGTTGATGATAAAATCTATCTCAAAGTAACTTTACAGTAAGAAGATTGACATTGTGAGATGGGAGGGAAAATGAATACGCTTTAGTATGGCCGAAACAAGGGCCCTTATTTATAAGATAAGGCCTTGCGTCAGTTTTGCGCCGCCGGTGCGTCACTTTTTGTGACGCACCAGCGGCGTACAAAATGCGCCTTGTTGCGCCATATTTAAAAAGTGACGCATCTAGGTAGATGCGTCACTTTTTAAACCCCTGCGTCACATTATACCTGCGTCAGGTATAATGTATGCAGAGGGGACGTTCCCACGCAAAAAGCCTCGTAATAGTGACGCAGTGAAATCTATGAGATTTCACTGCGTCACTTTTAGGACGCTGTTGCGTCAAAATCTTGCGCCTGCCTCACAGCAGGCGTAAGACTGACGCAAGCCCTTTCACATGGGGCTTTCCCCATGTGAAAGGACGCATTGCTGGAGTTGCGTCACTTTTGTGACACACTCCAGCAATGCGTCACTTTTGCGCTTACAGATACGTCAGAAATACTGACGTATCTGTAACTCCTTGCGACATGATGCGTCATACATTAAATATGACGCATCAGGAATGTCGCAAGGAGTGCGCAGCGAAAAGGGACGCATCACTGTTTTCACGCAGCGATGCGTCACTTTTCATAAATGAGGCCCAAGATTCCCAGATCACAAAGTCAAACACCTTTTCTGTCTTTTGAATAAAATCAGTGGCATCTAACTGGCAGTGTGCTCTATTACTAACCCATTTTGGCCATGTTGAATAAGAGAAGCCACCTCTGCCACTATATATTTGCAAAATTTTATTGTTAGGATCTTAGATATACACTTTGAGCCCGATTACGATGCGGTTAGGAAATCTTCCCGTCCAAATTGGTTTGGAAATGGTTTCCGACCTACTCGGATTGGGAGAGTCCGACCGACCAAGTACAATGCATCCAGATGCTTCCAGATATGATTTGGTTGGACTCCTATTGACTTCAATGGGAGACTGCGTTCCTAATCGCATCGCAATCGGGCCCTCAGTCGGGAAGACACATCACGATCCAATTCGGAAGGAGCAAATGCCGCTAGGAGGCCTTCCTAACCGCATCGTAATCTGCCCCTAGGTGGAAATGCTTTCCTAACCGCATCGTAATCGGGCCCTTAGTAGTGCAATGGGACTGTCTGTAAAACCCTACGTGTATGTTGAGGGCCAGGTTTTAGTAAACTGATTAGGATGCCCAGATTGAATTATTTTTGTCGCCTGCTGTTACCCAAACAAATGGCTAAACAATTTCACTAGCCGGGGCATAGTTGTTTTGAGAGCATTTCATAAAGTTCCGTCTGCAACTCTTCCTCCACCGGGTGCTTTAAAGGTCTGCATCTATTTCACAGTGGAGATGGATTGTTCTTCAGTGATCTGAAAGACAAGATTTAAAGATGCTTTGTCATTTATTTTTCGCATCTCTATACTTTTCAAAAAGTTGTCGAATATATGATGAGGAGTTGGATCGGAACTTGATATATCATTTGTACTCTGAAGAAATGACTGACCCGAATAAATGTATATTAGCAATACCAGTTCCAGGCACTCTAAAAAGCATTCATGAACCTGATGAACATCAAAGCATTTTATGACCTTGCTAGGGGAATTAAATGCCATAAAAATTGAAACCATAAAACCTAGATAAATGCTTTAGGTCTCACAAGGGGTGTGGAAAGCACTCTTCAACACAACATAACAGGTGCATCTTCGCTACAGGCTGCTAAGGACCTGTTCTGCATTAAATATTTCTGATTGGCAACAGTGAGCTGGAGGCAACTGCCTTAGGACTTGATCACCCACACCAGGATTATCTAATTGTCTTCATTCTATTCGATCAGAAGAAGGCTTTTCATTGCTGATGTGGAGCATAATCGCATAAACTGCAACAAGTGCGAAATGAAGCCTTTTGGCTGGTCGACATTTTGATTCTCCGACCTAAAGTATTTTATAAATATTATTTCAAAACAGTTTAACGTTCCAAATGATTTGCCTGCATTTGAGTAAGAATTTGGTTCTGATCATGCGTGGCACCCAAGGTAACGAGCAGAAGGGGGACCTAAATAGAAGGTAATGAAGCAACTGGTTAGAGCCTAATCTTACTTTTTATTACCAATACAGATACTCACATTATTGATGATGCAGAGATAAATAGACAAATTAAGATAATTGCTAAAGTGTTCAGTACCTCTACTCTTAGCAAGAGAGTGTCCTCGGTCTAGAGTGATGTGGGCTTTGTCTCGCTGGCCTATTAAAAATCTCCTGTTTTACATCAAAGTGTACGGATCTTTGAGAAGACTGTCCCCAAATGGTTAGGTAAGTTCTCAGGTTTTCCCATCTATTTTGCTGACTTGAGGAGGAGAACCATCTGAGGACATTTCCTTTACGTTCTGTGACCCTATTGGGAGGTATCCACCTGCAGGTCACAGCAAACCGTGTCCAAGGTCGCTCAAAGGTACATGGGGAGAGGAAACCTTGGGTATTCCTTTTGATAGATTTGTCAGGTTGTTTTTGATTATTTTGTTCCACTCATGGCTACATGCTACACAAACAAATGATGGACGTGTCATCGAGGAAAGAGGTGAAGAGTTTGAGATCCTTCAGAAACTGCCTCCCAACGAGAGCCCAATCAGAGCGGTTCTGTGGTCAAGGTCATTAAATGCTGCCAACAGGTTGAGTGTGGCCATCAGTACTCAGTGACCCATGTGTCTGCGTTAAGACTGATCACTTTTCCAGTACATTTACAAAGCCATTGTTGTAACTGATGTACGTTGTATTAGCTCTATACTAATTAAGGTTGCTGCCTTTGCAGGTGGTATGCAGACGGTGTCGGTCGACTGGATGCAGAGCAGATCTTGCGTTCCCCTCCAAATGTTTATGGCTCCTACCTTATTCGACCCAGTGAGACCAATCCATCCCAGTACTCCTTGTCAGGTAAGCGAATCATCACATTTATCAAGAAGTGGGTCAAAAGTAACACGCAAGCAATGCTAACTATCCTCCAACTAATCTTAACCTCTAATAACGAGTACGCAATTGATGCAGAAAAGGAGTTTCGTGTGTGGAATAATAACGCTGTTGAAGCACTCGCACCTTTAACTCAAATGCGGGTGCCAAATCAGGCTCAACCAGTCCTGTGGTTGTCACCTGAACTGAATAAGGCTTAATTTGATCTCTGCCGCTTAGAAAAAACTTGGCATAGAAACTACAACGAGGAAAGCGGAGCTGGGTTTAAAGCAGGATTAGGGGACTATTAAAGAAATCTGGCTGTTACAAAAGCCAAATATTACTCCAATAAGATAACAGTAGCCAGTGATAAAGGGACATTTTTTACATTTTAAAGGAACTTTCATTTTCTGAAAGAATTAATGCAAGTCCTACTGTTACCCAAGAACCTTGTGATCATCTTAATCAATTATTTGCGAATGAAATGCAGATTATCAAAGAAAGTATAAACAATGTGCCCTCAGCAGAAGCAGACCAGGAAGTTGTAAGGAACCCCATCTCCTTTCTTGCTTTCCAAGAAATAGAGGGAAAACGCCGGTGGGAACTGATGGGGAAGGTTAAATCCGGCTCACCGCTTGGTACCTGTCCTCTGACAATTTTCAAGTGTCTGGCTAAGGTAGTAAATAATCCTTTCCGGAACTTTTTTAATTAAATCCTTAATGCAGGGCACCTTACTAGACTTATTTAAGCATACGGTGGTACTCCCTCTTTAAAAAAAAAAAGCGGGTGAAGACACTGCTAAAAGACTACATGCTTAAAACCCCGCTCCTTTAATCATCAAACTGGAAGCTTATTTGGCTCAAGAAATTTGTAGAAATTTACAAATGTCATATTTTCTCCATCACCTTCAGGGTTTAATCCCAGGCATAAAACTAAGTCTGTCATTTTGACCATTTTTTTTTTAAAATAATTTTTATTGCAGACAGGAAGTAAGTACATGATATAAAGCTGTTGACACTGAAATGACTGCTCGTCCACCCCGCCCTGTAATACTCATCAACAATCATTACACAGCCTTGAAACCCACATCCCGGAGGCTGGGCGGCGCTTGGCTCGGCAACATTCACCCCTGGCAACCGCATAGGAGATAACAGGATCATCATTCGGTCAAACATCTGGTATCTGCTTTTCAAATATTTTCTCCCCCCCCCAACTCCCCAACTACCGACAATCCACGCTGTAGGACCCCTTGCAGGATTGAGCTCATCGAAACTCCAAACAGCTCCCTTCGTTCCTACCCGTCCAGGCATCTTACCGATGCGGTAGTACCCCCCGGTGACCCGGAAGACTCAGTGCAGCATATCCGCTGCCCTCCTCCCGAGCCCGGCAGTGAAGCATTACACCCCCTCACATCCATACATCTATCAGCTGTGTCGTGTCCGTAACCCGTACAACCCACCTCTTCTCTCTAACTGCAATTGGTGTGGGCCTCACTAAAGTCAAGGATCGAATCCATCACTGAGTTCAGTACGTCCTCCTTCCATGCTCAATGTGTCTCCTGGGAAGGCAACGCAGAACCCTATCAACTCAGTCATCCTCAGGTTCTAGGCTGTTCTTAAATGTCTGCACCAGGTCCTCCCATGCTCTCGCCACTTCCAAACACTCTTCATTGGCCGAGCGAGTTGCCTGCCTACGTCTAAGCACTCCTTCGCTACTGGCTCATATACACATCTCACGCGCCCATCTCCTAACAGAGGGGCCCTCTTTCGCCTTCCAGTGCCAGGTTATCTCCCTCTGCGCTAGCATAAGTCCCAGATCAATAAATTTACTGGTTACCTTGGTCTTCCTCGTGTGGGGGAACCATAGCAGCAGGCAGGTCGCCATATCGTACTCCACCTGCCTGTCCGTAGCTTAATTTAACAGGTCTCCTATTTCCGCCCAGTAGTGTCCTAGCTTGGGGCAGTCCCACAACATATGTTCTAACTCTACCTCGGGCCTCAAGCATCGGGGACAGGCCGCATCCTGGACCTGGAAATATTTCTTCATTTTCCCCGGGGTGAGGTATGCCCTATGTAACACAAAAAAGTGCACCTGTTGAAAGCGTGCATTTCTGCTCCCCTTCCACGTTCTCTGTAAAATTTGGGCCCAGGTCGCATCCGGTATGGGTTTCCCCACATTCTCTTCCCATTTCTGTTTAAGTGTGTCCAACGGCGTCAACCCTTCTTGTAGTAAGCGCGACTGCAGACATGTAACCGCCTTAAAAGTGCCCGCCGCCATCACCACGTATTGGCATGCTAGCGTAGTGTTGGGTTCTAACTGCCCCGATCTCCAATGTCTGTTCATGGCCGACACCACCGCCATGTGCAATAGGAAACCCCCATCCGGAAGTCCAAATTGGTCCTGTAGTGCCGGGAAGGACAGTAACTCTCCATCCGCATACAGATCACGACCATCTGGAGCCCCAGCTCCTCCCATTCCATCAATCTCGACCAGTCCCCCCCCATGTGGTAGCGCCGTCAACATGCCCAAGGGGATTTCAGGCGCATAGGGGTGAAGCACCCCCGCCCTCCGCTGACTCCTATTCCAACATAGCCTCAGGGTTCTGTCCTCCGAGGTCAACTCCTTTAAGTCTAATTTTTGTTGCATAATGATGTAAGACAGTATATGCCTCTGGTCACCCGTCCCCCGGCCTTCTTCCGGACCCCTGAATTCCCTCGCAACCTTCTGCGTTAGGATCTGTAGCTGAGCAGCTAAGTAATATAATTCAAAGTGCGGGACAGCTAATCCTCCGTCCAATTTTGGCCTGAGAAGAGTATCCAGCGCCACTCGTCTCCTCCCAGACCCCCATATAAAATCAATTGTGAGTGTTCTCAGGTCCCGAAATAACCTGGGAGGTATCCAGAGAGGGAGGGTACGGAAATAATATAAGAGGCGAGGTAGAGCCACCATCTTAAGCAGCGCTACTCTCCCCAACACCGAGAGGGGCAGCGTAGCCCAGAATGATACACAGCCCCTCAAAGCCCTGATACAGCGGCCCACATTCCCCTCTAACATGGACTCGGAGTCATGATAGATCCGGACCCCTAGGTAGGTAAAACACGACCTATCCCTTACCAGTCCGGGGGGCAGAAGCGGCTGCTGCATGTCTGCCCTCAGAGGAAACACACAAGTCTTACCCCAGTTAGCCCTGAGGCCCGAAAGTGCCCCAAAATCCGTCAACAAGTTCACCGCTCCGTGAAGAGCCACAGTGGTATCCTCCAAGAACAGAAGCAAATTGTCCGCGTATAGCGAAATATGATGTGGTACCCCAGCACAAACCATGCCGGTATAAGGTTCCCCCGTTCGAGCCGAGCCGCCAGTGGTTCAATCGCTAGCGCAAACAGCAGGGGTGAGAGGGAGCAGCCTTGTCTCGTGCCCCTCTGCACCGGATATTGCGCTGAAATAACCGGCCCCAGTCGCACCCTCGCCGTCGCCAATGAGTATAAAATGGCCGTCCATTTCCTAAACCGTTCCCCCAATCCGAACTTCTCCAACACTTTATCTAAGTAGAGCCATTCCAGGCTATCAAAAGCCTTTTCCACGTCCACCGATAAAACAGCCGGGGACTCGTCCTTCTCCAATCCACCTTCCAACACCCGTATAAATCTACGTATGTTAAGCGAGGTATTCAGAGTCGGAATAAACCCTGCCTGATCCGCATGTACCAAGGTAGTCATGTGTGGTAAGAGTCTAGAGGCTAAGATTTTACTCAGTATTTTATAGTCAACCGTTAGCCTCGATAACGGCCTGTATGAGGTTACGTCACTGCCCTCCCTTCCGGTCTGTAATAGGGGGATCACTAATGCCTCCCTCATTGATTGCGGCAGGTGGCCCTTCTCCGCAGCCTCATTATAGACCTCCACTAATCGTGGAGCCAGAACATCCACGTATTTTCCGTAAAATTCTACCGGGAGGCCGTCCACCCCTGGCGTTTTGTTTCTGGCCATTTGCTTAATTGTCCCGCGCACTTCTTCCAGCCGTATCTTCCCACCTAACCCCTCCGCGTCCTCTTTCTCCATCTGCGGTAACTGGGTGTCCTGCAAATATTCCACTATCTCTGCTTCGCCAGCCTCCAGTTGGCTACTATACAACGACGTGTAGTACTCTAAAAAAACATGCAAGGATCTCAGATTGGGAGTACACCACTTCTCCTGCGGCCGTTCGAATATGTAAGATTGAGCACCCCCCTGACACTGGCGCCGCCAATTTTGCTAAAAGAGTACCCACTTTGTCCCCTTCTGAATGAACTTTCACCATGTATTGCTTATAATCGAAACAGCGCAGTCTCTCTGTTTCCGCCGCTACTCGCTCCTTGGCCTCGGTCAATCGTTCCTGCACCCCTGGCTGCTCCGGCCTTTGTAGTTCCAACTCCCTCAAGCCCTCTTCTGCCTTTGCCACATCAGCCAACACCACCTTTCGCTCTCCTGAGTGGTTACTAATACAGAGCCCCCTCATCACTACTTTGAAGGCATCCCACTCCATCCCTCTGGACGTCGCTGTACCCTCGTTCAACATGAAATAGTTGTCGATCCCTTCCTGTACCCTGGTGCTAAAGATCAGGTCCTCCAGGGTGTCCGGTCACAACCGCCAAGTGGGAATCGCAGTTCTCTCCTGCTGCCATTGAAACGCCACCACCTGAGGGTTATGATCCGACAACGTCCTCGCTAAATATTCTGATCGGATCGCCAAGGGAGCCAACTTCCGACTACAAAGGATCCCGTCAATCCTAACATGTAATTCATGCAGTGCAGAGAAAAAGGAATAATCCCTGTCGTCTGGGTGGTGCCCCCTCCAAATATCCAGCAACCCCCATTTCTCCTGCCATTCCGCCCTCAATTTCGCTGTCCTACGGACCAAGGAATCAACCAATGGTGGGTGTGACCTATCAAGCAGCACGTCAGTAATAGAATTAAAATCCCCCCCCCATTATCAACGCACCAGCAAGGGCATGAGCCAATGATCCAGACAATTTATCCAGGAATCTGGGTTGTTCCGTGTTTGGAGCATAGACACTACAGAGCACCACCTCCCTTCCCCACAATCTCCCTTCCACTGCCACATATCTGCCCTCCTGATCTATCACAGTGTTCGTCGTCTGGAAAGGAGTCCCCGCTCTCACCCATACCAGAACCCCTCTCGCATACGCTGAATAAGTAGTACCAAACACTTGCCCTCTCCATCTCTTCTGTAAAGCTGTACATTCTTGCTTAGTCAAATGGGTCTCTTGAAACAACGCTATGTGGATCCCCCGCCTCACCAAATAAGCATGCACTTTATGGCGTCTGGACATTGTATGCAATTCATGCACATTCCAGGTAACACATTTCAGTTCAGGTAATGTCCCCATTGACAAGGCGCGACACACTCCCTCCACTCCATTGTAGCCAGCCCACACCAAGAGCTATAAAACGAACCCCCAACCTAAGTAACTCAACACCCATCCCCCACCCCCCCAGAACATGACCCAATAACACATTATCAGTCCCCATCCAAACTTCCACAACAAACACACGCTACTATCCCGCAGTCACCACCACAGGACGCCTTAAGGGCTACAGGGAGATGGTGTAGGCCCGACATGAGGCGGGCCGCAACTCAGCCCACCACCCGTAATCCCCACAATTCACAGTGCAGCCAAAAAGTTATGTGGGTCCCCCACTGGTACAGCAGGCGCTCCCCCCGACCAACAGTATTTACCCTTGCAGAATAGGCGAAGGTTATATTTCGTCAGCCAGCCTGGGTGTCAGTTCCGGGCCCTTGATGCTGTCTGTGTCCGAAAACTCAGGACCTGAACGACGCTTGTCCTCCTCAGAGTCCGTGCCTGTAGCCGAGTTCTCTGTTTGAGACCCCGTTAAGGCAGCAGCGGCCAGCAGCGCGTCCTGTTTATCCGCCGGCGTCTGCGTGCACTGGGATCCTTTTTTGGCGTTACCTCTGTTCCGAATCCTCTGTGACTGGCGCATTCGAGGTTGTTTATGTTGTGTGCCAGACCCACAAGGTCTACGGTCCGTTCCGGCTCTGTATGTCTCCAGCCATGTCCAAGCTTCATCCGGCGTCAAGAAAAACTGCGTCATCCCATCCACGATGATTCGCAGCTTCGCTGGGAACAGCAGCGAGTACTGGATGCCCTCGTCTCTTAGCTCCTTTTTGATCGCCAGATATGAGGCCCTACGCCTCTGGATATCCTGAGTATAATCCGGGAATAATGTCACTGAACAGTTCTCCACTTTAAATGGCCCGTTTGACCGTGCATTTTGAATTAACAAGTCCCGGTCTTTATAGTGAAGCACCCTGGCCATCACAGGTCGAGGCGGGCGACCCAGCAGGGGCGGCGTGGCCGGTACTCTGTGCGCCCTTTCCAGGGTAAAGAAAAGCGAAAGGCCCTCGGCTGCCACTCTCGATTTGAACCATTCTTCTAAGTACGCCACCATGTCCGTTCCTTCAATTTTTTCCGGCAGGCCTATCACTCGCACATTATTCCGTCGATTGCGACTTTCGGAGTCCTCCGCCCTCCGTTCCAGAGTCGTCAAACGGTGCAGTGCATCTTCCAGCTTGCGTTCTACCGTTACCACCGCCGGTTTCAGTTCCAGTATCGTGGATTCAGCATCCTTGACCCTGTCCACTAGCTTCACATGGTCCGCTCTCAGGAGCCCCAGTCCGGTAGCCACTTGCGAGATGTCTTGGTGCAGTGAATTTTTCGTCGCTTCAATGGCTTCCAGAATTTTATCTAGACGCTCAGCCAGTCGTTTTTCCGCCGGCGTGGCCTCCGCATCCGCATCACCACTTCTAGCTCCATCCGCTGTCGCCGCTTCCTCAGTCTTGCCTTTGGGTTTCATCGCCACTGCACTCATAGGCCACTCGTTGGCCACCATCAGCTAGTCGTCGGCTGTATTACTCTTCGATGGGGGGAGGGGTAGCAGATCAGCCGTGCATAGGAACTCCAGCGCCAGGGTCAATTTCCTGTGGCCTGTGTCCCGCACCCTCTTCTAATATATTGTAGGTCCAACACCTCATCGATCAACAGTTGGCTCCACCGGAGCACCGATCACACCGCAGGCCGCTGCCAGGTTGGTACGCAGTTCACTCAACAGCTCAAAAATGGCCGCTGCCCTTTATCCCTCCGGGCGGTTGTTATCATAGACCACCGGTTCTGGTCTGTAGGTCACCCCCGGTGTGGGCCCCGATCGGGCATCAGCTCTACACCCTCCGTATCTGAGATTGAGTGTTCTGTTCTTGGTTGCAGGCCGCTCAGCGACTCGGCGCCATTTTGAAGTACATGAACGAACGGAGGCCTCGTTCCAAGAAAAGTCAGAAGTGCGTGGACGTCGACTGATAGGCAACTTTCACAGCTGGGGCCTCGCCGTCACCGACTCCAGTGTGGCCTGCGTCTCCACTTCCACCGCCAGCTATGGGGATTCAGCACACTCAGTGCCCTCCTTCTCGATCTCAGGCATCGAGCCCCCCCCGCCATCTTGCCGCACCAGTGTCGAACTCAGCCCAGCAACGATCGCTGTAACTTCTTTCCCCGTTGCTCAAGGAGCACCACCGCTGGACCGCGGGGTCACCAAATGTTCAGACACCCGTAGATCTGAAAACGGCTGCACCACAGGTCGATTTTGCAGGATAATTGGCGGGATCCTGCCCGGAGCTAAGCGCTCACGCCGCCTCCACCATCGGCGTCCCAGCCACTCCCCCCACCCCCCCGTCTGTCATTTTGACCATAATCGACAATCTCAGATGGTAAGATGATGAGGGGGTGGTCTTCACCCTGGTATTGTTCGACCTGTCCGCTTGTGCGCTGCATTCAGCATGGTGGACCATAAAATCTTGGTTGACCATGTGGAGGAAGCTGGTTTTGTCCATTTTAGCACTTGTTTGTGAATACACACCTTTCAACCAGTTGGCTCGAGACTGAAGTCGAGGCTAGATGTGCAAGAGTCTGATCCAATGAAAGTGAGCTGAGAAAAGCAAATTTGGTGGGTGATGCAGGTTTGCAAAGAGGGTAACATTAGAGAAGTCTATGAGGGCATGTTGCTTTGTAGGAAGGTGATTGTAATTGAAAGGAGGGTGACATCTATCTAACGGTTGTGAGTTGACATATGTATGTGAATGAATGTGGCCACTGAGTCAGGCATTAAAGAGAAGCATTTGAGAGGACCTATTCACATTTTCCTAGAGACCAGTATGTTGTGATCCAGGAGGCCAGGTTTTGTATCCTTTGTGTCAAAGCTTCAGTACTCACATAGTTTCCCTTTCATTTCCCTTCTTGTCCAGTTCGAACCGAGGATAAAGTGATGCACTACCGGATCTTCAGGACCCCAGCGGGCGAGTTTTACCTGCAGAAGGCTGTGAAGTTTCCAACCATGCAAGCCTTACTAGCCTACTACAGGGTCAACTGGAGGCAAGTGCAGGCTCCCCTTCTGCAGCCCTTTGTCAGAGAGGTGAGTGTGCTCTCTTGGTAGGGGAGGCTGGGAGTCTGTAAGATGCCTTGTGTACATGAGTGTCAGGTGTCCATTGAAACAATGCTTAATAGTGCAGGTTAGCATTTTAAAGGTTTT
The DNA here is from genome assembly GCF_964263255.1 of Lissotriton vulgaris. Classification (NCBI taxonomy): domain Eukaryota; kingdom Metazoa; phylum Chordata; class Amphibia; order Caudata; family Salamandridae; genus Lissotriton; species Lissotriton vulgaris. Next base: position 1,689,554,098 of record NC_141695.1, read on the forward strand.
TATACATTCAATTTAACAACAAAGTTTAGACCTAGTGGTAAAGGTGATTTGTCCGCTGTCGTAAAGTGACTGCGGAACCATAAGAAGCCATGGCAAAAATGCTCGAACCAACTCCGCTCCCTTCATCTCATCGCACAATCTCTCTTTGCCCTTCCAGCCTTCCTCACCGATTGCTTCCTCTCTGCCTTGCCCCTTTCTTCCCTCTCTGTTTCTCTTGAAGCATTGCTTCCTCTCTGCCTTCCCCCTTCTTCCCTCTCTGTTCCCCTCCACACCTGCTGGATTTAACCTCCGAGATCTTGGGACAGTGGCAGAGGCACTAGGAGTCTTGTCCAGTCATGATGAAGCCCAGGTTTAAAATGAATTTACGTATCCACACCTTGCTCCTTAAAGAGTACTAATGAATATGTGATTTTACAACACGTGGTGTTACCAAGCGGTAGGTAACAACACGGTTGTTACATCGTCCGCGTTGTTACCACGCATGGCATTACATCGCAAGTCCTTTCAACGACCTCCTCTAGATGGCCCACTGGACTTAGGAATAGTATAAATCACTATTCCTACTTCAGTTAGCTCAACAGCAGGAAAGGTTTTGGATTTAAAATCCAACACATTCCCTGGTATTGCGCGCAATCTAGCGCAAGTCGTTGAAACGACTTGCAATGTAATGCCATGCTTGGTAACAACGCGGACAATGTGACAACATCCTCGTTGTTATCTACCCACATGGTATTACCAGCGCTGTAAACGCTATTTCCCGTTCTAACGCTGTTAATTTGCCCAGTGTGTTCAGAATCTACTGCAAATATTTTAATGTGTAAATCAAGTAACAGGTTTTATACAGGCAGAGCTAACATAGTCTTTCATGTTTACAGTGTTAAAAATATAGGTAATGATGACGTCCATTATTTATAGAGCTTCAAAGTAGCAACAACAACATATTAAGAAGCACTGGATGTATACACATCTTTGACAAAATGTGGTAGTATCTCTCGGTCTGGATATTGTCTCATCTCCCATGGCCGGACTGGTTCCTGTATTGTCCTTAAGGATGCCAACACAGGCTTCAAGTAACAGAAACTCATGTATTACTAATAACTTAGAATTCAAAGAGCTCCAGTTGGGAGACTTAGACATACAGTTCCATTAAACATATTAAGCAGTTTTTCTATGTATACATTTCTAAACCAGCTTGTTGCGGTTTAGGTACAGGGACAAAGGGATAGACTCTTCCATTGGCTCTGTAATGTTCTTTGATGATTGCTTCTTCTGCTTGTTTCTGGACATTGAAGGTCTTGACTCTAAATTACTGGGCTACTGGCTTTACAGATTCATCAATGTGTAATCATATTAGATAATTTCTCTGCTTGCTAAGGCCACTGAAGAGTGCGATGAATGGCAGGCGATTTTAGCTTATCCAACTCTAGTGTCCACTAATGCCTTTAACACCCGATTTAAATTAATAACATTTTCTATATTCCATAGAGCCTATTTAACTCCCTATAATATCAACTGATATTTTAACCGCACTAATGCGACCTGTCCCTGCAGCCTTGCCCCAGATGTAGAGCTTATGCTTTGGTCCTGCCTGTGGTTGTCAGAGTACTGGATGGGTGCTACTGCAAACCTGACACTTTGCATGGGTCCCACTGTGGCATACACTTGGGAGGTGTGTTTACTGGGTCTCAGTCACCGCACTATGAAAAAGAGGGTGGTGGTAAGATTTACGGACCCATCTCATCTTGGCGAAGCTGCTGATCACCCGTAGATGGAATGCAGCAACCCCCTCTTCCACTTCCGCATGGGTACTATTCATGATGCTCCACCATCTGGTTCACCCTGACTTCTACAGGTCAGGGTGGGCGCAACTGTGTTCCAGGGAGCTCTATAGAGAAGTCCTGTTGACTGACTGCTTAATCCCATCGAGGATGTCCAACAAGAAATCCACTACCCTTGGACAACTTTACATGATCTTCGTAAGCATGCCAGTCTGCCCAGACACTCGGTAACAGGCTCCAGACTTTGTTTGATTTATTAAGCTTTTCCTGTTCGGTGTATAATTTCACGTATTGAGAATATTGGGCCAGATGTAGGTAAATCGATTTTACAGATTCTAAAATACCGAATTTTACCGAATCGGTATTTTAGAATCGGAAAATGGTATGTAGGAAAAAAATCGGTAAAAAAATACCAATTCGGTAAAATTCGGTATCGGACAATCTGTACTTACCGAATCGGTATTTACCAAATCGGTATTTACCGAATCGGTATTCCCTATTCAATACTATGGGCCAAAAGGCCCATAGGAATGAATAAGGAATACCGATTCGGTAAATACCGAATCGGTAAATACCGAATCGGAAAGCAAACAAAAGTGAAACTCAAGTAGGCAGTGAAACTCAAGTAGGCAGCCAATCAGGTGCTACCACCCTCCCCCTCCCTACCATGAAGTGGCTACACAGGCAGCTGCAACTAATTAGAAGCTTCTGGAAAGGCAGTTGGAGCTGAGCAGAGTGCAGGAGCAGCAGAAAGGGTTTTGAGCACTTTTAAAAGTGAAAAATGACAAGCAGCCAAGAAAAAGAGCAGCCTGAAAGGAGGAGGAAACTGAAATTCAGCAGCATGGAGCTGCAGGTCCTTGTGGAGGAGGTGATGAAGGTGCACCACAAATTGTTTGGCAGGCAGTCCCTCACTGTGGCTGAATCATCCAAAAGAAAAATCTGGCTGGACATTCTGGAGAAAGTGAATGCCGTTGGGGTGACCACCAGGGACACAGAGGACCTCAAAAAACGTTTTTATGACCTGAGGAGCCAAACCAAAAAGAAAATGGCAGAACATCACAAGCAGGCAAGAACCCCCCCCCCCCCCCCCCCGACTGACCTGGAGGAAATGGTGGCCTCAACCATAGAACCAGACAGCGTCTGCGGACTGGGAGAAGTAGACAGCTCGGCCAGAGCTGCAAGCACAAAAGGTAAGACAAATGCACTGCATTCCCCCCAATACCAACACCCCTACCTGTACCCTTAGTGGGCAAGTGAATCCAAGTCCAGTACTGCTAGCAATATACAGGGCCAATGCATGATGCGATATGTAGACGGGAAATGTTAGGACATGTCATACAGCACACCAACCAACTAGTTCATGTAATGACTGCATACAGAACATGGCCAATGTGATAATTATTTGATTATAGTGTCTGTGAGACAGTAGCGCTTAGCTAATGTACGCTCATATGTCCACAGGTGAAACGTCTCGCAGCGTTCGCAGGAGGCTAGAGGGACACCACCTGAGAGGGAGGAGAGTCAGGATGCAGGACAAAGTACCCCCAACGTACCACAGGACAAAGCTGCATCAAGTAGCCATCCACCTGCCCAAGACACTGAAATGGCCCAAGAGTTGCTGGCGTCCCCTAGCAGATCTCAGTTCCCTCTCCTGCTGTCATCACCAGAAATGCCAGCATCACAGCATGATGTGATCCCCCATCACAACCAGGCAGGAGGCATGTTGTGGATCCACTCCCCGATTTGGAGTCCGTAGCAGCTGACATGGAGGGTGATGGACCACAGAACGTGCCTGTAGCTGTGAGCTCTGGCACAACACACTCCAGTGCAGGGATGGGCCATAGTACTGCAAAACACCGCAGAGTGCAAGCAAGGCCAGCAGATGCACCAGTTGAGGGTCCAAGTGTGTTCCTTGGTCTGGAGGGGAGCATGGTGCGGATACAAAGGATGCAGGGAAGAGCCATCCAGGCATGCCAACGACAGCTGAGGTCCCTGAATAGTAACATGGGAGAGATAGGAAAGGGCATCAGTGAGCTGGTACAGGTCAACAAGGGATGGCAGCCGGGATGCGGGGAATCAACAACTCGGTGCAGCTACTATGCACCAAACTAGACAATGATTGTGCTGCAAGGCACAAGGATAGGCATCGTGCACATGTGCAAAGTACAGCCATCAACCGCCTGGCCACTGCCACATCCCTGTTATGCAGGAGAAGCAACAACATGCAGGAGGCCATGACACAAAACACAAATGAGGTCACTAGGGGCATGGCCAGGATGACCAGTGCTCTTGAGGCGCTGTTGAATGCACAAACTGCACACACTACTGCTCTGGATGGGCCTGTAAGTGAGGAGAGCACGAGCAGGAGCAGCATTGGAAGCACCCTTGTACCTGAAACTAGGAGGAGCAGGCACCATGCTGAGGCCACAGGCCATCAAGACAGTGAGCAGGTTGAACAACCTACTAGTGTTACTGGGAAGCGAGCAAGGAAATAACTTTCACAGTTCATGGTGAAGTTAACCAGAACTGAGAGCATTGCAGTTAAATGCTTTTTGTTGCACTTTTGTGCTTTAAAAAAACAACGTCATTACAAAATTAAACTAGTGTTGTAGCATACTACGCTTGTCTTTGTCTTCTTACTTACTTAAAAATAGTTGCGTGTGACCTCTTCCCGTCTGTGTCTGCCATCAGTTGGTGTTGCACCTCCAGATGTGTGTGGTTCAGGCACTGCTTCCTCGTCGTCATGGTCCTCATAATCTGAGATTTCCACTTCTGTGCCCTTCTTGACCGCCAGGTTGTGCAGCATTGCACAGGCTGCAATCATTTTGCAGCAGGTGATTGGTGTGTACTGGTGGAACCCTCCACTTTTATGGAGGCAGCAAAACCTGCTCTTCCACATTCCAAAGGTGCGTTCCACAATGTTTCTAGTTGTTTTGTGTGCCCTGTTGTATCTCCTCTGACTTGGTGTTGTTGGGTTGAGGTAGGGTGTGAGGATGACTGACCGGAGATCATATGCACTGTCCCCTATTAGTAAGAAGAAATTAACATTAATCACATGCACACACACATCCACCTGTAATACGATTCAAGTGATTTTCACACAGTGTCTCACCTAGCAAGTATCCTTCGCCGAATTCCCCCACAGTCACGCGTGCGTAAATCCCACTGTTTTGGAAGATGTAGGAGTCGTGGGTACTCCCTGGGAATTTGGCTACTATGTCAGTGATCACGTACTTTGCATCACAGATCACCTGTACATTTATGGTGTGGGTGGATTTACGGTTCCGATAAATGTACTCTGAGGCAGCAGGTGGGCATATTGGTATGTGGGTACCATCAATGCTGCCAATGATGTTAGGGAACTGCACCATCTGAAGTCTGTCTTTGTCCTTAACAGTTCTGAATGCGTTGCATGGAAGTTAATGTAGTGCTGCATTCTCTGCAACATGGCATCAAGGAATTTTTGGAAAAAACGGGACAGACAGCTCTGGGACACCCCACCTACCGCAGCAACCACACTCTGGTAGCTTCCAGATGCAAGCAGGTGTAGGCTGCACAGCACCTGCACATGGGGTGGGATGGCGTGCACCCTTGGGGTAGGATGGTCCAAAAGTGGGTGTAGGTCCCTGATGAGGTCCAGGATTGTTTGTGGGGCCAGCCTGTACCTCTGTAGGATCTCAGGCTCAGTGAGCTGGAATAGTGTGATCCTCTGCCTATACACCTGCTCCTCCCTCCTCCAGACCCTCTCTCCTTCTGCCTGGAGCCGTAGCCGCCTCGAAATGACATAGAACAACCCCTTTCTGGTGTAATTGGTGCATTTTGGGGCTTTTTTTATAGCCTGCACCTGGTTACCACCTGATTTCAATCCATGGTAAATACCGACTCTTAAATACCGAATTTCATGCAATTTCGGTATTTAAAAGGGGACCTACATCTCAAAATTCATTTTTACCATTTCTTATTTACCGATTCGGTAAATTTACAGATTCTGTAACTTTACCGATTCGGAAAACTTTACCGATTCGGAAAATATACCGATTCGGTAAAGTTTCCGATTCGGTAGCGTTACCGATTCGGAAACTTTACCGATTCGGTATATTTACTGATTCAGCTACTTTTTGGTCCCCTACATCCCGAATGCCCAATACCGGTCGGTAATGGCCGAAATTACCGATTTTCGGCTGTTACCGACCGGTATTGGGCCACCTACATCTGGCCCATTATGTATTAAATAGTACACCCACTTTGATCCCTTGGTACCCACTGCACTTTCCCCAGGGATCAGGATGCTAAATTGTGGTCAGTGAAGCACCTTAATGTGTCTGTTTCTCCCCAGGATGATTCAATCAAACACTGCAGTTGGGATCCTTTGAGTGCCGGTAGCATTGCCCCCAAATCAACCTCAGTATTCTCTCATACCCAGTGCAGGTGTTATAGATGCTTTATGGGCAAATATTATCAGTTTGCGGAATACGCAATTGGAGGGCCTGGAATGCGCGCAGTGTTTTTTTTATTAATGTGATCTTCAAGTCTCCTCCCAGGACAGCATCTATCTCTCCAAGACTCATTCATTGTTTTAAATTTTCCTGGCATGACCAAAGCATTTTTGGCTGTAAATTACCAGTAGGTTTGGGGTCAGTTGGACCCCCGAGAAGTGGACAGCTGATATGGACTACTGGCATGGTCTGCATGCCTTCATTCAGTTTACTAACCTGTGGCCCTTGTCAAGAATAGGTGCTCTGATTTCAGGCTATTTGCAGAAAAATCCGCTTCTTACTGAAACGTATCCAGCTCTTTCATAAGTTCTTTAAGTGAGCGTACACATTCACCTTAAAGGAGACCCAGCTTAATTACCCCAGTATCCAGATTATCTCTGATCTTTGTAATAAGGGTTCCAGGACGTGGACAAAAAGGGCCAGATACCTGACCTTAGGATGGCCACCAGTGTACAGTACAGTCCCCTGCCTGACCCCAAGATGGCTTCCATAGTGGTCCCCTACATGTTGTTTTATTTCCCTGGGACAACAATTGGACATTGACCAGACCTTGAACCTATCCCCTAACCTGCCTTCACATCAGGACTTGGAACCTGCGGAACTTACCCCAGACTGTGGAGACCTAGCGATTTGGCTGATGCCCGATGGAGCTACAATATAGCTAAAAGAGGAGATGGGTTGTGGACTCCCCCCGCCCCCGCCATCTCCTACCCAGCCTGACCTTGGGGCAGTTTTTCCGCTCGTCTCTACGTCCTATCTACCTCCTACCCCTTTACCCTATCCCCTTACTCTTCCTTGCTCCATTCACCTGTCCCATATGTTCTTTAAATGCTTTTCTTGATACTTACGTAACTTTTAACTGATGTAAATTACAGCATTATTGTTCCTCATGTAAGGCGCACTAATTCCCTCTGGTCTAGCCAGCGCTATATAATAACTCATTAATTAAATTTGTTCCCATTTCGTACTCTTTCTCTCTTTGTCTACCTCCCTAGCTCCAAGCTCCTATCCCCTCTCCCCTGAATCCCTCATCTTGCTTGCTAGTCTGCCTAGCCCCCTGTCCTTTGTGCCCTTTGACTAAGCACTCCTTCTCCCCTTGTTGGAGTAAGATCCAATCTTTATACTCTGGAGTCTCTGCGAACCAGCTGAGAGAGTCCACTGCACCAAGGGAGCCACTCACAGATGAGGTATGGTATGGCACCCCTTGCCAAAGCACTCCCTCTCCCCTTTTTGGAGAAGGATCCAGTATGTAGGCCTTGGAGTCTCAGAGAACCCTCTGAGAGAGTCCACTGCGTAAAGGGAGCCTCCCGCAACTGAGATAGGGAAATGTTACCACTTCCCCTGGGATCACAGCTTACTGGACTTTGGACGTTGCTTTGACTCGTCTACCGGTTTGTGTTCCCAGTCGCCCCTCCCCTCCTCTTCCTATTCGGTGTCCTTCAGCCTCCCCTCCTCTTTCCCGCCTTCTTTACCTGTCTTCTTCCCCAGCTCCTTCCACCTCCCCTGTATCTTTCCCTTGCCTGATTGTTTATCTCGACCATACAAGTAACTATGTTGCCAAGCTCTAATAACTGTGTAACCTTTGTAACGATGTAACCTGTAACTATGTTCTGATGCTCATGTAAAGCGCTCTGATACCTCAGGGTCTAGCCAGCGCTATATAATATCTTTTAAATAAATAAATATGTAGCCTTCCACATACTGACATAGCTCAACTGTTGCTCATTTAATGCAATTCTTGCTCTGGGATCCTGATAGTTATGCAGTACCAGGCCCATGTAGTGCTGGCTGGACCAGAAGAATTCAAGCACATTCACCATAAACCGCGTGTGACCTCCGTCCAGCAGAATCCCAGCACCCAGGGATAGCAAGACTGTCTCTCTCCCCTGGGATATCAGTGAGATAGAAGACTGTTCATCTTGTCACTCATGCTATGTGCCTCAGTAAAGCCTGCTTGGTCTGCATGAATAAGGAAAGATAGAATGTCATCCACTGTATTAGCAATTATTTGTCTGACAGTTTTCATATCCAAATTCAATAAGACTATTGGAAGAGGTGAAGTGCCGAGTGTAGGGTCCCTATTGGGTTTGCGGATAACTGGGGTTTTTCTTGTCCCTGGAAGCCACTGAAGAGTTTCATCAACAGGGGAGAAAGATGAGGTGCAAAAGTGTAGCAAAAGGAGGCTGTGAAGACATCCAGGATACGGGCCAAAGCAGCCGCCGGCCCCAGGTCTCTATCCGCCCTCAGAACGTCCTCAGGTCAGCATCTGTAATAGTCAATTTTGGGCAAATCATAGAACTTAGGTCCTGCTGCTTGTCTAGTGGAGTCAAATTGGTTCAGCCATGTACAGCCTCTGATAAAAACAATGCAGCGCTTTAAGTTTTTCCTCCATGATGACATGAGACAGCCCGCCTCATATGTTACATCCAGTGTAAATCTATACACTTGATGGGGCCCAGTCGTGTTGGGTAATAACCTATAGTCCAAGTTACCTTCTTCACCGTGGAACACCCATAAGCTTGCTAAGATTTAATGTGCTTTGGCGTTTTCTAAGGTGCATATGTGCCCTTGGAATGCAGTCCAGTTACACCATGTCACCCTAGTGGGCATCCTGTTGTGCTTTTAGCTCTTGCTTAGGTTTTTGGCTGACGGGTCTTCCATCGCCGTATACAGACGTGTTGCCTTTTTAATGAAGGTGCCTCTCACTACTTCCTTCAAGGTATCCCAGAATGTACTCTGCAGACCTCTCCCTAGTCACTGAGGTCAATGCCCATCTCAGTTTAATTTCAAACTGTTCCAACACTACTGAAACAGATAGTTGTTTAGTCTCCAGGGGCCCTTTTCCCTTTGCCCCCCTTGCGCTGCTAAATATAATTTACCTGTGATGGACTGTTAAATGTCTGTGGTTTCTGGTTCACTGAACCAAGCATCCCCACGAGGTGATTGTCAATCAGTAGGGAGTATAACCTAAGATACGTGTAGCATGCTGCAAAAAGATTAGCAAAATCTGTGCCCGGGGAATGATAGTGTCACCCAGCATCTACTAGCTCCAGCTGCTGTAAACATTGTTTACCATGTACTGGTAACACTGGTGTTCCATTTCCTCCCTTACTCTGTTGGAATTCGTATTGCTCAGACACATATCTAGGTTAAGTTTGCATCCAATTAATAGTAGACCTGAAGCAAAAGTTGCTATCTCCAGAATCCCTTGCTTCAGAAAGTGTTCTTGGTCCTGGTTAGGTGCACACTCTGAAACTAGAGCCATGTGGCATCTGTCCCAGCACTCCCACCAAGTGGCCTTCCCATCTCTTTTCGATGATCCCTCTGTGAACCGGCGGTCTGCATGCAATACTATCAACATATCAGCCACAGTGGCATAGCAAAACCTGAGCCCTTCCCCCTGCAAAGTACATGGAGGGGCCCTATCTTTGGAGTCAGTCAGGAGCTCTCAGAGCAGGGTCTTGTCCTGAAGGGGCCCCCTGTAGCCCGGGAAGCTCCCCAGCCCCACGTGGTCTGCGGAGACCTATGTTACGTCACTAACCAGCCACTTTTCTCATTGTTCAGAAGTATTGTTCCTGAAAAACCCATAGCCTTCTGGGATCTGTTTGCATTAGAGCTGTCTCATGGAGACAACATGTATGTCTCCTCCTTCACTGAACAGTTCCTGCAAAATGTTGAGGTCTTTAACTCTGCTATGAATGCCCCAAAGTTGTAAAGATGTTTTTCGTGATTTTTTCCAGATGTTGTAGGAGCTCCCTTTTCACTACGATAATTTCTTTTTTTAAGGTCCAGGACAGCCTGGATCAGGAAGCTTTTAGTGACTTCCTCCTTTCTGCACCCGGAATGAACCCTCGCAGCTCAGGATTATTGTTCACCTTGCTTCTCCCAGGGAGGTCTTCTCCTCGGTTACTTTCTTGATGGTTCCTATGTGGCGCATGTCCTGGATTGTTAATCCTTTTCTACCTCATCCTCAAAACATGATGGAACCCCTGACTACCGTGGCAGCAGAGAGCAGGAGACATGGCGGCCCATGCACCTGTGCTCACCACTCGTGGTCCCTGTGGGTCTTCAGCAGACCGTCAGTCCATCTCATGCAGCTTTGTCAGCCAGACGTAGTCCAGGGGGAGACCATTCAGTTTCAAATTCACCTTGCACTCTCCATGAAAGTCAGATGAGAAACAATTTGGAGCGTATGTTTACCTTTCCATTATATTTCCACCCAAGGAAGTACATTTGTTTAAAAGTGCTGGCATGATTACTGAAAGTGCAACTGTGGAGAAGAACTGCCTTGAAGATAAATGGAAAATACTGTCACAAAACTGGATGGGAATGGACTAATACCTAAAGACATCAAATTAAGCCAACAAAAGGCCTTTGCTAAACATGCCTGAGAAGTAAAGGGAAAAGTCACAGGCATGTTTTCAGGGATCCTTACCCACAGAGCAAAGTAGATGAAGTGCCTCTGACACTCCACTTATCTTCATGACGTTGGAGCACATGTGGCCCTAAAGTGACTACATAATAGTTCTCTTTAATAGGTGGGTTTCAGATATGATCCAATGTATTGCTTTGTTTTTTCCTTTTAAAGGAAAGAATACATACCAAAAATTACTTTGAAAAATGTCTGAAAAAAGTCTGTAAGGTCACACTGCAACACCCAAGACCGAATTAGGTGCTGCCTGCTGACGCTCCATCTTGACGAATGTGTGACTACAGATGGGTGCCCCTCCCGGGTCCTGCTAAAAGCAACAAGTAACACATAGCCAGTGTTTTTTATCAGTGGGTCTATAAGTATACAGACACCACTCATCTCACGCGATACAATACAAAAGTTGGACTTGTAGCACAATTAGCATAAAATATAAACATTTTTATTAGCATTCACCATAAGGAAATTATAGAAAACATTGCTGCAATTACATGCATTTTATTTGCATTAAGCTAGAATTAATCAATTTGAGCAACGCAGTTGCTCTTTCATTTCAAATTATTTGTGAACATTTGCAAAAAATTGCTCAGGATGGGGGGGATGAAGGAAACAACAGTGATAGTGATTAAGGAGTAAGGGTTGTGGACAAGGACAGGGTAGTGTGACATATATACATCAATACTACGTATTAGTACTGGTCGGGCCTTGGTGTAAGGCCAGTTGTTCCAGGAGTAACACATAGCCATGTATGGACACTATCACATTAGTTTAGAGTTGTCCTAGCTTGTGAATTGGATGGAAGTCTACGTTTCGACCCCTGTCGGGTACACTAGGTGAGTTAAACCTTACGGTGGGGTCTTCTTCAGGACTGAGAATGTGAAGAGCACCTGAAAAAAAAACCAGATGATGTGTTACAAACAAGATTTGAAGGAAAGGGGAATGAACAACAAAAAAGGGGGGTCGGAATTTACCAAAATGTATATAATCCAGCGTGTTTCCTGAGCACTGGAAATGTTTGTCAAGACTGGGCTCAGAAGCGCTCCTAAGGAACAGAGAATACACTATTGTATCCAGATTCATTAGAGACTAGCTGTAAACATAAATACCGGGTGCAAAAATTACACTTACTCAGTGGACCGATGGGCGTACGGCCCTCTATGCACGTACAGGCATATTGTCGATGCAGGTCAATAAGTCCCTGTCATCTCACAACACACCTTAGCGTGTGTGTTGATAATCACGCTACACATGGCGTATTTTTGCCACACCCTCACCTCACTCACCTGGTCCTGACAAAGCCTCCCAATTTTTATGGGGCTGACACATGTAGACCCAGTACTGTGACAAGCTGGAGCATTTTTCTTTTCTGTTGTCCTTTTCCTCGTTTTAATCTTATCCTGGGCCGCTAAGAATAAAGTTTATTTAGTAAGGACTCCCAAAGATAATTTTAACTTGCACCACTTCCTTCACAAACACACCAAACCAGCTCCGCTGTAATCAGGCGTTGTAGCACTACTGGGTGGCATTCAGCTACTTAGTTTGGACCCCAATGATGAAGTATGCCACCAACTAGGTTGGTGGGTGAAGGGTCTTTTAATAAACCTAATGTTTTTTTTGCACTCATCCAAATCAGAATACGAGGGAGTCGCTTTTGCAAGTGGGTTCGTCCACTTTCTTTGTTTTGTACTTTACCTTTGGGGATAGGGACATACCCCGACATAATCTTCGCTCTCTCCATTTGTTTACCCACACTGCATTTGGATCATGAGATAATTCTAATCTGATCTTTCACTTGAGTTTGGAACCAAAGAAGTGAAAATGTGTAACTCAGTATAATCTTTGCCTTTACACTGGGTTACGCGGTGGCCTGCTTAGTATATATATGGTCATGGTACATTTTATTTTAATAATAAATACAGTTATATCCCCCAATTCTTCTTTTTCATAAATATTTAATAACTTCCAATGCCTTCACAAACTATCTGTTCCCAGTAATATGTGCATTTATGGTAAATTGAATTTTTACTGCCTCATTTTGTCAATATAGGCCAGTAGTTGTACAGGGAAGAGGGAGCCGCTGCAGGCATTTCAGCGAAGGTTTCTTATTGTATTCTGGTAAATGCAGTTCATGATAATGTCAGTATCGCGTAAGTAAGGAAATATTAATTCTGAGTTAGTGCAGCCATTTCTCATGTTTCGGCGCATTCCTGGGCATGTGTTTCTGGGTCACTGCCCTTCAGCAGGAAGTCACAGGTCTCTTGATCGATGCTCTAAAATCTGCTTGTATTTCATCAGGTCAGTACCACTCTAATGAGTGCAGTTGAATCCCAAGGCTTGTCAGCCTCATCACTCCAGGTGGATCTTTCACGGTGCAGGCAGGGAGGAAGTTCCTCAAAAGGTTTCCTATAGCCTTCTGTTAAATGCAGTTCATGATAATTTCAGTAACTCACAAGTAAGAAAGTGTTCACCAAAAATGCCAGTGCTGGTATTTCTGTGCTTTGATGGGCATGTGTTCCTTGGTGACTGCCCTTCTTCAGCAGGAAGTTGCTGGTGTTTTAGGGGATCTTTGAAATGCTGCTTGTATTTCATCAGGCCAGTACCACTCCAAAGCACGCAAAAGAGCATCCAAGTAATGGTCAATTCTTCACAAACTTCAATGCCCAGTAGAAATAATTTTAATGGTAAGGGTCATTTTTACTGTCTCATTCCTTGGTGACTGGTTAGGTATATGGGTGTCAACCCCTAATACTTTTGAGCAGAGGGTGGGTAATAGCTTTTCAGTCCTACACTCTTTAATATGTTTCTTAATTTGAGGGGAAGGGAAGTTACTTGGCCTACATCCACCACACACACACACTGCAAAAATAACTTGACATGAGAAATCTCGAAAAAAGCTATGTTGTGTCAAATTCCAAAAGGTATGCATTGAGTTCAAATAAAACAGTGCAGGAAAAGATCCAAAAAGAACATTTATAGTTCCCAGGTTGAGACTACCCGTCTAAATGAATGAGCGCTGTAAATATTCTCCCATACTCTATTAGTAATTTGGGGAGCACTGAGCCATGTAGAAGGAAAGAGCACATATTCATGAAGCAAAGCACATGATGCCACATGAAAGAAAATTCAATTGATGGTCTAGTGGACTAAAAGGCTTGAACGCAGGGGATAGCTCGTGTGGTGTATGATGACATGATGCGTACAGCAGTGATTGGTATCTCACAGCTGGTCATTTCACCTTCTGTTATAGTTTCACCCCTTACACATTCACCAATTGTCTTGACTAATTCTGACTTTTTGTTGTATTCTAGGTACATGGTCCAGCAAGTCAGAGATACCAGACTGAGTCAGCCCCTCCATCTGCACCGGTAAATATTGACTTTTTAACAATAATTCACACAGACCCTAGAATGTTACTTGAGGTAAAGATCCCATCCAAGTCCATTTTCATGTCTACTCTTGACACACTCAGCTTTGTTGCTGTTGGGACGGGAACATCCTCTGCATAGTAAACAGACATGTGCCCATGCCCTGAGTGCCAAATGTGAACCCAGTATCCTGACGTTTTGTTTGACATTGGCGTCACTCTAATCTCACGTGTGTAGAGAGACCTAGACCTTTGCCTGGTAATGTGAAGGCCAGAACCTGTTCTGTGACCTAGAGGGGTGCACCAGGCATGCACTCATAATAGGGACTGGACTACCGTCCATGTAGTGGGTGTATCACCTAAAGTGCTGATGGCAGTGCACTTTGGTTTGTGAATCAGATCATTTTCTCTGTGTCAAAGAGAGGAGAGCCAACTGGCTCTTTTCTAATAAAGTTCAGGTATTATGTGTAACTCCGAACCTTGCACCGATATTTTGCACACGTTGAGTGCGTGTTTGGGCAGTGAGAATAGCAGGACTGTGTGTGTTGTGTGAGTCTGAGTACTGGGCCAGTGAGAACAGTTTATGGATGCCCATGGTTTATCATGCCACTAGATGGAGATTGAAGACAGCTCTCCCAGGCAGTGGAAGTGTACTGCCTTCATTTCTGTGGCTGAGGATGTAGACCCAGACCCTGAAGTGAAGGAGGATTTAGACAGTGCCTCCTTTGGAAATTCAATTTAGACCTGGTTAGCAAAGGGCTGCTAATTAGTTCCTTCTGAGCACTGCCATTTGGTAGGAGTTAGGTGTGAAGTTGCTGTTTCTGTTCTTGGTGAGGAGGTTTGTAGGACGGTCCTGCTGTTTGGCTGTCTCTGATTCCTGCTTGTGGAAGATGGATGACAGACAGCGGCGTAGATCGTACACCTCACCGAGCCCTTGTGTTTTAAAACGCCTGCTTGGTACCCAGCTCCATTACTATCTCGCGTGAGAGCAATCGTCTAGCACCAAGGCCGTGTCTATGAAACCGACAAAAATGGCTTTTTAATGACAACCAACCCAAACCCCTTCTGAAGCCTTACACAGTGAATCCACAGCCATGCCTAGACAATGTGTATAACTTTGGCATCCAAACCACCCCATTTGGTTTCAGTTCCAAGTTCTTTATGATGAAAGTAGGGCTCCGCAGCGTACTCCAAGAGCTGCGGTGTGATCCGAGCTGGTGTCTGCCTGACAGCCAGTCTCGCTAAGGTGAGGAGACATCACTTGAAGTCTGCTTTATTTTTTAAGCTGTAGAAACTGAGGATCAAAGCAGAAGTACTAAGTTGAAGGAATCTATAAATGTGTAATGTCACAAAGAAGTGAAAACACACTGGCATACACTTGCCCATATTAAACTGTTTTGTTTGTGGCGAATTGGAGGAATTCTGTGAGATGCCAAATGTTCCTAGATATTCAATTAAAGTAGTTTTCCCTGGGTAAAAGTGGACGAATCATATATTCTAGAGAGAAATTGGAATGGTTTGTTCCGTAGGCCAAGTTGGTAATATTCATTTCTACTCTGACTGTCTACTCACAACATGGGTATGAGGCACATTGCTAAGTCTGTGGCAATGCTGGCTGGTAATAGTTCTCTGTATCTAAGATGAGAGTCAACATTTTACAGTTGGGCCTGAAAGTTAGCAACACAAAATTAGCTCTGAGGTCACCTGCAAAACGAAAATACCTGGGGGAGGCAGTTAGCTCTAAACCTAGTGATATAATCTAATTCATATACTATCGGAGAAGGGATACATGGTTGACTTGGGACCTCTCAGGAACTACATTTTGGGAGGCATGTAGGACACAGAAAAAACATACATTATGTGCGGGCTGGTTGCTTGTAGAATACATTTATATACTACAACAATAGTAAAAACAGCAGATCTTCAAATTCCTGGTGGGGATATTTCTACAGAGAAATTACTTACGCCAAGGTATTTTCTACTATTGAGGAACTACCAGATCTCATTTGACTCAAGAAACATCATTCCTCTTAAGAGAATAACATTTACAGATCCTTTTGTACTCCGTAGCTAGTGGGGAGGAGGTAGAAAATTAGGATAAAGACAGTGAGGAATGGTGAAAAGCAGGAGCAAATCACTGAATTGGGCCATAGGAGACTGACCGTCCGCTAGAATCAGTTCCACCTGGATCAGTACCTGTACAAAAGATACCAGCAGATAATATTGACAGATCTCTTCGCTCCCATAAATGGATGGTGCCTGAAATTAAGTTTTCCACAGCTTTATTCAGCACCACCTGCACAAGAAACCACAGCTGACGCTCAATAATCCTGCTGATTTGCATCCATATTCTTTTTAGCTCGAGCCTAGGCAGCGTGCATGCGCTGATTGCAAAACCTGTTGTTATCTCCTCTATCGGCTTTTGGTATGCCCATGAATTGCCATTGGTTTGTTGTTGTGCCGTTTAGAAATACAGGGTTTCTATTGGTGCATTGGGTCTGATTCTCCCGCCTTTGCGTGCTTGGGTCACGCGCAGGTGATTTCACTCATTGTTTGCATGCATTGGCCATCCCAATACGTCTGCAGTTTGTCCTGCTCATCCTGATCTGCCTTTTTATTTTGGAGGCTATCAACATCATTTTAGCCTTTCAGGCCGTATCACGGGGCAATGCTCTGTTCGGCACCTACAAAGAGGCAATTTTTGTCCTGTAGCTGTTGAGCTATGCCAATAGCTCTAACTCAAAAAAAAATGCGAGACCTATTGCATTTCTAATGCTTGTTATTTCTTTAACTTTGCATAACATGATCAACCCCTACATTAAAAGGTCTTAGAAAGCCCTAGAAAGGGTTCAGTGGAACATTTTTCTCAGCCTCAGCTCTGGTTTCCTGGGCGGGTGGTTCTAAATTAATGAGCGGCCAGACAATTATGGATTCGTTGATAAAAGCAACGGTGAAATGGTGTTACCCTAAGCTCAGTTTTGCATGACAAGGACTAGATTTCTGGATGCATTTATTTAGAAGATTATAGCCAGAGCAGCTACCGGGAGTAAGTCAAGCAATATATTCACAATTAAGGAGGACAAAGCAATTTTGCATTCACAAACGGGCCAATTCTCAGAATCTGCTTGTTTGCGAACGCAAAAAATGCTTTCTAAATGTATCAAACCCTATTTTGGAACCTGTTAACGAATCGCAATATTGGTTTGCAATGCGTTGTTTGGAAGGGGCGTGTTTAGGGCTCCAAACCAAATTGTAATGGTATGTATGAATGTTTTGTGACCGTCAATGCATTTGCAAATCATTCGCTTTTTGCCACCAACTTCAAGTTGATGGTAACCCTTCTCAAACAGGAAGGGGTCCCAGGCAAACCCTTTCCCTTTCTGAATGTATGCAAAAACATTTTTACGAGCAAGCAGTGGTCCCACATACCAGTGCCTGCTCTTGAAAATAAATGAAAGGAAAACGTTTTATTTTAATTTTTGCAAAGCATCCCATTTTTCTTCAAGGAAACCCGGACGCTTTGCAGAAAAAAAGATAGTTTTATTTAAACGCAATCACATACATGGTGGTCTGCTGATCTCAGCCAGCCACCATACCTGTGATTTATGCGATTTCTAAAGGGTCCCTCATTAATATTCATGAAGTGGGTCATTTGCGACCGGTCAGAAATCGCAGAAAGTGTTTAGCACCCTTTAATACATGCAGTTTTGCCATTTCCTAATTGCGAATTGCAAGGATTTGCAATTAGGGGATCGTAAAGCGTTTACTAATATATCTGGCCCTACATCTTTCTAGGACATCTGATGGTATTGTTGTGGTTAGAAGTGCTTGTGTTTTTTTCGTTTCTAAAGAGCCATCCTTCTGGAAGTTGTGTGTTAGTTTTTCTCTCAATTTCCTTACTCACTGCACCTCTTTTAATCTTGAAATGCCTTTTTCTCCTCGTGTCCATGCAGGATTTTGATTTTGATTTTGAGTTTGAGATTGACATTGATGAGTGGGAGAGACCCCGGGCAGAATTTATCCTCATGAAAAGGATTGGAGAAGGCTACTTCGGAGAGGTCTGGGAAGGGCTGTGGTTGGAGGAGAGCATGGTGGCCATAAAAACAATGAAACAAGGTGAGTCAATTAAAAGGTTTAATAACAAATCGTTAAATTCTTTTGAATTCTTGTTGTGTCCTTCTAGGTGCTTACTCGGCATAGAATGAAACACTACTTTCATGTTTATTTTGAAATATTTTCTAAATATATTGTAAAGCTGGAGCTCTCTTCCTAACCGGGCGCAACTCAATTACTGTAACATAGATTATATTATGTTGACATAGTTGAAATTACAAATATCCCATTTGTAATGCCCACTCTATCTAACTGCTGGTTTCTCACCTTTAGAATATTCACAAGCACCAGACTGGATCCTGAATTGCTCCTGCGCTTCTATATGTGGAGCAGTGTGGTTCTGTGTTGATTTTGATTCATCCAGAAGAGAAACAACCTTTACAACGCAGTCATTACATCGCACTACTGTTACAACGCTATCATTACAACGCAACATCCTTTACAGCGCATGCCATTACAACGCAGCCATTACAACGCATGTCATTACAACGCATGTCATTACAACGCATGTCATTACAACGCATGTCATTACAACGCATGTCATTACAACGCATGTCATTACAACGCATGTCATTACAACGCATGTCACTACATCGTATGTCATTACACCGCAATATTAGGTAAGTAATGATGAATAGTAATTTTTACCCTGCCCCTATCCAACACTTACCCTACTGTTGCACTCCCTGGAGTGGGAATAGTATTTTTCACCCCTACACTATCCAACACTTACCCTACTGTTGCCCTAAAAGTAATATGCGTTGTAATGGTATGCATTGAAATGGAATGCATTCTAAATGTAGTTTCTAAAAATTCGTTGTGATGGCATGCAATGTAAAAACATGCGTTGTAAAGGACGTTGCAATGTAAAAACTGTGTTGTAAAGGCATACGTTGTAAATGTTTGCGTTGTACCATCCAGAAGTAACAAACAGAGCCCAAAATCAAATCAGAGTGCCACTGTGCAGATCTCTTGCTTGGGACCTTTTAGATGGAAAAAGAGACCATTGCATGCAAAGGGAAGGCTGGAGGGCGCAACGATTCTGGGGTTAGGCTCAGAATCAAAATGTTGGTGGAGGCTCTGTGGCCGAGCAGGTGTTCTGGCTTAGTCTGGTTGTATAGGGACTGCACGCTTCAAAGTGGATGAAGTATGTGACCTTAGTTGATGCTGAGTCGACCTCTTCTCGGAGTCAGAAACCAGTATTGGTAGAGGTTTTTCTCTTGGTGCCAAAAGCAGCATTTAAAGTCTAAGGGAGTAGCCCTGGTTTTTGGGGTATGATTGAAAGTCAGCAGAGAAGCCAGTGCAGAACCCAAAGCGGGGTTGAGAAGCAAAGACAGCCGTAGGATGGATCCACCAGTATACCCCACCTGAAGGCCTCCTGCGGATCCTTGGGCAGAAGATGCTCCAAAGGAAACTGGAAGAGTGCTGAAGATGTATAGCATGGCCTCTCTGAAAGCTTTGTGTTCTCACCGCTGACTCAGGAATTACGGGGTGCATCAGGACCAATTTTGGAAACGATTCTTCAGAGGATCGGTTGCCCATGACGCCATTGCAACTTCTCTGGGGATAGGGAGTGGCCAGATGAGGACAAGTCCTGATTGGCTTTTTTATGTCTTCTCTTTAACTGTGACTTGGAGATCCCTGAAGACTTCAGCTGCAATGAGGACCTGAAGTGGGAACAACCTCAGGAACAGGAAGGTGTCCACACTCTTGACTTCAAGCGGGACTTTTTTTTCTCAACTAGACTTCCCCTTCCTCTCGCTCTCTCGTTGTGCGTCAAATTCCACCCTTTGACAACAAAACACAGACAAAGGCACGGTCAGGAATGCAGTTGAACTTGAAGCTGTACTGAGCTTTCTATGCACTGAGTCATCAGCAACGTTAACGACAAAAAGCCGGATGATAATGTATCTGCACCATGTAGCAGTTTATTGTCCCTGATTGTCGCAACCAGACTACATGTGTAAGACAAATGTGCAAACATGCCTACGCCCAATGTGGTCTGTTCCTACGTAATACCCGAGGATATGTTGCACCGGAGCATAGTCTCTGAGCCCCTCAATAGAAGACCAGCACATTATTGTTTTTTTGTTTTTCACATAGTTACAGCAGTAGGAAATGCATCTCCCACTACTACGGACCATGAATTGTGAATCCCTGGCCCTAGAAACATCAATGATTACTTTCTGAAGGTTAGGGACAGCTCATCTTTTTAGTCGGAAAAGCAAGTTCATTGGTTTGTACAACCTCCTTAAGAAGAGCACTGCACAAGAGAGCTATGGAAATTATTTAACGTTTGAATTAGCTAAAAAGACCTTTAGAGGGTGGGTCTGTAAATATTTATAGGGTGGGAGTTTTTGATACGTGGATAGCGTTCATGTGTTAGGCATAAACGATTAAATAACACTGGGCCTATCAAAGTCAAACCGGTGGAAGGTTTTGGAGAGGTCTTCAGGTTGACAAGTGCGTGTTGGCTATTCACGGAGTTCTTTCAGTGAAATTGTGTAAATGAGGAATGGAAGATCCCACTTCACTTAGTTTTTTACTTTGTTATTTTTTCCCATATCAAGTAGATGAAGATATGTGATTACGTTGATGGAAATGTTAATGATCTGACATAGAATCTGATAGTTTTTGGATAAATTAGATTTTCAAATATCAAATGAGAATTGTTCAAAATGTATTAATTTTGGACAAAAACGTATTCAAATGTATAGGTGTTTCTATCTTTATAAGGTTTGAAAACAACTAAAATAAAGTAACCATTTGAGTGGCTGTTAAACATAGAGAAAATTGTGACTTGAGTGGTGTTCTAGTAGAAATGCAGTTAGTAATACATACAAATACATTACTGTGAATTGCTGTTACCACAAACATATATGGACTAGCAGTACCTTGGGCGCTTATTAGAAATAACATACCTTTTGGACATTCCATATGGTCGCTTTAATTCTCCAAGTTTTCTGGGAAGATGCATGACCACTAGTTGAGTATGGGTCAGCATCTCAGAATTGTGTCTGAAGAACTTTGAAACAGGGGGTTTCTTGAAAGTTTTCAATGTTAATGAGTCCTTCTTTGTTCCACAGCTGATATGAAGAGTGATGAGTTTTTGAAAGAGATTACAGCACTGAAGACTCTGAGCCACCCGAATCTGATTCAGCTCTATGCGGTCTGCACTGTGGGGGAACCGGTGTACATTGTCACAGAGCTGATGAGAAATGGAGACCTGCAGTCTTACCTCACAAGTGAGTATTAGGAGTCATAGGCCACAAAACATTATGGAAAGGCAGTGATAGCAGGTGGCAACCCCGAAAGCAGATCTTTGGAAAGGTTTCAATATTTCCGAGCTAGAAGCACCTTAGTGCATCTATAGGGGGACACTGATATCATCCTGATGAAGGCCTCTCAGCACTTAACATAAGGGCTCTGGTACCAAACCCAAGTGCAGGGCAATGGTGCAAAATCCTAGGGTGTGTTCACACAGGCAGAGGAGCCATTGTGACTTGTTAATGGGTGTATAGAGGTATACCAAGCCAGATTTGTCATCACTGTATATATAGCTTGTTATTTTCTTCATGTATTGGTATTAATCAGAGAGCCCAGCAATTTCACCTACCATGTAAAATGAATGTTGCAATAGTTACTTTAGAAGACTTCTCAGAAGTTGATGTCTCCCTCCTTAGTGTTTCCAGAAGGGTTATTGTACAAGGAAATTCTACTCTGAGTATTTCTGAGGCTAGTCTGAAATTGTGCCCCCTCAAGGTAAAATTTTTAGGGCCTGAAAATATACTAGCAAATGACAGCTGGAAAACGTGGATCAACAGGAATAAGAAGGCACATGTCCAATAACACCCTGAAAGTAAAGCCTCGTCTCTGTTGTGGGTTAAGATTTAAACTTACAGTAAGTACATGCAGGAATAGCATGTTGAGACAGTGTATGTTGGCAATCATGTAATCCCAGAGGTGAAAATGTCTTTACTCTTTTGTCTGTTGGTGGCAATGCAGTAAAAAATGGCTCCTATGGTGAATAACAGAGAAATGTACTTGCAGAATAGTTAAGGGAGAGAACGCTCTAGTTTAAGGGGGCGGCTGTGGATGCGCCGGAGGCTTTTTGGTCCCCTCTGCGGCTGGTGATACTCCGCTATGTAGAGAATAGAAGCAGTTGTGGACAAATGAGCATCATACTCACAAGATAATCTGTAGCTTCATGGGTGAATGAGTATTGTGCACCGCACCGCCCACCTGAATTGAGTCAATACTTAAGGATTGTCAGCTTGTGGGTTAGAGCCAAAAGGACATTTCTTTACCGCCTGAAAGTTAGATGGCTGTTCTCATTGCGAAAGATGGTAGGCTGTAGGTTTTAGTACCAGTTTATATTTGCATTCAGAGTACCTGAAACATGGTTATGCCCATTTCAAAAAAGAAATAAAACCGAAAAGCCTTGAGGGCCTGGTTATGGTGGTGGTACAACTTCTTTTGGGCTCCTGTGACTCCTACTTCTGTTTGAGATGGAGGGCAGGGGTTGCCTTGAAGAAGCTTAATCTGCCTTTTAGGGGAAACTCTGACCACCTATCTGGCACAATACCATACAGCGGAAGCTCGACGTCCAGCACTATACTTGTCGGGACCGATGGATGCCTTCCGAAATCTTGAGTCTTCATCATCTGATCTTAGACATTTTTGAACAAACTTTGCCATGAGAGATTCTCTCCAGTCCATGGACGCCCATGGACTGCGGCCCCATTAAACATTGCCGTGGACCGGCACTCTGCCCATGGGTTTTCCACCAATAACTTACACTCTATAACCTCAGACCTGCACTGTACATATCCCATCAATGTATGTACCGCATGTGTGCGTTTTGTTCTCAGATTCCTTTACTTCTCATCCCTGTTTTGTTCCATTATTGTATGCTGAACAACTGTTCAATAAAGAAAATATCTTTAAAACTGCCATCAAGGAGTTTTTGGACATCTGCGCTCACAGGGTAAAGCCGCCACCCCAAGATGCGAGGACCTGGAGAACTGCTCTTAGCAGTCCAACCTCAATGTTAGAATTTGAAGAGGGGACGGAGGGCACAGATCTGGAGGCCTTTATGGTTGGCTTGTTTTCATCTCTTATAGGGGAGGATCACACAGAGGCAATTATACCTTATTTCTCTTATGTTCATCATACTTAACGATCAACTACATTTTAATAAGCAACTCTTTAGGGTCATTGGTAGAGGAGGCTACTATTCAGTCCGGAGTGGTATCAGATCACGACTTAGTGAGCTGAACTTCAGTCTGAGATTGTACAAGGGAGAACTCTAACCTTAGCAATACAGCAGAAGTGGTAGTAATCTGGACATGGGAGGCCATTAAAGGTGTCACTGTGAGTAGGTGCATAGGGATAATGGTGGGATTGACAAACCGTGCAAAACACTTGTAGAGTGCTGATGAACAAGTGTATAGGATTAACTTCATTCTACTACTCCCATGATCTGTGACAACTTTCAGGAGTAAGTTTAACTAAATAGCTCCTAAAAAGCCTGAGGTGGCAATCCTCCATCTTAAGTAGATGATCTGGGGACTAAGATGGTCTTAATGTAGCTCGCAAAGAGGCAGACACTGGAGGGAAGCCATTTCCCTGGATTCCTGTCACTCGACATCAAGCTGGACCTCAGACAAGGATAGATTATACGCATTCCATGACTGAGATCTCCTTTTACTCAGCAGACCTTCCTAAGACACTGGGCAGCTGATATCTTTAGACGAAACAACTAGGTGTGGGCGGAAAATCCGTTCCGCTCGCGGATTTTGCGGATTTTCGGGAAATTCGCAATCCGCGAGATTCGCGAATCTCCCGCAAAATCCGCAAATCCGCGAGCAGCGGATTTTGCTCGCACTGTTCGCGTGAGTTCGCGTGAGTTCGCGCCCCGCGAATAAGTGCAAAATTGCAGAAATACGATTTTAGCAAAACTGAAAGTAACTACTTACCAGGTTCAAAAGTTCAGGCTCATCATTAGTAGCCATTTCCTGTAGTGCTTCCTGAGGGGCCCCTCCAGAGTTCAGTTGCCAGTTGAAACTATTATGTGACCCTGCTCTGAACCTCAGAATAGTTACACATATGCCACAAAGGTCCTGAATTACAGCTAAGGGAGACAAGCAGGAGCCAGGCTGGAAGTTAAAATCCATTAATCAGCCCCTAATTCATTATTGTCAGTTGGGGCAGGGCAGGTGTTGTAACTAATTTTGCAACAATGAAAGCACTTAGCAAGTGCAAAAGATCACTAATCAGGGCGCACTAAGGAAGCAGGTGCCAGCTAAAAAAATATTCTGTGACACATTAATCAGCCCCAAATTAATTCAGGTCACTTGAGGCAGGGAAGGTGTGCTTTGCTTTGCCGAAAATAATGTACACTGGACAACCAGAGGGTGTGGTGATGAAACAGAGGGTGGCATGGGTGGGCCAGAGGGTGGCATGAGTAGTCAGAGAGTGGCAGTGGTGACAGAGAGTGGCAGTGATGAAGAAGAGTGTCCTAAACAGGCTGGACACGTAGAAACAACAAGTTCGCAAAACTTGCGACCCAACAGGTAAGTTCGCAAATTGCGAAATTGTAAAAACCCTCGCGAACTGGCAGAAACACGGGCGAACACAAAAAAAAAAAAATCCGCGGGAATTCGCGGATTTTGCGGATTGCGAATCCGCAAATCCGCAAAATTCGCGAACGCGAGATCCGCAAAATTCGCCCATGCTTAGAAACAACACAATTCACACCCAAACAAAACAATGAGCTAGAGGCTCTGATTACTTATGCAGAAGCAGCAGCTGCTGTAAAAGCTCCCAGGGTTATCAAGGACTTCTGATCAAATGGCTTCATTAGTGGCACTTAGAGAGCATTTTCAAGGAACATAACCCTTATATAAATTGCTATATATAACTCCTTAGCTGAAGAGGAAAGGATCATCCACTTGATAGAGGAAGCATTTATATCCCTTATCCCCAGCCTGGGAATGTCCCTACATGATGCACATCATACCTACCCAACACCCTAGTCAATCACTATGTAACATTGTTTACGAATAGTCTAGCATCCTCACTGGATTTTTTTGTTCCTGGAAATTGTCCTCCCAGACATTCAGGTTTTGTCATGGGCCAACAGTTTCCTGATAATATAAAACACAGTGTCTACCTAGTCGTGACGGTCAAGAGGAAATCCATCTTTGCCCTATCTGTTCCATAAACACCGGTAATGTTTTTGACCGGGAGGAGGGATGCTTTCTAATAAAAATCCAACGGAAATTGGTAATGCTGCTTACTATGCTCTAACCTCTAAAATGGGCTTAACCAGCAGGTGTTCTTACCCCTTTGAGTTGTGTATAGCGACTCAGTGGAGCTGCCCCCACTTCTATTTGCCCTTAGCATTAAACCATTTGAGACTCTAATAAGCAACAACAACCTCTATTGAGTGTATCCAGGTTGGTCCAGGCATTCATTACATTTCTTTATTTGTGGACAAAGCCTCTTTTGAGAGGTCCCTGCCTAGGCTGGTGACACAATTGGGAGGTTCTGAGAAGGTTTATAGGCTATCTAAATCTTGGAACCCTAATCTGACTGTGTCCCAAAAGAGGGCATAATTATAGACAGTACTAACAGAATTCTATTAGAATGCAAAAAGCTATTGTTTACCTGATGATGAACATTACAGAAAGCCAGTGGCGTTTCCTCTGGAAAGGCAGAGAAGCGTCGCCCCACTGTCTCAGAGCCATTGTTTTACTTTTCAGCTGCTGGCTGAGCCAGCGTGTGTAGGGAGGTCTGGGCCAGGCCAACGGAGGGAGCAGGAATGGAGTGCTATGTGCAGTTCTAAGTGCGCATGTCTGTTTGTCCAGCCATCTTAGACCGGCCAAACAGACATGCACACTTAGGTTTCTCTAACCCGGCTGTATTTTAAAGCCGGATGGAGAAATGGCACAGACTCCCTGTGTCTGAGCAGAGCGTCAAACTATCCCACTCAGGCCAAACCGGGCGCTGCTCTCACAGTATGAGAGCAGTGTCTGGATTGGATGGGGAATCTGTCAAAGGGACTGCTGGGAGCAGAGGAGAACGGTGGAGCACCAGAGCACGAGACAGCTGCAGGATCAGTTAAGTTTCTTTTTTTTTTTTTTTTACTTTTTTGTAGTTTCCCAAGGGACCCCTTCCACTTTGTGAATGTCAGAAAAAAATGGTTAGGTGCAGGCAGTGGTGCATAGAACCACTGCCTGCTCCTAAAAAATGTTTGTAAAATTCTTTGTCTTTTTTTTACCAAACTTATATTTTCCTTTTTGGAAAATGGGCTGCCTTAAATAAAATAAAATAAACAGATCGCTTGATTTAAAAGCCATCACAGACATGGTGGTCGGCTGATGCCAGATGGCCACCATTTCTGTGACTCTCACCAATCATAATGGGTCCCAATTTGCTCCCTACATCATGCATAATAATGATGTGGGTCAAATTGCGACCCACTGAACCAGTATTTTGTAAATAAGCCTATTATTACATAAAGTGGTTCACAAAATACCAATGCATTCTGCAAAAGTCGGTGTGCAAAATGCACCACTTCTATAAAAACCCATTTTAATAGATGTCAAATAAGAAATTGCAAATCGTTATTTGATGCAATTTATGATTTCTTAATTGGAAATCTTTGTACGTTAGGCCCAGAGTGGACTTGTCCTTCCTAGAAACAGGCAATCTTGGAAATAATTCTGAGCGAGCCGTAGTTCTAATCTGGGCCAGTTTTGGGATTGTCCGTGGAATGGGATAACATAGTAGGAGGGGAAATGTTGTGATAGGTATAGGAGAACCTATGGTGTGATTTAAGAAAGGGCTCTTCTAGACTCCATAGGAGAGATGCTCATTAAAAAGTGATGTTTGATTCCTATCTCCAGCTGACGAACAAACTCCACCAATTTTAACTGAATGTTTGTCCACTGTGCTGGGAGGATGTGGGGTTGTGGGTGACTTCTATCACATATGGTATGATTTTTCCCATATTAAACTTTATTGGGAGGAACTTTTAGCCGCGTTGAAGGGCAACCTGGGATGTCCAACAGCAACTGCTATCTTTCATATTGTTAAGCTTGCGCTCCCCCCTGCTAAGACGCCAAAGAAGGACTTTTGAGGTGATATCATTTGAGGAAAGTGAAAGTTATCTTGGGCATCCAGTCGAAGTGAAAGAGTGCCCCTGTAACTTACTTGAACAAAAGATATGACAGTGGAACCCTCAAAACTACAGCACCTGACCTGCTATCCCTCTAGTGTTTTTACCCCTCTATTTTTCTTAGGGTTTGTGTGCACACAGAAACGAACCCACCATCACAGTGCAAATCCTCATGGGATCATAACGGTTTAAAGCAAAAGCACAGGTGCATCACAGATAGTTTACAAACTTTAAGAGAACAGAAGTATAATCTGTATTTAAGAATTCTATTTATTCCAATTTTCTGTGGTCATAAGTGTCAGTTATTTCACAGTGATCCAGCTGACGCGTTTTGTCCTACTGGAGGACTTCTTCAGGGTGCTGGTGACTTAAAAAGATCAATCACCACAGGAAGGAATAATCAAAACGATAACCTGAGCAACTGCCTATAAACTTTTCCCTATCTAGGTCATCATCATCCGATATGCTCAGTATCAAAATATTAAGCCAGCATTCCTCACGGTCAAGGATGTTAACCCCTTGGCTGCTGGGGTAATTTTCCTGCTGTTCTGGGGGGCGGGGGGCGCTCACAACGTCCCGGTGCTGATGACAAGCTCAGCTCGTAATGAGCTACAGTTCTCCTGTGCTCATGACGAGCTGAGCTCGTCATGGCCACACCCGTTTCAATAGAACGTTCAGCACAGCACGAGAATTATCCCAGCGTGCAAACGTTCTAATGGCCATGATGAGCTCAGCTCGTCATCAGCAAGGGAGCACCGTGGCTGATGACGAGCTCAGCTCGTCCTCAGCACACAAGGGGCTAGAAGAGTATAGACAACAAGGTTGTCATTGGAATAGATGACAGGACACTGTTGGTTACGCCAAATGATGTGAATACAAGCAGGAATAACACCTGGTACGGTCGATAATGTATTTACGAGTCAATCAATCCATAATACAGATGAAATTCCAAAAACCACAGCGTGCATATAGGCTGAGATCTTACAAGCCTACTGATAGATGCCCAGTCCAGGCTTATGAGTACTATATCATCATCCCCTAAGTCATATGTTGCAATCCCAAGCCTTGTCAGTCTCAATGCAAAATATATGTGCAAGAGTAGGAGTCGACAGCCGATATTAGACTGAGAAAAGGTTTCCAAAACGCCAAACGTCACGGCAGAAAGGACGAGAGCCCCTGTAACTTAGTATTTCAAGGCAAAGTCGGACCATAATGACATTTCTCCATGCAGGTACCACTCGCGCAACAGCCTCCTATAGTCAGTCAGTCAGTCAGTCAGTCAGTATTTCTTTATTCAGCATTATACAAAACACCATAAAAGTACAGTTAAAAATGCTAACAATACACATATACTTATTATCTATACAAAAGAGTAAAAAAGAGAAAGAGGGTACAGAGGCAGTCATTTCAATTCATTACAGTTCACTATTCCCTGTCTAAGCTCCACTCCTTTCCACAGATCCTCTTGTCTCTCTTAGTTCAGTAGTAAACTTCTTCTTCACACTAGCCTTGTTCCGGCCTACACCTCCCGTCGGGTTTGAGAAGAGATCTTTACAGCCAATCTTTTCAAAAATAATCTTGAGAGACTACAGCCATGGAATGTCCATTCCCCTGTCCCTGCCAAGGCAATCCGTAATGATTTGCCTGGTCAACTTTGCCTCTGGGTTATCCCAGATCTTTAGCCATTTTAACAGAGGTCTGACCTGGATCCTGTCCTCTATAAAGGCCCCACCCAGCTCTTCATGGACAATGTAAGCAGGGACACCCTTTGGGACCTTAAGGAGCCTTCTCATGTATTTATTCTCCTCTACCTGCAGTTTGTCAGAGTTGGCGAAACTCCAGAGTTCCGCGCCGTACGCCTTAGAATAGCAGATAAAGTTATATAAGTTCATCATTTGCTCCGGGAACCACCGTCCCAGTCTGCGACCAAAATTAATAATTGCCCCGTGCTAGACACTAGCCTGTTACAACGCTCCTCGAGTAATTCTTTAATTGTCCATCAAATAAAATGCCCACGTACGAGAAGGAGTGCTCCTTCTCTAATTTGTGTTTGTCTATTCTGTAATTAAAACATTTCCTCGGTTTTATCCCTGCTTCCATTACATACGACTTGGTTAAGTTGGCAGATAAGTCTAAATTTTTCATGAAGTCCACGAAGCCATCTATAAATGTCTGTAGTCCCCGTGGAGTATGTGCCAACAGTACCGCGTCGTCAGCGTAGAGTAAGACAGGGATAGCTCTTCTGCCTACTCTTGGTGAATCCACATTTAGGCTTAATAAAGCATGTTCTAAATCATTTATATATAAGGAAAACAGGAATGGTGCCAAAATACACCCTTGTCGCACCACACTGGTACAAATAAAGGGGTCAGTGCATCCGCTCTCCAAGTTATACCTTACGTTGGCTGTTGTATTCCAATGTAGGGCTTATAAGATCTTAATGAGGTCCTGATCCACCCCTAAATTACTCAATTGGTCCCACAGCTTCTCCCTATTAACACAGTCAAATGCTGCGGTGAGTTCCATAAAGGCTAAATAGACCGATTCAGTACTGGCGATGGCATATTTAGCCACCAGTAGGTATACATTTAAACATTGATCTGTGGTTGATCTTTTAGCCCTAAATCTGTGCTGGACATCAGTAATAATATGTTGATCTTCAGCCCAATTCATCAAACGATTTAAAACAACACGTCCCAGGACTTTGGCCATGACGTCTATAAGGGAGATTGGGTGGTAACATTGGGGATTGTCTCTATTCCCCTTTTTAAAAATAGGCACTATTGTGGCAGAGGACCAGGAGCGGGGAAGCCCCGTGGCTATAGCAGCGTTTAATATTCTTGTGAAAATTGGGGCCCACAGATCCACCTTACTAGGGTAGAGGTCCAGCGGAATCCCATCCGGTCCCGGTGCCTCATTTTTAGTAAGGCCCTGGATACCTGCAATAATCTCTTCTAGGGAGAATTCAAATGTTACATTCCACCTCCCCATTTCATCGCCATTGTCCAGTAGCTCCCTATTCCTCCTATTATAGAGCCCTCTAAAGTGCTCCACCCACTGTTCCGGAAGAACATTAGATCCTATATGTGGACTATTTACATCTTGGAAACAGGGATTATTAATTATTTTCCAAAATGTGGTTATGTCCTTCCTTTCCGCAGCTCCTCTCAGGTCCTCCCAGGTTTGAATTTGGAGGGCCTTCTTCCGTCGATTTAATTCCTGTTTATAATTTAGCCTGCATTGCACCACCCTTTGTTTGTCCCTTGGGGTAAATCTTAATGCGGCTCTCAGCTTTTTCTGTGCGTGAGAGCATGCTCTGTCGAACCACCTAGGATCCTTTTTAAGCTTAACCTGTCCAGTTGTTTTTAGAAGGCCGTCTACTAGGCGACCCATTTCTTCAAATAAAACTACTAGGCAAGACCGTTCCACTGATAGGTCTAGACATTTCTCTAAAAACAATCCGCCCTCTTTTACTAGGGATCTATAAAAATCTTCCCCATTAACTCTTGCTTATTTCAAGCGCCTGCCCTGATCAGTGATCTTTTCTGAATTTGGCCCCACCCCCCTCTTGGCCGTCCTACTTGCATTTGACGCTAATAGAGACAAAACTAAGGGGTTGTGATCACTAAAGCCGCTCAATTCTATTAAGAAACCCCATACCATTTTCTTTAACAGATGGGACACTCCAATAAAGTCAATGAAGGGGCT
Organism: Lissotriton vulgaris; assembly: GCF_964263255.1. NCBI lineage: Eukaryota > Metazoa > Chordata > Amphibia > Caudata > Salamandridae > Lissotriton > Lissotriton vulgaris. Next base: position 1,689,585,170 of record NC_141695.1, read on the forward strand.
ACAACTCCTTCCTTTAAAAGTGGGAATAACCCGCTTATTAGGATCAACAACCAATAAATCCATTGTATGTTCGAGCATATGATTATTCATCAGCCTACTCAATTCCCTGCCCTCCAATGTGTGCTCAAAATGCGGTCCCTCCTCAAAGTTACAGGAGGTCCAGTCTTCTTTAATGGCTAGCAAATTTGGGCACAAGTGGCAAATAAAGTCCCCCGCGACTAAAAGCATAGGTACCTTTGTACCCTGCTTCTGCTCATTCCGGCGACTTAATCTTTCATCAAGCTCTCTTGCTCTGGAGCCTCCTGAATTATAGAAATTCACCAGGTTTATGTTGAGACCCCTGTTTTTAAACCATAGGCCTATCAGATCTTCTGAATATCCATTTTAAGTCAACCCAACTCCCTCCCAGACATACATCTACAAATATTAAGAGGCCTCCCCTCGCTCTTCCGGACATGGACTTACTTGCCTGTATCCCAAACGATTTGTACCCGACTAGATGAAAATTGGTGTGGTCTACTTCCCAGTCCCAGGTTTCCTGTAAGCATATTATTTTAAACTTACTGATATATTCCAACCACTCCTGATTCTGAAATTTAGATGCCAGGCCAGCAACGTTCCAGGATACTAGTTCAATTGTGCTCCCTAATATGTCTACATCGGGGCAAAGGCCTGTAATGAAATTATCAGTACCTTGGTGTGCCTCAATTCTGGGAATTCTTATTTGGCAGGGGGCGAGCTGATGTATATTCAAAGTGGCTTTTCTTGCCTGCTCCTCCGCCTGTGGCTTTGAGATGGACAAGACCGCAGTCGGGGCATCATCATGTCCTGTTTCCTCTCCCTGTAGTCAGTCCACTTAGCTGAGGTGTCTACCCCATAGGAGTGGAGCATATCTGTTGTTCAAAGGGATTGCCGGCCCAACCCCCCCTCCCCCCTTGTTGTTGTTACCTGTTGATGGTATGTGTTTCCCCCCACCTGATACTCCAACAAAGGCTCATTCCTCGCCCCTTCAAACCCCCCTCTTGACCTACTTGGTTTGCCAAAACTGGCCCAATGTCCACCAGAACACTCAAAATTGGATATATGATCTGGTAAAGTATAGAAATATCTTAAGTTCCGGGCCTGGACAAAAGATCGTTAATATGTCCAGGGGCCCCAGCAGACATGATCCACCACCCTAGGGTCGTTAAAATTAATGACGACACAGTCTCCTGCTATATTTTTCCTCCTACCTCCTACCCAATTAACTCTCCTTACTGAGAGGATTTTACACCTTACATCTTGGGGCAATGGTCCATTCAAATTCAGCCAATGTGTTGTCTTGTTTTTTAATTGGTCATAAGATTCAGTTTTACCGTCTTCCAGTTCTGGAACACCGGTCAAGACATCAACGTAAGGTGTACAGTCGGGGGGTAGGTCTAGATAGGGAGGCAGATTCTTTGCCTCATTCTTGTCCTTGTCCTTACTATAAGTTATTCCCTGTACGTTTGACGGGACTGCAATTCCTCCACTCGCTGAACCTCCCTTTAAATTGTCTGAGCCTGTGGGGTAGGCAGCCAAGCCCATGGTTGATGCTACTATGAGACTAGGACAGGCAGCATGGTCCCCTACTGACTTGGTATACAGCCACCATTTACTGCTTTCTTCTCAATACCTCCCAAAGTGGACGCTAATAGACCCTCCAATTTCTCAAGTCTATTTTCTATTAATGAGAGTCTGTCCATTAGCGGCTCCAAGGACGATGAGATGAGGGCGCCTATTTTATGAAAATGCACCTCTTCCGGCTCCACTAGATCAATTGTATTGTCATTCGTGCTGGTGGCAGTTACTGCAGACACGATTTCATGTGGGACTTCGATAATTGGTGTGTTCGTATGTGACAGCACACTCTGTTTACTTGGCTTGAGGGTCTTGGATTTCTTTCCCTTTTGCTGAATGCCTCCTCGCGTGCCTCCTCTTTTTCTCTTGCCACCCCCTCCCTGTGTAGAGTCCATAGATTGGGAAAGCTCTTTATGGACTTCTGCCGCGTGCACAATTGTACTCTTTGTTTGATCCGCCATTGTTCTGCCTATCGGTGTGGGGGGATTCAAAGAATCTCCTTCATTATTAGGTGGGGGTGGAATCGGGATTTGCTGTAAGTTTGCAGTCTCCAACTGGGGGTCCAATGTAATAACAGGCTGGCACAGTCTTTCCGGGGAGTGCACATTAACTATGTCCCTAGAGATGAGCGTTTTGCAAACACCGGGTCCATGGAAAGGCGTTGTTCCGTAATGGCAATCTCGTGCGCAAGCAAAGATGTGGCCCTGGTTATAAACTGGTCAAGGGTTCCTGCCACATACCCAATTCCCGCACCTTTCCTCCCTCTTCCTTCGCGTGCTGTCATGTTAAATTGATTCAGTTACTGTTATTGAGGGACGAGGTTGTTACAATCGACTCAAATGTTAATCTTAAGGACTACTTACTAAAAAAAAATTCCACCGTTGTGATCCAGGACCTTAGATCTTAAAGGGATGGCCCAGCCCAGCCTCTCCCTGTCTCGAACAGGCTCAAACGGGCCCGCCCTTGGCCCGGGCTTCGCCCGGCGCAAGTCCCGGACAGTGGGTGCCGCGAGGCGTTTAGTAGCGGCTGGTGGGAGGGGCTGATGGGCTTCAGGTGTGGCAGCAAAAGTGTCCCCTGGGATCCGAAGTCCCTGTTTGTGCGGCAAGTCTCCCTCACGCGCCACCGGCAATGCGGCACCCTATAGTCGTTTCGCCACTGCTGGCTCTCACCGCACAAACACCTTTATCGAGCCTGAGGCACCGCATTGTCCATGGCGGCCATCTTGTATTTCCTGACGCTTCTCAACTCAATCGAGCCAGTGCGCTGAATTGTGGGGTGAATTCCTTGTGCATGACAGCTTCTTTCTATCGCTGCATGCAGGAGAACACTACATTGTACTCTTCATGCAATGGAATTATGAATTTATTATAGTGTATCATCGTCTGTAATTTAAAAGAAAGATACACTATGGCAATTACAGGTATTTGAAGGTTTTATTCCTGCTCTCTTCCTAAACCAAGATTGCCAAACCTATTCCAAGAATACCTCACATCCTGTTTGGCCCTGTAAATGGGGCGTCAATTTGGAATCCAGATGTTTCACAATTGTTCTTGCTTGCTTGCTCGCTCACTGGATTTTCCGACTTTTCCTGTTCCTGCTTGTTGTTCTTGCCTTCACCTTGCTGCTTGGCCTGGACAGCAGGAAGGTTTGTTCTAGTCTCCAGTTTTTCCCCTCCTGCTGGACATTACTTTCTGGAGCACGCCTAGACTTCCAGTTGAATCAGGCATTTTGGTTTGTTTCCTGGAATTGCAGGTCATTCCTACGTACGAAGACAACCCTACAACTTGAACCAGAAGACCTGCTCTTTACAGCCCCTGCTTTGGCACTGTACTACATATGTTTCTGGGAAATGGGGGGTATGAAAAGATTATGACGTGTTGATCAATCAGTACAATGATTTAAAGTCGACATGAGGCTCATTTCTGAACTGTATTTCGTCTTGTCTACATAGCGACTCCGGCTCAAACATATTAAAAGCTCAGAATTTGTTTGCACAGAAAGATAGTACATGGTGGGGTGGTCTTTACAATTGCACTCCTCTGCTTAGGTAGCTGTTGGGGTTTAGACCACATCATTGGTAGCATTTTGGATTGCTTTCCTCCTATGTCAGCCTTTACTTGGAGATATCGGGGGTGGAGGGGTTTGCCATTCAAAGGGTGAAAGAATTTCAGGGAATTTGTTGTTGCTGGGTGAAACTATGCAGTCAATCTTTATGCTTATATACTGAATGCCATCAATTATGTATTACATGTTGAAAATCAATAAAAAAGGAAATTATCAAAAAAGACAAAGTTTTAGCATGCAGTGGTATTCTGTGGTGCAGGTTTTCTGTCAAAATAAGGTCCTGGTAAGAAGGGATTGTACCTGAGGGGTCCTCAAAATCTAGCTGTCCTTGTATAAATGTAGATAGTTTAACTCATCTTGTTTTGGTGGTTTGTGATCAATAGTTTTTTTTTATCTGGTTGAGCAATAGCATTTCAAATATGTAAATTAATAAACAAGGTGCCTGTTTCCTAGATTGTGACCAAAAAGTTGTGAACAAGAAGAGCTTGATGCAGTTTGCCTGCCACATTGCAGAGGGTATGGCTTATCTGGAGGAGGGAAACATCATCCACCGAGACTTGGCAGCCAGAAATATCCTTCTGGGACATGACCTGGTCTGCAAAATCGCTGACTTTGGGTTGGCAAGGCTCTTGAAGGTGAGTCTCACAAATGTCTCCTCCAACATTCTAGATTCTCTAACATGCGTCACTCTGCTCACCACAATTGCATTTGGTACATCATGAAGAAATACATGGCTGAGAGATATAAATCAACACGTTAAGTAGTCAAAGCATTAGCTGAGGGATTGGGAAGGTGATGATCTCTGGAGTGAAGTCAGAAATAGATATCGAAGTTATGCAGGAATTTAGGAGATGAGTCATTGGAGTCCTCGCCGGAAACCATGATAATCCAGACTGGGAACAAAATTATATTTTGTGCTTGAAATGAGATTAGAATCCACACTGGAAAGGAGATTCATAAACTAAACCTTGGGTCTTAGGTGAGTGAGCTGCATGCACCAGCAAAGGTTAGACGGCTTGCAATCAAAGTCCGAAGGTCACTGAATTCAATAAAAGTTAATTATACAGAGGGCAACATACATCAGCATTATTATCCGATGGTCACATCATTACAGGGCTAGATGGCAATGTTATAACTGTTAGTCACTGAGGGATTTCACCTGGAGACCAGGACAAAAGGAATAATTGTTTGAAAATATCTGGTTATTTACTGTCTGTTTTCTTCCACTGTGTCCCAGGATGACATTTACAATCCAAGCTCCAACACCAAGATTCCAGTGAAGTGGACTGCTCCGGAAGCGGCCAACTTTCACAACTACTCCTTGAAATCAGATGTGTGGTCCTATGGCGTCCTGCTCTACGAGGTCTTCTCTTATGGGGGGCAGCCCTACAAAGGTGAAGCAGTGTACTTCATTCTCAGCCTAAAGTTGAGGAATTCAATGTCTATTATGTTGATAGAAAGGAAACAACTGGGATCCCTTTGGAAAATCGCCAGTCACCAGGATTGCTGCTATGCAAGTTATAAACAAGCATTTACAATGCAATAGGTCTCGCATTTGAAAGAGTTTAAGCTATTGGCATTGTAAATAACAATGCCTTTTATTTTTCTGTTAACCCCTTCACTGCGGGGCTAATTTCCCCGCGGTGGGGGGGGCCGCGCACGGCGCCGCTGTGCTCATGACGAGCCCAGGCTCGTCATGCAGCACGGTGCTCGTGTGCTCATGACGAGCCTGGGCTCGTCATGAGCCCGCCTGCGCAATGGAACGCTCAGCACAGCAGGGGAATTATCCCCGCGTGTGAGCGTTCCACGGCTCATGACGAGCCCAGGCTCGTCATGAGCACACGAGCACCGTGCTGCATGACGAGCCTAGGCTCGTCATGAGCACTGAAGGGGTTAAGGAAAACAAAAAATATAGTTTGGAAGGTTCCCCTGGTTCAATTCACAGGGAGGGGAGCAAGTACAGAGAAAAAATATCGTGAGACCCTGTGGTATGTTATTGGTCAATTAAGTAGGACCAATGTATTTGCTATATGTAGGAACTGTGTAGTGTATGGAGGGTGGGGGGGGACTGATTCCTAATTGGATTTTATGTAAAGTACATCTAACATTAGTACTAATGGGTGACACAGGAAAAAAGTTAGAACTAGGGTATATATAAAAAAATATAGTGCAATTTAATTAGGTACCTCCCTATTCAGGGTTACACTCTAAGTTAAAAACATTAAAAGCAATACATTTCATCATAAGAAAACAATTTACTTAATCATAAAACAGTCAAAAAACAAAAGTCTGACGCGGCGTTTCGGTGGTTGTTAAATGGTTGCACCTTCTTCAGGACGTTTTGACTAGGGTAACATCAAGTCTTAAGATTGAAGACTTTATTGACGACAAGACTTTCCTTTTTAGTATTGTCTTGATTTGTCGAGGATCTTTAAGGTGAAGCAAGGCCTTGTTGGGGTTTCTTTCTTATATCGGCACAGAGGAGCCACCGTTATTTTATATCGTGGTTGTTGTCCAGTTTAACATTATGGACTCCTTCTTTACATTGGAATCACAGAAAAGAAGAACTTTTCATCTATTCTGTTCTGTCTGCGGTGGGAATATCGCAGGATATATATTAGGGAGACGATCTCTCTTTTGTGAAAGCCTCGTTAGCGTGATACGGCCTCCCTGCTCCTCTGTGTCCGGGTTACCCCATGAAAACCCGGACACAGAGGAGCAAGGAGGCCGTATCACGCTAACGAGGCTTTCACAAAAGAGAGATCGTCTCCCTAATATTCATCCTGCGATATTCCCACCGCAGACAGAACAGAATAGATGAAAAGTTCTTCTTTTCTGTGATTCCAATGTAAAGAAGGAGTCCATAATGTTAAACTGGACAACAACCACGATATAAAATAACGGTGGCTCCTCTGTGCCGATATAAGAAAGAAAGAAACCCCAACAAGGCCTTGCTTCACCTTAAAGATCCTCGACAAATCAAGACAATACTAAAAAGGAAAGTCTTGTCGTCAATGAAGTCTTCAATCTTAAGACTTGATGTTACCCTAGTCAAAACGTCCTGAAGAAGGTGCAACCATTTAACAACCACTGAAACGCCGCGTCGGACTTTTGTTTTTTGACTGTTTTATGATTAAGTAAATTGTTTTCTTCTGATGAAATGTATTGCTTTTAATGTTTTTAACTTAGAGTGTAACCCTGAATAGGGAGGTACCTAAATAAATTGCACTATATTTTTTTATATATACCCTAGTTCTAACTTTTTTCCTGTGTCACCCATTGGTACTAATGTTAGATGTACTTTACATAAAATCCAATTAGGAATCAGTCCCCCCCCACCCTCCATACACTACACAGTTAAGGAAAACAACACATAAATAAAAGGCATTGTCATTTACAATGCAAATAGGTAAAACTCTCGCAAATGACCCAAAGGCACGGGTTTGGAGATGTGTGCAGAAGACACTACAATTGAAAGAAGTATTGCATACACACATGGGTTGTGATTGAGGAGGCAGTAGAATAGGGAGTTGCATAGAAGGATGCAACAGGGACTATAACAAGCAATTAGACCAAATTCAATGAGTGTGTGTGTTTTAGTACATTTTGGGGTCTGAGTGATGAGACATTGTAATGTTAAAGATTAGCCATTTTAAGGCTATGTGCTGGTCAAACAAAATGCAAGGTCAAAAGCGATCTGTGGCTCTAAGCATGGAGGACGCAAATATGAATTTAGTATTCCCTTTATTTATGTATCACCTGCTTCTCCCTCATATAAAAAAAGGCATCTTCTTTTCGTGAAATCTGCATGTTTCCTATGTATATCAAATCGTATTCACTCTAATGTAAATGAAGTGCGTGTCTTGTGCGCTTTTAGGAAGTGCATTTCTGTCACTAAGAGCTGATCTCTACAATTTATGTCTAAACATTACTAATATATATTCTCCTGAAAACAAAGTGCTTTACCCATGTATTTAGCACGCTTCCCTAGATAAACATAAACTATGCTAAACCCACTTATGTACACAATATTTGAAATCCTCCTGTTTACAGCCTGTGTGTTGCTTTCGGCACTGTCCTCCATGTTGTGCATTTTTCACTGTGACTCCGACTCACTTCGTTCGCCAGCTTGTGGTGCAGGCTCTCCCAGTACGCGAGGGCATTCTTATGGCACACAGCACCGAAGCATGTAGCACCACAAACTCGCTGAACTCTATCTCTGGGCTGAGAGAAGCTTTCAAAACTTGTGTGCAAGCAGAGAAAGAACTGGGGTAGCTCACACAGTGAAAACAGAAAAGGGACTACAAGTCGTAGCAAACGAAAACATACTATTAGAAAAAGCCAATAAATAAAATAATAAAAAAATAAAAATAGGCAGGCAATAGCTATTTAAAAAAAATAATACAGAAGGAAGCGCAACAACATTGAAGAAGAAAAAAAAACACTGGCGGGCCAAAAGAAAACTGCTGCAGGGGCTGTGTGCACTTGGAAGGGGGAGAGGGGGGTCTTAAACTGTTAAGCAGATGCGAAGTTTGGTGCTATGCCCATAAATATGATTGTGGTAAACAAAACAATACACTACTGTGAACTATTCATAATAGTTTATTGGGGGATTGTATACCTTCACATGTTTCTTTGAGACAGCAATAAACAAGGGGTACCTTTCCTTCACACATTAAGGTCCTGCAAGGGTCACTTTCTGCACTTTCATATATGTTGTGTATTTTTTGCTGTGACTCCGACTCACCTCGTTCGCCAGTTTGTGGTGCAGGCTCTCCCAGTAGAGCGAAGGCATTATCATGGCACGGAGGCATGCAGCTCCATCTCTGCGCTGCAAGAAGTTTTACAAACTGAGGAAGTACGAGGGCGTGTGTGCTGGCAGAGAAAGACCTAAGGGGGGCACAGCCAGAGAAAACAGAAAAGGGACAACAATTTCATAGCAAACAAGGCGACCCCCGAGGTCCAACAGACCCTGCAGGGTGAGGAGGGAGTGCCTCTGGAGGTACCAGCATCTTCGGGCCCAGGAGCAGCTGCAGCCCCTGCCAGGGACCCGGAGGTGAATAGGAGGGCACAGTGGACTCAGGCATGAGCTGAGGGGAGTGCGCACCTGGCAGCGCAACACAGAGTGCTTGTGGCAAAATTGTATTTAAAAAAACAGAAAGAGTGCGGTGTCTGAAGCGGGCACCGCGCTCTAAATTATAGTAAAAAGACAATGTGGTATCCTTAAAGTGGGCGCCGTGCTCCGAAGTAAAGTGAACATAAATAAATGGAGCACAGTGTCCATAAAGCGGGCGCCCGCTCCGAAATAAACATACATTTTCAACATAAATCCCCAAAAACGCACGTCAGCCATTATGAGTATTGAAGGTACTGCATGTTAAACAGCTCTTATACAAATGGTAAAAAAAAGTACTTACTAAACATGCACCCCCCCTATAGATAGGAAATTCAGTCACGACAGCCGGCAAGCAGACGATCCAGTCTGGATGGGCTGGATGAAAAGGAGACGGGGTGTAAACAAAAAAGCCTCTGTTTTAATCGGAGGCCACTGTTTTATATAAACACGGACGCCAGTCAATGAAAATGAGGGGTGGGGCTTCAAGTCCCCATCTGAAATCTCCTTGATCACAATAGCCCTTGCAGAGCGAGCAGTGTATGCGCGCTGCAACGGTATGCAAGACCTAAAAAAGAGGGCAAGGGGATTCGGACAGAAGCGTAAGAGGATGGAAATGAGGAAAATAAACTGTAATATTTATTTCAGTTCGCTTAGATGTAGAAGACACTGTGTTTGCTTTGAGAGGCGCAAGGTATGTACATAATTCTAAAGAGAGTGCATGGTAGGCTCTTGCCCTGAGGACAAGCCCTGCTCCCAAATGCCTCCTCACCACTTCAGTTCCCTTAATTATTCCAGCATGGGATGAATAGATAGGAGAGGGCATAGTGGCCAAGATGTAAAGTAACTGAATCTACTACAGTAAGTAATATGTTCCTAAGTGTACATTTTGTTATATGCCACTAAAAAGGAACTATATGATGATACCAAAACATAGTTTTCTTGTCCATGAAATTACAGCTACTTAGAATACAACCAGTGAGAACACTACTCCACGGAATAAGCTAAGTGTAAGGTTAGTGTGGCACCGCCAGGCCCAACACTTAGTTTTAAAATGTAACCATACCCTAAACCCAAAAATCTAACTTGTACTTTAATTCTAAACAGTACCATAACCTGAAATCTTGCCTTAATCTTAACCCAAAACGTTATCCTAACCCTAGACTCAAAAGTAAATCAGAATCCTATCCCGAACCATAAGGCTTAGTTTACCACCTCACCCCATCCAAACTATAATCCTACTCTGTACCTTAAAACTAACACTGCCTTTTACACTAACCCTAACAATACTCCTTACGCTTATCCTACTACTTACCTCTCTTGATGTAGTATCATTCTAGCAGCATTATCAGTATTGGTAATTTTGATGAAGTGGCATCTATGTAACCGTAGATCAATGTAGTAAATTCTCAGTAGTGCACACCCTATTTTCTACTTTCTTTCTCAATTTGCATATGGATTCGCAAATCTCTTGCGAGAATGGCAGCCAGGACATCCTGAATTATCCAAGTCAGATGCTCCCCTAAACATGGGTTGGACACTGATGCCCCTTTTTTGTGTAGACAGCCAGAGCATAATGTAGTTTTCTAAAAATGCATATGGATTAGTTCAAGGAGGGCCCTTGGAGGTTAGATCAATAGGGCTACATGCCTGAGATGAGAACAAAGCAGCTTTGGCAATAAGGGGCCAATTATGAGTCTGGTAGAACTATATCCTCAGCCACCTCACCCGATTAGGAGTACACCACTTTCCGACTTGCAACCAACATTTCCCACTGAAATTCCTCCTGCTAAAGGCAAGAAGAATTTCTGCACGAAAACGGGCCATGGATCTGCAATGCACAAGTAGGAAATAGCCCAGTAAATGTAACCTCAGCAAATTCGCTTTTATTCCAGGTCCAAAAATGTATAATTGCTGCCGAAAAAGTGGTATTCCAAAGTCGGGTTTCCCTTGAAAATGGGGAAAGTTTGGGGGAGGTGGATGTAGTATAGGAGACACTAATGGCGCTCATCCAAATAGGTCTGTGTAGGTGGGTCCGACACTGGGGGTCTAGTATATCAACTCCTACCACAAGGGGGTAATTCCCCCGCAGTGCCGGGGGAGGGGGGCCACGCGCGGCGCTCGTGATGAGTCCAGCTCGTCATGCTGCACAGTGGCGCTGTGCTCATGACGAGCTGAGCTCGTCACGACTCCGCCCACTCCCATGGAACACCCGCACAGGAGGGGAATTAGCCCCACGTGGGTGTTCCGCGGCAGTTATGACAAGCTCAGCTCCACTGTGCATCGTGACGAGCTGAGCTCGTCATAAGCGTCGAAGGGGTTAAATAGGCATATTGATGTTGTTTATTCCCATACTCATAGGCTTGAGCGCAAATGTTGAAATGGCACTATCTGTAATCAGAGTTGTCCAATAACGCTGTTTTAACTGTTTCTATGCTGCTGAATAAGTGGTTAATAAAAATAATTAAAAAAGATGAATGTAGATTTGCATGGTTCAGAGGTGGAATTACCAGACAGAATCAGTGATTCAGGTGCCTTTAATTTCGGCACCCCTGCAACGTGCAGTTTGTAATCTGGGTCTACCTTCCTTAGTCGGGGTGTCTGCGGGGCGAAGTGTTCTTTATGATACAGCATGACACAATTTTGTAGGAAATAGAGGACGTTGGTGTCTCTTTCTCTTTTAAAGAACCACCAAATTAAAGTATTTCCAAGAAGTGAAACAGCTTTGTGAGATCTAAGTGAAAATTTTAGGCTCCATTAAAATCCTAATTACAGAGGTTTATGGTTGTATTTTAAGATTATTTTTTATAAAGAACAAAGAAAGACTTTCCCTACTTCACATGAAAATTGGTCAAAACGTTACACTGAAATGATAGCTCAGTCTATTGACAAATTTGGCGAATCTCCAGGATCACGCTGTCTTTGTTCCAATTTATTAGCTGTTGTTCAGTCTGTTTTCCATTTCACCAGCTTAACAACACTAGCGGCCAATGAGCGCTTGAGTTGATATGCCTTAAAATTTCTTACAGAATGTTCTAAACTGCCCTGTGCTGTACCTGTATTGTGGAGCAATCTTTTACTGCCGTTGTCTAAGTTGAGCATGTTGTGTGAGAGAAGCTTGTACTGCTGTTGCCAGTCATGTATCTGTTCATTGGGCGGGTAAAGAGGCTTGTACCGACTGCTGCACTGGTTGCAATCACCTGGAGAAGCTTGCATTCTCGATAGCCATACTGTACCAATTATGTGAATGAGAAGAAATGTCATAGCAAAAGCCAGTGTGGTAACTGTTGGAATGTAATGGGCAGTTTGCACTGCTGCTGCCCATGCTATACCCATTTTATCGTTCATTTACAGTATTTGTTCTTGTTACATCAACCAGAAACACTAAATCAACCTATTTTTCCCCTAACCTTGCCTAGGTTGGAACAATCGAGAAACTATTGAACAGATCTGCAATGGATACCGCCTGCCGCGCCCAGAGATCTGCCCTGTGGACGTGTACAGTATAATGCTGGAGTGCTGGCGGGACCTCGCCCACCTTAGGCCCACTTTTCGAGAACTAAAACAAAACCTAAACACTATCCTCCAGAACATGTAGTAGAAATCCTTGGTATTAAGAGACAGTGGAATGGAATGGAATATGAAAGGATTCTTCCTAACCAGATATTTTTTTTTTAAGTGATCTAAAGTTGCGTTTCAAATACATTGCACCAAACAATATAGGTTCTCTTTGATTGGACTACTAAGCCAATGATGCCGTCGGCAGCGAAAAGCTGCGTAGGATCAGTCGTGTCTGAACCGGATTTCAAGATGGTCGTCCCCAGCTATCTGCCTACAGATCAATTGTGTCCCTGGTAGTGCAGGGACAGGCACATGAGCAAAGAAGAATGAATTTTGTATTTGGTTGGCAGAGTCCTATGTCAACACCACCTTTCTGGAATTTGTAGGCTTTGACGCACAAGGACAGTGTGAGAAGCTTGCATTACTGGGGTGGAGTTCTGCCTCCGGTACCCTCAATCTGACATCACATGAATGCCTAGTGACTTAATTTATAATAAATACTGAGTAGGCTTCACAAACCAACTTATTATTAAAAGCTCTTACTGAATAATGCCTAGGTAAAGTGTACATGCTTGCTTCTCATCAATGCGTTCCAGCATCATATGTCTCTTGAGGACCTCACGTCACCCTGAGAACTATCCAAGGTAAACCTCAAACTGCTCAACCCCAGAATTAGCAACAAGAGTTTTAAGTAGTCTGTCTATAGCTCAAAGTCATCGGATACAATTGTCACTGTGTAGAGAAGACGGTGAACTGAATTCTTGCCAAGCGCTCTTCTAACAAGTCCTGGATTAAGTACTAACAGGATTGAGTTTCACCGGGTCTGGAACTCATTAACTGCTTGTCAAAATAGCACCATGGACTCAGTGGGATGCGAGTCCTCCCTCTTGCATCTGTCTGTGTCATATACAGCATCCTCCATTTACAGTATTCTGGGCAAGGAATGGATGAAGCCAGTTGAGAGGGGAAAGAACCAACCCTTGACAGAACTAGTTTTTGGATCAGAGGAGCCTTTGAAGCCAGATGGATAGGCTTCTGTGAACAATTGGGTCCAAAAAACATAAAGATGAAATCTTGAACTCTTAAAGAGAAGGTCCTGTGGCGAGACGCAAGGCCCTAGAGAAACCATATGCACTCCTTCAAACCACGGGAACGCTGCATTTCACCAAGCAGATCCTTGCAGTGGGAGGCTGAAGAAGGAAGAGGAGAAGAATCCGCATATTATATGCCAGAGTTTTATTCTTTATTCAGATGTTTCCTCTTATGGGAGATGATAGAGCCCTCATCTGTAGTGGTGAAAACTAAAATCAAAGTACTGTGCTAGCCGTGGGGTAAAACAAACAATAACATATCAGCTAGATTATCAATAATACTGTTTTATTGCAAGTTTATTTGTCTAAAGAAATGTATTAAAAATGTTTTTGAAGCAAATGGTGTGGTGGTTTATGGTACACAAGTGGACTAACTGATTCTTGTAGTAACAGAGTGGCAAATAAGGTGTTCCCACTCATTAGTTGGTCAAAGAAATTGAGGTGGGAGAAAGATTAAAAAAAAGAAACGTTGATCCAGTAATCTTGTTGTGGGCTTCTCCCTTGTATGAAGGCTTCTGAGGATTCTGAGTGCAAAGCAAATATCAGAATTAAGGGTTTGATTTAGAGTTTGTCTGACAGGTTACTCCATCACAAATAGCATTTGTAATAACTTGAACAAACTATCCATCACATTTGTGACATAGTACACAACCGCCAAACTTTAAATCTGGCCCTAAGTCCTGCAAGAGGATTAAAACTTAAAAACCTAAGATCTTTACTATCCTTATCTTTTAAGGTAGTAGTATTAGTGGGGTTCTTCTCTCTTGAGTTTCTCCAGGCTGGTAAGAGGATAGGGATATTAACAGAAATATCTACGTTAAGGTTCACCCGTGTCTTTCTTTCTTCTTTAGCGCGGTCTGGTTGGATACAATTGGTCAACGAATTATCGTTCACTATGTAAACATATGTGCCCTACTGTACACTAGTATGCAGCTGTTTAGCCATTACGAGTTCCAGGCTATGTACTCTGTAACTGGTGGTCCCATGGTGACTGACTATATGCTTAGCTCACCACGAAATATTTGTATCTCCGTCAGATCAATTAGCCAATTTATTTAACCAAAAGCACTGTAATACTTGTAACCCTACTCGTATATATTTATCCAAGGTGCATTGATGGAATCCTGTACTTCTACCCCTCTGTTCTGTTTCTTTTATTTATTTTGTTTCTGAAAAACCAATAAAGCTTTTGAAATCTAAAACCTTAGATCTGACTCCAATTTCAAATTGTAATATTTAGAAATATTGTTGGAAGAAAAAAAAAGAGAGAGCAGTGATACCGGGGGGCCTTACAATGTGAAAAAGCTAATCTGTCAGTTACATCCCTAAAACATAAAAAAAAAATATTGTAACAGAGTGTTTGCGTTACAACTGCTTTCCAGGATTCACTGCACCATTTTACAACAAAGTTATTAGGTCTCTGCTAGTCAGCTCATCCGCGGTCACAAAGAGACATGTTTTCAAATCTGTGGGCTTAGGCCCGCCCATTGCCTTACCATTTGCTCACTCCATTTTCGCTCGCATATCCTTTGTGTCAATTTGTCAAGAGCGTGAATGGTCATGCCTCTTCTTGTGTTTAGCCACTCTCGCCCCCCCCGAGAATGGACCAAGTAGGTGTGTCCATTCAACTTCTCCCATTTTAGGAGCTACTTTTTTTTCTTTGTGTTTGGACACTCCTCACGAATACTCCTGTTTTTACAAGCTCCGTCCCATCCACACAACCCTATTCTTCACAGTTCGGCTTTATTATTCACACCCTCATGCCATTTCTAATCCATTCTGTAATGGTGTTTCACTATTTAAATAAATGAAATAGCTATCTGAAATCCGCTTCACAAGCTTGGTCTATTCCAGAGTTCTTCAATCTGTGGGGCACGCCCCCCTGGGTGGGAACGACACCGCCTCAGGGGGGGCGCGCACTCCTCCGTAAATCTCACCTTTGTTCTCTACTGATTGAAGAAACAAACGGCAGAGTGGAGCTAGAGGGGCCCAAAGAAGGGGTGAAAACCATTAAAGACTCATTAACAAGAAAAAGGTATTTTAAAGACCTGTAAAATATTCGTGGCTGTGTGCACAGGAAGCTGTTTCATCCAGGCTGCCACACACTGGGTTTTATTGGGGGGGGGGGGAGGGGGGCGGGGGCATGGGGGGGGCTATCCTGGTTAATTCCTACAGCTGAAATGCTTTAGCTGCAGCTGCAGTGGGAGGCAAGGAGCCCCCTTTTCTAAAACTGAAAGCAGAGGAGACTCCTTGCCTCACACTGCAGATGAAATGAATGTCTGTTACTTGCTTTCAGTTTTAGCAGGGAAGGCTTCCTTCCTCTGTAGGTGAAGCATTTCAGCTCTAGGAATTTAACCCTGTCCAGGGAGGGACAGCTCTTCCCAGAAAGGCGACAATGTTGCTTTTTAAATTACGCTGGCAGGAGCGCAATGATCACAGGGCTAAAAGGGCTTTAAGTTGCCAAAAGACAAATCCCAGTCAGGTGTTTAAACAGCCTGCAAATTGCTTCTCTTGCCACTAAATATGAGATATAAAGAAGTATGTATTCATTTATGATGTGACTTTTCTGTCTTTATTCCCTTTTATTATCAGTCATTTCATTCAGGCAGTCCTAAAACACAATTTAAAGTGCTCTCTATTTATATTTGCTGTTCAGAGTAGCACAGATAAGTGCTGAAAATAGAGCTTTAGGTGACTGCTTATTTTTGTACCAACTGGGACATCAAAATAATGAGCTGACAACCCAAATCATAAAACTGGAAATTTGTTGCAAGATCAGCCCAGTATTTATTTCCTCCACCCTCGATCCCTGGTTAATGTCATAATTGCAATAGCAATAGTTTAACATATCTGAAACCCTGCGCTGTAGTCAATAGCATGCTGAGTTACTGCAAGTGTCAGGGAATGCACCCTGCATTCAGACAGCTTGCTCCTCATTCTCGCCCTTCACTTTCATGCTCACCCTGCACTCACAGCGATCACAATTCCCTCATACTGACCCCCATGCACTCACACCATTCACCCTGCACTCAGTGATCACTCTGCTCTCACAATGCACTTCTGCGGTTTTCCCTGTACCTCAACCTGTGGCCACACAAGCACACTACACACCCTGCACTCATGTGACACTTCACTCACCTGTCCCCCTCACTGCTCAATCTGCAATCTCACTTAAACAAGCCCATCCCTAACAATGCATTAATTAGTCCTACTCTGCACTAACATTCACACCCAAATTCATATGGTCACCTCAGTCACCCTGCAGTCACTCCACTTACCCTACTCTCACACTGTTGCATACCTCACTGTGCACTCACATGAGCACTCCTGCCACCCTCACAGCACAGAGGGTTAACGTGTCTGCTACAAAGAAGGTGTACCATGCAGATCAAAGAACTGAGGGGCATATGTTCAAGGGAGTTGCGGAGTGAGGCGTTAGCAGTCATGGGTTAAAGACTCTCTCCGCCACTTCAGAAACGGACGGCTGCACCATATTTACAACAATATGGTGCAGCCTTGCGTTTTCCATGCGCTGGCGCTACACTTAGCAGTATAGCGCCAATGCAGACACCATTGCGCCATAGTGCAAGGGTGTCTGTGTGCAGGGAAAATATTGCTTATGTTCAGGAGGGGGACCTTCCTGTACATAAACAATCTGTAAATGCCATTTGTCTCACTTCCATGTGTGCTGCTTAATGCAGCACACACAGAAATCAAAAATGAGGAGAAATAATGCATTTCTCCTAGTTTCTTCAGCTGAGGACCAGGTTTTCCCTGTTCTTAATTTTAACGCTGCCTCACTTTTACGCTGCCCTTGTAAATAGGGCGCAACATCAAAATCAGTGCCTGTTGCAGTGGAACGCCCACTGCCCATCCTTTCATGCTAAGCATAGTATGAAAGAGGGCCTTATTTACAAGGCAGCGTTAAGCCAAGTTCAGTGGCTTAACTCTGTCGTGTAAATACGGCAATGCCCCTATCACCACCACAACGTCTTAAAAAGTGACAGTGTGGTGTCTATAGGTGCTTGTACATATGCCCCCGAGTATGATGAAACTATGAGTAGCACTATAAAAAAATATATATGTTTTCCAGAAAGGTGCTATAGAGAGATGAGGTGCATTGTTGGTGAGTGGTAGTGAGGGAATTCATGGAGAAGCAGGAAACACTCATTGTTTTGAACATTATTTGCCGGATATGGCCAGGGATATGCAGGTGGCGGTCGATTATGTAGTGTACCAGATTCAAGAAATTTCTGTCAGGTGGTGGGGGGGCCCAACATTTAAAAAAATTCAGCTGGGGGGGGCTCAACCTTAAAAAGTTTGAAGACCTCTGGTCTATTCACATAGCTCTCTCTCTGCAGCTTCCAGACAGTCTGCCTGTTGGGACCTCCCTGCCAGTTCTCCTCCCATTTCCTCTCCCAGCAGCTTGTTAGTTGATCCTATGATAGTGCCCCTTCTCTCCCACTGCTCCGCATCCCTGGCAGTCTGTTGTCTTGCTGCCGTTCGGGGAGTATGATCTGTGCCCACAACCCCAACTAGAACTACTGCAGACAGAATCTTTTGAATGCCATTCCACGGAATGAAGCAGTGCGCTGTGATTTTTTTTAATGGCGCCCCCTCAGGAGAACAACACAACATCGCAACACTACATATAAATGTTTTATTTCAGCTGAATTTCGGCAGAAAAATGTAAGAGATATTTTATTTACTCGAACGAATGGGTTCTTGCATTTTGTGGACGATAGTCTTTTTAAATAGCAGGCTGCAACCAGCTGCCTGGGTACATTTCTGTCCTTCTTGACATATAAGATGACTTGTTGCTTTATTTTTGGCTTTTCTTTCTAACACTTGGTTTTGTTGGATGGATTAATTGATATTGTAAGTGATGTGACTACAATGATCTAGCCTATCTCACTGATTATTAGAGTAAGATAGTGCTCCTTCTCCTATTAGTTATGCAGCGTTCACAGACTGAAATGCAAGCCTGGCGGAAGAGAAAAGTCCTATTGTCCCAAATATTCAACCTCGTCGATTCCCTGTCCGAGTTTGTGGAAGGGAACGAGTCTTGTGAGGTTTAAATCTGGACCAACAAGCTTTCTGGGGTAGAGTGTTTGGTAAGGAATTTTGGGTCACCTGGTGCAAGCCGATGGCAAGGGGCGACTCTCCTATTCACAGGAGCTCCTGTGTTGGGCTTGGACCATGTTCCCAGAAAAACATCAGTCAAGGCCTCATTGAAAGGCAGGAGGGTTCCAAGGAGGTGACTCCCAGCTGCAGGAACAAGGACCAGATGTTCGCCTTGACCTCCACCGAAGACAGCTGAAGGTTTAGGACCTTGGCTGCCCTTCTCACCACCAGGGGCTCACTTTGCCATTGGATGCAAGCTAGCCTGGCTGATGAGGGGTATACCCCCAAAACCGGTCACAGGATGCTTGTTTCCGGTCCTGGAAATACATGGCTTGGCAGTTGGGGGTAAACTTTTACCATGAGGCACAGGGTCAAGGCTTATTTGCATACAGCTGTCTGAACAGGGGTGCCGTGGCGAAGGATTAGTTACTTACCTGTAATCCTGGTTCTCATCCAGGGGTATACTCATCAAAGTCATAATCTATGAATAATCCCCACCTATGTGTGGGATCCCGGCGCATATAGAAAATACATATAAATATATATGTATATGTAAGTGAAAACATATATTTGCAGCCTAAAACATTTACCAACTGGCAAAACTGCTGCAAAATGACATGAATTAGCATACACACAGTAGTACTCTCCCAACCCCTAAGGAAGAGAGCGAAAAAGCAGTAAACATTTGCATACAACAATGCTTTATTGCCATAGGAAACACCTGTAATTGCATGCATTTGCCGGTAGGCTTCAGTAGAGTATAAAGAAACAAAGAAAACTGACACCTTGCCTTTAACGCATTAGAGTAGGGGTACCGTGCCTTTAAGACCTGAAGGCGACCCCCTGCTTCCATGGTGCACAACAGGTGGCAGTTGGGTCAGTTCTTTCTGGAGGTGCATAACACCTGAGTAGATCCACAGTAACATCTCATAACTTTATGAACATGCTCGTCTGGGGAGTTGGGCGGGA
Source organism: Lissotriton vulgaris (assembly GCF_964263255.1). Classification (NCBI taxonomy): domain Eukaryota; kingdom Metazoa; phylum Chordata; class Amphibia; order Caudata; family Salamandridae; genus Lissotriton; species Lissotriton vulgaris. The sequence goes on from NC_141695.1 coordinate 1,689,604,691, forward strand.
GCTTATGACTTTGATGAGTATACCCCTGGATGAGAACTAGGATTACAGGTTAGTAACGAATCCTTCTCATCCAGGGGATACTCATCAATAGTCATAATCTATGAATAGATTAGCAAGCTGATACCCAAAGTCTCTCGGAAAAGCAAAAAAGTATACATAGAGACATTGAAAAATTTTACATTTCACATACAACTTTATGCAAATAAATTTCTGAGAGACCTGTCCCACTTGTGTTAGAATTAAAATAACAAGCATGAACATTACCTGCGCCATCTTGTCTGGCGAAAGTTCTTTCATTAACATAAGCCGCAGTCATTTTGATCAGCCGCAGTCATTTTGATCAACCGCAGCCATTTTGTATTCTGATGGTCACCTCTTTCTCACCCTGCCCTCACTAGCACCCATCTGGCCCTCTGACCAAACCTGATATGTGTGCTGAGGCCATAACTAACAGGCATGTCTTTGATGGTATCCTCAAAGAGACATTCTATATGCTAATGTGCAAACAAATCCAATACAGCAGTTACCACTGGACCTGTGTATTCAGGAACACTATTTCCAGTCCGGGCTTTTAAGCCAACACTTTGAATACGTTTAGTTTCATGTTACCGTGAGGCGGCACGCAGCTGCCTACGTGTGCCAGCATGCAAAGTTCTGCTGACTGAAAAGACAGCACTGAACTCAGGCTCTGGCTTGGGACTAGTTGACAGCTGTGTGGCACACATGAAAACCTGTTCCTACTCGGCACACATGAAAACCTGTTCTTACTCGTTAACCTTCTTGCAAAGGTAGATTCTGTGTTTTGGTATGTTATATTTTTTTATGTAGTGCGCTTCTGGCGGCTGGCATGACGTCGCAGCGCTAAGTGGTACCTTCTCGCCCTGTTTATGAGTTTGCTTTATCTCCACAAATGCTCACACGGGAATACAGTGCCCGGTCATTATCTTGCTCTTGAAAACAGTTAAACACAAGCGATAGAGCAATAAGGCCACGTGAATTCATCTCACCCTTTCCTGTGGGGCTGCATTTGCCAGAACATTCCTTGCAGGTAATTGCGCTGCATTGGCACTGGCCTGGGCAAGGAACTATTTCTGCACCCACCCCATCTCCCACAGCTCTGATGATGCACCTCAGGCACGGGGCTGACGCAGTTATTCACACAGCTCTGATGATGCACCTCAGGCACGGGGCTGACGCAGTTATTCACACAGCTCTGATGATGCACCTCGGGCACGGGGCTGACGCAGTTATTCACACAGCTCTGATGATGCGGCACGGGGCTGACGCAGTTATTCACACAGCTCTGATGATGCACCTCGGGCACGGGGCTGACACAGTTATTCACACAGCTCTGATGATGCACCTCAGGCACGGGGCTGATACAGTTATTCACACAGCACTGATGATGCACCTCGGCACAGGGCTGACGCAGTTATTCACACAGCTCTGATGATGCACCTCGGGCACGGGGCTGACGCAGTTATTCACACAGCTCTTATGATGCACCTCGGGCACGGGGCTGACGCAGTTATTCACACAGCTCTGATGATGCACCTCGGGCACGGGGCTGACGCAGTTATTCACACAGCTCTGATGATGCACCTTGGACACGGGGCTGACGCAGTTATTCACACAGCTCTGATGATGCACCTCAGGCACGGGGCTGACGCAGTTATTCACACAGCTCTGATGATGCACCTCGGGCACGAGGCTGGCAGTTTGCAATGAATCTTTATACACCAATTCAAAGTTTTTAAAAAAAATTGATGCAACGCATTGTCATACACAATGTCAATAACTCAAACTTTAATGCTGCGAGACCTATTGCATTGTAAATGCTTGTTAGTAGATAATACGTATTTTCTTAGCTGGCTGGGAGAGAAAAACTAAAATTGTGTACCATCTTCCCTTGCCAGTTCTCTAAAAATTCGTTTTATACTCACTGCTAGGTTTAAGAATGCCCTCCAGTCATTGGAAGAGAGAGGTCAGGCGCGATGCATAGTCAGACTGCAAGGAGTGGAACACCTATAACTACGACCAAGGCGGAGCCGCAGAGCCAAGATTCTGGACGAGGCACTAACACCGACAAGAAAGAAAGAAGGGCTATTCAGAAGCCCCCAGCTTGTTGGTCTACTTGTGCCTGAAGTCTCAATCCGTTAGGCCCAATTGGTGGGCTAATTTGTGCAGAGTCTCTGTCCCCCTTGGTCCATCTCGACCCCCACTCCACTCTCTCTTCCTTTGGCTCCCCCAAACCTCCCCTTTTTAACATGGGGTTTTTATTAACCTGATGAAGGGACAAAGATAGGATAGGGTTAGTAGGGATGGACTTCACGGATAAAGAATAGGGTGCGGGTACCCTGTATAAGGTACCAGCGCTAGATTAGATTAGTGAAGAGGGATTGTGACCCCAGAGAAGGAATGACCTCGCCCTGCAACTTGGAATCTGGACCCGAGCTGGACGCATAGCTCCATCGCCGGTGCTCAACCGCGCCAACGCCAAGATGAACAATGGGAGCCTACCAGTGATGGCACACTGTAAATAGACACTGGAAAGAAAAACTCATCAATTATATTAGGTTAAACTTCTCCCCCAATCACCTTGTATTAGTTATACCCCAAATGGACAAGAAAACCTTTTTTTGTGTAAAATTCTACATCACTCGCATTCATAGTGTCATTGTATTGATGATAGCATGGGAATGTCATACCATATGGAAGAAAAAGTAAACTATGTATCACAAGGATTGTACATCGCCAAATGCCATCCTGAATATGCTTATTAGTTTTGCCCCCCCCCACAGTCCAGTTTTCAGAAGTGCACGCAATGATCTCTATCCCTCGAAAGAATTAGTACGATAAACTGTTTTTTTGTGTTACAAAAAATATACTGCCTCATCTAGGAATCGTGCTCATCACCAAGTTTGAACTGCGGTACAGCGAACACCTTTTTGCACACACCCTCTCCCAGTTGTTACCCTCACTGCATAAGTTATTGCAGATAACTATCTTCTCCTATTGTCTGTGTATCCGCCTGTACAACATGTATGCCACCAAAAACTACAATAATTAGCTCAACTGCATGTTTAGCTATGAGACATCTCGAAGGACTGGGGTTGGAAAATATCAATGTTTCTCTTGATCTCAGTACTGGCAATATGTGGTTGTTCGTTGGATGTACACTGTATACCGCCCTAGTGTTCCCTTTACACGAGTACCTTGTGCCCCGAAGACATTGGAATAGATTAGCAAGCTGGCGAGGTATGTTCAAAGGGAGGACTGTTAGAATTAAAATAACAATCATGAACATTACCTGCGCCATTTTGTCTGGCAAAAGTTCTTTCATTAACATAAGCTGGAGTCATTTTGATCAACCGCAGCCATTTTGTATTCTGATGGTCACCTCTTTCTCACCCTGCCCTCACTAGCACCCATCTGGCCCTCTGACCAAACCTGATATGTGTGCTGAGGCCATAACTAACAGGCATGCCTTTGATGGTATCTTCAAAGAGACATTCTATTGCCACAACAACCCTTAGCGCCCTTTGGCTAAACCACCACCTCTTCCTGTCCTCAATAACTAATGAACTTATGCACTTTTGCATTCTTCTCCCCTCCCCACACGTGTGTACTAACCAAAGATTTCAGATACTAAGATGACCAACGTAACAGACTCTTAGATCTGGCCGGTCTCACATGTTTTAGACCCAGAAGCAAGGCCCTGTTACACCATAATATTGTCTGTTTGACCTGGGGAGGAGGATAATAACAGTGGGGCTTGTATGACAACTCGCTCGGAGCGGGGACTCAAATCTTGTATAAACATGTTGATATAACAAAGGTGGGCTGACATGACAACAATGCAGTGTGTAAAATCTGTATAAAAGGAAGAGCCAAAATGAGATGCAGTTAGAGCACCTCCTGATGATAGCCCCGGTGTCAGAAGTGATGTGTTCTCCTCCTGGAGTAATAAACATGTTCTTCATTTTCCATTTCAGCGCCTGCCTCGTTATTTTGATAACTAATATTAAGGTAAATTAGAGGTGGTTTGCACCAAGCGGCATCGAAAGTCTTGGGAGTCACACCTGCTTTTTACAATTGGGCATCGGCCTGTGTATCTGAGTCTAGGCAATAATGGCGGGTAAAGGTATGCACAGACCACCATGTAGCCGCCTTACAAATTTCAGAGATTGGGACAATTTGAAGGAGAACAGTATTAGAAGCTTTCCCTCCTGCAGAATGCTCATGAGGTCTACCCTGTAAAGCCTTGTTAGCTAGTTGATAAGACAGAGCTATACAGGAGACTATCCAGCGAGAAATAGATCTTTTTGAGGCTGATAGACCAGTATTAGTGGTTCCATAATTAACAAAAAGCCGGTCAGATTTCCTAAGTGGAAGGGTTTTAGCCAGGTAAAACTTCAGAACCCTCCAGAGGTCTAGAGAGTGTAAAGACCTCTCCGGGGGAGTGGTAGGTTGAGGAAAAAATGTAGGTAGGGTGATAGACTGGTTGATATGAAAGTCTGAAGACTACCTTAGGCAGAAAACCTGGGTGTGTCCTCAGTACCACCCTGTTGGCATGAAACACTGTGTACTGTTCCTTACAACACAGGGCCTGGATTTCGCTAACCCTATGGGCGGAAGTAATTGCCACTAAAAAGGCGGCTTTCCAGGTCAAGTGCTGCAAAGAAGCCTTATGTATAGGCTCGAAAGGAGCACCCATCAGCTTAGTAAGTACGATGTTAAGCTCCCAGGGAGTAGAGGGGGACCTCACTGGTGGAAACACTTTCTTAAGCCCCTCTAAGAAATCTTTAACCACAGGCATAAGGAAGAATGAGGTGTGAGAAAGTGACTTCCTAAAGGATGTGATCGCCGCTAAGTGAACCCTGATGGAGGGGTACTTGAGGCCTGACCTTTCTAAATGCAACAGATAGGGTAGAATCACCTGTTCCTGACCTCGGATAGGGTCAAGAGTTGTCAAGACACCATATGAAAAACCTCTTTTACTTGAAAGCATAAGGCTTCCTAGTGGATGGTCTCTTGGCTTCTTTTAGAATGTTCATGCAGTCTGCTGGGAGGTCTAAGTGTCCATACTGTATGACCTCAGGAGCCATGCCTTCAAGCGAAGAGAAGAAAGGTTGGGATAAAACACCTTCCCCTGGTCCTTGGTCAACAAGTCTGGACGGCAAGGAAGTCGCCGGTGCGGGACTTCTGACAGCTGGAGGAGATCCGGGTACCACCACTGGCGTGGCCACTCCGGCACTATCAGGATCATCCTGGTATTGGTCCTGTAGAATTTCTGAATCACAGCCGGGATCATAGGTAGGGGAGGAAAGGTGTACAGCAATGTCTGTGACCAGCTTATCAAAAGTGCGTTCCCCTGTAGGCCCTTTGGGGGGACCTGGACGCGAAGAAGGGGCATTTTGCATTTGCGGCGTCTGCGAACAAATCTATGTCTGGTACGCCCCATAGATGAAAGACCTCCTGCGCAACTTCTTCGTAGAGCACCCAATCGTGCGCTTCTACGAAGTCTCTGCTTAGGCAGTCCGCTTGGACATTTTGTATTCCTGGTAGATGAACTGCCACGATGGATAGATCTCTTGCCAGGAGTCAGTGCCAGATGGCTTGCACTTCCAGAGATAGTAATCTTGACCTGGTGCCTCCCTGCTTGTTCAGATAGAACATGGTTGTCGAGTTGTCCGTCTGAACTTGGATGTAGTTGGTGCGCAGAGACGGGCAAAGAGATTTGAGGGCCAGATGAACGGCTCAAAGCTCGAGGAAGTTAATGTGGTAGCCTCGCTCTACTTCGGACCAGAGGCCTTGAACCTGAAGCTGGTCCATATGAGCACCCCAGCCTTGAAGAGAGGCATCCGTGATCACCGACTGCGATGGAAGAGGGCGATGGAATGGGACTCCCCGGAGAAGGTTGGAGCGTTTCATCCACCATTTGATCGAGTCTATGGCACCTTGTGGAAGAGAGACACGGTCCTCCGAGTGACCTGACCTCTGAGACCATTGTTCCTCGAGAGCCTGCTGCAGAGGCCTCATGTGAAGGCATGCATTGGGCACGATGTAGATGCACGAGGCCATCGATCCCAGGAGAGAAGACACTTGTCTGGCTGTGGGACTGTGATTGTCCAGTAGAAGATGACACTTCAGAAGCATGGATGACAATCTCTACTCCGAAGGACACACGCTTGCTTGAACGGAGTCCAGGGAAGCGCCCAGGTAATGAATCCGTTGGGAAGGATTGAGTACTGATTTCTTGAAGTTGACCTGCAACCCCAATGAGTTCATCAGGTTGAGACAGAACGAAAGATGGTCTTGAAGCAGAGCCGGAGTGGAGCTTTTCAGCAGCCGATCGTCTAGATAAGGATAGACAAAGATCTTCCGTCTGCGGAGAAAAGCAGCCACCACTGCCATGCACTTTGAGAATGTCAGTGGAGCGGATTTGAGGCCAAACTGAAGCACTCGATACTGGTAGTGCTGGCGCCAGATCTGAAGCCTGAGACACTTTCGGTGCCTCACTGAGACAGGTATGTGAAAGTAAGCGTCCTGCATGTCGATGGCACACATCCAGTCCCCCTGATGGGGAAAGATCTGATGCAGGGCTAGCATGCAGAATTTTTCTTTCCGGATGAATCGGTTTAGTAGTCGTAGGTCTAGAATGAGCCTGTATTCTTTGACTGCTCCTCTTTTTTGGACAAGAAAGTAGCGGGCGTAGACTCCTTGATTCCTCTGCACGGAAGGAACCTCCTCTATAGCTTTCTTCTTAAGGAGGGCAGAGACTTCGTCCTGCAGCAGCTGACTGTGGAAACGGGGAAGTAGCTTTACTTGAGGAAAAACCTGCAGAGGAGGGACTTGAACCTCAGCAAGTAACCATGCTGCACAATATTCAGCACCCATCTGTCCTTTGTTATGGATCTCCACTCTTCCAGATGATGACACACTCCCTCCCACCGGAGTGGCGAACAGTTGCGGAGGAAGCAACAGCTGAGGGTTTTGGAGGCTGTTTGGAGGCAGACTGCTCCTGGTTATTGTTGCCTCTGCCAGGACGTCTCTGCTGAAATTGGGTTTTCTGTTGAGTTTGGGAAGACCATTGAAGGATTTGAACTCTCTGCTGGTAAGGACGCTTATCCCCTTGATGAAAGTGCTTTTTAAATTCCTTACGCGTTTCCAAACCCACAGCCTTCACAGTGTCCATGTCGGATTTAATTTTGGTCATTTCATCGTCAGCGTGTGGACCAAAGAGAGAAGAACCATTAAAGGGGAGGTTCAAGATTTTCTTCTGAGCATCCGGTTTGAGGCCCGTGAGGCGGAGCCACGCCGAACGTGGTGAACAGATTCCATGGGAGTAGCCATGGGCTGCGAGGTCAGAGGCATCTGCCACGGCACTAATGACCTGGTTGGCTACGAGTCCCTCCTGTAGGATTTCGACACAATCCTGTCTTCTTTCGGAAGCTTCTCCTTGAAGTGAGTAAGGGAGTCCCAGAGGGACCTATCGTACCTCCCAAGTAGAGCAGAAGCACTCGCCACCTTCATATATGAAGCAGAGGTGCTGCATACCTTTCTGCCAAACGAATCCATTAGTTTGCTGTCCTCTGGTGGTACAGAAGAAGAGGTAGAGGCTGAATGAGACTTTGACGCAGCATTTATATAACCTGGACCTGATTAATTTTCTCTACATTGATGTGCGAAATGTATGATCTATTCATTTACAATGTATGAGAATATTTTCCGTTGAATATTCTGAGGGTCAGGTTTTGCAGGATGGGTCAATGATGATCCGTTACGGTCTTTGCGAATTAATTTGAATATTTTGTATCACTATCTATTTGATTTTTCACTTTCTCTCTCTTCACAACCCACTTCTTCGCACTTCTTTGCTATGCTGCACGCTCCTTCGGGGCAACCGCTATGGATTGTAATGTTTTGCAATCATGAATTTTTGTAAATTTGTTTGACCGGGGAGCAATGAATTAAAAATACTGCTCTTTATTGATACTGCTGTTTTTTATGCCCTGGCCATTATATTATTGTATAAACATATGCATTTATGGATAGAGCTGATTAATGTATATATGCTCGTAAATTTGTTGAATTAATGAACATTTACTGATGGATTCAGTTTATAAACTATAGAGTTCTTGGACCACTGTATTCTTATAATGAATGAGACTTTATGGCAGCCGCCACGATAACAATCAGCCAGAGGATCCGATCTTAGGAACAAGGGGTCCTCTGCGGGCGCCTTGTACTTCTTGGCAAGTCTTGATGGTACAGAACCTACCACTGCAGGCGTGAGGAAGGTAGCCAGCGCCGGTTCAAGGAAGCCGGGCACCAGAGGCAGCAGCGGTCTAGGCGCTGTCCGGTGATTAAGTGTGTCGAAAATTATAGAAGTAGGGACCACAGGAGTATGCAAAGAGATGTTCAGCTTCTTTGCTCCACTGCCCAGCACATCTGTAAAGGTTGCGATGTCATCAATAGGTGAGACTCTTGACGGAGGAGTGTAGAGAAGGTCGGAGAATAGTCCCGGGCCGTAGACCTCGTGGAAGAGGACCAAGTCAGAGATCTAGTGCGTCCTCTGTGATGAGACCTGGCTCGATGGCTGTGCCGACCCCTGGATCTAGGCCGATGTCTAGGCGGAGATCTTGGTCTGGGGAAGGGCTTGGCAGGTGTTCTGGCCCGTACGGGAGAGTGTGATCTGGTAGGAGATCTTGGTCTGGGTGAAGGATGTGGCCTCCGTGGAGGAGACTTAGTCGGCCTGACCGGAGTGCTTGTCCTCGGAGCAGACGGCGAGAACGTGCGGGAGTAATCCGAGCCCGGACTACTGCAACCGCCCGAAACAGCTCCCTGGGGGCGGTGAGATGACACACTGCGTGATATGGCCTTAGATCTGGGGGACGCTTCTGGCGAGATCTTCACAATGTTCATCTCAGGAGCTGAAGATCTGTCCCCTGATGATCTGGAGCCAGGGGACTCCACAATCCCCGTGTCCCGTTTCCTCGACGGCGAAAGCTTCGACGTCGAAGACGTTTGTGTGACCAATGGCGTTGAACGAGGCCTTTATGTTCTCGACGTCGATCGTCCACGCCTTAGCGATCTCGACTGCGATCTTCAGCGGCGAGTCGATCTTCCTCGACGTCGAGTAGAAGGCGAACCTCCATGGCGTCCTGTCGACGACGACCTTCGACGTCAACTGCTCTTGATGTTGCCTAGGTGTCGACCTCCTTGACGTAGAATGGTAGGATCTCGACAACCCTCTCGCCGGCGGCAATGTGTAAGCCATCATAACTCTTGACGCTGACCCCCTCGAGGGCGGCGGAGAGTGTCCAGACGTCGACGGAAACCTCGACGGAGACTTGGCAACATCAGCAGCCACAGACTTCGAGCCCGAAGTGTGGCGTCTCGACGTCTACTGAGTGTCTGAAAAGTTTCATCGCTCCATCCATCATCCCTTCAGGTAAGAGGCATAAAAAACACAAGAGATTGAAGTGTGCTTCGACCTCTTGTGTTTTGTTTTTTTTGCCTCTTACCTGACAACTTAGATTGATAGGAGAAGGACTTGGGACTCCCAGAGCGGTGCCAGGATATTTCTCACGACGAGGAAAAAGACCTCAGAGGTCAACGGCGTGGAGTCGAAAGCCGGGCCGCAAGCAGCTTTAGGGACTGCTCCCTCAAAGCCTTCGGAACCATGGCCTGGCAGTCGGAGTACGACAGTCTGGTAGCGCTCCAGGATCCAGAGAAAAATGAAGTGTGGATCCATCCTCAACTTGGCACCGCAGTTTAAATACAGATATCTTCGACTGAGGAAAAAGCCTACACACCAAAAATCGACGACCAAACGTTGAAAAAAAACTGTCAAAAAGTGACAGAGGGTAAGTTTCTTCATAGCTCTGCGCAAGCTGGCGTGGAAAGAAAAGAACTGACGTCAGAAAGGCTGAGGTGGTGTCTCAATAGGTGACACGGATGTCACTTCTGCCGTAGATGACGTCACGTGGAGCCAACCGACGCCACCATCCGGCACGCAAGTATTGCTTGATCAAAAGTCTTCTGGATCCAGCCGGATGCCGTGGATATTCTAAGGTAAGGAATTTGCGGCTAGATGTCTCTGAGATGCATTCTGACCAATCGTCAAAAAGATGTCCTGACAATTTATGAAGAGTGATATACCAGATTGAAAATGCACAAATGAAGACATTACTATCTGCCTTGGGAAGCTTGGATGCAGACAACAGTCGTGGCTCCTCGAGGGAGTGCTGAAGGGCGGTGGGACAGGGCAGGGTAGGGGTAGTAAGCTCCAGCATACGGCCGGAGTTATGTAAATAAATAAAACAAATTACATTTTGCGCGCTGCGACACCAAATGGCGATGCAGCGCACGCAATTTAGTTTGTTTTATTTATTTACCGTAACTCCGGCCGAATGCCGGAGTTTACTACTCCCCATCCTGCCCCTCCCCCATCCTGTCCCACCACCCTGCAGCACTCCCTCAAGGAGCTGCCACTGGCCGCCAAAGCCTTTGATCAGGGGGACGAACAATTGTTACTTACCTGTAAACAGGTGGTTCTCCAGTATTGGTGTCTTTCATAGATTCACATGCTTGAATATTCCCCGTCGTCGGAGTGGGAGTCCCACGGTAAATAAAATAGCAATAAATACTAAATATATATATAATATATAATAAATACATAAAGTATATAATAAGGATAAACCCAAAAAATGCATAGAAGAAGCATAGGGTACCTAACCAAAAAATTCTACATAGGAATGCATGGGAATATAAAAGTTCCAATGTAGCCTATCCTAGTCATTAGGTTAGTCCAAACTGCAGCCAATCAGGCGCCAGCAGCGCTCTAGGACCTTCTCCTCAGAGCTCAAGCCCTCAGATTTTCGTAGCACAAGAGTGACCACAGAGTCTATGAGGAGAAGAGAGCCTCTGAGGGGAGGAGGGAGGGTCGCATGTGAATCTATGAAAGACACCAATACTGGAGAACCACCTGTTTACAGGTAAGTAACAATTGTTCTTCTCCAGTATTGGGGTGTCTTTCATAGATTCACATGCTTGAATATAGAATAGTTAGCAGTCCGTATCCCAACACAAAGTTTCCAGAATGCAATGTATAAGCAAAAGGTTGGAATCAACAGGTGTAATAGCCCATGCCATAGAAGTTGTACAAAAATATGTATACATAAAGAAGACATGAATAAACTGGAAACTATTAGGAGGAGGGTAGAATAGAGGCTCACCTTATTGAAAAAGATTACGGAGCACAGCTTGTCCCACTGCGGTATCTCCTTCAGCCATGGCACCCAGATTGTAGTGCTTTGTGAACGTGTGCCTGCAAATCTGATGCAATGGGACTCCGGCAAAGAGTGCAGTCGAAGAGGCCATAGACCTGGTAGAGTGGGCCCGTACTGCAGTCTGTAAAGGCTTTCCCGCCTTTTGATGGACGAAAGCAATCGCCGAAGCCACCCAGCGGGCTACTGTAGGTTTGGTGACTGGTCGCCCTTTTTGCAAGCGGCAATAGGCTACAAAGAGCTGATCCGATCTTCGGAACTGGGCTGTTCTGCCGATGTAGAACTTTAAACATCGTCTAATGTCCAAAGAGTGCAAGCGTTGTTCCGCAGGAGATTGCGGGTTAGCAAAGAAAGACTTCAGTATAACAGGTTCATTAATATGGAAGTCTGAAGGCACTTTTGGAAGAAAAGTAGGGTTAGTGCGTAAAAGCACAGAATCCGGTTTAAACTGTAGAAATGGTGGTTTGATCGTGAATGCATGCATATCACTCACTCGACGTGAAGACGTCAAAGCAAGAAGAAGCGCGACCTTCCAGGTGACATACTTGAGGTCTGCTTTATGGATTGGTTCAAAAGGTGCAGTCATTAATTGTGATAGGACAATATTGAGGCGCCACTCTGGAGGAGGACGCCGAACTGGAGGAAAAGTTCGAAGAAGTCCCTTGAAAAATTGACGTATTAACCTGGATGAACATAGGGAGGCGGAGCCATCATGGCGGAAGCGTGATATTGCCGCCAGAAAAACTCTTAAAGTAGCATGAGACAAACCCGACTGAGACAGTTGGAAAAAGAAAGGGAGGAGCTCAGCGGGCGTGGCACGCAAAGGATGCACTCCGGCGTCAGCACACCAGTGGCAAAAGCGTTTCCATTTCAACTTATAGGTCTTTATAGTTGATGGAGCCCTGGCCTGAGCAAGGATGTCACGACACTCCTGAGGGATGGTTAGATGTGCAAATTCACAGTGTTCAGGTTCCAGGCTGATAAGCTCAGAGAAGAGGGGTCTGGATGGTAGATTTGACCCCTGTTCATGGAGAGAAGATCCATTCGAGGATGAAGAAGAATGGGTTTGCATTGAGACAGGAGGAGCAGCTCCGAGAACCACGCCTGTCGTGGCCACCTGGGAGCAATCAGAAGGATGTGGCAGGGTTCTCTCCGAATCTTCCAAAGTACTCGTGGCACCAGAGGGATCGGAGGAAAGGCGTAGGCGAAGAGATTCGACCAATCCATCAAAAGGGCATTGCCTTGGGATCCTTTGTGGGGATGCCAACTTGCGTAAGCGGGGCATTTGCGGTTCTCTGGAGCTGCGAAGAGGTCGATTTCCGGGAATCCCCAATGACGAAAGACCATATCGAGTGTTGGCTGGTGAAGTTCCCACTCCTGGTTGGATGATCGGGATCTGCTTAGGGAATCCGCCAGAAGGTTGGACAACCCCGGAAGATGAACTGCGGTGATTGTGATCTGATGATTGATGGACCAGTCCCAAATCGCCTCTGCTAGGCGGGATAACACCGGAGACTTCGTTCCGCCCTGCTTGTTTATGTAATGCATGCAGGTTGTGTTGTCTGTCTGTATGAGAACCGACTCCCCTTGCAGCACTGGTTGGAATGATTTCAGGGCAAAAAAGATAGCCATGAGCTCCAATTTGTTGATGTGCCAGGTCTTCTGGTGCAGAGTCCATTTCCCCTTGACGGAAAGGACCTGGAGGTGAGCTCCCCAACCCTCCAGAGATGCGTCCGTCGTTAATGTCGGATCCGGGGTGTTGAACAGAAAGGACGTGCCTGCCGCAAGCTGATGTGGTTGTGCCCACCATCCGAGCGCCTTCTTCATGGGAATGGTGATGGTAACCTGATCGTTGAAGGAACCGGTGACTTGACACCACTGTTTGTCCAGTGCCTGTTGAATAGGTCGTGCTCGTAGCCTGCAATGAGGAACAAGAGCGATGCACGACGAAGCCATCCCTAGAATAGACTTCAACAAACGGACTGAAGTGCACCTCTTTGCCAGAAGTAGTGAAACTAACCGGAGAATCCTTTGCTGACGTTCCCTGGAGACAAACGCTTTTGCTAGTGTGGTGTCCAGCGTTGCTCCTAGGAAATCCTTGCAAGTTGTTGTCTGCAATTGAGATTTCTCCAGGTTGATGGACAGACCCAAGGGACGAAATACTGTCTGACAAATGGAAGTATGGTGCTGGAGTTGTGAGCGGGATTGTGATTTCAGGAGGCAGTCGTCGAGATATGGGAATATCTGGATGCCTTGGAGACGAAGAAAAGCCATGACCGGAGCCAACATTTTTGTAAAGACTCGGGGGGCCGACCGGAGGCCAAATGGAAGTACCTTGAATTGGAAATGAAGGTGCCCTACCTTGAAGCGCAGGAACTTTCGATGACCTGCAAGTATTGGGACATGGTAGTAGGCGTCTCGGAGATCGATGGTCGTCATGAAATCTCCGACAGAGAGTAAGCGCAAGATTTCTGTAAGCGTTAGCATACGGAAGGTCTGATCCTTGAGATAGCGATTGAGTGCTCTCAAGTCCAATATGGGTCTCCATTCTCTGTTTTTCTTGACGATAAGGAAAAAACGGGAATAAAACCCCTTCCCTCTCTGAGACTTAGGTACTACTTCCACCGCACGTTTCTGAATGATAAGGTGAACTTGATGAAATAGTTCCTTGAGGTGCGGAGGTGGTGGTCCGGAAGGTGGCGTTGGAGGGGGTACCTCGACAAATTCCAATGCATGGTCTTTTTTCACAATGTCGAGTACCCAACGGTCCGTTGTAATGGAGAACCATTGAGAACCAAACAGAGAGATTTGCCCTCCAATTCTCAGGTTGATAGACAAGTCATTGACGTTTGTTGGAAGTTCCCCTGAAAGAGGGCTTTCCTCGATAGTTTCTGGCAGGTTGCTGACGGGAAGACTGTTGACGGTTTCCGGTGAAACGTTGGTTACCTTGGTTATAGGACCGATACTGACTGCTTCCTCCACGAAAAGTGGATGTAGTGCCACGTCCTCGAGCACCCCGAAAGGGCTGCTTCTTAAATTGAAGGGTACCCAAGGCACGTGCAGTGTCTGTGTCCTTTTTTATGGATTGCAGCGCCTCATCAATATGCGCTCCAAATAGTGACTCGCCGTCATATGGCATATCCAGAATCTTTGTCTGAACTTCCTGTCGAAACGAAGTTGAGCGTAGCCAACCTTGTCGACGTAGAACGGCCGCTCCAGCGAGTTGGCGAAAACCAGTGCAGGCCACATCCACTGCACAATCAATGAGTTCCTCTGAAGTTCTTTCTCCTTCTTGCAGAATCTTTTGCGCTTCGGCCTTGGAAGCTTCCGGAAGTAGCGCCACATAGGCGGACATATCTGCCCAAGCCTGACGGTCATAACGACCTAAGATAGCCATAGCGTTAGCTACTCGAACCGTTGTAGAGGACATGGAGGAAAACTTACGCCCAATTGCATCTAGGCGACGGCCCTCTCGGTCTGGAGGAGCGGTGATAGTAGACGCTGGATTCTTCGAACCTCTCTGAGCTGCCTGCGTAACGACAGAATCGGGCTTAGGTTGACCTGTAAGGCATGTCGGAGATCCCACCGGCGCCTTATATTTCTTTTCCAACCTTGGTAGTTGTGCTGGTAAAGAGTTCGGCGTCTTCATTAATTTTACCCCTTCGGCCCAGATGAAATCTATAATCGGGACTGTGTGTATCTGTTTATATGGTTGGTTCTTGAAATCATAAAGGAAGCAATCCTCCTCTCTCTGGACTCGTGGTAATTTAAACCGTTGCGCCGCCCTGTCCATTAATTGGTGGAAGCCTGCAATATCCACTGGAGGAGAATCCCCTGGCGGCACCTGAGAAGGGGATGGTGTCTGAGCACGATAGTCATCCCACTCCGCTAAATGTTCATCACCATCCACATCCGAAACTTCTCCATCCTCACTCTCTGGGGGATTCTCGTCATCATCATCATCATCTGGATAAATTGTTGTATGAACTCGAACTGATGTGCTTTTATGAATAGTCACAGGCGGTGCTGGGTGTGAAGGAGCCAGTGTCGGCTCTGTAACTGGGTTCAACACCGATGGGACAGCAGCAACCTGTGGAGATGGTGGGAATCGCCGATTGTAACCCTCCAACATACTTTGGAGGTTCGATATCATTGATATAGGCAACATCGCAGCTGGTACTTGAGAGTGAGTTGCTTGATGTTGGCCATACTGTTACTCTTCATCGTTACTGAAGTCTTGGCACTTTATGTTCAAGTCCGAAAGACTTTGAGCTTGGTCATCAGACTCCTGATCTGAATCAGTAGCAAATAAAGGAGAGGGAGGATTAAGCATTTCTCCTTCTGTGAAAGTCACAAACTGGTCTGATTTGCTGGACTGTAGAGGCACTAAAGGCATTGAAGCAAATGAAGAGGCTGGCGTGGAAACGGTGTCCTGCGCACGCGTCGACGACAAGATATCAGTCGTCTTCTTTGAGGGAACTGATTTTGATGTCGTCGTCGACGAGATCGTCGACGGAGCAATCTTCATGGACATCGTCGTCGCCGTCAACGGAACCTTCAATTTTAAGGTCTTCGCAGACGGAGTCGTTGTCGACGGAGCCGTCGTCGATGGAGCGGTCGTCGACGGAGCGGTCGTCAACGGAGCGGTCGTCAACGGGACAAATGAAACAGACTCTCTCGTCGACGGGAAAGCAGTCGACGGTGCACTCGTCGAGGGCGTAGATGAACCCCCAGTCTTCGATCCTTTCGTCGACGACGAACGGGCTGTCGACGAGTGAACTCTCTTCGTCGACGAAGATGAAATCGGAATTATAGAAGAAACAGTCTTTGAGCTGAGAACAACTCTCATCGACGACGAAGACGTCGACGCCGAAGCTGACGACGATCCAGAGGCCAGCGTCGTCGTGACTGTCGTCGTTGACTTTGATCCAGAGACAGCCATTCTCGTCGACGGAGTGGAAACTACCGTCGTCGACGGAAAATCAGTTTTCTTCACAGAAAAACTGGAATTCAAAGCAGAAGGAGCCTGAGAGCTATGTCTCGTGGGCCCAGACGTGGTAGGTAAAGGTGAAGACACGGCAGGGGTTAAAGCGAGGGATATTTTCCTCTTTTTTAGAAATGGGGAAGGCACCTCCTGCACACTACCACGCTTAGAAGCTGCTTTAGAGTGGCCTGAAACAAGACTTTCAGCATCAGAAATTACATTGTCTTTATCCTTCAGCCTTTGAAGCCAAACTAGTAAGCGGCCCTCTCTATCCTTAAGAGTTTTCTCTGAGAATTTTCTACAGAGCTTACAGCTGCCCACTTCATGGTCAGGGTACAGGCAGTAAATACACTTACTGTGAGGGTCGTCATGAAATAATCTTAGCTTTCCACAGGATGAACATGCTCTGAAGAGAGACTTCTTACTTGAAGACATTGTAGAGAACTGGAAAACACTTGAAGAGAAGAAAAACTGAGCAGAGCTCAGGGAGACTCCCTTACACACGACGTGCGGTAGAAAATCTAGAGGGCTGCTGGCGCCTGATTGGCTGCAGTTTGGACTAACATAATGACTAGGATAGGCTGCATTGGAACTTTTATATTCCCATGCATTCCTATGTAGAATTTTTTGGTTAGGTACCCTATGCTTCTTCTATGCATTTTTTGGGTTTATCCTTATTATATACTTTATGTATTTATTATATATTATATATATATTTAGTATTTATTGCTATTTTATTTACCGTGGGACTCCCACTCCGACGACGGGGAATATTCAAGCATGTGAATCTATGAAAGACACCCCAATACTGGAGAATGGGGCTTCATGCACAGATCTTACAAAAACGAACTTTGGTTCTAAATTAATGTTAATGAAACTTGACAATTACCAAAGCCAAACCACTAAATAGTACTACATTGAGATCTCTCCCCTCTATACTTATCCAGAGGCACGCGCAAAGGCTGTCCGTTATACCCCATTTTATTTGCCCTAACGATTGAACCGCTAGCAAGAAAACTACTTCGAGATGAAGTAATTCAGCCCTCCAATTCAGCCAAGACATGCACAAAGTTATCCTATTTATACAGGACATCCTTCTCACACTCACAAACCAATAGATCTCAATTCCTTACACAGCATCTTGGAGAAGTTAGAGGCAGTCTCAGGCTTCAAAATAAAGATGTTGAAATCCTTAACCAGGCACTAACACAACAGACGGGTGAGGCTCTCAAAACCACTACATATTTCCACTGGGCCTCTACCTCGATAAAATGCCTGGAGATTAACACTGCACCCAAAGGAAGAGATCTGTATGAAGCCAATCCCACCCCCCCCTCTAGACTTTTGACTCTCCGAATACAGATCTCCACAGGTATCAGTCTAATTCTCTTGTATGGGCATAATAAATCCCATTAAAATATCCCTACTCTCAAAACGTGTATATTTATCCCAGACACTTCCAAACCACCTTCTGGAATCAGTTTTTAGGTCGAGAACCGTAGGCTGCGCTTGCGCAATCTCGGTCAGAGATTTAATGTTTTCTAGAGTGGGGCTTGAACCCGCCCCTCTTCTCCATTGGCTGGCTTCCTAAACGGAGGCCAGCCATTGGAGGAGAGGGGCATCACTCCGTTCAAGCCCCGTCTTTTTCAGATTCGGGGGCGTATTTTTTCAAGTCTTTCTTGTTTTCGTTCTCCTCTCTTCCCATTGGCTGGAATTTTACCTTCCAGCCAATGGGAAGAAGAGAGACCGAAAACCACGCCCCCGAATCTGGAAAAGACTATGCTTTCTCCGAGGCATTTCTGCCTCGCCTCGGAGAAACATGGTGGCGTTTAAGTCTTCCGTGGCTTCTTTTTTTATTTAATTATTTAGCCGCACATTCACCTCAGCGTTTCTAATGCCGTATTGGGAAGTCTGAGAGCTGAATGGTGTGCAGAGGTGTCTTACATGACTCTCGATCTCCAGAAGTGCTGCGGGCATGCTTTAAATTCACCGCCAACTGCCCGAGGCCAGGTTCGCTGTAACGAGGAGCCGCGTTGCAGCAGAGCCTAGCAACCAGCGTGCTGCGCCGGAGGACAGGAGAGATCTACGGAGAGAAATTCTTCCCCCTACGAGTCGCCAACACCGGACTCCAATGCCAGCCTCGTGACCCCAGGTAACGGTCCGATCAAGCGATCAGAATCGGCGCCTGAGACCATTGCGGAGGGGAGCGCTGCCGGCGGGCCGTGTCCTGCTGAATTGGGAGCAGGGTTGGCTGGCTCACATGCACGCCATTACAGGCGTCTGGTACCAGGGCCAGCTTACAGGAGGCATTTCTCAAATCCCACTTCCTCACCTCGTGTATAGAGCTGAGGCGCTAAGGGGAGCTGTGTAGCGTCTTTTTTTTGTTCATTAATGCCACACACACAGCTAGTCTAGGGATTTACGGAGCCCGGGCCTGCTGCTGACTGACTCTCTCTTTGTCCCTCAGGGCGCTGAATCCGCACTCGGCCTCTGTGGTGGCACATTTACTGCTCAACTTGAGTGAGGGTTAAACGCATGATCCGTGCTGCCCCCCCTGCTGCTCCTCCCCCCACCCGCTGCTCCTCCACCCCCGCTGCTCCTCCGCCCCGCTGCTCCTCCGCCCCGCTGCTCCTCTGTGCCCTTGCACACGACTCCTCCGCTTCACTCTCCTTCAGCTTTCATTTGAGTGTCGTGTTTGCACCGCCTAGTTCCTTCCCCCTCCTCGTTACCCGTTCTCGTTGCATTTCTGCCACTTCTCCTTTTCACCCTTTCTCAGGGCAGCAACGTTTAACTGCCTTGGGGCATGGGGAGAGGAACTCACCGACCGAGATCTTGATTGGGGAGACGTGGGGTGATGGCAGAAATGAGACAGGACTGTATTCCTTTATTGGTTGTGAAGCGCCACTATAGCAACAGGGAAGCTTCAGACCTCTAGCACGAAGCCAAAGGTGAAAAGGAATTCCTTTGGCGATGATAACCAGTGTATAGACCACAGCTTCTTTGGAGACGAAGCTCTTCAGCCTATTGCAGTGGTTCCTGAGGTTAGTCTCCAGGTGAAGAGGCGGATCAGGGATGCTTCAGATCTATAGCAGGAGGCCAAAGAATAAAAGGGCACCAGTGTAAAGACCACCGGGCAAAGAGGCAGCAGGAGAGTTCCAAAGCATGGTGTTTTGAAGATGCATAAGTCTCAGGTCAAGCCATTTGGGTTTAGGTGGGTGGACCAACACGCCATCAAGGGAGGCCTACCTTAGGTGGCACACCTTAGGTGGCACAAGCACATCAATTTCCAAAGGTAGGATGTAACATCACCCTACAATGCCTCGTTGTTTGTGCTGCTCTCCTGCCCCCTCGTTGTTTGTGCTAGCTCTCCTGCCCCCCTCGTCGTTTTTGCTTGCTCTCTTGCCCCCTCGTTCGTTATGCTGGCTTTCCTGCCCCCTCGTTCTTTGTGCTTGCTCCCCTGCCCCCTCGTTGTTTGTGCTTGCTCTCCTGCCCCCCTCGTCGTTTGTGCTTGCTCTCCTGCCCCCCTCGTCGTTTGTGCCTGCTCTCCTGCCCCTTCATTCGTTGTGCTTGCTCCCCTGTCCCCTCGTTGCTTGCTCCCCTGCCCCCTCACTGTTTGTGCTTGCTCCTCTGCCCCCTCGTTGGTTGCGCTTGCTCCCCTGCCCCCTCGTTGGTTGTGCTTGCTCTCCTGCCCCCTCGGTTGTGCTTGCTCTCCTGCCCCCTCGTTGGTTGTGCTTGCTCTCCTGCCCCCTCGTTGGTTGTGCTTGCTCTCCTGCCCCGTCATTGGTTGTGCTTGCTCTCCTGCCCCCTCATTGGTTGTGCTTGCTCTCCTGCCCCTTCGTTCATTGTGCTTGCTCTCCTGCCCCCTCATTCATTGTGCTTGCTTTTCGTTCCCCTCGTTGTGAGCGTTTTTTCTGGCCTCTGTTCCCTGTGTGTGTGGGGAGAGGGGCGGGGGGGGCTGTGTGTGTGTGTGTGTGTGTGGGGGCTCTGTGTGTTGGGCTCGGTCTGTGTGTGTGGCTCGGTCTGTGTGTGTGGCTCTGTGGGTAGCTTTTTTGTAGGTGGCTCTGTGTGGGTGGCTCTGTGTGTGGGTCTGTCTGTGTGTGGCTCTGTGGGTAGCTTTTTTGTAGGTGGCTCTGTGTAGGTGGCTCTGTGTGGGTGGCTCTGTGTGTGGGTCTGTCTGTGTGTGGCTCTGTGGGTAGCTTTTTTTGTAGGTGGCTGTGTGTGGGTGGCTCTGTGTGAATGACTGTGTGGGTGGCTTTGTATGTGTGTGTGGGTGGCTCTGTGGGTGCAAATGCAATAGGTCTCGCATTTCCAAGCGATTAACCGCATGCGCGCTAGCGGAATTCCGCTCGCACGCTGGGTTTTTCAAAATCGCACTTTGCGTGACGAGCTGGGCTCGTCATCAGCGTGCGAGGAGGCTACGCCATGACGAGCCCAGCTCATCATCAGCGTCGAAGGGGTTAGGCTATTGGCATTGTAAATGACAATGCCATTTATTTATGTTTTAAAAACAAAAACATAAATAAAAATGTCATGAGCAATGCCAATAGCTCTAACTTTAAGAATGCCGAGACCATTGCATTGTAAATGCTTGTTTAGTGAGTTTTAAAAAAGCAACACTCAAATCCATTTGAGGAGGTAGACAACAGAGTGTTTCTAACAAAATGATGTGCCAATCTCGAGGAAAAAGGACATTTAGCAATATCTGACCCCAAAACTTATTACAGGGAGGAGGACGAACTATGGGCACTTGCAAAATGGAGTACTAGGCAGTCTCAAAAGCAGTGGCTACATATGGATCGAGCAATTCATTGCAAGTCCGGCATTACAGAAGCTTATCTAGAAAGCTAAACTAGTTTCCACTATTTCTACCTCCGCACACCAATATCCACAACTCTTAAAATCTGGGGCACCCTAAACAGACTGATACATTCAAGTGCATACCCATCTCCACACACATTGATCAACTGTTATGCTTCATTTACACCTACCTAAAACCCAGGCCATTATTTAACATGGCTTGATGGGATTGCTTCGTGGCCGCAGACCAGTTTCAGAATGGCACCATCTTTCAATGAATGCAGGAGAGGCATGCCCTTCTGGTAAATGAAACGGTTTCATTAGACCCAATTATAACACATGGTTATCTAACAAGGGCTAAGAGAAGCAGTGAGCAGGGACTTTACCATGTTTGAGAAATGGTTAAGAAAAGAAACAGGGGAGGAGGAGCCTAGCCTAAATCCGAGATGGCCGCCTGATCCCTCGGCTCCGCCGATCCCTCCGCTTTTCTCCCGGCCCGCGATTTCTCCTGCTGTTTATCCTGTCTTCAAACTGCTTTATCGGGACCTGGAGACGATTTGGCATCCAGCGGTGTGTTTCCCTGCTCGTTCCGTGAAGCAGAAGTATCGGGACGCCCTTGTCTCCTCCTCGGCGCTGGCGGCTGCGGGACGGCTCCTTTGTTCTCGACACGGCCGGCCATGTTTGCACTCTTCACGGATCTTGCCACGGAGACGATCTGACCGGCAGGGAAAAGTAGCGGCGCTGTGTTTACCGCTGTGGGGCTCAACTTAGCCTCGATTGATCCTGCGCCTTGATACTGTTGGGGTCGGCAGTGCAACAGTGTATCTGCGCCTTGGTTCGTGTTGGCGCTGCTGGCTCGCTGCTCTCCGCTGGCGAAGGGGTGGAAGACATACTGCTGCCTGTGCTCCTTGCTCCTGTGATTCCCCTGGGCTGCTGCTAGAGAGATGCCCTGCCGTTCCTGCTGCATTGGCGCCGCGCATGGCACCAGAATGGTGTGTGCTGCTTCTGTGCTCCCTGAATGCACACATCCTGCACCCGGACTGGACATTTATCTAGATGGGGAAAACGGTGGTGACCGGCCTCGAGAGCTGCAACCCTGTTACGAGCCCTGTGTGCAGAGACCTGCTGCCCAATACACCTCTGCGGTACCAGTGAGTGTAGGAGACATCATGCGGGCATTGGGCTCTTTCCGATCTGCAATGCTGGACAATGCCCGGGACTTCATGGATCTCCTTGATGTTAATGCTTCCTGTGCTACTCAGGTGGTCTTTGATGGCGCCCGTCTGCAGGACACTTCTCCACATCCTGACCCCGATCACAGTGGGGAGCTTACCCAGTTGTGTCCAGATAACCTGGAAGAGAGTGAGACTGGTGGTGTTCCGGCGTGGATTGCTATGAAGGAGCGGCTACCGGTGGACGAGGGTTCTGAGGTGTGGCTGGTGAGACGTCCTCTGACGCCATGTTTGGTTCTTCCTCTGTGTTCGGCTGGTGTCGATTGCAACTTTCTCCTGCGGCGGATGGCTTTGTTTTGGCAGACTGATTTGAGTGCTCTGCACCAACGTGGGGTCCCCCTTCCTGTCATCGTTGCTCGCAAGACTTTGGTGTGGACATGCTCAGTTGGTTACTTGTTTTTCTCTATGGTTCGGGGTTCCGGGAATGGTTGGCCAAGGGTTCACAAGCTGGTTTGTTTCTTTGATTGATCCTAGCTGTTGGGGTGGAGGTTCGGTGTGGGTTGGGGGGTCAGAGATTAAGTGGTATAGGCCCTCCTCCAGTCTTAGATGTTCTATGGGAGGTTTAGATTAGGATACTCTTTTCTTCCTCCCTTTATTTCAGGTATTACTGTATTTATTTTTCTTCTCTTCTTCTTTTCTTGTCCTATATTTCGGGTTTATTGGGCGACAGACACACGGGGGGGGGGGTAGGCCGTAGCCTCTGCATGCGTGTAGGGTGGGGGGTTGGGGGATGGTTTTTAGTTTGTTTCAGTTTCTATGGTGCCTTGTTTCTCTTCGTATCTTTTCGTCTTCTTTACTCTATCTTGGGTCCGTGTTTGGGAATGCTAGTGGGCGGGTGGCGGTGGACATTGTCTAATATGTTGGATCTGATACCCTGTTGCAAATATTTTGAGCCACCACTCCGCCTGGGGGGACTTGACTTGTAGTTTGTTGCCTAGGTGGTGAATTTATCGCTACTGTCACACTGTGCCTGCACGGACTCCGCCTTTTTAGTATATAGTTTATGTTTTAAAATGCAAATTGGGAATGTCGAACTTAATAGTTGCAACAAAAACATAGAAAATGAACCTTCATTGATCCTGGGACATGGTATCACGATGGTCTACAGTGTAACCTTTAAATGCCTGCCTATGTCTAATGTGATATTGTGTCGCCGTATTGCGCGCTCTGGTGCTTCAACAGTATTCGTGGCCGGCCTGATGGTTGTGGGCCCGTATTTGTTCTTTTCTTGATGCACAAGAACATAAGTTACTTACCTGTAAACTGTGGTTCTCCAGTATTGGTGTCTTTCATAGATTCACATGCTTGAATATTCCCCGTCGTCGAAGTGGGAGTCCCACGGTACATAAAATAGCAGTAATATATGCATGTATATATGAGAAATATTATAAATAAAATATACATACATATAATGCAATAAAAATGTAAACTTAAAAAAGTACCATAGAACAGAATAGGCCCATTGAAAAGCCCAAGGGAGAATTCACTTTAGTAACTTATAGGAGTCATTATGTGTTGGTCCACATTCCAGCCAATCAGGCTGTAGCCTCCTCTAGAACCTTCTCCTCAGAAGCCCAAGTCCTCAGATTTTCGTAGCACAAGTAAGTATAAATGTTTGAGGAGAAGAGAGCCTCTGAGGGGAGGATGGGAGGGTCGCATGTGAATCTATGAAAGACACCAATACTGGAGAACCACAGTTTACAGGTAAGTAACTTATGTTCTTCTCCAGTATTAGGGGTGTCTTTCATAGATTCACATGCTTGAATAAGAATAGAAAGCAGTAAAACATACATTAGTCATAAAGGAAGATACAAATTAAGTTTAGGCATAACTTATCACTCAGTAAGCAATAAAAAACCAAAACATGACAATACCTTTATGACTGGAGGCGGGTAGCAACAGAGGCTCACCTTTAATGGAAAAGATTCCGCAGCACCGCTTGACCCACTGCCGCATCCGCGGCATCTGTTGATTGCAGGCAGTAGTGCTTCGTGAAAGTATGGCTGCTGGACCAAGTAGCAGCTCTGCAGATTTGTCTTAGAGGTACCCCCGCAAAGAGGGCAGCAGAAGTCGACACAGCTCTCGTGGAATGAGCTCGAGCAGGAGCAGGAAGGGGCTTGCCAGCCCGTTGATGACAATAGGATATGGCAGACGATATCCATCTGGTGATAGTCTGTTTAGTTACGGGTTGTCCTTTGCATACTGGGCCATATGCAACAAACAATTGATCAGACTTTCTGAAGGTAGCTGTGCGTTGAATGTAAAATTTAAGACAGCGCTTCACATCCAGAGTGTGTAAGGAGCGCTCCGCTGCAGATTGAGGTGCAGGGAAGAAAGTCTTAAGAACAATAGGTTCATTAAGATGAAAGTCACTGGGAACCTTAGGAATAAAACTGGGATTTGTTCTCAAGGTAACAGCCTCGTTGGAAAATTGCAAAAACGGTGGCTGTATAGTAAAAGCATGAATGTCGCTGACGCGTCTAGAAGAGGTCAGAGCAAGTAACAGAGCCACTTTCCATGTGAGGAACTTCAGATTGGAAGAATGGATGGGCTCGAATGGAGGCAAAAGCAGCTGAGACAGAACTAGGTTGAGTCGCCATGAAGGTGGAGGTCGACGGATTGGAGGAAACATCCTAAAAAGGCCTTTGAAGAACTGTCTTATGATCCTGGAAGTGAGGTAATATAAATTTTATGGTCAAGTTGTGTTCCCTAGCGAGTACCCCACCGACTCCATGTACGAGATTAAAGTGCATGTAACTTCCCTCCTGTGCCAGCTATGAAGACGCAGATACATTTGCGTCCACCGTTAACATGTCTTCTTTCAGACCCACCATGAATGGGTTCAATGGTCCGTTCCTAAGTATGCCTTGCCAACGTCTTTTTGAGGTGTATCCTACACGTTTTTCAGTTCTGATCAAGTAGGCCTGAATTTCTGCCATCCAGACCTCTCTGTTCTCTGACTCCGAGAGCAAGCAGCCCAGGCTGCCCCCCGTACCCGTGAACTCTGACTTACTTCTAGCGCGGCCCTCCGTGCTCAGCTCAGCCTGCTGCCTGCCAAGATTGACTATAACCTTCGAGTTATCTGTTTCCCTCCCCGAAAATACATTCCAGCCTGCTAGCTTCAGTAAACATCCTTCCTCAGCTGCAGGGCCAAAGGGCCGACCTGTCTTTATGCTGTTAATTCAAGTAATTCATAGCCTCCGTTACCATGCTACCCTGGAAGGCTTAGGCCCCCACGCCTTCTCATGCAGACACCCAGGCGCTTATACACGCACTCACAGTTAGTATAGAATAGCTTCTGCTCTAGAGACCTTTCCGCCCAGATAGCTTAGTTCCTAAACATCAGATATCAGATATGATAGAGGTACAAGTTGATCTGACATGCCAGACTTCTGTCTCTTTCCGTCAGTGTAAATGTCAAGTCCCCATGCACCCTCCAGTCACACGTGCATCACACGTCATGCAGCTGCGCGCGCATCCAAGCTTCCGATTTCTGCTGACATTGCCACATTTTCGGTTAGTGCCACCCCTTTGTGACACCTATCAGTGACGTTTCCAGAACACACCTCTAGTTCACGCCTCTTGACTACGTAATTGTACCACGTGTATATTGTTATCTTGTCTTCTCTCAGCTGTTACGCCTCCTATACTGTTTCTAATGCTGTACAATAAGTATATAAGCTATGTACTGTAAATAAAATGTTGGCGCGCTCATCTATCCCTTCTGACACCCTGTGTGGTGTTCAGAACATGATATTCTGATTCAGACCATTCCTTTTTAAGGAATAAAACCCTTAGAACTCTAACACCACGGACTCTGTTTTTTTCATCCGAACTGAGTTATTATTGATTAAGTACTTACCTGCATAGAAATTAAGAGAGTAAATTATTTATTTACGTCATTTTGGCGCCCGAACAGGGACCCCTCCCCCACCTTACGCGCCGGTTGGTGCATTGCACACTCTGTCCCCTGCCATCAGTTAGAAGGAATCTACGCGTACCGGCAGGATTTCCTGCATCTCCCTCTGACCCACGGAGGTGACGAAGATTGCGATCAGTACCCAGACGAGGCGGTAAGGAGTGCGGAGGATCCCGACCAGAGCCTAGCCGAAAGAAGCAAGGTCCGAGGTGTCAAGAGGCCCACCAGGTTTCCCAGTTTTCCGAAGTTTTCCGAAGTTTTCCGAAGTTTCCGAAGTATCGAGTCGAGTCCAGTCGAGTTTTCCGAGGCCTTCTGTTTCCGTGCTTCCCGGTGAGTACCATTGCTGGGTCGTATCTAGACGGGTTTGGGTACGCAAGTCCGGTCTGCACTGTTTTTAGGCAGTGTATCTGTACTGTTTAGCAGTATATCTAGTATTCCGAATTTCTGAATTTTTGCACTGTTACAGCAGTGTATCTGTACTGTTGAGCAGTACATCTAGTGTAGTGGGGTAGTCATTTATGTTTCAAATGTCTTTTTATGTAATCAATGTCGTTGTATGAGAGATTGTTTTAATGTGTATTATTGTGTTCTCGTGAAACTAGTTGTGTCTAGAACTAAGCAGTTAAGAATAAGACGTTCAGTACCAAGTAAAACAAAATGCCGTTCCTCAGTAAGTTAAAGCAAATAAGAACCAGAAAAGGGGTACTAGAGGAAGAAATTCCGATTCCCCCTAGGGACACTCCAGGTCACTTTATGTATAATAAGCATGGCTTAGATGCCATTCTGTATCTAGAATTATGGACCGATTACACCAAGCATCTAGACGAGAGACACAGATGGCCAGTTAATGGAACATGGGATGCCGAGTGCATCATGAAGGTAGAAGAGGCACTATGGAAAAAGAAAGCCAGACAATCTCAGAAAGACGCCATAGAATTTTGGCGTAAAGAATCACACAAGCGTACTGAAAAAGAACTCCGTAGAGAAGACAGACTTAGAGAATCAGATAAAGCTCAAGAAAACGAGTTAGTTACTGAAGGAATCCGAGTAAAATCAGAACAAATAGATCGTATCCGACATGGTCAAGTAAACGGCATGTATCTTATGGCCGAGGGTATACCTGACGCCATTTCAGAAATACCGAAAAACTTGCCGCCGCCATTAGTTCCAACTAAAGTAATACACAAGACTACTAAAGATATATTCCTAAACTCCTATCTCGAAGATGTAGCACCAGCTTACACCAATCTGCCTGTTCGTGCCCTGCCTACTGACAGGGCCGGGGGTGGTACTCCGCCTCCAGGTCACGTTCCGCCGGTACCGCAACAGACCTCCCCTGTTCCGCTAGCCCCGCCGCTTCCCGTACTCAAAACTGACCCACCGAAACCACGTTTGCCTGATCCACCTAAACGACAAATTCAAGTCCAGATACAGACTCCGCAGGGAGGTAATGCACAAGCTTCCGCTTCAGGAGGTGCGACCGCGGGTTTTCAGACCCCGCCACCAACTCACAGATTAAATCTCAGAGGTATGCAGAGTCCTCTTACGTACAGATCCCCCCACTCCTCTAATTCATCCCGCCTTGACGCATTAAAGGAAAACATGTCAGTTTCTAGATATGATCCAGTACCTGGAAAGGACGATTTAATGATATTGGCATCATTACGGTTAAGATCTGCTACTGATAGCTTGTTATGTTATGCAGGAATGAAGGAGCGTCTAGATAGAATATATGAGTTTGTTCAGACAGGGAAAGACCCTGACAGTATCAAGGATGCCATGGAGAAACAGAAAGTTGGCATGCAAGCGCTGATACTACGATTTTTCATAAATTGTCTAATAAGAGAACGAGACAGGCCCGGAACAGATCAGAGTGAATTAGATGCATTGAACAAGTGGGGTCAAAATATAGCTGATGGAAAACATGACAGACAGAATTGCATAGACTCTATGTACAAGAAAATTAGGAAAGCAGTGATAGCCGTACATCAGAAAGACAAAGAAAAAGCTTCCTCCGAGGAGGAAGAAGAATCTGAAGAACCAGAACAGACTACAGGCACTATAGCATATGTAGGTAAGGGAACTTACCTTAGGAAGGGTATCCGTCCAGAAAGCAAGAGAGTTTTCCTCTCTGCTCTAACGAATCCGAATTCTTCTGAACACCAGTTTCAGGAAACTGATAGAAGACTCCGAGACCGAGTTGGGTACCATGTACTCAATTCTATGGATGAACAAGAACTAGCTCGGTCCGCCATATTATGGGCCGAAAATCCAGACATGTATAACGATGATACCATAGCACAGACATTCCTGAACCTCTCTCCAGACGAACAGAAATTAGCAGGTGTATACATGATTCAGCACCTCCTCCTCAAGTATAGAAATCAGCATTCCGATCCAGGTCCCTTACACGAAACATTAGAAGCCCTACTTATGGATAGATGGAGAGGTTTAAGCACCAAATTAATTCAGATAATTCTAGAACAACGCCATAGATACGAAACTGTTATAAAGTCTGAATATATTCCCGCCTCGCCTCCAGAAAGGAAAACGTACCACATGCAATGCGGGGGTGGCATCGAAAGACAGAACCCCTTACGAGAAGTGCACCCTGTTATGGGTGAGGATAAAGTCTTGAAACGCGTGTATGTACACACGCCTCTGACTAAGTTAGAATTGTTAGAAATGAAGAAACTAGTTCCGTGTCACGATAAAGACCCTGCAGGTTTTCACAGAGAGCTTAAAGACATGTTACTGATGGGGGATTACACGTATGATGATATTATGAAAATGTTGAAAGTACTGTTACCCACGGGCATATTCGAGAAATTAAAGGAAAAGGAATGGGAGGTGGGGGACACAAAGATTGCATGGGCAGAAATAGAGGACGAAGAAAAGAAACGGGTCCCAGGGTTAGGCCTTGGGGACAAAACTAAAGCATTACCAGGTTTGATAGTACAGGTCCTGCCCAGATTATTGACAACTAGAAAGGAGGATTGGGACGCCATCTCGTCCTGTAAACAGAAACATGATGAAGATACTAGTGACTTCTATTCAAGATTCGAGAAATGTTTTATTATTAATAGTGGCATCCAGCCAAGTAGCGAGTCGTACCCACATCTTTTTGTATCAAAGTTAGTCGAGAATTCCCTACCGTTAGTTAAAAATCGAGTGTACAAGGTTGAGAGTACATGGCAAGCAAATACGCCATCACAGATGTTACAAATGTTACAATATCATCAGAACAGAATCAGAGAAGAACAAGATCAGGAACAGAAACGCATGAAAGACACGAAGATGAAAATGTTAGTAGCACAAACGGTTCCACCCGACGGTCACAGAAAAGGTATGACCCAGACAAGTCACACTACAGCTCCCGTTAAAGGGACATGCAATTACTGCAAGCAGCCAGGTCATTATGTACATGAATGCCCAGTTCTGAAACATAACATAGCAACAGGTAAAACTAAAGAAAGACAGCATCCACCTAGACAAGACCATAACCAGCATCAGTCTTCGCAGAACGAACAGCACATGCAGAATACACAGCCTATGCATGCATCAGCACAGTCAGTACAGACAGTAGCGGTACCACAGCCACAGCCCATTGCCGCAACTCAGCAAGTTTCACAGCAGATGTACCAGTATGCCCAGTCCGCTTATCCCGATTATCCCCGGTATACATGAAACAGCCTAGAGAGGGAAGGTGGCTTGCCTCTTATTGAGATTCCTGTAGATCAAGAAGGTCCTTATGTACACAGTCAAGTATTGGGAAAAGACAGAAAGTTTTTAATTGATACAGGGGCAAGTCGCACTACAATCAGCCACGATGAAGTTCCAGGGGCACCCCTCTCAGGCTCACAGAATGTTTCCCTTGGTTTTTCAGGACAGCCTATTGTAAATGAGGTATCGCAACCAGTTCCCCTAGCTGTGGGTCCATTATCACGTGTTACAGACCTGTTACTCACGAAATCATGTCCAGAAAATCTGTTAGGAATTAAAACATTAAAGGCTTTAGGAGCTATAATATGCTGTTCCCCGGAGGGAGTTAGACTCTTTCTGCGGGATTTCAAGGGTCACTATGTCTTGAAGGAATTCGATGTCAGATTGAAAAATGTACCAGATTACTTGTGGGCAAAAGGCCCAACTGATGTAGGTTGTATGCACATTACACCATACCGTGTCACACTCAAGGCAGGTGTAGTTTTACCCAGAATCAGACAATACAAGTTACCACCCGATGCTGTAGTGGCTTTACTGAAAATCATTGAAGAGCTCATAGCCCAAGGAGTGGTCGTAGAGACCGACTCCAACATCTGTAATTCACCCATCATTCCGATTCTTAAACGTACAGATCCCAATGCACCGCCAGTATATCGGCTGGTGATTGATCTTCGAGAATTGAATAAATGCATTATTCCACAGTATCCTGTGGTCCCAGATATCTCAGCCTTATTGACTGCTATTGATTCCGAAGCGACGTTCTTTACTGTAATCGATCTCAAGAACGCCTTCTTTAGTGTACCTATTGACCCCGAGAGCCAATATTTGTTCGGATTCAGTTTAAATGGACGAAGTTTCAAATTTTCACGCGCACCTCAAGGATTCACAGAAAGCCCCAGCATCTATAGTCAAGCACTGAAAAGACAACTCGATTGTATCACAATGCCAGTTAATACAGCTTTACTGCAATACGTCGATGATCTGCTGATCACCGCACGAAGTGAGCCCGAATGTGAACAAGCATCCCTGACAGTTTTACATTTCCTGGCCGACAAGGGACATAAGGTGTCCCCTTCGAAGCTACAATTCTGTGTTCAGCAAGTTGTGTACTTGGGTCACTTGCTGTCCAAAGTGGGGAGACAGCTCACTCCCGATCGCATCCAGTTAATTGTAAATATGCCGCAACCCCAGACACAAAAGGAAGTGCGGGCCTTTATAGGCCTCACCTCGTACTGCAGACAATGGATTCCTCAGTATGCATTTCTAGCCAAGCCACTCATTCAGTTAACAACGCAGGAGGCAGCAACTTCGACTGCCCTCCCTTGGACTCAAGAACATACACAGGCTTTTGAGGAATTAAAGAAAGCTTTATGCCAAGCACCAGTTTTAGCGACACCATGTTACAGCAAACCGTTTACACTTTTTGTTACAGAACGTGATGGTACAGCGTTGTCTGTCCTCACTCAAGATCAAGCAGGTTCACATAAGCCTTGCGCTTATTTTTCTAGTACATTGGATTCAGTAGCTCAGGCACTCCCTGCGTGCTTAAAGTCAGTAGCAGCAACAGCACTAGCAATCAGACAAAGCGACTCAATTGTTTTAGGACATCAGTTAACTGTTCAAGTTCCACATTCTGTAGAGGTCTTGTTAAACAGAACCCAGACTCAACACTTGACTATAGCACGACTGACAGGTTATGAATTAACGCTATTCCAGCCACACATAGAAATCAGACGCTGCAGTACTCTGAACCCAGCAACATTGTTACCTACAAATATGACAGACCCTGCCCCGCATGACTGTATAGAGATCATTAATGCAGTAACAAATCCTAGACGAGATTTAACAGATGTCCCACTGACAAATCCAGACCTGACACTTTATGTGGACGGTTCATGTATGAGAACAAGTACAGGAGAATTAGTGGCCGCGTATGCCGTGACCACTGAAACTGAAGTTAAAGAAACACATCGTATTGACACACTGTCTGCTCAAGCAGCAGAGCTCATCGCTCTGACCCGAGCTTGTATTCTAGCCAAGAACAGAAATGTTAACATATACACAGATTCCCGTTATGCATTCGGAGTTGTACACGACTTCGGAGTCCTCTGGCAAGAGCGAGGTTTCTTGACCTCCCATGGTGCCAAGATTCAGCATGGTCCCCTCATTC
Source organism: Lissotriton vulgaris (assembly GCF_964263255.1). NCBI lineage: Eukaryota > Metazoa > Chordata > Amphibia > Caudata > Salamandridae > Lissotriton > Lissotriton vulgaris. Next base: position 1,689,636,810 of record NC_141695.1, read on the forward strand.
AAGGACTGTTAGAAGCAATACATTTGCCCTCGGGCATATCAGTCATGAAGTGTAAAGCACATACTAAGGTTACCGATTCTGTTTCCCAGGGTAACGACCTGGCAGACCAGACGGCAAAATATACAGCATTGACTCACACCCAGACTACCGATGTGACAAAGACACTAGTACCGACACAGTGTATGGCAGTTAGAGATCCCGCCCTAGACGTAATCGATATCCAGACACACGCTACTGCAGATGAAATAAAGAAATGGACTGAACTAGGAGGGATCCAGACAGATCAAGGTTGGATGACGAAGGAAAAATCTAAATGGTTTCTTCCTGACTCAATGGTTCAAAGCATGATAAATACAGCACATAGTCCTGCACATCTTGGAGAGAAAGCCATGTTAGACAGTTTACAGAATCTCTGGAGTAACAAACACTTACGAGCAGCAGCAAAACAGAAAGTGCGTACTTGCATGATCTGTTGTCAGTTCAATCCAGGAAAAAGCGTCCCTGTAGAGCAAGGTGGATTTCATCCTCCCGATCACCCTTTTGAAGTCCTCCAGATGGATTATATCCAGATGGACCGCTGTCGAGGTTTTAAATATGTTCTCGTAGTTGTCTGTGCTCTGTCCCGCTGGACAGAAGCTTACCCAGTATCAGATTACACTGCTCCGACCACTGCCAAGCAGCTGGTTCGTGAATTCTTCCCACGGTACGGTTTGCCCCGTGTCGTGTACTCAGATAATGGTCAGCCATTCTCATCTGCACTAATGAAAGAAGTTTCCCTACTGCTAGGATATCAGTGGAGATTCCATTGTGTCCGACACCCCGAAGCAGCTGGCCTTGTAGAGAGGCATAACCAGACATTAAAGATACGCCTTGCTAAAATATGTCAGGATAAAGGGGTCGACTGGATAGTCGCCCTGCCCGTGGCACTATTCTACATGAGAATGGTCGCCCATTCAAGATCAGGGCTATCCCCGTACGAAGTGGTTTTTGGTAGACCACCGAATATGTGGGGGACGCCCAGTCCGAGAAAAATAACTGATGTTGATAGTAATATGTTGACAGATTACCTTGCCTCCTTGATGTCTGCACTCCAATCATGTCGTTCACAGGTTGCCGCAGCCTTCCCTGACAACACCGATGTAAAAGCGCATGAGGTCCGTCCTGGGGACCTGGTACTCGTCCGGAATTTCGACCGGAAAAGTCCGCTGGAGCCCCGTTGGAAGTCTCCGAAGACCGTCCTCCTTACCACCAGGACCGCCGTTAAACTGGAAGGACGAAAGGGGTGGGTCCACTCGAGTCATATAAAACTTTGTAATGAACTAAAGAACGAATTGAAACAGGACTCTGACTCGCCCACCCCCACCAAAGACTGTGTTAAAACGAAAGACTTTGCAGTTACCGAACGGGAGAAAACTCCCCAAGAAATATACCGTATGAAGCTCCGATCTAGCAAGTCAGACAGTTTAATTGTTTAAGTCCTCCCCTAGGTGAATCGGTTAAATAGTTTCTGACATGTATCCCCTAGATCGAGATAGAGAGAGAGAGAGAGAAGCAAAGAAACGTACATACTGTAAATCACTGCGTAGTCACTGTATAGTGACATTGTTAATAATGTTTTTTCTAAGTGTTCTAGTTATTATTGCCAGTTTACTGCTTCCTATATACTGTCCTATCTTCAAGCATGAACAATCTGTTTACAATGTCTCTGCTGAACACTCTTTTAGTGAGTTACCGCATCATGAACTCTCTTACAGATTGGCGCTGCGCAATAACACATTCATTAGTATGCTGCATCATTCCCATCAGACTAATAACGCTACAAACTGCTGGATATGTGGCCGACTCCCTCCCTACCAGAATTACAAGGGAGCTCTGCCCCTCTTTCCGTACCCGTTCACTCATAATGGCTCATGTGGTGCATGGTTTAAAATAATTAATTCCTTAGATCCTGATATTGCTGTTTTCGATGGGAGCTGGGTTTGGGGAAACCTGAACTTAGTTCTGCTCAATGTCTGTCATCCTGACCAGGAGGGACTCCCCATTAGAATAGGAACTGATCTAGAAAACGAAGTATATGGATTAGGTAATTACACAATTAGCCTTATGATTCTTACTGTAGAATCCGAAGCCGAACCAGTACTGCCCGCCATGTCAGTATTACCAGTCACCGGTGAATTATGTGTTAGCAAGAAAGGTTCAGTACACTTAGGTCATAGTAAATGCCCTACTGTGGTCGAATTCAGTGATCATGGTAAATCGTCTTTTAAAGCTATCCGTCATTCTTATTTTGTTTGTGGTCATACCGCATACATACGTTTGCCTCCAGACTGGGATGGTACCTGTTATATTGCATTCCTACTGCCACCTGTTTTCCTAGCTCCTCCAGATTATCACAGAAATACCAATCTAGTAAAAAGCAGACTCCGAAGAGATCTCCCGATTGTCGACTATACTGAAACGGCATGGGAGCAATACACAGATTTCAATAAAGGTTTCTTCCCTTACTTAGGTACTGTTACTAATAGTAAGCTGATACGTAGATTAACAAGAACCCTTGAAGCAGTAGTGAATGAAACTGCCTCCGCTCTAGGTAACTTAACAGAGGAGCAGTCTGCTATACGGACTGTTGTCCTTCAAAATCGTCTCGTGATTGACGTCATCTTGGCAGATAGAGGTGGAGCCTGTAAGGTCATCGGGTCAAGTTGCTGTGTTTTCATTCCACAAAACGCACCATCTGTATACAAAGCTATTACTCGTCTTCATAAAATTGCTAGTCTGATACATCAGGATCCAGGCACCTGGACTTGGTCCGGTTGGTTCTGGACAACGTTATCCGCTTGGGGATGGAAGATCCTATCCTTCCTAGGCATTGGTCTAGTCATAGTATTCAGTTGCTGCCTGTGCCTACAGTGTGGGCCAGCGATATGTGGACTGTGTGCCACGTCATGTATTGAACATTCCAGTTGTCTCTTGAACAGTCAAAGAAAGAAAGATGAACATATAATGTTACAAGAACAGACTGATCGATTCATGAGGATTGATATATCATGAAGGGTCCGTAGGGAACAAGGAGGGAATGAGGTAATATAAATTTTATGGTCAAGTTGTGTTCCCTAGCGAGTACCCCACCGACTCCATGTACGAGATTAAAGTGCATGTAACTTCCCTCCTGTGCCAGCTATGAAGACGCAGATACATTTGCGTCCACCGTTAACATGTCTTCTTTCAGACCCACCATGAATGGGTTCAATGGTCCGTTCCTAAGTATGCCTTGCCAACGTCTTTTTGAGGTGTATCCTACACGTTTTTCAGTTCTGATCAAGTAGGCCTGAATTTCTGCCATCCAGACCTCTCTGTTCTCTGACTCCGAGAGCAAGCAGCCCAGGCTGCCCCCCGTACCCGTGAACTCTGACTTACTTCTAGCGCGGCCCTCCGTGCTCAGCTCAGCCTGCTGCCTGCCAAGATTGACTATAACCTTCGAGTTATCTGTTTCCCTCCCCGAAAATACATTCCAGCCTGCTAGCTTCAGTAAACATCCTTCCTCAGCTGCAGGGCCAAAGGGCCGACCTGTCTTTATGCTGTTAATTCAAGTAATTCATAGCCTCCGTTACCATGCTACCCTGGAAGGCTTAGGCCCCCACGCCTTCTCATGCAGACACCCAGGCGCTTATACACGCACTCACAGTTAGTATAGAATAGCTTCTGCTCTAGAGACCTTTCCGCCCAGATAGCTTAGTTCCTAAACATCAGATATCAGATATGATAGAGGTACAAGTTGATCTGACATGCCAGACTTCTGTCTCTTTCCGTCAGTGTAAATGTCAAGTCCCCATGCACCCTCCAGTCACACGTGCATCACACGTCATGCAGCTGCGCGCGCATCCAAGCTTCCGATTTCTGCTGACATTGCCACATTTTCGGTTAGTGCCACCCCTTTGTGACACCTATCAGTGACGTTTCCAGAACACACCTCTAGTTCACGCCTCTTGACTACGTAATTGTACCACGTGTATATTGTTATCTTGTCTTCTCTCAGCTGTTACGCCTCTTATACTGTTTCTAATGCTGTACAATAAGTATATAAGCTATGTACTGTAAATAAAATGTTGGCGCGCTCATCTATCCCTTCTGACACCCTGTGTGGTGTTCAGAACATGATATTCTGATTCAGACCATTCCTTTTTAAGGAATAAAACCCTTAGAACTCTAACACCACGGACTCTGTTTTTTTCATCCGAACTGAGTTATTATTGATTAAGTACTTACCTGCATAGAAATTAAGAGAGTAAATTATTTATTTACGTCAGAAGAGTACAAAGATGTTATGCCATCATGACGGAAACGAGAGATAGCAGCCAGAAAAACCTTAAGGGTGGAGTGAGATAGTCCTGATTTTGCTAGCGACAAAAAGAATGGCAAAATTTGTTCTGGCTGAGCACACATGGGATCTAGTGGAACACCAAGCGCAAAAACGCTTCCATTTCAGCTGGTAAGTTTTGACAGTAGATTGTGCTCGAGCATTTGATAGCACTGCCCTACAATCCTTGTCGATATTCATGTGTGCAAATTCATAGTACTCAGGTTCCAAGCATGAAGTTGAAGGTATGCTGGATCCGGATGGCATATTTGACCTTGATGCATTGTGAGAAGATGTGGTAGCGGATGCAACCGTATCGGTTGTGTCAGAGAGAATAGGAGGAGATCTGAGAACCAAGGACGTCTCGGCCATTTGGGTGCGATCAGGATCATCCGACATGGTTGGAATCTCATTCTGTGTAACAGACGTGGAATGAGCGGCAGAGGAGGGAATGCATAACTGAAGGCGTTCGACCAATTTATTGAAAAAGCATTCCCACTCGACTCCTTGTGAGGATGCCGGCTCGCAAACCTTAGACATTTCCTGTTGAGAACAGTTGCAAAGAGATCCAACTGCGGTCGGCCCCACTGTCGGAAGATGTACTCCAACGTTGGTTGGTGGAGTTCCCATTCGTGGTTGTCCGAGAGGGCTCTGCTGAGCGCGTCCGCCAGCACATTGGCCACACCTGGTACGTGGATAGCTTGGAGATGTATTTGACGTTGTAGAGCCCAGTCCCAAATTTCCTGTGCCAGCTGTGATAGCACGAGAGATCTTGTGCCGCCTTGTTTGTTGATGTAGTGCATGCTGGTGGTATTGTCTGTCTTCACCAACAATGTCTGTCCCTGCACTACTCTTTGAAAGGACTTCAAGGCCAAGAAAATCGCCAGTAGTTCTAAGCGATTTATGTGCCAAGTGCGCTGAGACGCCGTCCACTTGCCTCTCACGGACATTCCGTCGAGATGAGCACCCCAACCTTCTAGGGAGGCGTCTGTCGTCAGTGTCAGTGTTGGTTGTTCGTCCTTGAATGAACGACCTGTTGCTATATTTGGAGGATGAGCCCACCACTCCAAAGCTCTTTGTATGCGGGATGTTAGATGGATCTTGTCCTCGAAGGACCCTGATACCTGCTTCCACTGGCTGTCGAGTTCTTCCTGAAGGACTCTCATGTGTAGTCTGCAGTTGGGAATCAGTTGAATGCACGAGGAAGCCATGCCGAGGAATGACTTGTACATTCGGACAGAAACGTACTGTCTTGACTGCAGGAACTGAACTTTTTGTAACATTCTGCCCTGACGTTCCTGTGAAACGAACACCTGCCCTAGCCGAGAATCGAGCGAGGCTCCTAGAAAGTCTCGTTGTTGAGAAGGGCGAAAGTGTGACTTCAGGCAATTGATGGAGAAACCTAAAGTTTCGAACAGGGATATGCAGACTTGTGTGTGTTCTTGTGTCAGTTGGAAAGTCCTGGCTTTTATGAGGCAATCGTCCAGATACGGATAAAACTGGATGTTCTGTAAGCGCAGGTAAGCGGCCACCGGGGCTAGGATCTTGGTAAATACCCTCGGTGCCGATCGAAGGCCGAATGGGAGGACCTTGAATTGGTAATGAAATTGGCCGACTGTAAAACGAAGGTATTTCCTGTGCCTGGTGTGAATAGGCACATGGAAATATGCATCTTGAAGGTCTATTGTCGAAAAGAACTCTCCTGGAATGAGGAAATTCAAGATTTGAAGCAGGGTTAGCATCTGAAAAGTCTTGGACGCGATGAACTTGTTTAGAGCCCTCAGATCCAAGATGGGGCGCCATTCTCCTGATTTTTTCTTCACTAGAAAGAAACGGGAGTAGAATCCCTTGCCGCGTTGACATTGCGGTACCAATTCTATGGCTCCTTTCCTGATCAGAAGCTGCACCTGGGCCAACAGTTCCTTGAAATGGGGAGAAGGTGGGCCCAAAGGCGGGCGAGCGGGGGGAAATTTCGTAAATTCCAAGGTGTGTCCCTTTGAAACTACATCCAAGACCCATCGGTCGTTGGTGATGTTCGACCAATTGCAGAAGAATTTCGAGATCCGACCTCCAAGATGCACAATCCTCTCACTGTTTTTTGCTGGTGTTCGCACCACCTCTGTAATTGGACTTCCGCTGGTAAGGTCTGGAGGTGGAGGAACGATTTTAGGACTGATAGGATCCTCTTTGTCTGTTGTCGTAAGTGTATCCTCTATATTGATTTGTGCCTCGAAAAGTAGAGGTTCCTCCTCCTCTACCACGTGCCCCACGAAATGGCCTCTTCCTGTATTGGAGAGTTGTTAAAGACTTCGCTGTTTCCGTGTCTTTTTTGATGAGTTCCAAGGCATCATCAACGTGCTTACCAAACAGAGATTCGCCATCATAGGGCAAATCAAGCACTCTGGATTGAACTTCCGGCCGGAAGGTTGTTGACTTCAGCCAGCCTTGGCGACGCAAAACTGCAGCACCCGCCAATTGTCGGAATCCAGTAGAAGCTATATCGACGGCACAGTCGATAATCTCCGTTGAAATCTTTTCTCCCTCGAGAATGATGGCCTGTGCTTCCTCCCGGATGGAGTCGGGCATTTGGGGAAGTAGACCAGCGATCTCGGACCACATTTGACGGTCGTATCGACCCAGAATGGCTAAGGCGTTGGAAGCTCTTACCGTTGTTGCTGCCATTGTGGTAAATTTCTTACCAATGGAGTCCAATTTGCGGCCATCCTGATCCGGGGGGGAAGTTAGGGGTATGGCTGGATTTCGGGACCTTTTTTGTGCCGCCTGAGTGATCACTGAGTCTGCTTTAGGCTGTGAAACTAAGCAGGCCGGGGAAGTAAGCGGCGCCTTATATTTTTTGTCCAGTCTAGGTAGAACGGCTGGAATGGAGTTAGGACGTTCCATCAATTTCAGACCCTCTTCCCATATGTGGTCAATAATAGGAATGGTATGAGTTTGGCGTTGAGGCAAGTCTTTAAAGTCATACAGAAAACATTCTGCTTGCTGCGTTTCTAACGTTAGGTGGAACCTTTTTGCTGCACGAACCATAAGGCTGGGGAAACTTGCGATATCCACTGGTGGCGAAGTTCTCGGTGATGTTGGTGGAGTAGAGGGTGTCTGTGCCCTATAATTGTCCCAATCCTGCATTTCCTCATCATCAGTGTCATTATCTCCAGTGTTTTGTGGAGTTTGACCCTCATTATCTATATCAGGAGCAGCACCTAAAGGAGACGTAGGTGCATTAGTCGCTTGAGCTCGAGGCCTAGGTGCTGGAGACTGTGGTTGAAGCGCTGGAGACGGAGGGCGTGGAGCTGGAGCCTGGGACCGTTGCACTTGGGGTGCTGGGGAAGGCGGCAGCGATGGTGGAAATCTACGATTGTAGTCATCCAGCATGTGTTGTAGGTTTTTGACCATAGTCATAGGAATTTGTGTAAAGCGTTCGTAATTAGGTTGTTGTGTGCTATCCAATGGAAAAAGGACGTTCCCATCTTCGACGGTATTATCCGTATACTCATCCTCATCGCTGTAGTCCTGACACTTTATGTGTAAATCCGATGGAATGGTTGCTGGTTGGTAAAGTTGATCCACTTCTGAATCATTTCCAGATTCCTCTGCTCCAGATTGAAATAATTTCTCCGGAGGTTGCGATCCACTCCTAATAGGACTTAACTGTATCAGTGGTACAGACTTGAGGGACGAAGTAGAAACCACTTTGAAGGTGGTAGCTGATTGTAGGAGTTGCTGTGTCGTCGACGAGCCCGTCGACGAGAGTGGCATAGCTGTAACACCCTCTAGTTGTTTTTTCGTTGGCGCCGCTGCATCCGGCGAAGGAAATTTAATTTTGGTAGACGATGATTTTTTGGTCGTCGACGAGACCGTCGACGAGGCCGTCGATGGAATCGCAGTCTTTGCCGTCGACGAGGAAGTCGTCGACGGAGCAGCCGTCGACGGGGGGTTCATCATCTGCGTCGATGGTATCGTCGACGAGGAACCGGTCGTCGACGATGAAGCCTTGGACTTCGTCGACGGGAGAGCCGTCGACGATGGATGCGTCGACGGTGGTTTCTTCGTCGACGGTTTGATTGACGAGATCATAATAATGGATGAGATGGGTCTCACCTCCTGGCTGCTCGTCGACGAGATGATCATCGTCGTGGCAGAACTAGTCGACATAGAAGAAGTAGTCGTCGACGTGGAAAAAGCCAAAACAGACTTCGTAGACGCTGAAGACGTCGACGGACGCGTCGACGAGCCCGTCGACGAGCCAATGCCCGTTTTAGAAACGGAGGGCATGGTCTTGGGACGAGACGCCAGAGAACCAGGTCCCGTAGGCGCGCCCTGAAGCAAGTCTTGTGAGGAGACATCCTTGGAAGATCCCAGCTTTTTACTCTTCTTAAGAAAAGGAGAGGGGATTTCAGTCTCAGACCCACGCTTCTGAGAGGCTTTAGAAAAACCAGATGACATACTCTCAGCATCGGACACGATGTTGTCAGATGATTTCAACTTCTGTAGCCACAGAAGGAGACGAGCCTCTCTGTCCCTCAAGGTCTTAGGAGGAAATTTGCGACAGAGTCTGCAGGTAGAGACAACATGGTCCGGATATAGACAGTAAATACACTTACTGTGTGGATCCTCATGAAAAAGGCGAAGTTTCCCACAGGATGGACAAGCCTTGAACAGAGTTTTCTTTGAAGAAGACATTTTGAAGAAAAATATGAAGAAACTTGAAGAAAAACTGAGCAGAGCTCAGGGAGACTCCCTTCACACGACGTGCGGTAGAAAATCTGAGGACTTGGGCTTCTGAGGAGAAGGTTCTAGAGGAGGCTACAGCCTGATTGGCTGGAATGTGGACCAACACATAATGACTCCTATAAGTTACTAAAGTGAATTCTCCCTTGGGCTTTTTAATGGGCCTATTCTGTTCTATGGTACTTTTTTAAGTTTACATTTTTATTGCATTATATGTATGTATATTTTATTTATAATATTTCTCATATATACATGCATATATTACTGCTATTTTATGTACCGTGGGACTCCCACTTCGACGACGGGGAATATTCAAGCATGTGAATCTATGAAAGACACCCCTAATACTGGAGAATAAAGGTTTTCAAAAATTAAAAAAAAAAAAAGAAAAGAAACAGGTTTTAGGGGACACAATCTCCTAGCAGTATTCCTTCATACTAGTGTCAATGCACTTTGATCAGGACACACGCATAGATGGGAGGAACTTGCTAGTGCACCACTGAAAGACACTCACTGTCAACTGTCTGGAGATCTCTCCACCAAGCTGCACATAGCATTTTGAGCAGGAAAGCTCACTATGCATTACTCTTGGACTGATGTTTCTCTACCCAAACAAACGGACTGCCTGCATATTTACCAGTTCTTGTCTGAGATACTTCAAGAGCATAGGGTGATCTTTGGATACTTATTCACTCAGGACCCTTCCACAGTCCTGTTGTAAGTGAGAAAACCCAGGCTGAAATATCAAACTAAAGCAGATAGGACAATTCTATGTAACTGTCTGCGAGTGGCTAAACCTACAGTGGCCTCCCATTGGAAAAAATAATTTTCCCCGCCACTAATGAACTGGCATGCGGATATGGGACCTGTTGGCTATGGAGAAATAGACTGACAACACAACAGACCAGAATGCCAACGTTGAGATGCCTTGGGCCCTGTCTTGCCTACTTATGCCATCTCTTTCTATGCCACAGAGATTTAAAGCATTGAATTTACTGACATTATTCTATACTTAGGAGAACCAGGTCAATTAAGTGAAGAAACCACAACAACTAAAACTGAACAAATGTTGGTAGACAGCGGGAACTGACACTAAATATTGCTCCTTAATTGGCTGGGGAGACGGATAACTTTGAGGGAAGACTTGTTCAATAGTAGCTATCTTACATGGGTCGATTCTGTAGGGAGAGAGAGTGAAGATGGAGGTTTGTTGTGTTTCCAATTCGGAAAATGTTTGCTTTTCTTTTTATAAGATTTGAGCTCTCGGTTATAAACCAATGCTGTATTCATTTGAAATTCTGTTCTTAATTCACTGACTCATAATATAATAGGTCCCAGATACTATGGAAATGCTCTCCTCATGCCCTGTATCACTATGCAGTTTTATGAAACCAATATGGTCCATGTGAAAAAATAATTTCAATCTCACACTTACGCATCCATTGTGTCGCCAAGCACTTCATTCCGCAATCACACCTAAGTGGTCACCACTCACAAAATGGAAACATTTGCCTCATCGGCTCAAAGAAAATACTACACAATTCCAACCACACACCAACAACTGTAGCATGCTACCCATGTGCTTACGTGCTTTAGAATCCCACATAGGGATAGATAGCAAGTGCTATACAAAAGCCACAATACAGTACCATATGAGAAGCTATGACACGTAGGTGTACTGAAAATAACCAACTGCCAATCGTAGTGAAACTGAAAATTTTACCACAGTGTGTGTTGCTCCCAGATAGCAATGGACAATCCACACATTTTTAGAACAGACAGTGCTGAATAGAGCGAATAGCTCCATCATCATATCTTCTATCCCCAGTTGTGAGTGTCCTCCTTTCCCCAGCAACGAGAACAGGCACAACAAGCATTTACAATGCAATAGGTCTCGCAGCATTAAAGTTTGAGTTATTGGCATTGTGTATGACAATGCCAATAGTTATAACTTTCGTAAATGTGACACCTATTGCATTTGGACTGCAATATGTGTTGTGAGTGAGTGAGTGAGAATGAGTGGTGAGTGAGAATGAGTGGGCGAGTTAGTTAGTGAGTGAGAGAGTCAGTTAGTGAGTGAGAGAGAGTGGGTGAGTTGGTCAGTGAGTCTGGACAGTGAGTAAGTGAGTTAGTGAGTGGGAGAGTCAGTGAGAGTCTGGTAGTGACGGTGAGTGAGAGAGTGGGAGAGTCTGTCAGTGATAGTGAGAGAATCAGTGCGAGAGAGTCAGTGTGAGTGAGAGTCAGTGTGAGTGAGTCAGTGAGAGTGAGTGTAAGTGAGTCAGTGAGAGTGAGTGTAAGTAAGAGTGTCAGTGAGAGAGTGAGAGTGTTAGAGAGTGTGAGAAAGGGAGAGTCTGTTAGAGTGTGATAGTTAGTCACTACCTTTCATATTGCCTTTTAAGAGCAAAACTCTACCTCATATAAAAAGGTCGAGGAACATCTATCACCTTTCTTGTCTCCACTCCTCATCTCTCCCTCAAGCATATGGTAATGTTCCAACCCTTAGAATAACACCTTTAAAAGCCTATGTTAATTTTGGAAAATGTGTCGCAAATGCCAATTTATAACGTTTTATATATAATGTTTTGTTTGTGTGATTTCTGTATTTTATGTGTGATGCACCAAAGGTCAGGTGACTAAAGTGTGCTTAATAAATGGTAGCACTGTTTTTGATGAACCAAAGCAGTGAATGACCTGGCAATGCAATTTTAGATTGTTTTGCTGCACTGTACGATTCTTTAGTATCGCGCCTTCCGCCATATTTTATGGTTATTACAAAGTATGATTCATGCTGCTATAAATTTGCAGACTTTTAACATATCAGCAGTGCCCTCTCTAAAGATGTGTAAAGCGTTAGGTGTGTGTAATACTTGTCATGCGGCTCTGGGCTGGCCCTTGTGTTCTGATGATTTTTCCCCATGTTTGAGCTGGCTGAGGTTTCATCCTGTGCCTCTTCCTGAGTATGTTTCTCTTCCCTTCTCTAAGATTGAGGAAACACCTGTCGCTCTCCGTGAGTTCCATTGTATAACATTTTATGTAGCTCAGAACTGTGTCCAATCTAGCGGACTATAACCACCCTGAACATCGCAATTTAATTGTGTGGTTCATTAGTTTTAATAATGTTTGAAACCAATCTTCTAGCACCTGCTCTGAAATGGATCTTATATAATGACTTACAGGTGATGAAGTGTAGTTAGGTTCTGTCGCAGTCACTTCCACACTGCTGTACATGAGAAAGAATCAACTATCGGAGGGTGTTATGACCTTTGCCTTGTTGTTTTATTTTCCCAAATATTAAACTGCTCATTCACAAGTTGCAAATACCTTCCTGCAACTGATTAAACCTTACAGAACTTGTTTAAATCGTTTAAGTGTTTGTTGAAAAATATTTTTAATGGGCTAATGAATTGCAACAATACCCTGAATCAGCACACATACCAGAGTCTGAATTTTGTGGGGTTTTTTCTTAGCTGAATCATCAGTAATTTGTGTGTTCCATATGCTGTTTCAGTGTGCGTGATTTGGTTATGTACACGCTGAGGAGCATCCTAAATGCCCCCGGAATCCCGCCGCGGCCGCTCCGGAAGTCAGGCACGGTCGCCTGTGACAGGGGCGGGCCACGTCCAGACCGGAAGAGGAGGCAGGCGGAGTCGATGCGTCTCGCGGCCCGGGGCTCCTGTGAGCGGTGTAGAGCCCCGGGGCCGCGCCAGCAGGAGGTTGGGCGCCGCGTGCTGAGAGCAGAGTCCCCGACATTGGCCAGGTAAGTTCCAAAAGGCTGGGGGGCTTGGTGCACTTGTGTGTGTGTATGCTCGTGTGTGTATGTATGTGTGCGACGATGACGGCGGGGGAGGGGGGCCTCGGTGCACTTGTGTGTGTGTGCGCGCGCGTGTATGTGTGAGGGGGGGTGCCTGTATGTATGTATGTGCGTGCGTGCATGGGCGCTTGTGTGTGTGTCTGTGTGTATGCGCATGCGTGTGTGGTGCTTGAGCTTCCCAGGAGACAGCGCCTGGCCACAGCGCGCGTTCCAGTTTCAAATCGCCTCCAAGGCGATGCGCGTGGCCGGCACTGTCTCCTGGGAAGCACAGTCGGCAACAATAGATCTCTAGCGAGACCCAGCGCTTACGCGCTGTGTTTTCGCTACGAGACCTAAAAAACTAATCATGAAGCATTCGCACCACTTCTATTTTAAAAAAGGGCAAACAGTGATGTCTCAATGTATGGAGCAGTTTACAGTGCAAGAGCAATGTAGACTGTGTAGCTGCCGAACGTCTTTGCAGCATATAGCTCACCACATATCCTTTGTTCTGGCAGAACAAACACTTTTCAGTTTCATTTCAATCTTGGTTTCTATTAGTTGGTGACGGACGTTTGCCCACTCTCTTTTCAGCTGTCCATTTTAATCGTTGTTGAATTTATCACTTGTAATGCATGCCAGAGGTCCTTGACCCTGGTTACTGCGCACTGAACAAAAGAACTACACTTCAAATTACTCCAGGTTGAATGCAGATTTGAGGAACAATCCTTTTAACATAATGGTATGTCAATACTGAAGGATCCTACCCTTGGCTTAACTACAAACGAGCTGTACTCCCCCATAGTCTATTCTCCTCTACAGCAGAACTCGGTCCTGCCCACCATCTACTTTTTTTTCAAATGGTTTCAGTTACCAGAAACATTTTCTTGTTTAGAACCCAATGAATTTGCAACATGGTGTGTCTACCATAGATGTTCATGTACCTCAAACAGAAATACAACTTACATTAAATGCTCACCCACATATAATTTGAGTTGCTTTAATATTTCAAAACATACCAAAAATACAATTATGACTTTTTTCCTCTTTATTAGAAGTGCTTGCTTATCCTCACCAGCATTACAACCAAATGACAGTAGGAGCAGCAAACTTCAGCATTCGCACTGCCACCATATTGAGAGTAAGAGACAGCAAATTCTTTGAGGAAAACAAAAAGGATTGGCCCTTACATCAGGAAAGCCAGGCAGAATCACTAGACACACAGACGCCGGATGAGAACTCGAACATGGCCCGGAGGCAGCGTGTGTGCGCTGAAGATAAGGGAAGGCTGTGCACTGAGCGAGCCTTCATCTTATGACTCTCCCACAGTATGCAGGTAAAGCATTGCCACGTGCCGCCATTGTCCATGGTTCTTTTGCTCCTCTCGCTTCACGTAAGCAAAGGTGGTCAAGATGGGGAAAAGGTGGCGCTTGAAATTATCACCGGATAGCGATCAGACCAACGTCCATCAACTTCTGAATTTTCTGCGCTATTAATGGATTTTTCAGATGTCTGCAGAAAAGGAAGAAATGGGAAAAGATGCTAAATATTTATCAAATAGCAGCCTAGCCATTATGTTAAAAATATATATATATATATTTGTTTTCAAATATGAAAGTAGTTGTAAACTGGAGTTTGGTGTCAAAAGGCATGCTATGAAGTCAGTTGGCAGAGTTGATTTCATTTCTGAAATTTGACCAACACAAAGTCAAGATTTAGATAGATTGAAAGAACGTTTCAAGGAACAGCATTACTTATTTGCTATTTCTCCTTCCTGGACATTCTCTTTGCATTAATGAGCAGTAAAATATCTCTATGTATGTGTGGTTTTTCGAACACATTTTTATAAACATACATGTTTTAATATTGAAAAAATAAAAAATAAAAATGTGGCTCAAAGTGGCAAAATGTTATCATTCTTTTCAACAACTCATTTATTTACGTAAATGTGAATTAGTACATTTGTCTGAAAATAGAACCCAAGTAATTGGTTTTGAAAAAGAACCAGGGAATGGGACATCTATACTGCTAAAACGCACAAGTAAAAATTGGCCTTGCCAATTAAGTAGTTTCTGAAGTTGCCTTTCCTCTCGATAATTAGCAAGGATGCACACAATTTGCTACTGGGTATATAACAAGAAACAAATCCAAAAAGTACGATTTTGTGCAAAGAGAAATTTATGAATTTAAAGGAGAACTAAGATTACAAGTAGCTATGGACATTTGAGTACATTAGGAAGTTTAACCAATCTCCAAAGCCTAACAAATTCAGAATAGAGAGGATGATCTTGGAAACCTGCTCGGAAAGGCCTGATAAAACTGGGGCAATTGGTCTAATTGAAACAAATTATGAATATGCTAGTAGTAGAGGTTTAGAGTTATGTTCAGTTGGGGACCTCTCTTAGTTTCTTACACAGTACTGTCCCCAAGTTCTTGATTCATATTAGTGCGCTCCACTGTCGAACATACCTTACCATCCACTGGGACCTGAAGCAGAGCATTTCAAAATCTGCTGGAGCTGTGCAGTGCAGTCACATTCCAGGCAGCCAAATTTACTGGTCTAGGGGGTATTAAACTTTCAACCTAATGACCTGTCAGACCCCTATTAAGCCTACTTCACTGAAGAATTGTAAGCAATTATGCGTTTGCAAAAAGTCGATAAAGAATTAGAAAAAGTTAGGTACCTGCAAATTGTGTTTCCAACATTGGTATCCCACATAGATTTACAAGTTTGAATTTTTCCTAGTTGTCAGGCGGAGAACACTCAATAGTAAATTTTAACAAAGGATTAGAAAACTGCAGGTGGTGGGGCCGACGTGGTTAATAAGCTAGGGCCATTGCTTAGTCGAGTACCCAAACATATGCCAATAACCTGCAAAATGTGTGGCAAAGTTTAAGGGTGACAGCAACCCTTCGTATCAGGAGGTACTGTCCTCTGTTGCTTGGCTGAGGAGATGGGAGCTGGAGGGTAGTCTGGAGGGGAGGGCGGGGCTGGAGCACCCAAGTGTCTGGTAGGGTGTCCAGTCCATTGGCCTGTATTTTGTGTATTAGCCATCTGCAGTATAAGGAGGATCATGCTCTTCCCAGTGCCCTTCACTGTCATCTTTATAAGGCTGACTCAGATCTGAGTCAGAGCCAAAAAGCTGGTGCACATCAAGTGCACTGTAGAGCAGTAGTGCGTGTATAAGTCCAATGGGTTCAGTATAGGCTGTGTTAAGTGAAGATCAGGAAGTGGCCTCGGTCCAGCCAAAGCCGGCTCAGAGTTAGACAGAATGATGGGTGGAGGCCATCCTTCGGCGTCAAGGAACAATGAGCTGGTATGGATTTCTGAGCCAAGCCTGACATCTGTACCCAACCAGAGGGGAGTTCAAGAGGTCCAGACAGGGAACATGCCAACAGTAACCAGACTGATGGACCAAACGGATCCATGGGACCCGTAGGCATACCAGAGGGAACAGGAAGCAGGCCAAAACTGTGCAGCGTAACGTTACAAAAGGCTTCGATTTGCTGTGAGGTCACCAATGGGCCTAAAAACTGTTAAGTCCATCGGTACTAGAGATAGAATCGGCTCATCTGTGGAACTGGAGCGAGACTAAGGCACGCTGACACTACTGCACCATTTGCGGAGAGTGGCAGGAAGGAGCAGAGTCTTGCTCGGCTCTCTTGTGTTTGTTTGAGTTACCTGAATACTTCAACCACATTTAAGATTGACCTTGGAAACAACATTGGGATCAAGAGCGGGACCTGGTGCGGGTTTGTGCTTTCGACTTTGAGTGGGACCTTAGCTTAGCAGAATAATTCTGGCCTTCACCACGTAGAGCCTCACTGCTTGATCTCAGATGGCTTTTAGGTTCATCTGGTGAAGTCCCTGCAGGACTTGGAACTGAGCATTAAAGACACCTATTGGAGATCGGTCACAGACATTTGTTTGTGACAGTCCCTATAAGATTAAACCCTGCAGTCGCAAGAGGCAATATCCCTTAAACAATGAAAATACATTTCAAAGGAAAAAATCCTCATCCCAATGAAAAGGGAGTGGAATTCCAGATCCACGTATGAAGGTGCAGAAAGAAAGTTACAGATATCAGTGTGCATGGGTGGTGCTTATATGCAGCTCAGTTCATCACATCTATGGCAGAACAGCATTGACAGTGTGGCACAGCACCACCCAACGATGTTCAGGAGCACAGCTTTGAGTTTTCTGGATCCAGTCTGGAGCCTGGGAAAATGCACATGATCAGGACTCTGCGGTTAGAAGTATCTATGGGAAAATCCTGAGAGGTTTTGAAAGGCATTCTTCTACTTTCCAGCTAATCTCTACTGGACCCCACAAAGAAGTAGAGGCTATATCTTCTGTGAAGGCTGCCTTTTTAGGTACTTTCGGGTCCAAGCGATTCCGTCTTAGAAGAGGGAAAAGTTGCACTCTTGCATGGTTTCATACTTTGAAGAGGAAGCAGCCCTGGTTCTGGGTCTTGCTTAGGTAACACAGTAAAATAAAATGCAGCTCTCAGGATCCTAAACATCTTGGCTGAAAGGTTTAGCTTATCTTTATGCTTTGTACAATTACAATAAATAAATTCTAGCCGAGTCATCCAAGAACAGCATTTAAATTCCACATGTGCCACCAGGCCAAAAGAGGGCCTTCCTGGGAGACTGTCTAAATGATGTTAAATGTTCCCTCATCTAAAGCGCCATAAACTACACTCTCAGCTGAAGAGTCTGCTATAAGTGTGAGGTTGAGTTGAGAAAAAGGCAAATGGTTTAAAGTGGAATAAAGAAACTTAGCTGAAGAAATGATTAGAGATCACAGAAAACTGCTTCAAGAACTGAGTATAGTCCAATCTTACTTCACTGGCTAGGATTTTTCACTATCCGCGGAAGTCATTAAGCTATGATACAGCCACTGTTGAAAGCCTTTCATGAATGTTCTATACTTTAATTGTAACTCACTGTGGGACTCTAAACTCAATGAAGGGGAATGATTCAAATTTGCAAGTTTATGAAGGATTTAATAAAAAATGTACTGTAAATATAATTTATTCTCAATCACAGTCTATATGTAAAGTAGCCTGTATTTTAGTCTGACGATTAAGGATTTTAATAATAATGCACAGGCAAAAAAAAAATCCTTTTTCTATGGCAAAATATTGATTAACTGTTCTGGCCAAATCAGGATATTTTTTTTAAATCCTATAAACAGATAAATGTCAGCAGCAAAAACACAATTTCATAGAAAAAACACAAACTGGTAATAACAAAACAAATACAAAACAATTTGCAAGATTCCTACTCTTGCAATAAACCAGATTTCAAAACTTACTCGCCAAGTGCTTGTGGGTCCTTCTGCATCTGTTCAAGTATTAGCCTCATGGCAGGATCGCTCATAATTTGTTGGACCTCAGGGTCTCCCATGGCTCGCCGTTTCACATCCTCTGGGTTATCATTACGATTATACTGGGACATCATACAGCGCTGGACACCATCTAATGCCTCCTGCAAAGTGGACACATTGAGATGTTACCCAATTAATTTCATCAACGTAAAGGAGGGGAAAATAAGTTACTTGTAATCTACATCCTCCATCATGGGATCTTCATTATAAATAAATACGGATTATGTAAATGTAAATGTAGGTGTACTTATATAGCGGAACCTGTCACCCAAAGGGCATCCTGGCGCTTGCTTAGGGAACCCGTTCTGGTATTCCCCGTGAGAGGCCCCAGCAGGGTGTCCACACGGTGAAAGCCAGGCATCCCGCCGCGAGGGGCCGTTGTGGAGATTAAGCAAGCTATTGCCCAGAGTTGCAGAGTGAGACCCCGTGAGTCGAGTAGGCACCGGAGCGAGAATTGTCGAGGCCGTGGAATTTTGAGCCCGAGACCCGCCGAGGCGGGGAATCGAACCCTGGTCCACGGTCGATCCCAGCATCCGGGTCTGCCGCCTCTAACCACTGAGCCACACTTCTCCATTATCTTCACCAACATGCTGCATACAGAACTCTTTCACAGGATATTAGAACAATTTCCCAAAATATTAGCAAACAAATCCTATAGGTGCTATAAAAGAGCAACATTTTTTTCAATATTATAGATGGCGCTGTGTTTCGTGGTGACTCCTTACCACCCCAGACGTGATAAGCAGATGTACACATAAGCATGTCAGCAGCCCACAATCTAACTTGGAACCTTATTATAATGATCAGGAGCCCACTCCCCAGAATGTGGAGGTGGGAGGGTAATGAAGAATCTGTGGTTAAAGTATCCCCCACAAAGAACTTTACAGAAAGTACCCTCCGTGCTCTTCTGATCGATACTTCTCATTTTTGGAATAAATATCACAACTGAACCTGCTCAAACTGGCGGGTTTGGGGAGTGGACTCCGAAGAGAAAGTCTTTACTATTAAGGTAATAGTGTTTTGTGAACATGTGTACCGACGTCCGTGTCTCAGCCTGGCAAATGTCTAGAACTGGAAGCAGCATATCCCCCCCCACCCCCCTCCCCCAATGCTGGTGTAGCGGCCTTGGCTCCAATGACCTTTAGGTGGCTGCCCCATGGCCAGTACTTTGCAGATTTCGATGCAAATGACTATGCGTCTTGACAGGTTTATTTTCTGCATTGCCTTAATTTTATTTACGCCAGAGAATCCCACAAAGAGCTAAACGTCCACCCAATGGTCTTATGTGTGCACAATAAAGCTTAAAGCCCTCTTAGAGTCCAGGGGACATAGCCTATCCTCTTCGGAGACAGGAGTGGGAACAAAAAACGCTGCTGGAGTGATGGCTTGCCCAAGGTGGAAGGAAGTTCAGTTTTCTGGAAAGAAAGTCACCAGAGTTCTCAGTACCAACTAGTTTGGGAAAATAACAGTGCAAGCATACGCACTGGAAGTGTCTTAAGTTCCCTCACATGACAAGCTGATGCAATCACAATGAGGAAGACTGCTTTGGAAGCCAGGAGATGCAGAGAGCAGCTCCAAAACAGCTCAAAGGGCACACATGAGAAATGGTAAGACCAAGTCAAAGACCCATTGTGGCATCACAAACTTTGGGAGGAAACGTACGTTAAACCTTTAATAAATCTCATAACTGGCACTTGATAAAAAAGGACAGATGTCCAGCAAATGTAGGAAGGTATAAAATACTGACAAATACCCTTTCATAGTGCCCACTGCAATGCCTTGTTGTGCCAAAGATAAAACAAACAAAAGGCCATCCAACCGCTTTACCGCCCAGGCGTCAGTCTTGTGAAAACCACATCCGGTCACAAACTTGTCCCAATGAATGGCATGAATGCATTTTGTGTAGGGGCACCTAGCTGCTGCTGCTGCTGCTGCTCAAGCTCCATGCATGGAGGTGTAGGTCGCGCAGATTCAGGTGGAGGAAAAAGCCCTGTTCTTGAGACATGAGATCCTCACAAAGTGGCAGTGATTGGAGGACAGATGCTCATGCCCAGAGATCCGTTACCACACTCTTCTGCACCAACATGGAGCCGCAAGGATGACTTGGGCTGGTCACTCTTAATATTTGTTTCCAGCAGGAGGGGCAGGAAGACGTTCTGGAGATCAGTGTTACATTTAATTCGGAATGCATGCACAAAAGAGCGTTACTGCAGAAACAAAAAATGCAAAAGAAAATCTTGACATTACGTGTCCTAGATGGAGGTCAAAAGATTTAACCAGTGTACCCTTTTCTATTCGAAGAGTCACAGCACCATCTCAGAACGTCTAGGCTACTTACGACCTGCCAGATGCCACCTGCTCAGGTGATCTGCTCTGCAATTCAGGGACTCTGCTAGATGTTTCGCGGTCAGGAAATTACCATGGCGCTCTTATCTCCTCAGGAGGTGCAGAGCCTCCTGACAAAGTAACCCATGAACTTTCAACAGCTTTCCCTGGGTGGATGGCAGAAAGGACTTTACAGGCAGGCGAATGGTCCTCAACTGCAGCTAACTGATACGGAGCATGCTCCCCGCCTGAGACCGGAAGACAGATTTTCATCTCCCTCAGATGACATCTATATCCCAGAAGGGACATGAACTTCACAAATGTCAGTTCTGTGTGAAAAAGGGAGCGGCCCTGTCGCTAGACAGTTGCATTTGAGCAACCATCACGGCAAATCTCAAGCAGTCTCCTCTAAAACCTGGATGGCATCTGCCTTATTGTATTGGTGCTGGAACTTTCAATTCCACTGTAGGGCACGCATTTGCCACCTGGCATGGCTGACTAAGAGGATGCAGGAGACCTAGAGATCATAAAGCCTCAGAGCTCCTCTCACTGTGATGGAGGACAAAGACTTGCCTTCTGTAACAATCTTTCAGGTGATACCCAAACCGCAGCTTCCTCACCTTGTGAATTTTCCACAAGCATCAGACATGATCCAAAAACTTTAAAGCAGTACTCTTGCGAACCGGCAGGTAGAGTCACGCAGTTACACGTAATATTGTTCTGCTACGAAAGTGATGAATTGAGCCACATGTAAGTGTCACCAAGACACACTGACATCAGTTGCTTTCAACGGCTATCTGCGCCCTGGTTCAGCAGACTGGCAGCACCAGGTTGCAGATCTCTAGATTGGGTCGGTGAAATTGCTGAGACTAAAAACTCCTGCAAGACTTAGCGGAAACGATGCCCCTCTAGACAGACCTGCCTAGGAAGGCTGTAGTGCTTCATGAACGTGCGTACAGACACCCATGTAACTAAATGTAAAGGACTAATGTCAAGGATAGGTACTCAATATGCCAACACAGTGACAGCAGGTTTGTTCCTGGTGATATGAGTCTGCAAGCCTTCTGGAGCTTCTTCGCCAGTTCATAGCAGATCTTTATACAGAGAATAGTTCAATGAGAGGTGGTCTGTTTTTTAATTGCTTTGACCCGATTTGCTCCGGAAAGCCCTACAAAGAGCTGATCGTCCACTGGATGCTCTTGGTGAGATCAATATAGAAGATTAGAGCCCTTTTAGAGTCCAAACGATGGAGTCTCTCTTCACCTTAGAGGGATGAGGAGCAAAAAAGAAGGCTGTAAAGGCGATTGCCTGCGGGACATAAAACGGAGTGGCCACTTTCGGTAGAAAGGAAGCTTGGGTCCTCAACACCAGCTTATCACGAAAAAGGTGGACTGACAAAGAGCCTGAAGCTCGCTCATACATCTGGCCGATGTTATGGCGATGAGAAATACAGTCTTTGATGTAAGAAGTCTCGAAGGACACTGTGCACTGGCTTCAAACTGGGGCACATCAAAAGGACGGGAGGACTAAGATCAATCCCACTTGGGCCTCTACAGAGGGCTTAGGTGGCAACAAATGTTGCAAAGCTTTTTAAGAATCTTATCACAACCAGTGATTTAAAAAGCACAGGCCGATTAGACTCCAGCAAAAGAAATAAAGCCGAAAGGGACAATAAGCCAGAAAAAGTCCTTGCAGGAACAGGGACAGAACAAGAATCAAAACTCAGTTTATCTGGGAAGACCCCAATCCACAAATGTGTCCCACTGACTGGAGTGCAAGGATTTTGTGGAAGGAAGTCTTGCTGCCATGGGGACAAATTCAGGAGCACGGTCTAAGGAGGTCAACTGACTCCTTGTAATCTCCAAGCATGGAGATGCAAATTGTGTAGGCCCAGATGCAGTACTGCCCTGCTGCTGAAACAGAAGATCCCAAAGCGGCAGCTTAATCTGCTGACCCAATCGGGTGCTACTAGGATGACTTGGGCCCAGGTCATTCATCCTCTTCTTTAGAACTCTGAGCAGGAGAGTAAATTGTGAGAAGGCATGGGGAATCCATAGTTCTCCACTAGAAAGGAGCCCGAGAGAGTTGCTTTGGAAACTTCAATGCGCAAAAGTGCCAACATGCTTGCTTGACAGTGGAGGAAAAGATTGAGCGAGCATTCTCCCCATTACTGGAAGATGCCCTGCCCCACCTCTCCTGGATGGCATCCTAAACTAAGCAGCCATGAACAGCGCCAGCTCTTGGCTGGGTAACATGGGCCTGCCACTAACCCAATCGTGGTCCAGTAGCCTTAGACTGTCTTCTGCAGTCTCCATCTAAATCTGTATATAATCGGACAGTTTCCCCTGTACCGGTGCCCACTGGGATTTGAGGTCTCACTGTAGAGCAAACATGTGCCACCTTGTATGTTTGGCCAGCAAGATGCAGGAGGCCAACCTCATCCACACTGAAGAGCAGAACAGAGGTTAAAACAGCAGGATCTTAGCCTGCATGTCCTGACTCGCCGCTCCAGCAGAAGGCACAAACCATACCACACCCAGATTAGCTCGGATGAACTGGAGTGTCTGTGAATATGTTAAGTGTGACTTCGGCAAGTTTATAAGGAACTCTAAAGATGTTAAGAAAATTGATGTTGCCTGGAGGTGGTGGACGACTGGCTTTTGCAGCCAGGCATTGAGGTAGGGGAAACAAGGTACCACCCACCAGAGCGGCACTGGTTTAGGTCAAAAGTGAGCACTGGAAATTGAAAATGCTCATAGCCCACCAAAGTTGGCAGCTGTGGACCCGCAAGACAGGGAAGTGAAAATAAGAGCCTTGCAGGTCCAACAACCATCCAGTCTCCAGGGTCTAGGACAGACAGGACCTAGGCTAGGATGAGCATCTTAAAGTTATCCTTTTGAAGAAAATATGATGAAGGTCTCCGTCTTTCTTCAGCACAGGAAAGTAGCAGGAGTACTACATAATTCCTACGTCCGAGGCTGGAACCCGCTCTATGAACTGATGGTGGTGGAAGATGTGGTGGGTTAGAAAGAAATGGGAATTCATAGCCCTGATGGACAACTTGAAAGACCCACTTTCAAGTGATGGCCTTCAACCCTTGTAGAAAATATGGGATCCTGACTCTGACAGGGTGGCGGTAAAGATACTCTAGAGGGGTTTTGCGGCTGTGGCTACTGGAGGGGTGGAGGACAGGTCTGCACACTGTGTGCTTTCATGAAACAAACAGGGAAAATGTAGAAGCCTGCCCTGGTTGAAGATCCTTTGTTAAAACATTCGTGTTCACCTGTGTAGTGGGGAGCTGTTAGTCTAGCAGGTCTGCCTCCTCTTTCATAACTGCGAAGGTCGCACTTTTCTCAGTGGCTGGACCAGGTGGAGATACAAGGCCAGTATCTGGAGAAGTATCAAGCATCTACAAGTTCTTTTTAATAATTTCCCCTCAGTGAATTGGGTAAACAGTTGTCCCTTTCATTTCAATTGTCATTGTCTGAGCCAGTTTTAAAAGCAAAGTTTGGGCCTTACCATGTGGTGAGGTGAAGATATAGGAGTGTAAAGGGTTGTCTAGCGGCTGCGTGCCAGTCGGAGCTGGGAGTGGTCTTGGTCAAGGTGGATTCTGCTTAGTGTTCGATAGCACAATGGGCTGTGCACCCTCCTCTAGGGTGGTGGTTGTTTGAGGCTCCGCTTATGCCTTTTGGAGCAGAACAATGTTGGTGTGGACCTTGCACGACTCTACATGCTGGCACACAGGAATACTGGTTAAACATTTTCAAACCTAGTCTGACGCCCAAGCAATATTCACAAGGTGAGGAATCTGTGGTTAGAGATGTCCATCACAAACAGCCTGAATTTCCTTAACTCGTTGCAGCAGACGGAAAGCCCTGAACACTACACTACAATGTTCAGGATTGCATGAAAGCCTCTGTAAGCATGCCTTGCTCGTTGATGGTGAACTTTCAACAATGTAATGAGGTTTGCCACTGTCTTGAGGTGATCCACAACTGACTATGCAGAGCTTGTCTTCAAAAGCCAATCGTCAAGGTATGGGAATACGGATATCCCGGACCTCCAGAAATAGGCTGTGACCACCGACATCTTTTTTGTGAACACCTGAAGGGCACTGGTAAGGTTGAAAGGGAGCACAACTAACTGAAAATGCTCCTGACCCACCTTGAACTGCAGGAAATATCTATGGGTCTGCAGAACAGGTAGAAGGAAATACGAAGCCTGCAGATCCGGGGACACTATCCTATCGCTTATGTCCAGAGCCTATAGGATCTGGGGAAGTATGTCCTTTGTCAAAAAAGACAAAGAAGCTGTTGGCTCAAACAGGCCCTGTCCTGCAGAACAAGGAAAGAGTGAGTGTAACAGGCACCTCCTCTTTCCAAGTCCAGTAGACTCCAGATGTCATCTTTGGAGAACGACGGCACCTTCTGTGACAGGTGTTTGTCAGAAATCCACTATGGTGTGGGAGGAATAGTGGGCGGGCCGAAAGAAAAAGGTAAGGCATAGCAGTTTTAAAATATCTGCAAGACCTATCTGTAGGACATGATGGATCATCAACCTGGGAAGCAAAATCGAAACCAGCCCACCGTCGATTGGGCATTAGCCACTAAGGGCAAACTGGTGTAGTGGCATTGCAGCTGGGTGATGTCTAACAGTGGAGCTGTGTGGTTGCAGAGATCCTTGTTACTTATTATGGGCCAAACGAAGTCTCTCCATTCTTCCTTGATCACTATCCTCCTCTTGCTCTTCTGCCATGACTGCACCTTCCTTCTCATCTAGGCCCAAACTGTCACAAGCAGATGTAGGTAACACCCAGGCCGGCGCCACGCTCTAGTCTCTCCAGCCAGACTGGAATTCATCACAGTGGGCCTCTTGTTGACATCCGTGTCAGATTTTGCTGGATACTCAAGACCTGCTTGACATGTCTTCTGGGTTTTCCATGAGACATTTGGGGTGCATCTCAAAGGAGGGAAACAAGATGCCAAAAAGATGTCTTGTGTATCCAGTGTCTGGTTGCTGATGAACTTGGGTTTTGTTCTACTTAGACTTCTGTCTCTGAGTTTGTTGGGGTACAATGACTGTTGAAAAATTGATTTTAGTGTTAGATAAAGGAGGAAAGTAGGATTACCATAATATGCTTTCCACACACATTATCTCCAAGAGCCCAAGTTTAGTGTGGCGGAAGACTTTGTCCATCTTGAAAATGACCCATGTGGGTGAGGATAGCCAAAGGAACATTTACCTTATAGGTTAGGCCGTCCACTGGGTTCATTCCCATCCACAAGCTTGTGCCAGGCATAAATGAGGAACCTCCATGCACTCACTTCAGAACACTCCTGAACTGGTGGAATATCAGAAGAGGACTAAACTTGCTGCCTGAGACATGAGAAGAGCTTAGAAGACAGTCCCAGCTATATTTTTTGAACCCAGGACAAAGAAGTCAACTCTAAGGATCATAAGGCTTGCATATTGTCAAATGTCAAGGAACACAACAAGCTACAAGATGCGATTTCCTGCAACTGGCCAGTTGCAACTAGACCTGGACTGGATCCTGCTGTGGCATCTGCCTTCAAGTCTTTAAGTTCCTCCCCAGAGATCCTAAGCAGTTTTAGAAGTGAACTCCTGTGGTTGATAGATGATTGAGATTGAAAGGACTTAAGTCAGAAGGAAAATTCTTTGACCAGAATCAACATGGTTAATGTACCCTGTCCACACTCCATTGCAGTCAGTGGGGCCTGTTCTACTAGCTATCATTGACACTTAGCGATTCTTGACACTTTTTCTAATTAAAGTTTTACAAATTCAAATATCTGGTTCCCCGTATTGGATTTTTTGTCTCTATTATATTAAGTACATTTTATTCTATGTTTTAATACATTTGGGATTTTTATTGTTCTGCATCCTAACTTTATTACTGTTTTAGTAATGCATATATACCTTATGCATTGCCTCCAAGTTAAGCCGGCCTCCTCTTTGCCCAAAGAGCACAGGCAGTTGAGCTCAAGTTTATTTGGTGACTTCAGTGGTTCACCCTGACCAGGATTGGGATTGAGATTATTACTCAGGTCAAGTTCTCATCCATCTTAATGAATAACCTAATTTCTTACAAGGAAGAAAACAAGTTACTTACCTTTAACTTTGGTTCCCCAGTATTAGTACTTTCATAGATTCCCATGCTTTGTATCATTCCCCCGTTGTCGGAATGAGAGCCTCTGTAATAGAAAAATACCATAGCAGTAAGTACAAAAGAGAAAAGACAGGCCTAGGCCTCATCTCATTTTGTAGCCTATCCGCCTCTTTTTGTAAAAGAGACCAAAAATGTTGCAACAACCAATCAAAATAGCCTCACCCCATAGAACCCTCCTGAGAGAGCCTCAAAATTTCGTAGCAGTTGTGTAAAAGTATCTACCTGCGCTAAAGGCTGAGCTTTCCCAGGGGAGGTGGGTGGGCGCATGGGAATCTATGAAAGTACCAATACTGAGGAACCAAAGTTACAGGTAAGTAACTTGTTTTCTTGCCCCAGTTTTGGACTTTCATAGATTCCCCTGCTTTGTACCCGCTCCATCCACAGACACGCCATCGAACTCTGGAACCTCCTAGACGCCACAGCCCCTGACGTTGCCTTCCTCACAGAGACCTGGATGAACGCCTCTTCAGCTCCAGACATCGCCATCGCTATCCCAGAGGGCTACAAGATCGTCCGGAGGGACCGCACCGCCAACCAGATGGGAGGAGGCATCGCCATCATCCACAGGAACACCATCCGTCTCACGACCAGCACCGACAACACCCTGACTACTGCCGAACACCTGCATTTCCAGATCCACACCGACCCGAACACCACCCTCAGAGGCACCCTGATCTACCGACCCCCGGGACCACGCACCCAATTCAGCGAGGACATCGCCAAATTCGTCAGCCCGCATGCCCTCCCCTCCGCTGACTACATTCTCCTGGGGGACCTCAACTTCCACCTGGAGAACAACAACGACCGCAACACCAGCACCCTGCTCGACAACCTCGCCAATCTTGGACTCAAGCAGCTGGTGTCCACCCCCACCCACCTCGTCGGACACACACTTGACGCAGTCTTCTCTTCCTGCACAGACATCGACTTCAGCCACGCCACAGAGCTTCAATGGACGGACCACAGCTGCATCCACTTCACCTTCAAGAGAACAACGACCCACCACCACCAGCAACAGGCCGCCCGCAGAAGCTGGAACAAGATCACAGCAGACCAGCTCACCACCTCCCTGAGCCAGCACCCTCCTGCCAGCTCAGCAAACCCCAGCCAGGCCGCCGACAACCTCACGAAGTGGATCAGCACCTGCGCGGACGAGCTCGCCCCGCTGAGGACCCCGCCCAGCAGACCCGGCAGCAAGAAAGCCCTGTGGTTCACCGACGAACTCAAGAGCTCCAAGAAGAACTGCCGAGCCCTCGAGAAAGTCTGGAGAAGGGAACCTACACCGGACAACAGGACCACCTTCAAGCTGGCCACCCGGAAGCACCACCAGCTGATCCACGCCGCCAAGAAAACTGCATTCAAGGACCGGCTGGACAACAACGCACACAACTGCAAGGAACTCTTCAACATCGTGAAAGAGCTATCCAACCCCAGGGCAGGAAACAACGACATCACCCCATCGCAAGACCTCTGCAACTCCCTCGCTTCATACTTCCACAACAAGATCGCGGACATACACAACAGCTTCAACAACCAACCAACGCACACCAAGACCGAACAACCACCCCCCACCACCACCCTCCACGCCTGGACCCCGATCAGCACCGAAGACACCATCCGCACGATGAACTCCATCCACTCCGGATCACCGACCGACCCCTGCCCTCACCACGTCTTCAACAAGGCCGACGCTGTCATCGCACCCCACCTGCGAGACATCATCAACACATCCTTCGACTCCGCCACCTTCCCTGAGAGCTGGAAGCACGCCGAACTCAGCGCTCTACTCAAGAAACCCACAGCGGACCCTACCGAACTCAAGAATTACCGCCCCATCTCGCTCCTCCCGTTTCCAGCCAAAGTCATTGAGAAGACAGTCAACAAGCAGATGGCCGCCTTCCTCAAGACAAATGGATCCCTCGACCCCTCACAGTCCGGCTTCCGAGCCAATCACAGCACCGAGACCGCCCTCATCGCCGCCACCGATGACATCCGAGCCCTGATGGACAACGGAGAAACAGCGGCCCTCATCCTCCTAGACCTCTCCGCGGCATTCGACACTGTCTGCCACAGCACCCTAGTACAGCGCCTCAGCAACGTCGGAATCCGGGACAAGGCGCTGGAATGGATCATCTCCTTCCTCGACGGAAGAACACAGAGAGTCCGCCTACCACCGTACAAGTCAGAGGCCACCGAAGTCATCTGCGGCGTCCCTCAAGGATCCTCACTGAGCCCCACCCTCTTCAACGTCTACATGAGCCCCCTCGCGGCCATCGCACGCCAACACAACCTCAACATAATCTCCTACGCCGACGACACCCAGCTGATCCTCTCCCTGACCAACGACCCCGCCGCCGCCAGAGCTAACCTGCATGAAGGGATGAAAGAGGTAGCCGAGTGGATGACGACCAGCCGCCTGAAACTGAACTCGGACAAGACTGAGGTCCTCATACTGGGCTCTTCAGCCTCCGCCTGGGACGACTCCTGGTGGCCTCCCGCCCTGGGCACCGCACCCAAACCGACAGACCATGCACGCAACCTGGGCTTCATCCTGGACTCCTCCCTCTCCATGACCAGGCAAGTCAACAACGTCTCCTTGGCGTGCTTCAACATCCTACGCATGCTACGGAAGATCTTCTGGTGGATCCCCACCGAGACCAGGAAGACCGTCACCCAGGCCCTCGTCACTAGCCGACTGGACTACGGCAACGCCCTCTACGCCGGTACCACCGCCAAGCTCCAGAAGAGACTCCAGCGGATCCAGAACGCCTCAGCCAGACTCATCCTCGACATCCCACGAACCAGCCACATCTCCGGACATCTGAGAGACCTTCACTGGCTCCCCGTCAACAAAAGAATCACCTTCCGCCTCCTTACCCACGCACACAAAGCCCTACACGACCAAGGCCCGAGCTACCTCAACAGCCAAATCAACTTCTACGCTCCCAAACGCCACCTCCGATCAGCCAACCACGCCCTCGCCGCCGTCCCCCGCATCCGAAGAGCGACTACAGGAGGAAGGTCCTTCTCCTACCTGGCCGCCAAGACCTGGAACTCCCTCCCGACCGGCCTGCGCCTGACCCAAGACCACCTCTCCTTCAGGAAGAAGCTGAAGACCTGGCTGTTCGAGCAGTAGCGGCACCCCCCCCACCCCCAGCGCCTTGAGACCCTACGGGTATGTAGTGCGCTCTATAAATGTCATTGATTGATTGATTGATTGTATCAGAGTAGCTAGCAGTAAGCAACAAACGCACATTTTGTTACATGCACTTCAACATAATCCTGCATAAGTATTATCACAGATAGTCAACCAGAGAACAAAGCTGTAGACTATGACACTGATCTCGTAGAATGAGCCTTGATCCGTCCTTTCAGTGGCTTCCCTGCCGCCTGATGACCCAACTGAATTGTGCTAGCACTCCAACGTGATCTCCCCTGCTTTGACAGGGGTAAACCTTTTCTTGGAGCACCAAAAGCGACAAAAAGTTGCGATGTCTTCTTGAATGCCTTTGTACTTTGAAGATAGAACTTTAAGCATCTTTGGACATCCAAAGTGTGGAGAGACCTCTCCGATAGAGATGAAGGTCGAGGAAAGTAAGACTTTAGTACTATAGACTCCTTTTTGAACTGTAAGAAAGGTTCAATAATCGTGAGCTTGAAGTTTTCCAACCCCCCCCTAGCTGTTATCGCTAGAAGAAAAGCAACATTCCAGGACACAAACTTCATGTCAGCTTTATGGATTGGTTCAAAAGGAGCCCTCATGAGATGGGCAAGGACCAGGTTGAGTTGCCAAATCGGAGGAGGAGGAGGTCTCACCTGAGGGAAAGCTCTGAATAGACCCTTCAGGAATTGTTTGATCACCCTCGCAGACCAAAGAGAAGGACCAGAGGTTGTTCGCCTGAACCTAGAGATCGCTGCCAGATGCACCTTAATGGAGGAGTGTTGAAGACCTGATTTTGCCAAAGACAATATGTACGGTAAGATCTTATGAGGAGCCGAAGTAAAAGGATGAAGATTTTCCTTTTGGCACCATGCACAAAAACGCTTCCATTTTGCTCGATAAGTCCTGTTTGTACTAGGAGCCCGAGCTGGAGCTAAAATGTCCTTGCAATCTTGAGGAATATCTAAAGCATTGAACTCCCGGTGTTCAGGAGCCACGCTGTCAATTGCAAGGAGCTCGGGTCCAGATGCATTACTTGGCCCTGGGACATTGTCAGCAGGGTAGGAATGGGGCGTGGGAGAACCTGTTGACCCCAAGACAGAAGGAACTCTGTTTACCAAAACTGGCGGGGCCAAGCCGGGGCTATTAAAATCATGGTGCAGGGTTCAGTCCTGAGTTTCCTCAGTATCCTTGGTATCAAAGGAATCGGTGGAAAGGCGTAAAGAAATGCGCCTGACCAGGCTATCGAAAGGGCATTCCCCAATGACCCTTGATGGAGATACCTGCTTACGTAGAGTTGGCATTTCTTGTTCTCTGGGGTCGAGAACAGGTCTATAAGAGGAGTGCCCCAACAAGAGAATATCCTTTCGAGAGTCCTCTGATCCAATTCCCATTCGTGGGAGACCGATCTTAGGCGGCTCAATGAATCCGCCTCCACTTTGAGGTTACCTGGAAGATGTTCTGCAGAGAGACAAATCTGGTGATGAATAGCCCATTCCCAGATCTCTTTAGCTTCCCTTGAAAGAAGCTTGCATTTTGTTCCGCCCTGCTTGTTCACATAATGCATGGCCGTCGTGTTGTCTGTACGCACTAGGACCGTAGAACCCCGAATCTTTGGAAGGAAAGCCTGTAGAGCCAGACAAATTGCTTGCAGTTCCAGTAAGTTGATG
The DNA here is from genome assembly GCF_964263255.1 of Lissotriton vulgaris. Classification (NCBI taxonomy): domain Eukaryota; kingdom Metazoa; phylum Chordata; class Amphibia; order Caudata; family Salamandridae; genus Lissotriton; species Lissotriton vulgaris. The sequence goes on from NC_141695.1 coordinate 1,689,668,437, forward strand.
TGAAAGGTGCGAAGCTCTGGAGACCAGTGATCGCTCACTTGAAGATCCTGTAATGTCGCTCCCCAGCCTTCCAGAGAGGCGTATGTGGTTAGAACTGACGGAGAGGGAGGAACCGTGAAGGAGAGACCTTCCTCGATATTGCTTGCTATAGTCCACCACCTGACTGCTTTCTTCATGATAGGAGTTATCTTTATCTTGTCCTCGAAGGACCCCTCTGCTTGACGCCATTGCATGTCCAGTTGTTCCTGCAGGGGACGCATGTGAAGCATGCAGTGCAGAATCAATGCAATGCAAGATGACATCGACCCTAGAAGGGACTTGTACTAACGGACTGAAAGAATTTGTTTCCTTTGAAATCGGTTGGCAGCAAGAATCAGTTTGTTTCCTCTCCTCTGAAGGGAAAGCTCTGCAATGAGCAGTATCCAGTATGGCACCCAGAAATCTTGCTGACCTGGACGGAAGAAGAACCGACTTGCTTCTGTTTAGACCCAGACCTAGATGACTGAAAAGTTGGATACAATCCTCGACTGCTTTTGAAGGTTCCTGAGAAGAAGGAGCTTTTATCAGCCAGTCGTTCAGGTAGGGAAACTCCTGCAGAGACTGCCTTCTGAGAAAAGCCGCCACTGGCGCGAATACCTTCGTAAATATCCGCGTTGCTGAGCTTAGTCCGAAAAGTAGGACTCGGAACTGAAAATGGCTCTTGGCTGCTGTGAAGCGAAGATACCTCCTGTGAGCCGGATAAACAGGAACATGAAAATATGCGTCTTCCAGGTCTAGAGTTGCCATATAATCGCCAGGATTTAGGAGACGTAATACATCCTGTAGAGAAACCATCCGAAAAGACAGTTTTTTGAGATAGGTGTTGAGCTCTCTCAGGGCTAGAATTGGATGCCACTTTTCTTCTGTGTTGCGAATCAGGAAAAACCTGGAATAGAATCCTTTCCCGCGCTGGGTCTGAGGAACGGATTCCATTGTTCCTTTGATGAGCAGTTGTTGAACCTCGAAATGCAGAAGATTTAGAGGTTTCGTTTCCGTGGCGCGAGGAGCTCTGATTGGTGGCAATTTCTGAAACTCCAGTGTGTGGCCGAATTGAATGATGTTGAGGACCCACCGATCCGATGTAATAATTTTCCAGTTGTGGAGGTATTTTGAGATCCTGCCCCCCACTGATGTTACTAGAGGGGGAGGAACAGAAGACAGAGCCATGAAGCCGCTATTGTCTTTTAGAAGTATCTCTTCCCCGACGCCCTCTTGATCATTGGCGAGAGAAAGACGCCGATTGACTTTGGTGCTGAGAGTATTGGGGCTTGTAAGACTGAGAGGACTGTGAGTACGAAGAATAGCGTTGTTGATTGCCACCTCTGTACGATTAACATCCTCTCCCTTTCGCACCTCTGAAAGGAACTTTGCGGTAATGCAATGTCCCCAAGGACCTTGCCGTGTCCGTGTCCTTCTTGATGTCTTGAAGGGCATCATCTACATGCTTTCGAAAAAGCATTTCTCCGTCATAAGGTAAAGCCAAGATCTTATTTTGAACTTCCTGGCGAAACCAGCTTGCTCGCAGCCAGCCCTGACGCCTTAAAACTGCTGAACCCGCTAGAGCGCGGAAAGCGGTAGTTGCAATGTCCATAGCACAATCTATCACCTCTGAAGATGAACGCTCCCCTTCCACCAGTATCTTATCTTTCTGGCCTCATCTTTCGCACTATCCGGAAGTTGGTCAACAAACGGGGATAAATCGCACCACATCTGGCGATCATAACAACCCAAGATAGCAAGAGCATTAGCAGCTCTAACCAGCAAGCTAGCCATGGAAGAGAACCTTTTTCCCACATTGTCCAGACATCTCCCTTCCTTGTCTGGCGGTGTCGTGAGGGGCGCCGATGGATTCTTGGACTTCCTTTGCGCTGCCTGGGATATAACTGAGTCCAGCATCGGTTGACCAGTCAGGCAAGCGGGACTGCCTTCTGGAGCTTTATACTTCTTCTCCAGTCGGGGAAGAACAGGGATGACTGTAGCAGAATTCTGCATCACCCTAGTACCTTACGACCACACATGCTCTATTATCGGTATTGGATGGATGGATTTTCTATAAGGCTCTTTGACGTCGTAAAGAAAACAGTCTGATTGCACCGTCGTAATCGGAAGGCCAAATCTCTCATAAGATTATGGAAACCTCCAATGTCAGCTGGAGGGGAGGTAGCAGTATCCGGCACTGGTGGGTGAAGCTGGATCTTTAATAACATCGTCCCAACCTCTATCCGGGTCATGAGGTGGATCTACCTGAAGAACAAGTTACTTATCTTAGGTAACGATATATCTATATAAACAGTAGTTGGTATTAGATTCCTTACCTTAGAATATCCCCAGGTGTCAGTCTGGATCCGGAAACTTTTGCGTAGCAGTACCCCTGCGCGTCGGTAGGCGTCGTCTGCAGGCGTCCCCTGCGGCTCCGCGTCCGTCATTGGCGTCGTGATGACGTCGCTGGAGTATATAGACGCCGCCTCCGCGCGCTGACGTCAGTTCTTTGCACACAGCTTTTCCGCGCCAGAACACGTAGAGCCATGTGAGAACCAACACTGGTGCCAATTTGAAACTAGGGCCTTGAAAGGGATGTCCCTAACCCTAGGTATCAGTTCGTAGAACGGGGAGGATGGGTGGGGCGGTAAGGAATCTAATACTAACTACTGTTTCTTACAGATATATCGTTACCGAAGGTAAGTAACTTCTTCATCTGAAAGAAACAGGTTAGTATTAGATTCCTTACCTTAGAATAGATACCCCAGCAATACCAACCCCGGTGGTGGGTCTGCGAACCAATACAATTTCACACCAGAAAGTCCTGGAGGACAGAACGGCCAAAGAAGCCATCCCTCCGGACTTGACTGTCCAGGCAGTAGTGCCTCGAAAAAGTGTACAGCGAGGCCCACGTAGCCGCCTGGCAAATGTCCTGCAAGGGGACTCCCCGGCCCAGGGCAGTAGTAGCCGCCATGGCCCGAGTGGAATGGGCCCTCAGCCCAACAGGAGGCTCCTTCCGAGCCAAAGAGTAGCACGCTTTGATGCACAGAACGACCCACCGAGAGATGGTCCGTTTATGTACCGCCCGTCCTTTCTTCGCACCCACGTAGCCAACAAACAGTTGGTCATCCACCCGGAACTGGCGAGTGCGATCCATATAGAATGAAGGCGCACGTTTTGGGTCCAGACGATGGAGCCGCTCTTCATCCTTTGAAGGATGCGGAGGCGGGAAGAAGGAGGGTAAGGTGATGGACTGCCCGATGTGAAAAGCAGAGACTACTTTGGGCAGAAAAGAAGGTCTAGTCCGTAGAACCACCTTGTTGGGATAAATGGACAATAAAGGAGGTTTGCCAGAAAGAGCCTGGAGCTCACTCACTCTCCTGGCAGAGGTGATGGCAACCAGGAAAGCCGTCTTTAAAGTCAGGAGACTGAGAGGACAGGAATGAAGGGGCTCAAAGGGAGCACACATCAAGAAGGTCAGAACCAGGTTCAAGTCCCACTGAGGCATCACAAACGGAACAGGTGGATACATGTGTGTGATGCCTTTCAAGAATCCTGTGACAATGGGGGACTTGAACAAAGAAGGTTGATCAGGCAGCCTCAGGAAGGCCGAAAGGGCAGAAAGGTAGCCCTTGATAGTGCCCAGAGCAGAGCCCTGCTGGGCAAGAGAAAGAAGGAAGAGAAGAACCTCAGAAAGAGGGGCAGAGAGAGGATCCACAGCCTTTGCTGTGCACCATGCCACAAATTTGTACCACCGACAGGCGTATACCGATTTCGTGGAGGGACGCCTGGCTGCCAGAATCACATCACAGACTTCAGGAGGCAAGTCAAATGGCCTCAACTGTCGCCGCTTAATCTCCACGCATGGAGGTGGAGGCTGGACAGGTTCGGGTGGAGGGCCGTCCCCTGCTGCTGCGACAGAAGGTCCTCCTGAAGGGGCAGGCGGATCGGGGGACCGACTGACATGCTGAGTAGCTCGGGATACCAGTACCTTCGAGCCCAGTCCGGAGCTACAAGGATGACTTGGGCCCGGTCGCGCCTGATCTTCTTCAGCACTCTGGGCAGAAGTGGTATAGGAGGAACGGCGTATAACAGACCGCAACTCCACTCGCGCCGAAAGTGCGAGTGCCGTCTTGGAAACTCCAACGCGCAGAACTGATGACATTGCGCGTTCTCTTCTGTGGCCAATAGATCTAACCAAGGCTCTCCCCATCGCAGAAAGAGTCCTTGCACCACGTCCGAGTTCAGAAGCCATTCGTGATCCATCGAGCACCGACGGCTGAGTTCGTCCGCCCTGGCGTTCAGAGAACCTGCCAGGTGTTGAACCATCAGTCACGCCCTGACGTTCCAGCCATTGCCACAGGCGCAGAGCTTCTTGGCAAAGGGTCCACGACCCCACCCTGCCTTGCTTGTTGCAGTACCACATGGCGGTGGTGTTGTCTGTGAACACCTGCACTACACTCCCGCTGACAAAGGGGAGGAATGCCTTCAGCGCTAGACGAATCGCCCGCAGCTCCAACAGGTTTATATGGAGCCGGGACTCCGCCGGAGACCAGATGCCTCTGATCTCTGCCTCTCCCAAGTGGCCTCCCCAGCCCTGGAGGGACGTGTCCGTCACAACGTGCTCCGGTCGGGGAAGGGAGAGGGATCTGCCCCTGACCCAATCGCGGTCCGTAAGCCACCACTGCAGTTGTGTCGCAGTGCCCTCCGAGATCAAGACATCGTCGGACAAGTTGCCCTGATGCTGGGCCCACTGAAACTTCAGGTCCCACTGCAGAGCCCGCATCCGCCACCGGGCGTGATGCACCAGAAGGATGCAGGAAGCCATCAGCCCCAGCAGCCGCAGCGTCAACCAGACCGAAACCTGGGATAACGTCTGGAAGATGGGAATCAAAGCCTGTATATCCTGGACTCGCCGTTCCGGAGGATAAACCCGAAACTGCGCCGAGTCAAGAACCGCTCCGATGAAAAGGAGCTTTTGAGAGGGACACAGGTGTGATTTCGGCACATTGATGGAAACCCCCAGCTCGTGCAGGAGGTCTGCAGTCATCTGAAGGTGGTGGACGACTGTCTGGGGCGAGCCCGCCTTCAACAACCAGTCGTCTAGGTAGGGGAAGACTGAAACCCCTAACCTGCGCAGATGGGCTGCGACCACCGCCATCACCTTTGTGAACACCCGCGGGGCGCTGGTAAGGCCGAAGGGGAGCACGACAAACTGAAAGTGCTCCTGGCCTACCGTGAACCGCAGGTAACGCCGGTGGGCCGGCAGGACGGGGATGTGAAAATATGCATCCTGCAAGTCCAACGCTACCATCCAGTCTTGCGGGTCTAGAGCAGCCAAGACCTGAGCCAATGTCAACATCTTTAACTTCTCCTTCCGGAGGAAGCCGTTGACGTTCCTTAGATCCAAGATAGGACGTAGGCCCCCTTTGTCCTTCTTGGGTACCAGAAAGTAGTGGGAATAGCAACCACGCCCTACTTCTGGCCCAGGAACGCGCTCGATGGCCCCCTTGGCCAAGAGGGCCGTAACTTCCTCCTTCAGAAGTGCCAAGTGGTCCCCCGACACACGGTGGTTCTGCGGTGGCATGGCTGGAGGAGTGGTCTCGAAGGGGAGGGAGTAGCCCCTTCGGACGATCTGCAGCACCCATCTGTCCGATGTTATCGTGCGCCAGTGGGAGTGGTGATGGCGAACCCTGCCTCCCACCGGCGTCACATGGGCCTGAAAGCACGGACTAGGAGGATTTAGTGGCGGATGCTGCGGGGGGAGGTGTGGTCTGACCTCGCCGTTGTCCCCGACCGCCACCACAGCGGTTTCCACGGCCGCCACCACGTTGATAAGTTTGTTGCGGCACGCGGCTGTCAGCACGTGTGGGACCGCCCCTTCCTTGGCCACGAAAGGAGCAAAACGAACCCGTTTGCTGGAGCTGGGTCGAGAGACCCAAGGACTTGGCCATGACCCTGGAGTCCTTGAAGCGCTCCAGCGCGTGGTCCGCTTTGTTGCCAAACAGGCGACTGCCATCAAACGGCATGTCCATCAAAGCATTCTAGACATCTGCAGAGAAGTTGGCGGATCTCAGCCAGGCGTGGCGACGAATCGCCACTGTCGTGGACATCGCTCTGCCCAGCGAGTCGGTTGTATCAAGACCACACCTGATGGAGTATTTTGCTGCGTCCCGGCCTTCAATCATAGCCTTGCCGAGCTTAGCCCGTACCTCCGGCGGGCATTCAGGAAGCAGGTCCGCGACCGTATCCCACAGAGAGTGGGTGTAGCGGCCCAAGAGGCATGCAGTGTTGCAAGACCGCAGTCCCAGACTCAGGGACAAGAAGACCTTCTTTCCATACTGGTCGTACCTCTTAGATTCCCGGTCGGGCGGGGCCGACGGGAATGCGGTCTGGAAAGTTGAGGCCTGGATCACCAGACTCTCAGGGGTGGGATGGGTGGACAGGAACTTGGGGTCATCCGAACACGGATGGTGGCGTCTGGCCACGTTCCTATCAACAGGCGAACCTGAAGCGGGCCTGGACCACGTGCCCAAAAGAACGTCAGACAAGGCCTCGTTGAACGGCAGCAGTGGCTCCTGTGGGCATGACTGTGGTTTGAGGACCTCAGTGAGGATGTTAGTCCTCACGGCCGCGACGGGGAGCTCAAGGTTTAAGGCCTTGGCAGCCCTCATCAACACCACTGAATAAGCAGCCCCTCCTCCGTAGCCACGGTAGGAGGAGAGACAAAGCCAGGGTTAGGGGAGTCATCTAGACCACTGGCGTCACCCAAGTCACCTGTCCAGTCCACATTGTTCTGACACTCACGTGTCAGAGGGTCCTCAGACCCCTCCCACTCCTCTCCGTAATCTACCTCCTCATCATATTCGGGATCAACAAGGTAGACCGGCTCCTCGGGGTTCACAGACCCCATCGGTGTCGGACTCTGCGTCGGGCGACGCCGGTTCGGCTCCGGGACCGGAATCGGAGCGGGTATGGGGGGCGGCGCCGCCCGGCGCCGGAGAACCGGCGTCGGGGGTAGCCCAGATGGAAGCGACGCCGGGGAGGTCGGTTGGCCAGCCGGCGTCGATCCTGAAGGCCCCTGCGGCGCCGGCAGGGAGCCGTCGCCGGGGCTGGAGCACCCGACGGCGTCGAGGCAGGAGCACCCGACCCGCTAGGGTCTTCGGACGGGGCCACAGGGCCCGAAGGCGCCGAAGGCCCCGGAGGAGCCAGTTTCTTCATGGCCATGAGGAACTCCTCGATCTCCTCGGGCGTCGCGCCTTGCCCAGGGACCGTAGGACATGGAGCAGGCCGCGCCGGCGGCTCATGCGGAGCAGCGGGGGTGGGGCCACCCGAACCCCCGGCCGCATCGCGTGAGCGTCGGAGGGAGTCGGGGGTACGATGACGACGCCCCGACCTCTTGTGTTTCCTACCTGAGGAGCCAGATGAATGGTGACGACTTCCGGAGCGTTCGTGACGGCTCCGCGACCGCTCTCTTGACCTCCGGCCGGACCGGGACCTCTCTCGACGCGGGGCCGACACCCGCAGCTCGAGCAGCTTGCGGGACCGCTCCCGCCTAGCTTTACTCGTCAAGGCCCGGCAATTGACCCAGGAGTCCACGTCGTGGTCGGGGCCCAGGCACCGGAGGCAGAGTCTGTGATGGTCCGTGACCGACATCGTGCGGTCGCAGTCATCACAGTTCTTAAAACCGGGCATCCTACCAGCACGTAAGAAGATATCAAGATCAAAAAACAAACTTTGGTCAAAGACCGGAGTACTGCTCTCCTCGGATCCGCGGCGTCTATATACTCCAGCGACGTCATCACGGCGCACGACGCCAACGACGGACCCGGAGCCGCAGACGACGCCTGCAGACGACGCCTACCGACGCGCACTGGTACTGCTACGCAAAAGTTTCCGGATCCAGACTGACGCCTGGGGATAATCTAATGTAAGGAATCTAATACTAACCTGTTTCTTTCAGATGATCTTCATCAGATAAGACATCATCATCCTGAATAGTCACAACCTCCTGATGGCTTTCTCTTGGTTCTGGTTCCGAAACTCGAGAAACCAGAGGAGTCACTGCAACTGCAGGAGCAGATAGAGAAGGAGGATGCTCTTGCTGGTCCGAAGCTTGTGATGGAAACCTTTTCCTGTAGTCTTGTTGCATCATCTGTAAGTCCGTTATAAGAGAGGACGGCATTGATGGAACGAGCTCCCCCCCGTCCTAAGACACACCACCAACTATCTTCAGTTCAGAAGGAATCTCAAAACGTATCTCTTTACCAAGCCATTAGTTCCAGCATTTCACCTCAGTAGCTTCTCTGGCTCTTAGCGCCGTGATATCCCTTGGGATAATTGATGCGCTCTATAAAAACCGCAAATAAATAAATTGCCACCATATCCTGACGCAATTTTTGTGGAGGCCTCTCTTGTTGAACAAAATGGCGTTCTTCTGTATAGTATTTGTCAGAATCAGAATCCTGATATTTTACTTGGAGTTCGGATGGGCTATAAGCATCCCCATAAGGACCATCTTCATCATCATCAGACTCCTCCTCAAGAAGCAAAGTTGGAGGTAGGGTGTTACACAGCGAGGAGATGTCATCTCTGGAGTGATTTGCTGCCTCTTTATAGAGATGTGGACCCTTTGAATCGTCGACGGACTCGTCGTCGACGGAAATGCTGGCGAAATAGTCGTTGATGGGACTGTCAACAGGACTGTCGACGGAGAGATGGACCTCGTCAACGGAGGATTGATCGTGGACGGTGTCAACTAGCTCGTAGTCAGAATCATCATAGCTGCCCATCATAGCTGCCGTCGAAACGCGATCTTTGTCGTCATTATCGTCGACGTCAAAGATGTTAACACCATCGTCAATGAGCAGGGAACAGGTACCTTAAAACGTCGACGAAGATACCAATGCAGCCGCCGCAGCTGCCGTCGACTGGCCCATTTACGGAGCTGTACCTGAACCCAAGTCCTTTTGGCAGTTGTCGTTGACGTACCAGATGATTTTGTCGTCGACGGACATGGTTTCTTGTCCGATCTTCCTTCCTGAGCGACAGCAGAAGGTTTCTTGAAACTCTTCTCCTTTTCAGATGGCGGAGAAGCAACAGAAAGGCTTTTCTGTACCTTCTTAGGTGACTGTCTATTCAGTCTGTCCCAGCCTCTCCTTTACATCTCGGTGAGGAGATTGTTTGGGACTGGGCCTTTCAGACCTATCAGAGGTCTTTTGTAAGGCTTTAGCAGGGGGCTCAGTAGAAGTTGAAGGGGAGGACCTACCCCTTTTCTTGGATCTTCTGGAGGATGCAGCTGAGGAAGAATCCTCACTGTCAGATGACAAAACCTCCTTGCGTGACTTCATTTTCTGCAACCAAGTCAACAAGCGGCCTTCCCTGTCTCTCAAGGTCTTCGTAGAGAATGTTCTGCAGATCATACAATCTGTGGCCTTGTGATCTGGGTACAAGCAGTAGATACAGTCTTTATGCTTGTCCTCAACAAACAGCCTCATCTTTGAACAGGTAGCACAAGCTCTAAATAACGCCCTCTTCTCCTTGTCAGACATAGTAAAGTTGAAGAAATGGAAAAAAATTCAAACTGAAGAGAAATCTGAGCAGAGCTCAGTGGAGACTCCCTAAGCACAACGTGTGGTAGAAAATCTGAGGCTCTCTCAGGAGGGTTCTATGGGGTGAGGCTATTCTGATTGGCTGTTGCAACATTTTTGGTCTCTTTTACAAAAAGAGGCAGATAGGCTACAAAATGAGGTGAGGCCTAGGTCTGTCTTTTCTCTTTTGTACTTACCGCTATGGTATTTTTCTATTACAGAGGCTCCCATTCCGACGAAGGGGGAATGATGCAAAGCATGGGAATCTATGAAAACCCAATACTGGGGCAAGTTAAATGTACTAGCATCTGGGGTTGTACAGAGGTCCATAAACTCCGACACCCTCCAGATGCAAACTTTTGCATCTCACAAACATCAGTTTTGCTGAAAGGCTGCCCTTTCATCCTCTTTCCATGCCTCACGACAGAGCTTTCATCGGAGAAGATGTTGAAATATGCACTATCAGGTCCTTGGCGATGGGGTGTTCAGGCATTTCTGAGGTAAAGTGCAGCCGAAGAACGCTCAAATGGTTCCTTTTTGAGCGCCTTTTGTGAAAGTGCCTGGGGGAGCACTTTCTATGGAATCATCACAGAGGACAATTTCTTCTTCTATAGAAGATGGAGATCAAACCTTTCTGTGTCTTTAATTGTTTCAGAGGGAAAAGTCTTACAGGTCTCACAGCATGATACCCAGTGAGAAGGATAAAGACCATAAATGCACCGATTGTGTGGATCATCAGTTTAAATATTATTTTGTAAGCAGCAAAATATTTACTTTTTTCTTTCTTTGTCACTGTACAGTTCAGAGTGTCCCAGAGGGCCGGAAGATAAAAACCAACTTTTTGTGGAAGCTGAAGTTAGGACTGACTTGATTCCAAGGAAGACCAGTAGAAGTAAATGTGTGGCAAGTGTAAGGTCAAAGATGGGGAAGAGGAGAGCTCCTATCTGGAACGCCCTCAAACATGAAGAGTTGTAAAAATCTAACATATGTCAGCACCAAAGAGGGGTAGAGTGCAACACCCACCTCACTGGCTTACGTTTAGGTTGTTTCAACAGTGTTTACTGCCACTGAAAGGGGTCAAATACTCCCTTCATGATTCATGCATGTAAATCTTTAAAAAAGCCAATATTGGAGAAACCAATTTCGTATAACACTAAATTCAAACACTACTTTAGTAAGTGCTTGAGATGTTAATACTGTACCTTGCATGCAGAGTCCAACTCAAGAGCCTTTTGATAAACGTCCATTGCTTTGGTAAAATCCTTCATTGCTTCAAGTGCAGAGGCTTTCCGCGTGTATCCTTTTACTGCCAAGAGAAAAGAAATGCATGGGATGCACAATAACAGACATTACATGATCCAGCCAATTGTAGTAGGGCTTGAAGAAACTGGTGTATATAGCAAAATCACTAAGATTTGTTTTTTATTATTTGATTAAGAGACTTTTCCAATTGATCCCCCACACCCTTATGTGGGGATCCCGGAGCATATAGAAAATACATATATACATATATAAACTTATATATGCATATGTGAAAAGATATATAAATGCACCCTAAATATTTCCATAATGGTCAAAAAGCTGAAAATTACATAGGTTTGTATAGTAGCACCTATACTCTTCCAATCCCCAAGGAAGAAAGAGAGCAGTAAACATTTGTCATACAACAAAGCTTTATTGCCATAGAGAAACCTGTAATTGCAGGCATTTGCCAGTAGGCTGCAGTACAGTATAAAGAAACAAAAGAAAACCGACACCTTGCCTTTTAGGCATTAGAGTAGCGGTACCATGCCTTTAAGACCAGCAGGAGACCCCCTGCTCCCATGATGCACCACAGGTGGCAGTTAGGTCCGTTCCTTTTGGAGGTGTCTAATCACCCGAGTAAATCCGCAATCATCATACAATAACTTTGCAGTAATGCTCGTCTGGGGAGGTGGGTGGGAGCTTATGACTTTGAGGAGTATACCCCTGGATGAGAACTAGTATTACAGGTAAGTAACTAATCCTTCTCATCCAGGGTATACTCATCAATAGTCATAATCTAGGACTAGATTAGCAAGCCCATACCCAAAGTCTCGCGGACAAGCAAACAAGTACACAGCAAAAAACAAGAATTAACTTATTTAAAATGCAGTTATGCAAACAGATTCCTTAAAGAGGCCTGTCCCACTTGGGCATCGGCCTGTGCATCTGAATCAAGGCAATATTGGCGAGTAAAGGTATGTAAAGAACGCCATGTAGCGGCCTTACAAATCTCAGAGATTGGAATGTTACGAAGGAGAGCTGTAGTAGAAGCTTTACCTCTGGTAGAGTGTGCATGAGGTCTGCCCTGTAATGCTTTGATAGCTAATTGGTAAGACAGCGCAATACAGGAGACGATACATCGTGAGATAGATCTCGGAGGCTGACAGACCGGTATTAGTTGACCCATAATTAACAAAAAGCCGGTCTGATTTCCTAAGTGGAAGAGCCTTAGCTGGGTAAAACTTCAGAACCCTCCGGAGATCAAGAGAGTGTAGGGATCTCTACGGGGGAGTGGTTGGTTGAGGAAAGAAAGTAGGCAGAGTAATGGTCTGATTAATATGGAAGTCCGAGACCACCTTAGGCAAAAAACCTGGGTGCGTCCTCAGAACCACTCTACAGGCATGAAAAACAGAGTAAGGTTCCTTGCAACATAGGGCTTGCAGCTCGCTCACCCTACCGGCAGAGGCGATAGCTACCAAAAAAGCAGCTTTCCAGGTCAGGTGCTGCAAAGACGCCTTATGGATAGGCTCGAAGGGAGCACCCATCAATTTTGTAAGTACAATGTTAAGTTCCCAGGGAGGAGAGGGGGATCTCACTGGTGGAAAAACTTTAAGCCCTTCTAGGAAATCTTTAACCACAGGCATAAGGAAGAATGATGTCTGAGAAGGAGACTTCCTGTAGGCTGTCATTGCCGCCAAGTGAACCCTGATGGAGGGGTACTTCAGGCATGAGCTTGCGAAATGTAACAAATAGGGAAGAATCACCTGCTCCTGACCGTGGATAGGATCAAGAGAGTTGTCTTGGCACCAAATGTAAAATCTCTTCCATTTGAAAGCATAAGACGGTCTAGTAAAGGGCCTCCTTAAGAATGTTCATGCAATCAGCTGAAAGGTCTAGGTGGCCATATTGGATGACCTCAGGAGCCATGCCGTCAAGCGAAGGGAAGAGAGGTTGGGGTGAAACACCTTATCCCCCCCCCCCCGTCCTTGGTCAGCAAGTCTGGGCGACATGGCAGTCTCCGGTGAGGGGCTTCCGACAGCTGGAGGAGATCCGGGTACCACCAATGCCGTGGCCACTCCAGAGCTATCAGGATCATCCTGGTATTGGTCCTGTAGAACTTCTGAATCACCGCCGGGATCAGAGGCATGGGAGGAAAGGCGTAGAACAATGTCTGTGACCAGCTAATCAAAAGAGCAATTCCCCGTGAACCTTGTTGGGGAAATCTGGACGCGAAGACGGGGCATTTTGCGTTTGCGAACAAATCTATGTCTGGTACTCCATTGTCGAAACACCTCTTGCGTGACCTCTTCGTTGAGCACCCAGTCGTGCGCTTCTACGAAGTCTCTGCTTAGGCCGTCCGCCTGATCATTTAGGATTCCTGGCTAGTGAACTGCCACGATGGAGAGGCCCTCCGCCAGAAGCCAGTGCCAAATGGCTTGAGCTTCCAGAGACAGAACTTGTGCCTCCCTGCTTGTTCAGATAGAACATTGTTGTTCTGTTGTCTGTCTGAACTTGAATGTGGCTGGTGAGTAGAGACGGGTAGAGGGACTTGAGCGCCAGGTAGACAGCCCGGAGCTCCAGGAAGTTGATGTTGTAGCCTCTTTCCACTTCGGACCAGAGACCCTGAACATGAAGCTGGTCCATATGAGCACCCCAGCCGTGCATCGAGGCATCCGTGACCACTGTCTGTGATGGAGGCGTTTGATGGAACGGGACTCCTCGCAAAAGATGAGTGTTTCATCCACCATCTGATGGAGTCTCTGGCACTTTGGTTGAGAGACCTGATCCTCTCAGTGTCCTGATCTGAGACCATTGGTCCTCTAGGGCCTGCTGCAGAGGCCTCATGTGAAGGCGTGCATTGGGCACGATGTAGATGCATGAGGCCATTGATCCCAGAAGAGACAACACTTGTCTGGCTGTGGGACTTTGAATGTCTAGCAGGGTGCGACATTTTAGAAGCATGGGTGACAACCTCTCCTCCAAGGGACACACGCTTGCCTTTGCGGAGTCCAAGGAAGCGCCCTGGTAGTGTATTCGCTGGGTGGGGTTGAGCACTGACTTCTTGTAGTTGACCTGCAAAATGCATCAGGCTGAGACAGTACGATAGATGTTTCTGAAGCAGAACAGGCGTGGAGCTTTTCAGAAGCCAATTGTCTAGATAGGGATAGACGAAGATTTTCCGCCGCCATGCACTTGGATAATGTGGGGCGGACTTGAGGCCGAACGGTAGCACTCAATACTGGACTGGTAGTGGCGACGGTCGATCTGAAACCTGAGGAATTTCCGGTGCTTTACTGAGACAGGTATATGAAAGTACACGTCCTGCATGTCGATGGCACACATCCAGTCTCCCTGGTGAAGGTGTGGAAAGATCTGGTGCAGGGTTAGCATGCAAAATGTTTCTTTTCTGATTAACCTGTTCAGCAGATGTAGGTCGAGGATAGGTCGATACTCTTTGACTACTCCTCGTTTTTGGACTAGAAAGTATCGGGAGTATACTCCGGGATTTCTTCGCATGGGAGGGACCTCCTCTATGGCCTTCTTCATGAGAAGGGTAGAGACTTTGTTCTTCAACAACAGACTTTGAAGTCGAGAAAAGTGCTTGAGTTGAGGGAACACTTGTGGAGGAGGTGACTTGAACCTCAGCAAGTAACCATGCTGCACAATACTCGGCACCCATTTGTCCTTTGTTATGGATTTCCACTCTTCCAGGTGGCAAGATACACTCCGGAGTGGCGAACAGTTGAGGAGGACGCAACGACTCAAGGCTTTGGAGGCTGTTTGGAGGTCGACTGTTTGTTGTTATTTCCTCTGCCTTTACCAGGGCGTCTCTGCTGAAACTGAGACCGTTGCTGTGTTTGAGATGACCACTGAGGGGCTGGAACACTCTGCTGGTAAGACCGCTTGTTGCCTTGACGGAAGCGGTTTTTGAACTCCTTGCGTTTCTCCAACCCCACAGCTTTAACCGTGTCCATCTCCGCCTTCATTTTAGTCATCTCGTCGTCGGCGTGAGACTTAAACAGAGATGTTCCATTGAAAGGAAGGTTTAGTATCTTCCTATGAGCATCAGGCTTGAGGCCTGTAAGGGGTAGCCAAGCCGAGCATCGTGAGCAGACTCCATGTGAGTAACCATGAGCTGCGAGGTCAGAAGCATCTGCTGTCGCACTGATTACTTGGTTGGCTACGAGTCCTCCCTCCTGGAGTATCTCGGTTAAGTCCTGCTAGTCTTCTTTTGAAACGAGTGAGAGAGTCCCAGAGAGATCTATCGTATCGTCCGAGAAGAGCGGAGGCCCTGGCAACTTTCATGAATGACGAAGATCCTCCTTCCATACGAATCCATCTGCTTACTATCCGTTTCCGGGGGTACCGAGGACGAGGTGGAAGCAGAATGGGATTTCATGGCTGCCGCCACGATGACTGAATCAGCGTGTTGATCCGTCCTGAGGAACAAGGGGTCCTCCGCTGGAGCCTTGCACTTTTTTGCGATTCTGGAGGGTACCGAACCCACCGTCGCAGGAGTAAGAAAGGTGGCCATTTCTGGTTCCAGGAATCCGAGCACCAAAGGTAGCAGAGGTCTAGGAGCAGACCGGTGGTGCAGGGTATCGAAGATGATTGATGGGGGAACCACAGGGTATGCAAATAAATGTTACGTTTTCTTGTCCCCCTACCCAGAACATCAGTAAACGTAGAGATGTCATCTATGGGTGAAACCCGTGAAGGTGGTGTGGTGAAGGTCTGAGAATAGTCCCGGACCGTAGATCTCGTAGACGAAGACCATGTAGGATATCTTGTACGCTTTCTCTTATGGGGCCTGTTGCGATGCCGGCTGTGCCGGCCCCTAGATTTAGACAGATGTCTAGAAGGCGATTCTGGCTTCGCAGGTGTTCTTGGCCTGGGAGATGTTCTTGCCTGGCATGATATCTTGGCTTGGTAGGAGATCTTGGCCTCCGAGGAGGAGACTTTGATAGTCTGGCTGGAGTACTTGTCCTTGGACCAGATGGCGAGTAAGTGTGGGAGTAATCCGAGCCCGGACTACTGCGACTGCTGGAAACAGCCCCCTGTGGATGGTGAGGCAACAAACTGCGGGTTTTCCCCTTCGCAGATTTGGGTGAGACTTCTGGAGAGATCTCCACAATCTGTAGCCCAAGAGATGATGACTGGTCCCCTGATGATACTCTGGACCCAGGGTCCGATCGCCTCGGTGACTCCGCAATCCCTGTGACCCCGCCCCTCGACGTTGACTATGTCAGAGCCATTGGCGCTGAACGAGGTCTAGATGGTCTTGACGTCGAACGTTCACGACGTGATTATCTTGACGGCGATCTTCGGCGTTGAGTTGGTGATCTCGACGGCGATCGTCCACGATGTCGACCAACCCTGGCGCTGGGTCGACGTCTATTTCCTCGACGTCGAATGATGGGATCTTGACAATCCTCTCGACGGCGGCACGCCAGCCGGCGGCGATGTGATAGCCGCCAGTCCTCTCGACGCTGACCCCCTCGAGGGTGGCGGAGAGTGTCTCGACGTCGACGGAAGCATCAACGTCAACGGAGACTAGGTCTTGTCAGCAGCCACAGACTTCGAGCCTGAAGTGTGGTGCCTTGACGCCGACTTACTTGGATGCGGCGGAGACTCCAGACGTCGCGGTGGTGTTCTGGAAGAGTGTCTGGGTCTCTTCGACGGCGACTTAGACGGTGAATCTCTTCTCCCTTTCCTCTTCCTGGGGTCAAGGGAAGTGGAGCGTCGCCGTTTTTGGCCTTGCTTGCTGGAAGACTATGTCCTGGGGCCTCCATGGCCACCCACCTGATGGCTCTTATCTTTTCCCAGCATAGCATGGAGTTTGATTAGTTGTCTATCACGCAAGGTCCGTTTGGAGAACTTTTGACAATAGTGGCACTGGTCAGGATTGTGTAAAGATGGAAGGCACACAATGCACACCGAGTGTCAGTCAGGGCCATTTTCTTGTCACAGGAAGGACCCTTTCTGAATAAAGCTGGCATACCGACTAAATGTTCAGTGGATCTCCACAGTAGCAGAAGCCTTAATAAACCAGAAAATGTCGAATTTTCAGAAATAATTCTCTTCAATAAACAGTTTTAGTCAAAAACTGAAGAGCTCAAGCTCCAGGATCCTCTCAGAAGGAACCGAAAAAAAGAACTGACCTAACTGCCACCTGTGGTGCATCATGGGAGCAGGGGGTCTCCTGCTGGTCTTAAAGGCATGGTACCGCTACTCTAATGCCTAAAAGGCAAGGTGTCAGTTTTCTTTTGTTTCTTTATACTGTACTGCAGCCAACTGGCAAATGCCTGCAATTTCAGGTTTCTCTATGGCAATAAAGCTTTGTTGTATGACAAATGTTTACTGCTCTCTTTCTTCCTTAGGGGTTGGGAGAGTATAGGTGCTACTATACAAACCTATGTAATTTTCCGCATTTTGGCCATTATGGAAATATTTAGGCTGTATTTATATACGTTCTCACATATGCATATATAGGTATATATATGTATGTTATATATACTTTGGGATCCCGCACATGGGCGGGGATTATTCATAGATTATGACTATTGATGAGTATCCCCTGGATGAGAAATCTCTTTCCAGTCTTCTGATGCTTGTACTACAAATGTAAGAAGTCATTTATAAGGATATGAACAGGCACACATCAACAATGTGAACTGTTCAATTTATGCAACTTAAATAAGTAGGTAAACATTACATTGAAAATTCTATCTTTAAAAGGCCTCCCACACACCGATGGTAGATCCAGTAATAAGATTGAGTTCTTTGTATGAATTGTATCTAGCACTGCAGGGGAGCTGATTGCACATCTCATAATACGTACATGTGAATTACATTTTGTTTTCTTAATTTTCAAAGAGTTGAATGAACACAATTTCTATTCCTCCATGCACCCTTTAAACCGCTTAATCCTTCTAAGATAATCTAGGTCTATAAAGGTGCAGACAGTATGTCAAGGCTATGTTCAAATCACACACAACCTCCCTGAAACAAAGTTACTTACCGAAATTGGGGTCTAGGCGAATACACTCTTCACAGTCCTGCAAAAAAGGATAAAAGGTTGATAAACATACTAGAAGTTCAAGAGAACAAATAAAATGACTGTAAGTAAGTAAATCCTGGGGATAGTTTTCACAGATTGGATCCCAGCACCATCAGACTATGTGATCGAAGCTACAGTTATTTATGTTCCGTAGAACAATAATGTGATAAACATCCATTTCGTTTATATTACCCATATACAATATTATGCTATACGGTTTCCTATATCCTCACTTGCCAATATAGGCAGCAGAGCAAGAGGAGTCATTGACAAGCTATTCACAACAAGGCCTCAGGCAATGGACTTGTGCGGCCAAATAAAAAATAACTTGTACCTGATGTCCTGCCATCCTCCCCTCGCTGGACAACTCTTCTTTCTATTACCCATCATAAAAAAATACCCAACAGACAGCCAGACTATCATCCACATCATTTCTCTCACCTCCTAAATAACAAAATACCTTGTGTCCTGTCGTTATCCCATACTACCCACAATGCCTTCCCCTCTCCTTTCCCTCTTTGGTCATACTGACCGCATCTCTGAGAGCCGCTTTTAGTGCGACCAAAAATTTCACTCTGGTCTCTGCAGACCTGCAGCTGACATTGTAGGTGAATGGCAGGAATTAGCTTGAATCTATATGAACATTTAAATATGCTAAGAAATTAGCTTGTTAGTGGGAAGTTGCATGACAAACAATAAAACTACCGAACAACTAAACTTGGTTTCTCCTTCAGCACTAACTCTTTATACACTTTCATATTGATTTGAAGTAAACAAAGTAGTACGACAGCAAATTACATGGAAAGAAGTCCAAGTTCCTCACAGAGCACTGCTTAGCACATTTGGCTATGTGAGTGCATCATTTGTGTCTGAATAGAAAGAGTGGACAGTTTGGCAGGTGACTGTCTTAACAAGGGCCGGAAATGGCATATTCCAGAAGCAGCTCTAACTCTTACACAAAGTACTGTGAACCTGCATAACAAAAGATCTAATAAACTTTTTTCTATCTCATCCCTATGCAGACTGCCATTCAAAAGGCTATGCCTTACTCCTAAAAAAAACTTTCCTCTGCTCACTTGGCTATATGGTACTTAGTGCTCATGGCGATCGAAGCCATGTTGGTCGTGAATAAAGGGTGTGGTTGTAACCATTTTGGGCCTAAAGTTCAGAAGCGATTTCAATGTGAAAACTCAAGGAGGACTCCTTAGTAAAGCCCTCTATCTTTCCTTACTTCCAGCTGACGTCAGGTTAACTTTGAATTCCACCTCAAAGGTACATTTAAAGTCGTTAAGAGTGCCTGGGTTCTAATAACTTCCTCATTAATAATTATCACTACACAGTTTCAATTTCAGACCGATTTATTACGTCAAAAAAATTCCTTGATAATACTTTAGTTTGTTTCAACACTAGTACACTAAGCAAATGCAGTTCTTGTGGTTTTTGGATCGGGATACAGCTGCTCAGTGGACCCCTATAAAGGCATGTTGAAGCCCTGTTCGAGCCAAATGTAACCAACACAAAAGGAGGTCACTAGATTGGCCTCCTTTTCTATCATTGTGGCCAGCTAAATAAGGCTGGACACATTTGGGGCACATTGGCCAGGTGGAGCGGAAACTGATTTTGCAATTATAAATTTGTAATCTCATGAAACCAAGCAAAGTAAGTTGAAGTATCCCTCATCATGCTGCCTGAGCTTGGTACTCTTATAGTTATGTTATGTTATGTTACTGTTTGTTTTATAGAGCGCTCAGCTGCTCCAAAGAGCGTCCCGGCGCTAAAGATCATCACACCTAATACCAGCAGCAAACAAACAGCCATAACGGAAAAAAATAACCAGAATTAACCATAGCAGCATTACAAAGCAAACAGATGAGTTTTAAGTCCCTTCCTAAAAACCGAGAGATTGGTGCACGTCCGCAACGTCAAGGGCAGTGTGTTCCAAAGACGGGGTGCAAGGTAACTAAAGGAGCGACCTTCCACAGCGAACTTATAGTGCCAAAAAGATAAGTCACTGCTTTTGACTGGAACCTGGGAACGACTTTATTGATCATGGACCAAGTGGCTTTGATGGAGCTCTATGCGTTAAAGTTCTTGAAAATGATAAAACCTCCAAAGGAATATTCAGCTTTTTGAAAAACCTTCCTAGGACCTCGTGGTACAGTACTCTCAATGGTAATCAGAAACAGAAAATTGCCTATAGAAAGCAGAAAAGGATTACCTGTAATCCTAGTTCTGTTCCAGGGGTATACTCAAAGTCATAAGCACTAAATAATCTCCGCCCATGAGCGGGAACCCGGAACACATAACTAAATACATATATATGTGTAAATATACAACAAAAGTACACAGTACTAAAAAAATGTATAAACATATACATGAATACACTAATAATATGCAGCCCAACCGATAATTATACAGGGCCTTATCCAATCCCGTTTGGATTTTAATAACGCCCTATACCTGGGAGCCCCGGATTACACCCTACAGAAGCTCCAACGCACCCAAAACTGTGCTGCTAGAGCACTGTTGGGCATCCCCCGGAGGACCTCAGTGAGAACCAGCTTGAGGACCTTGCACTGGCTACCTATCAGGGACAGAGTAAGATTCAAATCGCTCTGCATTGCCCACCAGACTTTCTGGGAAACGGGCCCAGACATCAATCGATCCCTGATTTCTCCCTATAGGCCGAATAAATCCCTCCGCTCTTCTACAGCATTCCTGGCCGAGATCCCCAGAACTCGCAGAGCTAGAGCAGGAGGACGCTCCTTCTCGTATAACGTTTCCAAACTCTGGAACTCACTCCCTTTGCAGCTAAGAAACAACCCCAACCTGACCACTTTTCGTAAACAGCTAAAAACCTTGCTGTTTAATGCCTAGCTAGTAACCTCAAGAGGGCCCCATCTGTTTTCAGCGCCTGGACGCCTCAGGGCAACTGTAGCGCTTTATAAGTCACATTTTCATTTCATTTCATTTCCAACCAAAACCTATAGGCTAATAAAGCCATAATTACAAATTTTCTGCAGAATGAAAATAAACCATAGTAACAATGCAAGAAAAAGGCAGGAGCCTAAAATGCATTCCACAGACAGAAAAACCTTTTATTTTCATCAAGGAAACTGTAATAAAAGGCAATTAGCCTATGTAGGCTGCATAAAGAAATGACATCCCTGTACAGAAAATCAGACTGGCACCTCTCCTTTAAGGCCTGAGAGAATCTGAACACTTTGCCTTTAAGGCCTCCAGAGGGAACTCTGCTCCCATCATGCCCCACAGGTGACAGTTAGGTCAGTTCTTTTGTACGGTACAGTAAACCTTGCAGGTATCTGCATATATAAAATCAAAACAAACATATTAAACCATAATGCTACAGCTCGCCCGGGGAGGCGGGAGGGTGCTTATGACTTTAATGAGTATACCCCTGGAAGAACACTAGGATTACAGGTAAGTAACTAATCCTTCTCTTCCAGGGGATACTCATTAATAGTCATAAGCACTGAATAGAATAGCAAGCTTATACCCACTCCAAAGCGAGCGAGCAGAAAATATAAGCAATAACAGTTTGACACACATTCTAGCTAGAAGCAGCAGATACATTTCTGAGCGATGCCTGCCCAACCTGAGAATCAGCCTGTGTGTCTGAGTCAAGACAGTAATGGTGAGTAAAGGTATGCACTGAACGCCATGTAGCTGCTTTACAGATTTCTGCCATAGAAACATTTTTAAGGAGAGCCGTAGTGGAAACTTTCCCTCTTGTAGAATGAGCCCTAGGTCTTCCTGTCAAAGACCTGTTTGACAACCGATATGCTAGGACAATACAAGACACAATCCATCTAGATATGGACCTTTTGGAGGCCTCAGAGCCTGTATTAATAGGACACTAGTTGATGAACAAGCGATCCGACTGCCTCAAAGTCTTTGTTCTGTCCAGATAAAACTTAAGAACTCTTTTCAGATCTAAAGATTGTAGAACTCTGTCAGCAGGATTGGTAGGATCTGGGAAAAAAGTGGGTAATGTTATAGTCTGATTAATGTGAAAATCTGACACAACCTTGGGCAAAAAGGAAGGATGCGTCCTGAGTACCACTCTATTAGCATGAAACACAATGAAAGGTTCCTTGCAACACAGAGCCTGGATCTCGCTCACTCTACAAGCAGAAGTAATGGCTACAAGGAACGTGTAACGAGGGGCGCCCTCTGCCCCCTCGTTCTGAGTGTCCTGGTACCAGAGTGCGGGATGTGTCCCCTGACCCCTCCCTCTTGTCTTCACAGACACCTGACCCGCAACGTGAATGGTGGCGGCATGACTCGGTTATCGAGGAGGACGAGGAGGGCGGCTCTTTTAACTGGTCTGGCGTCGAAGAAGGGGCAGAGACGGAGGACCTGTCAAAAGCGGCGCAGCAGCAGGAAGGGGTGTGCTTGTTCACCGGAGGCGTGTACAGAGGAGAGGAGGAAACCGGCATACTTCGGACGGGAGGAGCACCCCTGAGGAAAAGGTCCGAAGAGGGATCCGAGCGCAGAACGGAGGAATAGCAGTAGAGCAAGCCAGGAGGCCAACGACAACTCGCTCCGCCCAGCCGCACGCTAGGAGGAAGCGTGTGGCTCCGCGAGGTACGTGCTCGTGTTGCGGGTTAGGTGGGACGGAAGGGAGGGTCCGAGTCGTGACCACTGCCCTTGGTGTTCATTTGGTGTCCCCGTCCCTGCACCTTTTCCCCCCACTCACTCGAGACGCCGCCTGCATCACGTTTGGTGTATCCCTCACACCCTTCCCCACAGAATCCCTATTGTGCCTCTGTTTTGACACTTGTTTCCGTTCTCTTCCTCCGAGGGTGAGCTGGAACCACGGAGCCCAGGTCCCGTAGAAGCCCCACCCGACTGACCCCAAAAGAGGAAGCCTCAAGGAGGAGGAGCCGGCGTATCGACAAGAGC
Organism: Lissotriton vulgaris; assembly: GCF_964263255.1. Classification (NCBI taxonomy): domain Eukaryota; kingdom Metazoa; phylum Chordata; class Amphibia; order Caudata; family Salamandridae; genus Lissotriton; species Lissotriton vulgaris. Next base: position 1,689,691,276 of record NC_141695.1, read on the forward strand.
CGTTCCCCACGCAGAGTCTCATCACGCCCGACTTGTACTGACTTTCTGCTTTCTAAAATAAACCAACAACCTCTGACTAAAACTCGGCTCTTGCCCATTCCTACCGCTGCCGTTACAGAACGCTACCTTCCAAATCAAGTGTTGCAATGATGCCTTATGTATAGGTTCAAAAGGAGCACCCATTAACTTCGTTAACACCACATTAAGCTCCCAAGGTGGAGAAGGGGACCTGACTGGCGGTTACACCTTTCATAAACCTTCCAGAAAATCTTTCACTACAGGCATCCTAAATAAGGAAGTCTGAGTAGGAGATTTCCTGTAGGCCGTGATCGCTGCAAGATGGATTTTAATAGAGCTAAACTGAAGACCAGACCTTGCCAAATGAACAAATAAGGTAGAATCACCTGTTCTTGTCCATGTATAGGATCAAGACCATTGTTCTCACACCACAGAAAGAATCGTTTCCATTTAAAACCAAATGATTTCCTTGTAGAAGGACGCTTCGCCTCCTTAAGGATATGCATACACTCTGGATTCAAATGCAAGTGTCCATACTGGATGACTTCAGGAGCCATGCTGCCAGGCGTAGGGAGGACAGGTTGGGGTGGAACACTCCCCATTTGCTTGGACAGAAGATCCGGGCGACACAGCAATCTCCAGTGTGGCACTTCAGACAACTGAAGGAGATCTGGAAACCACCATTGGCGTCGCCACTCGGGGGCAATCAGAATCATCCTGGACTTGGTTTTGTACATCCTGTTGATTACTGTTGGTATCAATGGGGTCGGAGGAAAAGCGTACAGTAAGTTCTGACACCAGGTCTATCAAAAAGGCATTCCCTTGAGACCCGACCTGGGGAAACATGGACGCGAAGACGGGGCATTTTGCATTTCCCATGCTTGAAAAATACTGTTTGCGACTTCCTCGTTGAGGACCCAATCGTGAGCCTCAACTAAATCCCTGCTGAGGAAATCCACCTGCGAGTTGAGGGACCCCGGCAGATGCACCACTGTTATCCACAAGTCTCTCGCCAGTAGCCAATTCCAGATGGTCTGGGCTTCCATGGACAGAGTCCTGGAACCCCCCTGCTTGTTTAAATAATACATTGTAGTTGTATTGTCTGTTTGCACCAGGAGGGACCAAGACTGGAATGATGGAAACAGGGATTTGAGAGCCAGATGAACCGCTCTTAGTTCCAGCAGGTTGATGTGATAGCCCTTCTCGGATTCTGACCATAGCCCTTGTACTTGCAGAGGGCCCATATGAGCACCCCAACCCTGGAGAGAGGCGTCCATGATCAGAGTTTGAGTTGGAGGGTCTTGATGAAATGGCACTCCTTGCATTAAGTGGGACCTCTTCATCCACCATCGGATGGAATCTTTGGCGGACTGACGAAGGAGTATACGATCCTCCCAACACCCCGTCCTCTGTCTCCACTGATCCTCTAAACACTGTTGCAGAGGACGCATGTGCAATCTTGCGTTTGGAACTATGAAGATGCACGACGCAAATCGACCCCAGAAGAGAGGATACTTGGCGAACTGTCAGAGACGTGGTTTGAACAAGAAGCTGACATTTTGTCCTGATTGATAAGCACCTCTCCTCCGAAGGACACACGTTTTCTTCTGCCATGTCCAAAAGAGCTCCCAGATAGTGGATTTGCTGGGTTGGGTTCATTATCTATTTCTTGAGATTGACCTGAAGACCCAACTTGTGCATGAGCTGAAGGCATATTGAAAGATGATCTTCCAGAAGAGATTGGGATGAACTTTTTAGGAGCCAATCGTCCAAGTAAGGCTATATGAAAATCCTCTGTCTTCGAAGGAATGCAGCTACCACGCCATACACTTCGAGAATGTTCGGGGAGCTGACTTCAGTCCGAACGGAAGTACTGCATACTGGTAGTGATGAACAGACACTTGAAATCTGAGAAATTTGCGATGCCTCTTTGAGATTGGAACATGAAAATATGCATCCTTCAGGTCGATGGAACACATCCAGTCCCCCTGATGTAACTGGGGAAATATTTGATGGAGCGCTAACATCCGAAATTTCTCCCTTCAAATAAATCTGTTCAACAACCTTAAATCCAGTATAGGTCTGAATTCTGCATTGGGGCCTTTATTTCTCACCAAGAAGAAGCGGGAGTACAGACCTTGGTTTCTCTGTGACAGAGGAACTTCCTCTATGGCTTTTTTGCACAAAAGGATGTTTACTTCTTGTAGAAGTTTTTGACTTTGACGAAAAACATTTTGGACATATGGCAGGAGGAGGAGATTTGAATTTGAGGAGATAACCGTTTTGAATTAGGTCGAGGACCCATATGTCCTTTGTCAATTTTCTGCACTCGTCCAAGTATAGAGCAATGCTTCCTCCTACCGGAGTGGACCACAGCTGTGGAGGAAGTTCTATTTCATTGCTTCTGAGGTTGCTTCGCCGCAGAGGACTGCTGTCTATTTCCTCCTCTGCCTCACCCAGGCCTGCGCTGTTGAAACTGCGGCCTTTGCTGAGACTGCCCCTGGTTTTGCGTCAACCAGTTTGACATTTGCCCACGTTGTTGAAACGACCTCTTGTCGTAGGGGCGAAAACGACAACGGAACTCCTTTTTGTCTAGGCCAACCGCTTTAAGAGTATCAAGCTCCGCTTTCATCTTGGCCATCTCATCATCCACATGAGATCCAAATAACGTTGACCCATTGAAAGGCAGAGCAACTATTTTTCCTTGGGCATCTGGCTTAAGGCCCGTGAGGCGCAGCCAAGCAGACCTCCTAGAGCATATGCCGTGGGCATACCCATGCGCTTCAAGAACCGCAGAATCAGCCGTCGCACTGATACTCCGGTTTGCCACCAAACCACCTTCTCTCACAATCTCAAGGAAGTCCTTCTGATCTTCCTTAGGCAGCTTCTCCGCAAATTTAGACATAGAGTCCCATAGGAGACGATCATAGCGGCCCAGTAAAGCCGCAGCACTGGCCACTCATGACTGATCCAGCTGTGTTACACATCCTCCGCCCCAAGGAGTCCATGGTTTAACTGTCTTTGTCTGGCGGAGCAGATGAGACAGACGTTGCTTAGTGGGCCTTCCTGGCCGCCGCCACTATTAGCAAATCTGGAGGTGGATCTGTTCGCAGAAACAGAGGATCCCGATCCGGTGCTTTATACTTTTTTGCAATTCTTGAAGGCCGGGAGCCCACTGTAGCTGGTGTCAAAAAAGTCTTCATTGCCGGTTCCAACAAACAAGGCACCAACGGAAGAAGAGGTCTAGCAGACGATTATGATGTAACGTTTCAAATATGACAGAAGACTTCCCCTGAGGCACTGCCATAGTTATATTGAACTTGCTAGCCCCACGGCATAATACCTCATTGAAAGTTCCCAGATAATCTACCGGAGATATCCTGGAAGGTGGCGTAGATGAGATCGTGGGTGAATAGTCTCTGCAAGACAATCTTGATAGAGAGGAAGAGGCAGGAGATCTATGCCTTCTCCTAGGAGTAGGAGATCAATGAGACCTACTGCGCTCTCTAGAATGCGAACGCCTTTGCACCGGAGATCTAGATCTTCTTGGAGAACCACCAGCCGGTGGCCCTGAATCTGCCAAAGTAAGAGGCCTGTCATTAGGCCCTGGCTGCATCTTCCAATGACGTATGCTTTCCAGCCATCTAGGAGACATGTTCACAGGCGGAGATCTACGCACCGGAGAGCCCTCCAGGGTAACCTGCACAATCTGAATTCCCATCGAGGAAGAAGACGCTGCAGAAGAACTCCGAATAGACTGCGGAGATCTTGAAGTCGTCTCTCTGGGAACCAATTGCCTGGCCCTTGACGTTGAATTTCGATGTCGAGCCAAAATGCGCCACAATAGACGATTCTTTGTGCTGAGAGGCTCTTACTACTGAAGACCTGCCCACAGATGTCCTCAACGTCAGGTCTTTCGACGTAGACCATGGAGGGTCAGCCAAAGCTAGACGCCGACTCCGACAAAGACCTATGAGAGGTCCGAGAGGCCGATCCAGAGTGTCTCAACGCCGACTGCGGGGCAGGTGGCGGAGACCTAGACGTCGACTTCCTCGACGTTGTTTGCCGTTTCGACGTCAACAGTGCCCTTTCAAGCCTCGAGCCCGAGGCATGTCTCGACCCATGTCTCGACAGCTACCTTGATCTTCTCCTTTTTTCAGGTCTCGACGTCGTGGCTCTATCTCTCGACGTCGACCTCACTCTCTCGATGTCGACCTCACTCTCTCGACGTCGACCTCACTCTCTCGACGTCGACCTCACTCTCTCGACGTCGACCTCACTCTCTCTCTCTACGTCGATCGTCTCACTCTCGACGTAGTCCTCACAGCAACTGACACCAAACGCCTAGACGTCGACAAGCTTCTCGACGGCGACCTAGATCTCCGCTTAGACGTCGACTTGTGTCTTAGCGGCGATAACTTCGACGTCAATGTACTTCTTTCCACTGGTTTCGACATGAACATACCCGACGGCGATCTAGATTTCGACGTCAAACTCACTTTTTCCGACATTGACGCTTCCGGATGTTGTTTTTTCTTGCTTTTACCCTCAGGAGAAGCAGACCTTCGACGTTTTGAAGAAGAAGGGGGTCTTCCAGATGACAACACACTTCTTGCCCCCTTTTCCTGATGCCTTTCTCTCTCCAGAAGTCACAAAAGTCGAATTTTCTCTCTCTCCTTTAAAGTTCTCCTGGAAAGCTGGAGGCAATGATAACATTTTTCCACATCATGTGTGGAAGGAAGACAGTATTTTAGGTTTTAGGGTAGTGATGTGGTGTTTGTGTAGGGTGGTGTTTGTGTAGTGTAGGGTAGTGTTTTAAGTGCAGGGATCAGGGACAGGGTCGTGCTGGGGGGGGAGGGGTTTAGGGTAGTGGTGTGGTGTTTGTGTAGGGTATAGTTTTAGGGTAGTGTCGGGGGGTCGTGAAGTGTAGTGTTAGAGTGTAGGGTCCAGGCAGGGGGAAGGTCGTGTAGGGGGGTAGTGTAGTGGTGTTCAAGTAGTGTAAGGTAGTGTAGTGTAAGCATGATTTTAGTGTGATTTTTTTAATTAGCATAAACCATAGTACATTTATAACCATTTGCCTTATAAATGCATGCGCAGTTAAAACTTGTGAAGTAATGGTTTATGCGAAGTAAAAACATCGCACTAAAAGCATGCAAAGTAATGGTATACGAAGTATCGACATACATTCTTTAAAATTAGATGCTAAAGCCCACATTTGTCAAATATGCTATCAAAAAACAGAAAGGACAAAAACAAAAAATGTGGTTTCGATGGGCTTGTAGATACAGATTTAAAGAAAATGCACGTTTTGAGATATTTTTTTCAGCAAAAGATATTAAGGGCCTAATTAGCCAACACTGTTCTGTGAATAGGTGTAACTTGCAGGAGTAAGTCAGCAGTATTCCTGGTTTACTCCTGGAATTCAGAAGCAAGTAGTACTCCAACTGTAGATCACAGCAAAATAAGTGTTCATCAGTATCGGGCAAGACCAAAAATAAAAAGCATCTGAATAATATTCTGCTCTCGCCGGAAGCAGCGTATATTCTCCAATCGTCTGAATCACCAAGAGAAAAATTTTTATTACAGAAATTCCAGGCAATCCAAACAGCAATATAATTATGTGAAAGCCAGCTGTAAAAGTGGGAGAGAATTACATGAAAAAACAAGTATTAAAAAGAACATTGACAGTCCTGGTGGCGGTTACATAAAGTGGTCATACTGCATACTTATTCCGCATTACATCAAATTGAATGATTATCTTATGCCACCCTTTTTCTTACCTTCACAGCTAAAGGGAATTCTAGCAGCTTTGTATAGCAGGCAGCTCTGTTGCTGTATAATTTGGCATCTTGAGGATTACGTTTAATGGCTTCTGAATAATGTTTCATTGCTAGGGGATAATCGCCTAAAACAAGAAAATACCCCACAAATCAGCACATCAACAGGGTGGAACAAAGACACGGCGCAGAAGTATAAAAAAACCCTTTAATTTTACTGCTTCTGATGATATGGTCAATTTTACTTCTTCTGGTAATATGGTCTAGAACAAGAAATATACACTAATCTGTGACAGCAATTTTAGTGACCAAAAAGATTTGAAGGACAGCTCAACTAAGTCACAAGGAAACCGCACTGTATTGAGGTTGCCAACGAAAAGCACATTAAAGTGCCTCTACTACTCATCACTTAGTGTCATGTTACAATTGGCTTAGCATCAGACTAGATACAACTCAGTTCATTACGATATGTCAAATTACACATTAAAAGCTTCCTATACCAGATACGATGTGTTCATATCGAGTTCATACTGTACCCGAGATAAAAATAATATTAAAAAAAAGTTTACCAAATATTTTCCCACATCTTCAACCATAAAGTAACAAGGAACAGGTTGTGACCACTCCATTCAAGTCAGTTACGCACTCCAGCTCACCAATTAACACAACAGGCATGAAAGATCAAGTAACAAAAAGAGAGGCTTGTAGAGCGTTTTGTCCAAAAGGCATAACACATACCTTTCTGGAAACATTCATTGCCTTTGCTCTTTTCCTCTAGTGCCAAATCCGGATTGATGTAAGCCATTCTCTCTTGTTCCCTTAAGATCTTCTCAGCCTGCAAGAAAAGAGATACTTAACACCCACTAGACCAATCTGTGTACTTAAATATTATAAAGCACCCAAATGTCAAATTCAGACACAAACACCTGATCATAGAAAATTAGATTATTAATGTATGTCGGCTGAAGGGCAGCTTGCCAGTACTTGAGCCCTATGTTCGCCACCTACTGGACACCTCCTTTGAGTCCCAGGCTGTCCCGAATGCCTGGAAGCAAGCAGTGGTACTTCCTCTGCAGAAGAAGGCCAACGTCAGTTTTGAAAAACTGGACAACCTCCGCCCTATCTCCCTCCTGCCTTACATGGCAAAAGTGGCAGAAAAAATAGCCAATGTTCAGCTTATGCAGTTCGAGGAGGCGGCTTCGCTACTCCACGACTCTCAATTTGGCTTCCGCCCCCGTCATTCGACGGAATCTGCTCTTCTCGTGGCAGTTGAAGCACTACGACAGGGCGTGGACGAGGGCCAAACTATGGCATTGATCCTACTCGACCTAAGCGCAGCGTTCGACACTGTAGCACACTCCACCTTGCTACAGTGTCTGAATGAAGGCGGGGTTACAGGAGCGGCGCTTGGTTGGATCAAGTCCTTCCTGTCTGACAGGTGTTTTCAAGTCAGATTGGGTGAATGCTACTCAAGGGAGATTGAGTTGGGCCAGGGTGTGCCTCAGGGCTCGTCTCTGAGCCCAACCCTATTTAATATCTATGTCTCCCCCCTGGCGGCCATCGTGGAGGGATATGGTCTTCGTTTGGTGTCCTACGCCGATGACACGCAGTTGGTCATCTCCCTGTCGCGTGCACCCGGCCTTGCAGCGGACATCTTCAGGAACTGCATGCAAGATCTCGCTGCCTGGATGGCCGCAAACTGTTTAAAACTGAACGGCAGCAAGACCGAGGTGCTCGTGGTAGGGGGTCTGCTTGGTCGTCGGCGTGGTGGCCGCCCTGTCTGGGTGAAGTTCCTGTTCCCTGCCATGAGGCCAGGAACCTTGGCGTGTGGCTGGACAAGGACCTTGCCTTTGGTCCACAGGTCGGTCGGGTGGCGGGGGTGTGCTTCGGTGTCCTGAGAGCCCTAAGGAAAGTGTTAGATCTGCTCCCTATCTCTGCTCGAAGGACGTTGGTGCACGCCCTCGTCAACTCCCGACTGGACTATGGGAACCTGCTTTATCTGGGGGCCACAGGCAGGGTCATGGGCCGCCTGCAAGTCCTTCAAAACGCGGCTGCGCGGCTTGTACTCAGGCTCCCTAGGAGGTCATCCGCCAAACCAGCTTTGCGGGCCCTCCATTGGCTTCCCATTGAGAGGAGAGTGGAGTTCAAGGCCCTTGCTACATGTCACCGTATTATGAGCGGTAAAGCACCGGTACCGCTCCAGAGTCTGGTTACCCGCTACGAGCCCACACGCAGTCTACGGTCCTCCCAGACGGGGTTGTTAAAAGTCCCCAGAGTATCTAAGGTGCGCATGGGAGGCAGATCTTATAGATACCTCGCTCCCAGGCACTGGAATGCTCTTCCGTTGGAACTGCGACTAGAACCCTCCGAAGTCCTGTTCAGGAAGAAACTCAAAACACACCTTTTCAGCAGGTAGCCTTCTGTGGGAGGAGGGGGGACAGCCATTTCACTTATCACAGCGCGGGGACACGCCAGTGGCGTAACCAGGCGCTTAATAAATGTCCAAATAAATAAAAATGTGTTTGGAGGACGGTTTGGAGGGAGGACTGGTTAGAGGGCGAGTGTCCTATCACAACTTCCTACTCCCGTAAGAAGGCAAAAGAAAATACATATGTTCGGCATCTAATACCCTGTAGGTTAGAAATATAAAGTATGCAATTTCTCTAACATTTGTATATTTAATAGACTCAAATGATTTGAGTCATTCTCGTTAAGCTTGGCTCTTAGAAGGCATCCTCAAATTATATAAAGTGTGAGGCTACTGTACTCATGTCTGGCGAAGAAGAAAGGGTTGCATTTGAATTGATAAAAGACGACAAAAAAAAGTACCTTTTATAGTTATCCAGCTTATGAATATTTACTGACTCCATGATTAAATGACTATTCACAAGCAGGGGCCACTCCTTTTTATTATACATATGTATAAACCCAAAGACACTTCCTTTCTTTAAACGTATCCAAATTAAAATAATTTGACAGTCTTTAGACTTTCGTTTACAGCCTCTCATTTGTTTTTTTCAGAAAGCAAGACTAATAGAGAAAAGGCATAGCTGCTCAAGCATTAAAAAACTATAGTGCTTTTAAGAGTCCGGGCTGGACCCTTCTCTTCAGAGGGCACAGCCCTTGGACTCAGAAATGCCTATGCTTTAATTAAAGGATTCCAAAAAGGCATTCTTCCTTTTAAGTCACTAGGTTACAAAACCTTCCATTAAGGATAAGAAACAGCTTATGTATCACTGATAACCGTTCTTCAGGGATGTTGCAATTCAAGTTACAACTATATTTGTGTTTTTGTGGTGAAGGTTAATCATCTTTTCCTCCTTTGACTAAAGTTGGTTAAAAATATTTGGGGGACGTCGAAGTGGGTGACATATTTGGTGCAACGGAGTCAAACTGTTTAAAGGTTAAAAGGAGACTCTCAAAATAGTTTTTCGCGTATTCTTATTGAGGAGTTTCCTATTAGAATGTTTCTGTGTTTTACTCTGAAACTGCTGAACGGATAGTCCCTTTATTTTAAATGGAGAGTGGCCATTGAGTACCTTAGGGCCTTTTCTTTGTTAGGTGAAAATCCTTTAAACGGTTTTAGAGATAGGGCAAAAAGTGTTTAGTCCACTAAAAAGGTTTATAAACAGGCCATGTGGACAACTGACCACCAGTCCACATAAAAAGTACTCTATACCTGCACTAGACTAACAGTTTTACTACCATTTTTCGTAAACAGAGAACATAGAGATAAAATACAAACAATTTAGAAAAAAATAGAAGAAAAGCGGTACAGGCTGGGTGACCAAAGACTGCCTTATTTAAGCAGGGTTGTGCATACGCCTGCCTACTTCGGAATCTATTTTCTGGAGCTTGTCTGGCAGGTTAAAAACGAAAAGATATTTGCCCTTCACAGTCGTGGCCTTGCCAGGACCACATGGACTAATCACAATCAAAATTTACTCCCTTACCCACCTCTTCCAAAAATTATCTTATTAGTGGGAAGTTGCATGACAACCCAGACAACTAAATTGTGGTTCTCCTTCAGCACTAACTCTTTATAAACTTTCATATCGATTTTAAGTAAACTGAAAGTAGTATGACAGCGAATTACATGGAAAGAAGTCCAAGTCCCTCACATGGAAGATTTCAGAGCACTGTTTAGCACATTTGGTGAAGTGAGTGCATCATTTGTGTCTGTAGAGAAAGAGTGGACATTTTGGCATGTGACTGCCTACAAATCTAACTGAAGTGGTACATTCCAGAAGCAGGTGTAACTTACACAAAGTACTGTGAACTTGAATAATACAGGTCTATTAAACTTTTTTCTATCTCATCCTTATGCAGACTGCCATTCAGGAGACTATGCCTTACTCATAAAAAAACCTTTCCCCTGCTCACTTGGTTATACGGTACTCAGTGTTCATGGAGAGGGATGCCATGTTTGTCGTGAATAAAGGGTGTGGTTGTAACCATTTTGGGCATGAAGTGCAGACGCAATTTCAATGTGAAAACTCAAGGAGGACTCGTTAGTTAAAGCCTTATATGCTGACAACGTCATCCCTACATCTGCCAGAGGTGGGAGAGCAATATAATATTCTATAACAGGAGCATGCCACCCCTAACTCTGCTGATTTGGACGGGTAGGTTGGAGGGAATTGCAGTGTTCATCTACTCTTTCCACTGACACTTTCAAAGTGTGGGGGACTCTAATTTTCACCACCACTCACTTTGCTTTGGGATGAGAGGGAAAATGTGCTGCACCCTTCCCCAAACATGCTGGAACAGACTATTAGCGTTTGAACCACCCATGCTACTTAAGTGTGGGGTTGTGATCTTAAGGGTAAGACTTCAGGAGATAGGGCACACATGGGGCAAGGGGCGGTGCTGCAGAAGGGGGGGGGGCACCTAAAGGATTACAATGGGATGAGAAAGCATAGAGGTACTTGGGTGAATAGATGAGAGCCATGGTCTGTTGGGGGAAGTGTCGGAGGGGGCATAAATACGATGGGCACAAAGACTGAATTCCTCACCTTGTGAACACCAGGGATCAGACTGGACCCAGAGATTTTTTTATTTCCCCCCACAAATTCCATTGCGTGCCAGTAGATGGCGTCATGTGGCTCTGCATAGACTGTCGCACTGTGGAAAGTATGCCTGAGCCACATACAGGTGCTACCTCTGTACGCTGTTGTCCGTTTCTTTCTGAATTCTGGCAACACAATCAGATGCTAGCAGAGGCCTTAATTAAAAAGAACGAACAGTGTGCAGATCATTAAATTGGGACCATTTCAAAGATGTCCATTCTACAGAACCAGGAGGATGAAGGGCTGGTGATATATCTGCTGGACTTTAACAGACCTATATGGCTTAGAAACTTGTGAATTACCCCCAACACTAACTCTGTATTCCAACCTCAGTGATGATCTGTCCCAAGAACATTCCACTACTATGTGAATGCCCTTCCCAATAATTCTGTCCCCTCACGAGAATGATTTATCAAAGTTCCAATCGCATAGTTAGGAATGCTTCTTGTTCATAATACTAGTAAGCAAGAATGTTGTAACTTGTTTTTCTGTTTTTATGATTGTCGTAAGGTGACAGGATTAAAATGTCAAGTGAACTGGAGACAATTTTGTATGACCAAGCATTGCACCCAAAATTAGGCATCTTTGCGGGAAATACGCCAAGTCAGTGAATGTTAGTAGGGGACTGTGCAAATATTTTCCCCTCTCACGACTTAAGAGCTCCACAGAGTGTGCGTATGTGTGAGTCTACACCGCACATAATAAGCGGTTATTTGGCGATGAAGCACATCACCTAGTGTGATTAATAGTCCTAGCATACTGAAGGAGCAGGTAATTCAACAGGTGACTTATTGAAATTTCTGCGGGCAACTAGTCCAAGTTCTAGCCTGCTCAATCTGTCCTTTTCTTGTTTGTTTTAGGTCAGTCTGATTAACTCGGGTGAAAAGGCGCTTCTTACAACTCTCCCATTGGCTCCTTTATTAGGGGTTACCAGTACTACGCCCCTCAAACTGAGTGGCAACCCCATATGCCATGAGGTTTATGCCCAGGCAACTCTACACATAGGCCCAGCAGCAATGGAGTCCATATATGGTCAGTGCCCCAGGAAGCAATGCAACACAGTACACTGCCTAAGATACGGCCAGACCCAGGTATATATAAAATACACCTTTTCTTGTGCAACAACAGGAGCACAACTGAAAAAAGCCATTAAATGGGGTCTTTAATGTTCTATATACCTTTAGGGCTCCTGCTCAGTGTCTAGGTGAACCTCCAGTGGCCTCTTTTCTAGGCCACTCACCTCAGGGAATCAATAGCTGGCAAATGAAGGCCCTTGAATACTTAGCCTTCTGACGCTTATGCCCCTTGACCTCAACAGAATACTGCATGCAGCTCCTGCCACGACTAGGGCACCAACCAGGAATGGGTAGAGTGCCACAGCCTCACTTTCTTTGCCACCTTTCGGGGCAAAATCAGGAAGCAGCCAGAAAGCATAACTTGTGCCATCTTTGCTTTTATGTATTGCCATTTGTGTGGTTCCTTCAGAAACGAGGTCCCAGTCTTCCAGTGCCATTAATGGAATTGTCATCAGTCCCCAGGGGGGAGAAGAAACAAGTTACTTACCTGTAACTTTAGTTCTCCAGTATTGGTAACTTTCATAGATTCCCATTGCTTGTATCATTCCCCGTCGTCGGAATGGGAGCCTCGGTAATAATAAATATATATATATATATAGATAAATACACCATAATAGGTGTAAAAAAGGTAAAAAATTAGGCCTAGGCCTCATTATCTTTTGCAGCCTATTGCTGTCATTATGTAAAAGGACCCAAAGTCCCCTCAGCAACCAATCAGATCAGCCTCACCCTGTAGAACCTTCCTGAGAAAGCTCAGAGCCTCAGATTTTCGTAGCCGTTGCTTTGCCACATAATCACCTAGCCCTAAAGTGAGCTTTCCCAGGGGAGGCGGGTGGGCGCATGGGAATCTATGAAAGTTACCAATACTGGAGAACTAAAGTTACAGGTAAGTAACTTGTTTCTTACTCCAGTATTGGAACTTTCATAGATTCCCATTGCTTGTATCAGAGTAGATAGCAGTTAGCATACCTCAAACATTTCGTGCACAGCATAGAATCATTATAAACTAATGATATCACAGATTATACATCATAAAGCAGTAACAAAGCTCAATAAACGAAATGTTTGAAAAAACAGGAGGAGGGAAGAGTGGAAAGCTCACCTCTTATTGGAAGAGATTTCTCAGGACTGCCTGTCCAACAGCCGAATCCTCCTTTGCAGCCGCCTCCAGGCAGTAATGTCTCGTGAAGGAGTGCGTACTGCTCCAGGTGGCTGCTCTGCAAATGTCCTTTATGGATACTCCAGCAAACAGCGCCGCTGATGCTGAGACTGACCTTGTGGAATGTGCCTTCACCTGTCCTTGTAAAGGTTTGCCTGCCGCCTGGTGGCAGAACCGGATCGCACTAGTTATCCATCTAGATATCCCTTGTTTTGACAAAGGAAATCCTTTCCTTGGGGCTCCGAAAGCCACAAACAGTTGGGGTGTCTTTCGAAATCCAGCTGTGCGTTGTAGATAGAATTTCAAACATCTCTGAACGTCCAGAGAATGAAGTGTCCTCTCAGCCTGGGTTGAAGGCCGAGGAAAAAAAGATTTCAAAATCACTGGCTCGTTAAGATGAAAGTCCGCCGGTACCTTCGGAATGAACTTGGGGTTCATCCGCAGGATAACTGTATCATTCTTGAACTGTAAGAAGGGTTCTTTGATGGTTAAAGCCTGAAGCTCTCCTACTCTCCTTGCAGAGGTGAGTGCCAAGAGAAGCGCCACTTTCCATGATAGGAACTTCAGGTCCGCCTTATGTACTGGCTCAAATGGCGGTCTCATTAGCTGGGCCAGGACCACATTCAAGTGCCACACCGGAGGTGGGGGCCTAACTGGCGGGAAAACTCTAAACAGTCCTTTCAAGAATTGTTTGATTACTCTCGCTGATAAAAGAGAGGGGCCCGATCTTGTTCTCCTATACCTGGAAATAGCTGCCAAGTGGACTTTGATAGAAGCATGAGCCAGACCTGCTTGTGCCAATGAAAGAATATAAGGTAACAGTTGATGCGGAGCTGATGAGAAAGGATGAACATTCTCCCTCTGACACCACAAATGGAACCTCTTCCATTTCGCTTTATAAGTCTTATTAGTGCTAGGGGCTCGTGCCTGTGCTAAGATGGTCCTGCATTCCTCTGGGATGTTTAAATCCTTAAACTCTCTGTATTCAGGAGCCAAGCCGCCAACTGAAGCGAGCTCGGGTTCGGGTGAAGAACTTGGCCGTTGTACATAGAGAGCAGTGTCAGTTTGGGTTGCAGATGAATGGGCGGTGTCTCTGATAGAAGAAGAAGCTCCGTGTACCAAAATTGGCGAGCCCAGGCAGGCGCTATTAGTATCATCCTGCACCTGTCCATCTTGAGTTTCTTGAGGACTCGAGGAATTAGGGGAAATGGCGGAAAGGCGTAAACAAACGCGCCTGACCATGACATCGAAAGGGCATTCCCCAGTGATCCTCGATGGTGTTCCCTGCTTGCGTAACACCGGCATTTCTTGTTCCCCGGTGTTGCAAACAGGTCGATCGCTGGGGTCCCCCAACGGGAGAAGATGTCCTTGATCACTGCGTCCTCCAATTCCCACTCGTGCGAGACTGCTCTCAGGCGGCTTAGCGTATCTGCCTTCGTGTTGCATACTCCTGGAAGGTGTTCTGCTACGAGTGTGATGTTCTGCGCTATCGCCCATTCCCACAGTATTTGGGCTTCCTGTGAAAGCAGTGGCGATCTTGTGCCTCCCTGCTTGTTGACGTAATGCATTGCGGTGGTGTTGTCCGTCCGCACCAGGATTGCTGAATCTGTAATCCTCGGGAGGAAAGCCAACATTGCCAGTCGAATAGCTCTTAGTTCCAGAACGTTGATATGTAGATGACGTTCTTCCGGAGTCCAGTGACCACTGACCTGGAGGTCTTGCATGACCGCTCCCCAACCTTGAAGAGAAGCGTCCGTGGTAATGACCTGAGGAGCCCTTGCAGCCTTGAAACTGAGTCCCACAGTGAGGTGAGATCTTTTCATCCACCATGAAACCGACCGTTTCATCCGCTGGGTTACCGTCACCCTGTCTTCGAACGAACCTTCCACTTGTCTCCACTGAAGGTCCAGCTCCTCCTGCAGGGGGCGCATTCGCAGCCTGCAATGCGGAATCAATTGAATACAGGATGAAATCGACCCTAGAAGAGATTTGTACATCCTGACCGTCATCCAACTTCTCTTTTGGCAACGGGTGGCTGACGATATGAGTTTCATCTGTCTCTCTTCCGATGGGAAGGCTTTGCACTCCTGAGTATTGAGTATCGCTCCCAAGAACTTCACCGTGCTTGCAGGTTGAAGAACTGACTTTTCCTTGTTGAGTTGTAAACCCAGGTGAATAAAGAGGTTCAAGCACGTGTCCACTGCCCTTGATGCCTCTTGCAAGCTTGGGGCCTTCAGCAGCCAGTCGTCTAAGTACGGGAATACTTCTAGCGACTGTCTCCTCAGAAATGCTGCTACCGGTGCCAGCACCTTTGTGAATATCCGAGGAGCGGACTTTAATCCAAATGGGAGCACCATGAACTGGAAGTGACTCTTGCCTACTGTAAAGCGAAGGAAACGTCTGTGAGCTGGATGGATCGGGATATGAAAATAGGCATCTTCCAGGTCTAATGTTGCCATGTAGTCGCCCGGGTTCAATAGGCGCAATATGTCCTGGAGTGAAATCATTCGAAACGATAGTTTCGTGAGATAGGTGTTGAGCTCCCTCAAGTCCAGGATAGGACGCCACTTCTGTTTTGTCTTTCGGATCAGAAAAAATCTGGAATAGAAACCTTCTCCCCTTTGTGATAGGGGAACACGCTGGATCGCCCCTTTTTGAAGCATTAGTTGAGCTTCCTCTTGAAGAAGGTTCAGATGGTCGGAAGTAGTGGCGTGGGGAGCTCTTGTAGGTGGAAAGTCCTGGAATTCTAGAGTATGCCCATTCCGGATGATATTTAATACCCACTGATCCGATGTAATCTCTTCCCAGCTGCTCAGATGTTGTGATATCCTGCCGCCCACTGGAGATCCCAGAAGCGGAGGAACAGTTGGCAGAGTCGGGAGGCCGCTATTGACGCTTGCCAGCGTCCTTGCCCTGACGCCCCTGTCGTCCACGAGCGTTCTGGCGAGAGAAAGACTGGGATTGCGACTGCCGCTGATAGTATTGATTGCCGTACTGTGGCCTGTAAGACTGCGACTGCTGTGAATATCGCTGTTGCTGATAACCTCCTCTAGGTGAAGAGAAACCTCTTCCTCGTGCTCCACGGAAGGGTGTTTTCCTATATTGCAGGTTCCCCAGAGCCCTTGCTGTCTCCGTGTCCTTCTTTATACCCTGTAGGGTCTCGTCGACATGTTTCCCAAACAACATGTCCCCATCGAAGGGCAAATCCAAAATCCTATTCTGGACCTCTGGCCGGAAGTATGTAGCTCTCAGCCATCCTTGTCGCCGAAGAACCGCTGCACTGCCTAGGGCACGGAAAGAGGTGGTGGCGATGTCCATCGCGCAATCAATCATCTCTGAAGAGGAACGTTGTCCCTCTTCCAGAAGTTTCTGTGCTTCCGCCTTCTGGTCATCCGCTAGCAGATTCACATAGTGTGCCACATCACTCCACATCTGGCGGTCGTACCTTGCTAGGATCGCCAAGGCATTCGCCGCTCTGACCAGCAAGCTAGCCATTGACGAAAAACGCTTCCCAGCGTTGTCCAACCTTCTACCCTCCTTATCCGGCGGAGTCGTGAGGGTGGCCGAAGGATTTCGCGATTTCTTCTGTGCCGCCTGCGATATGACCGAGTCAGGTCTAGGTTGTCCAATCAAACAGGCGGGACTGTCATCCGGAGCTTTGTACTTCTTCTCCAAGCGCGGAAGAGTTGGAATGACCGTCGCTGGGGTCTGCATCACTTTCTTCCCTTCCTCCCATATGTGCTCCACAATGGGAATCGAGCGCACGGCCTTACGGTATGCCTCCTTGAAATCGTATAAAAAACAATCCGTAGATGTTGTAGGCATCGCTAACTTAAAACGCGCTGTGGCTCTTTCCATCAGGCTGAAGAAACCTCCTACATCAGCCGGAGGCGAGTCAACCGGGTCTGGCACTGGTGAAGCCGGATCCGGAGCTATATACTGGTTCCATTCACTGTCCTGGTCATGATCTTGGTTTTGCCCCGTTTCATCCTCATCCGAGGTATCCACTTGGACTTGCTGAGGATATGCCCTCTCATGTTCTTCCTGTGCAGGCCGTACTGACTCTGCTGCCACCGCCTGCGGTTGAACCTGTGCTTGACCTTCCACAGGTTGCGACCCTTTCTTGCTCCTATACTCCTCCAGCATCGCCCTTAAGTCTGTTAAAAGACTCATAGGCATCGTCACCATACCCTGCTGTGGTTGGGTATCTTGGTATGCAACCTGTCTTTCTGGCCGCTGTGCCTTCTGATAGTAATATTCCTCATCCAAATCCGAATCATGGTATTTCAGATTCAATTGAGATGGACTGTAAGCATCCCCATACATCTCATTTTCCTCTTCTGAGTAGTCATCCTCATCCAACAAAAGGGGTGGAGGTAATGATGGTACTTTCCTAGGAGAAGTCATATCTGGGGTTATCCTCCTCCTTCTGCTGTTTTCTGGCGCTCCTGTCGTCAACGGCGTTGAAAACAAATCCACCGTTTCCTTGTTCTGAATCGTCGTCGACGGGTCCGTCGACGAGAGTCCCTTCACCGTCGACGGCATCGTCGACGGAACCCTCATCGTCGCCGGGTCCACCGTCGACGGCCTCGTCGACGGCACCGTCGACGGGTTCATCGTCGACAAGTTCATCGTCGACGGGCTCGTCGACGGAGCTGTCGTCGTCGACGGGCTCGTCGTCCTCGTCGACGGGATCGTCGTCATCGAGATTGCCACCGTCGACGGAATAGTCATCGTCGACGGGATGGTCTTAGTCGACGTGGTGGTAACCGTCGACGTGGTCATCGTCGACGACGCCGTCGTCGATCCGGTCTTCGTCGACGGAATCGACATCGAGGTCCTCGTCGACGCTCTCGTCGTCGTCCTCGTCGTCGCTGGGTGGCTCGTCGACGACTGAGGAGACAAAATCACCTCAGATGTTTTAGAGTCCGTTTTGACCCCTGTAGAGGCCTCTACAGTCGGTTTCTTGACGGACTTGGCTACTTTAACCTGGTGGGAAGGCCCAGCCGAGCTCTCATCCAGTTTAGCCTTTTGCACCTGCATTGCCTGCCTTTCCCTCTCCTTTACACTCACGTGAGGAGATTCGATAGGCCCTGGCTTGCCAGACCTATCAGAGGTCACACGCACAGCCTTTAAGGGGGGTTCAGTTGAAGTGTCCACAGACGATCCGCCCCTCTTCAATGAAGTTTTCGAAGATGTTGATCTGGCATCTTCCTCATCACCAGAAATTACTTCATCCCTCCTTTCCAACTTCCTGAGCCACAGAAGCAGCCGTCCTTCACGATCACGGAGGGTTTTAACAGACATTCTCCTGCATATACTACACTTATCAACCTTATGGTCCGGGTATAGACAGTAAATACAGTCTTGATGTTGATCCTCTGTATAAAGTCGTTTTTTGCCACAAGTGGCACAAGACCTGAAAAGGCTCTTCTTTTCCTTATCAGCCATGACAAAGCTGAAAGAAATCCTCAAAGAAAAACTGTTTAAACAGTACCTCAAGTTGAAGTTAGAGCAGAGCTCTAAGGAGACTCCCTGTCACCAACGAAGCGGTAGAAAATCTGAGGCTCTGAGCTTTCTCAGGAAGGTTCTACAGGGTGAGGCTGATCTGATTGGTTGCTGAGGGGACTTTGGGTCCTTTTACATAATGACAGCAATAGGCTGCAAAAGATAATGAGGCCTAGGCCTAATTTTTTACCTTTTTTACACCTATTATGGTGTATTTATCTATATATATATATATATTTATTATTACCGAGGCTCCCATTCCGACGACGGGGAATGATACAAGCAATGGGAATCTATGAAAGTTCCAATACTGGAGTAATCATGTATCCCTAGACTCAAAGGTCCCCAGGAGATGCCATGGAAGTACTACAAAGTACCACATTTCACCAGGGTTTGCTTAGACAAAACGCAGATATACCATTCCAGAATCAACCATGGAGCAGATTTTTAGCTGCTTAAAGAAACTAATCTGATATACTGGTTTCTCACAGCATTTTCGAGGGATTGGAATATTCAAGTATGCATCCTGCAGGTCTATGACACACAGCCCGTCTTCCCAGTGAAATTGCAGTAAGATTCAATGCACTACCTACAGTCCAAAATTATTTCATTTACTGGTTTTTTTTGGGTACAGGATGGGCAAAATTTCTTTTTTCCTCCTTCATCGTCCAATGAAAGAAGTGAAGTATTTTTTCACGGGGAATGCCCTCCTCGATTAACCTTGTGCATCACACTGCTACAGCAACTAAATACGCACTTTCACCAATGAGGAATGGCATTAGAGAGGGGTCCAGAAAATGAAACCATAAAGTGGCAAGAATATGCGGTCCTCCGAATCCATCAGTCTGTCTCGTTTAGAGCCGAGAGAACTGCTTTTTTTCAGCTGATGTAGACCCCAGTGGCTCAGTCACTAAAGCTACCTCCGATGACCTGTTGGAAAAGGGGCAGTCTGAGGAAAGGAATTACACTGTGTGTTATGTGGAAGGAGGGTGTGATACCCTTTTTTCTGTCAATAACTGCTAGTTAAAAACCAGCGGCGAGTGAATGTTTGGTTAATGGTGGTCAAAAACCACCATGACGCCAGCCCCCTATCAAGGTACTAAGATCACTGCTGAGCCATTACCGAGCTTTAAATCTGGTGGAAGATTGATTGTCTGGGTGGTGAACGTAATGTCCTCCGCCACCCTTATGGGCTATTCTCCATCCGCCAAACTTTCAGTCTGCTCCAAAGTTAAGAGGCGATAACCAATTCTCCCCATTTTTCATATACAAAATTTCTGGTCGAGTTGCACCGGTTAGCAGTCAAATGACAAAATATTTTTAAGTCACTTTTCCTACTCTAGCACAGTTCATAGCACAACCTGAGCCACCGCGGTTTTCAGTAACATCTTCTGTAGGATATTCCACAGTCTACTGTCAGATCTGCTTCAGAAGAGCTCAGAGAGCACAGGTGGGGTGGTTTCAAGACTTTACCCCCTTTTCTTTGGAACAACTTTCCTCTGTCACTAATATATCCTTCCTCTTTCAGAGTCGCACCGCACCCTTAAAATGCATCTTTTTCAGATCAACCCATGTGGGAACTGGGCTGTGCCCCTTCCCTAAAGGTAACAAACAAATTTGGTGTAGGAGCGCTTTTTAAGTATAATAGCATAACAGTTCTTTAGTTTTATTCCAGACAGCCCAATGTGGGCCCATAAAGATGGGACCACTGGACATGTAAATGAATAGATCAACCCAATTTAGATTAGTTTTAGGGTTCAATAATTTCATCCATAAAATTAATAAAGATTACCCTCAAACCTCCTTGCAGATCCACATACCCTGCACTCACCCATGGGAAGGATATGCATCGCTTCCGAATAATACAGGGACAGGAGGTTATTTAACCTCTGCAAAGTGTAGCCCGACACTGGCCTTGCCTGCTGGCAGGAAGCTAGCAACCATTCAATTATTCATGGGGGATACAGGGTACATTAATTATCTGTGATTTGCTCATCAAGAACCTCAATAAGGGTTGCATTCCATTACTATGTTAATTACAAATCTTACAATAGAGACATATTTTTCCTTTAATACCAGGTTACCATCGCCATCCCAAAGATATGCCATAGCACTCCACTTGGTGGGGAACGGATGCAGACTTCACCATTTTCTCAATCTCCATTTAGCGATCAGTAAAAACGCGTTAGTCATGTTCTAGTTATTTTCAGTATCTTCACGTTTAACCCCATGCATTCACCCCAATGTGATGCTTTCTAGTGACCCTGGAAATTGGACACTTGTAATCTTTTCTACTTCGCTCAGGGCCCTTTACCAAAACTCATAAAAGTTTGAACATCCCCACATAGCATAGAAGATGGTTCCTCTATGGTCAAAACTTGCCAGGTTTCGCTATAAATTCTGCAGAGTCCAGCCGTAATGCGATGTCACCTAAACACAATCTTGCTCTTGCTCTATGCCACACGCTTGTGATCCCTCTGCATATTAACCAGGATCTTCTCCATACTCACCTGCTGGCACTTCTTCAGTACATCAGGTGTCCTGTGCTCTGCCAGACTTTTATTATAAAACTGAACAGCTTCCTTGTATTTCTCTTCCTTCAAATAAGAGTTTCCAATCCTTGCGTATGCCCTAAAAAAGAAGCAGGATATTGATGTTAATACACCAACTCTTCAAAGTTAACAAAGGGTCTAACAAAGACAGAGAACTAAATAGTTCACCCACTGTGCAAGGAAACTTAAGCGGAGTTTGAAATCACAGAAGCACAAAATTAAAGGCACTAAAGTGGTGTCCATCCACATTCACTGAAAATATAGGATTTTGATTTAAAGGACATGGATTTAAAACCATCTGACCGAGATATTAAAAAAAGAAGACTTAAGCTTTTTCAACTCTTAGGACTAGGCAACCCCTTTTCAAGTTTTTGGACTGATGCTGCTGGTTACTAATTATTTAATGCACTGTGCCCGGCCGTCCAAGCCCCAGTTCATGAGCTCTAACCATCAAAATATGTGTACAACTGGCTTAGTTAACTTGCCTGTAAGTCCACAGGATATGGTACAAGAGGTGCCCAGGACTGCAGCACTTAATTGTGCCAACACTTTAGTGACAAAGGTGGAAATGTGACTATGCCTGCCACTACAGACTAGTTGGACAAAGTTTAAACTGCCAACTCGAAACCTTCCTTTTTAATATTATTAAGCTACCCCTAGGGAAGGCATTGGTAGCCCACCAGGTAGTGTGCTTAGTGTTAAAAAGCAGGTCATGTTCCTTTGGATTTTTCCCTGGACACTGAAAACACAAAACTGAAGTGTCTTATTGGCTAAGAAAACAAGTTACTTACCTGTAACTTCAGTTATCCAGTATTGGTATCTTTCATAGATTCACATGCCTGAATCATTCCCAGTCACCGAGGCAGGAGTCCCACGGTAAATAAAAAAAGCAGTGCCAAAAGCACTTTGCAGTAGTAGGCCCTAGAGAAGGCCTGAGGCCCAGATTATAGCAGCCCACCTACCTCACTATGCTAAAAAGACCAAAGTCTTTGCTCCAACCAATCAGCCCACAGCACCTCTAGAACCTTCCCTGCAGAGCCAGCTCTCCTCAGATTTTCGGTGCACAAGTGGGAACAAGTATCCCGAACTCAGAGAACTGACTCTCCGGGGAGGACGGTGGGTGCAGGTGAATCTATGAAGGATACCAATACTGGATAACTGAAGTTACAGGTAAGTAACTTATTTTCTTATCCAGTATTGGGGTATCTTTCATAGATTCACATGCCTGAATCAGAATGGCAAGCAGTAAGCCAGGCAAAGTCGGTTGCGGATGGTGGGAGACTTATTGTAGTGCACCCCCATGAATGTATAGTTAACAACCAACAATCGCCTAGAGATTGATCTATTAATAAATCATGTTCAGATTCAACATAAAAATCGTGCAATTTCCTTTAGGATAGGAACTTTAAGCACCATTGAAACACACAATATGTTAACATATGTCTGCATATTTTAAGCAATATACTGAATTGTGTGTACATTATATGAAATAAACCAACATTGATACCTGAATATAATCTTTATGGAAACAGGTGACGTAAAACAGCTTGGCCCACTGCCGCATCACCCTGATTTGCTGATTGCAGGCAGTAGTGTCTTGTAAACGTGTGGACATTCTTCCATGTCACAGCACGGCAAATGTTCTCAAGCGCCACTCCTGCAAACAAAGCTGCAGACGCTGCCACAGCTCTTGTGGAATGAGATCGAACAGACATTGTCAATGGTCGATTAGCCTTGATGTGACAGAACTGAATAACGGATGCTATCCATCTTGAAATTGTGGCTTTAGTGACCGCTTTTCCCAGTGTAGTCTGGCCATAAGCTACAAACAGTTGATCTGACTTTCTTAAAGTTTTGGTTCTCTGGAGATAGAATTTTAAGCATCGTTTGATGTCTAAAGAATGCAATGTTCTTTCAGCCGGGGTTGAAGGATTTGGAAAGAACTTTCAGCTTGACTGGCTCATTTAGATGAAACTGGGAAGGCACCTTTGGTATGAATGTTGGATTTGTCCGCAAAGTGACAGTCCTGGGAGAAATGCAAAAAGGGCTCCTTTATAGTGAAGGCTTGAATTTCTCCCACTCTTCTGGCGGAAGTTAGCGCTAATAACAAAGCAACCTTCCATGTCAAGAACTTTAAGTCAGCTTTTTGGATGGGCTCGAACGGGTGCTTCATCAGCTGTGAGAGAACAGTGTTGAGCTCCCATTCCGGAGGTGAGGGCTTTACTGGAGGATAAGCCCGGAAAAGACCCCTCATAAATTGCTTGACTAGCGATGAAGAGCAGAGCGATTGAGTGTTAGCCATCTTTCTGTATCTGGACAAGGCCGCTAAGTGGATCTTTATTGAAGAAAAAGAAAGACCAGATTGTGCCAAATGCAATAAATAGGGCAGTATTTTCTCTGCTGGCGCCTCTACAGGGTGTAAAGCGCTAGAGATGCACCAAGCGCAGAAGCGCTTCCATTTGAGACGATATGTTTTTAATGTACTCTGGGCTCTTGGTTTCTTTAGAATGTCTCAGCAGTCCTAAGGAATTTGGAGATGTTCGAATTCTAGGACGTTAGGAGCCATGCGTGCAATTTCAGCGATTGAGGGTCTGGGTGAAGTACCTGACCCTCGTTGCGGGACAGTAGTGTTGGGGTTACCAACAATCTGATCTGTGGCTGCTGTGAAAGTAGTATGAGCTCCTGAAACCAATACTGGCGAGGCCACTTGGGAGCAAATAGGAGAAGACGGCAACTCTCCAACTTTATCTTGCATACCACTCGTGGAATCAAAGGGATCGGAGGAAAAGCGTATGCATAGGTCCCTAACCATCGCATGGACAGGGCATTCCCCTTGATCCCTGTTGAGGGTATCTGCTGGCATAGTACCAGCATTTCTTGTTCTGTTGGGTTGCAAATAAATCTAACTTTGGCTTGCTCCATCTCTGAAACACCTTGTTCAACTGGTTGTTGTGCAGTTCCCACTCGTGGCAATCTGACAAGGATCTGCTCAGTTTGTCTGCTAAGGTGTTGTAGAGGCCTCTGACGAGTTCCGCCTTGAGAGTTATGTTGTGAATTGTTAACCATTGCCATAACTCTTGGGCTTCCCTGGATAATGTTGCTGATCTCGTTCCTCCCTGCTTGTTTATATAAAACATGCTTGTAGTGTTGTCCGTTCTGACCAGGACTGAGGATCTTGCTATCCTGGTGAGGAACGCTTGAAGAGAAAGATAAATGGCTTTCAACTTTAGACTGTTGATGTGGCATTTTTTGTGCTGTTGAGACCATTTTCCTTGCACCTGTAAGTCCTGGAGATGACCTACCCAGCCCTCCATGGACGCATCTGTCGTCAGAATGAAATCCGGAGGAGTCTGCAAGAATGAGAGCCCCTGTTCCAGATTGCTGAGCTAAGACCACCATTGAAGAGCATGCACCATCCTGTTGGTGACTGATGGTGTCCTCGAAAGAGCCTGTCGCTTGATGCCATTGACGATGTAGCTCTTCCTGTAAAGGCCGCATCTTGAGACGCGCCAATGGAATGAGGTTGATGGCCGAAGAGCACATCCCCAGAAGTGATGCAAATAGGCGAACTGAAAGTGACCTTTTTCTTGACAGTTTTATGGCCAGAGCCTGTAGTCGGAGTTCTCTCTCGAGACAATAATGCCTTGCATTCTACTGTGTCTAGACAAGCTCCTAGGAACAGCAGGTGTTGTTTCGGAACCAATTGAGATTTGCTCTTGTTGATTGTGAGGCCTAGCGATTGAAAGAGATCGCGGCATATTGTAATGTTGGATTTTACTTTGTCCTTTGACGGACCCTTGACTAACCAGTCGTCTAAATACGGGAAGACCTGTACTTCTGCTGCCCGAAGAGCTGCTGCCACAGGAGCCAGGCACTTCGTAAAAATCCTTGGGGCCGACTTGAGGCCAAATGGGAGAACTTTCGATGTTTTGGGTGGATTGGGATGTGGAAGCATGCATCTTCCATGTCCAAGGAAGCCATGTAATCTCCC
Organism: Lissotriton vulgaris; assembly: GCF_964263255.1. Taxonomy (NCBI): domain Eukaryota; kingdom Metazoa; phylum Chordata; class Amphibia; order Caudata; family Salamandridae; genus Lissotriton; species Lissotriton vulgaris. Next base: position 1,689,716,426 of record NC_141695.1, read on the forward strand.
TCGTGGAGGCAGTTGAGAATGTCCGAGAGGGTGACCATTCGGAATCCCTGCTTTTTGAGATATCTGTTCAGACTGCGTAGGTCTAGGATCGGTCGCCATTCCCCCCGATTTCTTTTTTTAGGAGGAAAAAACGGGAATAGAAACCTGTCCCTCTCTGATGGTTTGGAACCTTCTCTACTGTGTTCTTGAGAAGCATTGCTTGAACTTCCTTGATCAATAAGTGAAGATGAGGGGGAGGGGGACCCCTGGGCAGAGTTGTCAGAGGTTTGGTGATTAACTCTAGGGTGTGACCATGCTGAACCAAGTCGAACACCCACTGATCCGTTGTTATGTGATGCCATTGTTGTTGGAAGGCAGATATCTTCGCGCCCACGGGAAGGTAGGGGACTGAAGGTGGCGCCCTATTGACCTCACTGCTTCTTGTGATTGTCTCGTCCTTGATTGTTTGTGCGCCTTCTTCCTCCTTGGCGAGAGAAACCAGCCAATCCAGACTGGCGATACGAGGACTGATAGTTCTGGCGGTATTGCTTCTGATATTGCCTGTCTTGCTGATAATAATTTCCTCTGGACTAATAACCGCGTCCTTTTGCTCCTCTGAACGATCCTCTTTTATACTGCAATGACCCCAGTGATTTTGCAGTATCTGTATCCGTTTTAATCGCTTGGAGAGCCTCGTCGACATGTTTTCCAAAGAGGGACTCTCCGTCATATGCCAGGTCCAGTATTTTCAATTGAACTTCTGAACGAAAGGTAGTGGCTTCCAACCACCCTTGACGCCTTAAGACAGCCGCTCCTTCTAACTGTCTGAAATTTGTGTTCGCAATATCTAATGCGCAGTCGATGGATTCCTCCGCTGCGCGCTCTCCTTCCATGAAAATTTTTCAGGCTTCCTGCCTCTTGTCCTCTGGGATCAGCTCTATGAAACCAGCCATTTCGGACCACATTTGGCGATCATAGCGCCCTATAATCATTAAAGAATTTGCCGCACTGATGTATGCTGCAGCCATGGTGGAAAACTTTTTTCCAATAAGGTCCAAGCGTCGCCCCTCTCAGGTGGTGTAGAAATAGGGGTAGCTGGGTTCTTCGACCTTTGTTGTGCAGCCTGAGAGATTACTGAATCCGGGCGTGGATGACCAATAAGGCACGCCGGACTAGTGAGCAGAGCACGGTACTTCTTTTCAATTCTTGGCAACACAGCAGGCACAGATGCGGGGTTTTTCATTGTCTTTAGGCCCTCTTTCCAAATGTAGTCGATGATAGGAATGGCTCTAGACACCTTCCTTGTTTCCTCTTTAAAATCACGGAGAAAACACTCTGTTTGTTCCACTGTCACCCGGAGTTTAAATCTGTTTGATGCTCTCTGCATTAGGTTGTGAAACCCACCTACATCGTCAGGCGGTGAATCTGAAGGCTGAGGAATCGGAGGGGATGGCATGGGGATAACGTATTCATCCCATGGGTCTGATGAAGGTACGTTAGGCAACTCTCCGTCTTCTACTTCCTCCTTTGATGTCATGTCCAGGGTTTGCGGAGGCAATTCAGGTGGAGGGGGTTCCACGACTGGAGTAAGCGGTGGATTTTGAGGTGGAGGAACAGAAGTACTAGGTTGAGGCATTTGTGGCGGGAAGCGTGGTTTATAATCCGCCAGCATAGCCTGTAAGTCCTGTATCAAAGTAGGCTGTAATTGAGTGCCTTCTGAGACCCTAGGCCATCTCTGATGTTCCAAAGCATGAGGCACTATGATATCCTCCTGGTAGTAATGCTCAGTGTAAGTGTCGTCTTCATCATCATCCTGACACTTGATGAGATCAGATGGGTGACGTGCCACACCAAAAGCACCTTCATTATCATCGTCCTCAAAATCATCCTCTTCATCATCGGAGCAAAATTCTAGTAGATGAGAGGGCATAAGTGGCGATATACAAGAACCTTGTTGCCTCTTGTAAGATATGAGTTGAAAGTTCTTTGTTGAGACTGGCGTACAAAAAAGCCTGATTCCCAGCAACAGGCTTCAGCAAAGCTGAATCCAGCAGTTAAGATGGCACTGGTGACTAAGGTGCATCCGCCAGCTGAAAAGATGCAGTCGTCGACGGGTTTATCGTCGACGACGACGAAGGAATAGTCATCAATGGTCTTACCGTCGACGGGACAGTCGTTGATGGGCTCGACGTCGACCGGACCGTCATCGATGGATTCGACGTCGAGCCCGTCGACGATGGAGTAACTGAAGGCAGGCTCGTGACTGGGCAGCCGTCGACAGATTCGTTGTCGATTCTTTCTTAGTCAACGAGACCGTCGTCCACGGTGGCGTCGATGACTTCGTCGACGGGCTCTTTTTAGATGACGAAGGCTTCGTTGACGATGATGTCTTAGTCGACGAGTCGTCTACGAGAGTTCTTTTTGCCACAATACAAATCTTTGTAGACACAATAGGTGTAGTAATAGATGTAGTGGATATCATAGCCATAGAAGAGGAGGTTGAAGTAGAAACAGTAGTCACTGGTGAGGAGACAGTAGAACTCCTACTCACAGTTTTCTTTGAAGGATCGTTGGTGGCTGAGGCTCCAGAGACAGAATGTTGAGATCTCTGTGAAGAGCCTGAAGTGGAGTGGGAGGTTTTAGCATGCTTTCTCCCCTCACTTGTCTTATCCTCTTGAGACCTCGCCCTCTTGTTAGAGGTAGAAGCTCTATCATCATCCTCCGTGGAAGAGGATTTAAGCCACAAAAGGACTCTGGCCTCCCTATCCCTTAAGGTCTTAGAAGGGAAGGTACGGCAGATCTTACAATTTTTGCCTCATGTTTGGGATAAAGGCAATAAATGCAGTCCTTATGCTGGTCATCCACATGGACCCTCTTCTTCTCGCATGTTCTGCAAGGTCTAAACAAGTCCTTCTTGTCAGACATCTTGAAGCTCTGAAGAAAAAACTGAGTCAAGACTCAGGGAGACTCCCTTCCAAACAACGTGCGGTGAAAATCTGAGGAGAGCTGGCTCTGCAGGGAAGGTTCTAGAGGGTGCTGTGGGCTGATTGGTTGGAGCAAAGACTTTGGTCTTTTTAGCATAGTGAGGTAGGTGGGCTGCTATAATCTGGGCCTCAGACCTTTTCTAGGGCCTACTACTGCAAAGTGCTTTTGGCACTGCTTTTTTATTTACCGTGGGACTCCCGCCTCGGCGACGGGGAATGATTCAGGCATGTGAATCTATGAAAGATACCCCAATACTGGATAACATGGAGTTTTAATAGCCACCACACCAACTTCCAATTTGAACTACCAAAGATATTACTCCTAAGTATCAAATTAATTGTTACATTAAAAAAGATTCATTGCTGCGATCAGATTCAAGGTAATAACTCACTTTTAATAGAAAGGTAACTTTAAAAGAAAATCTAAATTTTTCCCCCCATTCTCTGGTAGCCTTCTTTATCTATCTGCAACCGTTGTCATCTGATACAGGGTGAAGCCTGCCTGTTAGGAAGTGTGACATGCTCCCAGGCACAGGGAGCAAAGAGTTTTTGGTGGGAGATGTCACCACCTCCAGCAAGAGGTCTACTGGGCAGTAGCCACAGATGGCCCAGCTTTCAAGACCATCACACTTCAATAGGCCCACTCCTTTGTGCAGGCAGACTGACTGCCATCTCAACTAGAAGGACAAATACCATTTCAAAACCGTTTTCTAGGAGTGTCTCATTATGCTGGGTACACCCCAGGGGTGTGCCCACACCTCTTCAAAGAAGAAGGTGGTTTGAAGCATTTTGGATTCAGGTAGAAAAGGGCATCCTGGGATGGTTTGGTGGCCAGACCCCTAAGAAGTGAGGTAAAGCAGAAAGGGCCGTCACATGGGAACTATCAGTCCTGGCTGTATGACGGTACAACGCGTACAGTTACAATGCGTCCCTTTACGACGCAGTTTTAACAACGCAAGTCGTTACAACGACTTGCATTGGGGGGGCCCTGATAGTGAATAGTTTAATTTACTATTCCAAAACCAGTCCCCGTGGATAGTAGGGAAGGTGTTGGATAGTAAATTAAACCATCCCCTATCCTAGAGCACCCTCCAGCGAAAGTCGTTGTAATGGCCTTCACGTTAAAGCTGCGTCGTAACGGTACCGCGTTGTAGCAGTTACATTGTAAAGGATTTTTCCTATCAGTCCTCCCCTTCCACAAACAAGACAATGGCATAAAACTGGCATCTTAGACACAGCCTTAAGATTACTATGGGGCTGGAAAGAAGACTGGTTGACATACTGCTCCCTGGACTCAGCAATAAAAGGCTGCACCAAAGACTAGACTTCACCTGCTGCACACAAGGGACCTACAAAGTCGACTGTGCCTGCTGTCACCACTCATGGAAACAAGCCCAAAATGTAGTAGCACTGAAAAAGTCATACCAAGAGCTAGTTGGCTAGCCTCCTGTTAAGCTTCAGGACCATCAAAAGCAAAGGGAATCAGCACCAAGGGCATATCTGCAGAGGTACATCTCACCACTGCTAGATCTGTAAGTGCCTGCTGGGCAACAGAGTCCAGACTTTTCCGCTGTGTCCCCAAGTCCTTAAGACAAGTTGCAGAAGTCTAAGTGGACCCCTGTCCCCAGAAAGAAAGGATTGGCGTACATGTAAGCAACCACGGAGACTGCTGTAACCTGCAGACCAGTTGAACATTGGACCTGCACTGGAATCCGCAGCTGCATTGTGGCAGTCCTGAGGCTGGAGATTACCCCTGACGCTCTTGGATGTCAGGGTGGCCACAGGAACACACCACAGATCATCAGCATCCTGTTTCTTCAGCATCAGAACTGTTTCTTTGCTGGTCTGCGGTAATGAGATGAGTGCACTGAGGACCCTGAGACTGCTGGACCCAACAGGTAACTATCTCCCTGGATGTAAGTGGGGCCATGACAGGCTCCCATCCCATTATGGTCATCAAGTGAAGAGGAGCAGCTTTTCACACTAGCTGGCTAAAAACTTCCAAAATCGCTTTCAGCGATTTATTGCTTTTTCTACAATGATGAACAACTTTGAAAGCTAGTCTCTATGGTTTCCCTCAATAAATGTTCTGTTTTGGTGTCTATTCCAAGATAAAAATACAAGCTATTTTAACCAGTTGGTGTATGATTTGTATTGAAATGCATTTCTTACTGGACTATTTTGGTACTTCCAAATGCTTTACACTTGTTCCTTTGATTAAGCTTGGCTGATTTGTGCCACAGCTACCAAGGTCTGAGCTAAGGGTTTTATTAAAGAAACCTAACTGGGCTTGATAAAGATTGCAACATTACATGGTGGAGTCTCACAACCACACCACATAATAATCCACTTTCCTACAGAAACAGAGAAAGGACTACCACAGCTCTAAATTATTTGTTGTTCTTAACTTATTTTTTTTTAAACTGCAGTGGCTTCTAAATTCCCTTTGAGGACTATAAGTAATCATCTTTCAAACTCTAGATTTGTTTTTGCAATTTAACACATTTACCAAATCTATTTACTCACAAAACCTCTTAACATATTGCTTATATTTTTTTTAATAAGATCAGGTAATATTTCACATATAGGTGAGTAGTAATTTTAAAATAAATTAATATGAATGCGTGAACAGTCTTTAGCATCAACAATGTCTAGCAGGGGGAGGAGCTACGCCGCGAACCAAGATGGCCGCATAAGAAATGCGTTACTTACCTGTAACAGCAGTTATCCAGTATTGGTGTCTTTCATAGATTCACATGCCTGAATCATTCCCCGTCGTCGAGACGGGAGCCTCCGGTAAATAAAAAAGTAATGTCCTATAGACATACATAGAGAAAATAGGCCTAAGGGCCTCCCCTTAGTAGCCTTTCTTTGTCCTTATGTAAAAAGGACCAAACTCTCACAGTCAGCCAATCAGCTCCGACCTCCCTCTAGAACCTTCCTGGGAGGAGCCTCAGTCCCTCAGATTTTCGTACGCACCCAGCTAGGTTGGCGTAATATTGTCCGAGAGGGATGTGAGTCCTTCCAGGGGAGGCGGGAGGGTTGCATGTGAATCTATGAAAGACACCAATACTGGATAACTGCTGTTACAGGTAAGTAACGCATTTCTTATCCAGTATTTGGGTGTCTTTCATAGATTCACATGCCTGAATCAGAATAGCCAGCAGTTAGATATGCACATTTGTGAAGTAATGTCGCTCTGCAGTCATGTTAGACAATGCATATATTATCACATAACATGGAATGATAGCATAAGTAAAATACCACAAGAGCAAAGAATGTGCATACCTGGATGGCGGGATGTAGGAAGGCTCACCTCACTGAAAGAGATGGCGAAGCACCGCCTGGCCCACTGCCGCATCCTTCTGAAGTTCGATATCCAGGCAGTAGTGTCTGGAGAAAGTGTGCGGTGACTTCCAGGTCGCCGCTCTGCATATGTCCAAGATTGGCACCCCAGCGAACAGTGCTGCTGACGTGGACATCGCCCTGGTGGAGCGAGCAGTAACATGATCAGTCAAAGGCCGTCCGGCCTTGTCGTGGCAGAATGCAATCGCCGAGGAGATCCATCTCGAGATGCTTTGCTTCGTGAGAGGCAGGCCCATTCTTGGACTGCTGTATGCCACGAACAGTTGTGAAGATTTCCTGATAGCCTTAGTTTTATCCAGGTAGAACTTTAGGCATCGTTGGAGATCCAAAGAATGCAGTGCCCTTTCTGCTGCTGTGGAAGGGCTCGCAAAGAAGGACCTAAGGACAATTGGTCCATTGAGATGAAAGTCCGAGGGCACCTTTGGTATGAATTTAGGGTTCGGTCTCAGCACCACTCTGTCCTGTCTGAGCTGCATATATGTTTCCTGAATGGACAAAGCCTGCAGCTCGCTTACTCTCCTGGCCGATGTTAAAGCGAGCAAGAGCGCCGTTTTCCAGGAGATGTATTTAATAGATGCTCGATGAATGGGTTCAAACGGACGTCTCATGAGTTGGTTGAGTACTAGATTCAGTTGCCATGTCGGAGGGACTTTCCGAGGCCTTGGAAAGGATCTGTAGAGCCCCTTCAGGAATTGCTTGACTAGCCTATTTGACCACAGAGAAGGTCCTGTGAAAGTTCTGGTGAACCTAGAGATAGCAGCCAGGTGAACCTTAATGGATGCATGTGCCAGACCTGATTGTGCTAAATGTAGAAGGTATGGCAATATCTGTTCAGGGGTGACAGCGAGTGGTCGCAGGCCCTGGTCTGAACACCAAAGGCAGAACCTTTTCCACTTGAGAGAGTAGGTTTTGTTCGTACTGTCCGCTCTCGCTTTCGCCAGGACATCCCTGCAGTCCTGTGGGATATTTAGGTCACAGAACTCTCTGTGCTCAGGAGCCAGGCCGGTAACCTGAGCGATTGCAGGTTCGGGTGTTGCACCTGCCCGTTGGACATTGTCAGCAGGTTCGGGTGCCGCTTCAGAGGAATCGGTGTCCTGATGGAGAGGCGATGAAGATCCGAGAACCAGTCCTGCCTCGGCCAGAACGGGGCGATTAGGATCAGGGTACAAGGCTCCGCCTTCATCTTCCTGAGAACCCTGGGAATCAGCAGAAATGGTGAAAAAGCGTACGCAAATACGCTCAACCAACCGATGGAAAAAGCATTTCCGAGTGACCTTGGTTGGGGACGCCAGCTTGCGTAGTTTGGGCATTTGGCGTTCTCCTTGGTGGCAAACAGGTCGATTCCTGGGGCCCCCCATTCTGAGAATATGTGATCCAGCGTACTCTTGTCGAGCTCCCATTCGTGGGAGAGGGATTTCTGTCGGCTTAGGGCGTCGGCAATGGTGTTGTCCTCGCCCGGGACATAGTCCGCCCTGAGCGTGATCCCATGGAGTACAAGCCAGTTCCAGATCTTTTGCGACTCGCGTGAGAGTGAGCGAACGCGTTCCTCCCTGTTGGTTGAGTGCATCGTCGTGGTGTTGTCCGTTCTGACAAGCACCTGGGAGTTCTGGATGCGTGGTAAAAAGGCATGTAGTGCTAGATACACAGCCCTTAGTTCCCGAAGATTGACATGGAGTTGCTTCTCCTGAATTGTCCATTTGCCGCTTATTTGGAGATCCTGGAGGACAGTTCCCCAGCCTTCCAGGGGTGCATCCGTGGTGATCACCAGAGGTGCTGCTGGAAGTAGGAATGGCAGTCCTATAGACAAATTCCTGTGATTTCTCCACCCTTCCAGGCTCTTGGATATTTGTGGTGTTATCTTCACAATGTCCTCGAAAGAACCTGTACTCTGTGTCCATTGGTTCGTGAGAGCTTCTTGCAATGGGCGCATCCTGAGTCTGCAGTGAGGGATGATGAGTATACAAGAAGACATCATTCCTAGGAGTGATTTGTAGGTTCGAACTCTTAGGGACTTCCTTGATGCCACAGCCGTGGCCAGAGATATTATCCTGTTTTTCCTGTCCTTTGAAGGAAATGTCCTTGCGCATTCCGTGTTCAAGGTCGCCCCGAGGAAGGTGATGTTTCTTGTTGGGGTCATGCAGGATTTCTCATGATTGAGAGTCAATCCTAGCTGGTGAAAGAGATTGGTGCAGGCGTTGGAGGATTTGGTCGAGCCTGCAGCTGAAGGTGCCGTTACCAGCCAGTCGTCGAGGTAGGGGAAGACTTGGTGACCCATTTGACGCAGGAAAGCTGCCACAGGTGAAAGGCACTTGGTGAAAATCCGCGGTGCCGATTTGAGGCCAAACGGTAGGACTTTGAATTGGTAGTACTGCCCTGCCACCTCGAATCTCAGGAATTTTCTGTGGCCCTTGAGAATCGGGATGTGGTAGTAGGCATCCTGGAGATCCAAAGATGTCATAAAATCTCCTTTTTCCAGTATGCCTAGTATTTCTTGGATCGTCACCATCCTTAACGACTGACTCTTCAGGAAAGAGTTTAGTGCCCTGAGGTCCAGTATGGGCCTCCACTCTTTCTCCTTCTTGCGTATAAGAAAGAAGCGGGAATAGAATCCTTTCCCTCTTTGAGACGAATGAACTTGCTCGATCGCTCCTTTCTTCAACATCGCAGATATTTCCTGGAGCAGCAGGCGTAGATGTTTGTGCGGAAGCCTGCGGGGGGGGGGGGGGGGGGGGGGGGGGGGTTGCTCCAGCCAACTGGCGGAACCTTGTTATTGCGATATCCATCGCGCAATCTATAGTTTCTGACGCCGATTTTCCACCATCTAGCAGAATCCTCTTTGGATGAATCTGGCAATTCCGACAGGTATGTGGCTATGTGTGGCCACAATTGTCTATGATAGCGTCCCAAGAGCGCTAGGGCATTCGCGGCCTTTACCATCATTGCCGACATTGAGGAAAACCTGTTCCCAATGTTGTCCACTCTTTTTCCCCCCTTATCAGGAGGAAGCGACAAAGGGGCCGAAGGATTCCTGGAGTTCTTCTGGGTCGTCTATGTCACTACGCAGTCCGGCCTAGGATATCCTGTTAAACACGCCAGTGCTGTATCTGGCGCCCTATACCCCTTCTGACTATAGGTAATCGATAATCGGTAATGACCTTAATGCTTTCTTGAGAGGTTCTATGAAGTCATACAAGAAGCAGTCCTGCTTGAGAGGCAATTGAGATCTTAAAACGTTGAGTAGCCTTCTCTACCACCTTATAAGAGATTCCAGAATTGTCGGAATTTCCCTCGTCGACGAGCCAGTTGACGAGCTCGCAGTCATAGACGAGCAGTCATAGACGAGGCCGTGGTAGACGACGCCATAGACGATCCATCGTAGACGATCCATCGTAGACGAGCCATCGTAGACGAGGCCATCATAGACGAGGCCATCATAGACGAGGCCATCATAGACGAGGCCATCATAGACGAGGCCATCATAGACGAGGCCATCATAGACGAGGCCATCATAGACGAGGCCATCATAGATGAGGCCACCGTCGACGCCATAGACGAGGCCGTCGTCGACGAGCCGTCGTAGACGAGCCGTCGTAGACGAGGCCATCGTAGACGAGGCCATCATAGACGAGGCCATCATAGATGAGGCCATCGTCGACGAGGCCATCGTCGACGAGGCCATAGTCGACGCCCTAGACTAGGCCGTCGTAGACGAGGCCGTCGTAGACGAGCCATCGTAGACGAGCCGTCGTAGACGAGCCGTCGTAGACGAGCCGTCGTAGATGAGCCGTCGTAGATGAGCCGTCGTAGATGAGCCATCGTAGACGAGCCATCGTAGACGAGCCATCGTAGATGAGCCGTCGTAGACAAGACCATCGTAGACGAGGCCATCGTAGACGAGGTTGGCTTCTTAGTCTTTACCTCAGACGGTATAGAAGACGCCCTTCTGAAGGGTCCCATGACCAGAGGAGGTGATTTTGACGGCTCAGAAGTAGTCTTTTTTACATGAGCTTTCTCCAAAAGCCAGTCCTTTACTCTCCTTTTCCACAGAGTGAGGAGATTTTGAAGGACTGTGCCCAGAAGACCCATGAGTGGTCTTTTTGAGGGCCTTCTCAGGACGTTCCCCTGAGGAATGAGTCTGAGGAGATTCTCTTCTCTTTTGAGGTCTCCTAGACGTTGAGGACAACGCCTCATCTCGGTCACTGGAGAAAATAAAAAACCTCCTTTCTGGTCTTAGTGTCTCAAAAACTTACTTGAGAAAGTGAGACAGACTTTCAGTCCTTGGCCTGCAGTATAGACAGTAAATGCAGTCGGTGTGAGGATCAGAGCAGAGCAATCTCTTCCTTACAAGACCTTCTTTAAAGAATGCATTTGAAGATAATCCATAGTAGAAAAGAATCCTTGACAACAAAGTCATTTAATGAAGTGAAAAAACACAGAATCTGAGCAGAGCTCAGAGGAGACTCCCTTAGCACAACGTGCGGTAGAAAATCCGAGGGACTGAGGCTCCTCCCAGGAAGGTTCTAGAGGGAGGTCGGAGCTGATTGGCTGACTGTGAGAGTTTGGTCCTTTTTACATAAGGACAAAGAAAGGCTACTAAGGGGAGGCCCTTAGGCCTATTTTCTCTATGTATGTCTATAGGACATTACTTTTTTATTTACCGGAGGCTCCCGTCTCGACGACGGGGAATGATTCAGGCATGTGAATCTATGAAAGACACCCAAATACTGGATAAGCTCCCGGCTCCGCCGACCTCCGCCGGCGGCCCGTCTATCCTGTTGTCTATCCTCTACCCACGCCCTGAGCCTGGATGTATGAAGGTTGCCTGATGCCAACGGTGCTTTCCCGGATTTCCTACCTACTTCAGCGACGAAGTTATGTCGTGTTCCATTTTTGGGCCTACTCCCGGGCTGCCGCCGGGACCTCGATTTTTGGAACACCCGAGAGGGTCCTGATCAACATCGGCTGTGGGACCGCGATTGTGGCCGGTCTTCCAGGTTTGAATAATTCTTTCCGCCTTTGAGTCCCTTGTCCTCGTTGATGGATGGTGCCGGAGTAGAGACACTGTGACGTGCTGCGATCCTCCTGCGCCGTGACTGTGGGCCTGACCCTCGTTTCCCGGTCCGGGGGCTGACGGGCTGCACCCACGGCCGGTGTCTGTGCTGAGTGTGCCAGTTCGGTGCGCCCGTGTTGTTGCGATCGCCAAATGTGTACCCGAAGCCCGGCGATGTGAGCTGGAGATCGTGTCCCCCTCCGTCCTCTGGGCCCCAGGATGGAGGGGGTGGATGGCGCACATTCATTGAGATCCGTAATGATGGCGATTGGGGCGCTCCGTTCTCAATTTACCGTCGCATGTGTCTCCCTAGCGGCAAAACTGGATGATGTCTGCCCGCGACCGGCCACGGACGCTGCAGCGCCTGCACAGAAATTTGCGGTCCAGTCGAGCGATTTGACCCGCCATCTTGAGGATCCCGAGCGGCAGCCCGACTTTGCTTCTTTGAGAGTCGGCCTCACTTTTCCCTCATCTGCTACAGTACATTGTCTTCCCTCTACGTCTCCTATCCGATGGTGTATCGTCGCTGGATGTCCTGTTCTTCATTGCAGAGTCTCAGGGTCCCGTCGAAGGGGATCGCCATTTTCCTTTGTTCCGGCCCGTCTGCATAACGGATGCCGCCATTTTGTGACCGGACTTTGCTCCATCTTCAATGCCCTGGTCTGCCATGGACGCTTTGGCTGCCTCTGGTCGGATGTGGCTTGGTCCGGATGTGCTCCGGACCGGATTCGCACTGGTCAGGGCCGACTTTGACTTTGAAGTTTACTTGCTTCTTGCCACTGCTTTGGACCATCTGAGACGCTCCCTTTGTTTGCAACTGGTATGACTTTGGCGATATATCTCCTCGTGAGGCTTGCAGGGTTGACTTCTATTTCCCTGGGGTTGCTCCGTTTACTTTTGCCGAGACTGCACCGAATTCCTCACCGGGCCGGGGTATGATTTAGGGGGGGTTTTCCTGGTGACTGTCATCCCCGTGATATTGTTGGCTGTTTAATTTTGCTTGATGATGATTGTGCTATGGGGGGGTCACCGCCGGCGGGGGGTACTAGGTGTCCGGGGGCTTGTTTGTTTCTCTCCTCCTCCACTTCTTCTTATATTTTCCCTTCTGTGGGGCAGTTCCGGGGCGACAGGCACGCTGTTAGTGGGTTAGGCCGTAGCCATTACAGGGGTGCAGGGTGGCGGGTGTGGGGTTTGTTATTTTAGTTTGTTTTGTTCTATGGTCGCTATCGCTCTTTTCCGTCTTTGGGAGGGTTCTTTCCTCTTTAGTAGGGTTGGCTGTCTCTTGGTCTCGCACCTTTCTTCCTTTTTCCGGCTTTTCGATAAGCCTCTGTTTTTCTGTTCTTGGGGGGTAGGCTCTCTGCGGTGATTTTTAGAAACGTGGATTATTGTAATGTGGTTTATTGTCCAGTATCATCGCCGTGGCTGTTCAGATTGCATAGTTGCTTCATAGTCTATCCCGACTGTAATTGGGGTAAGTCCCAATCGTCTTCTTTGTGCTTCGATCCTTTAAGGTGTGATGTCCTTGTAGTTGCAGCCCCTACTTCTTTTCTAAAATTTAAAAATGAAAACCTCATATCCTGTTTGCGAGCCCCACAACCACATCTGATGTACTTTGATATATCCTGTTTACTGCTTCGCTCCAGTTTCTCCTGTTTCATTGACTGTCTTTGCGGCCGGCCATGATGTGGGCCTGCGCATGTATCTCCTTTTTTGAATAAAGGTTTTAAAAAAAAAAAAAAACAATGTCTAGCAACACAGCTTGTGGCACTAAGAGTTGCACATAGTTCTCAATTTTCATGTTTTTTTTTTTACAACAAAGCACCAAGAGACAACTTAATGAACAGCAATACTTCCAAGTTATTAACCAATTTATGCAAAGTGACTGTTGCCATGAAAGAATAGGATTTATCAACCTTTACACCAGGGGTCTGCAAACCGGTCCTGGAGGGCCGGATCCATGCCAGATTTTTAAAATAACATCTATCTCAATGGGGATATCCAAAGAATATGGCATGGATCCGGCCCTCCAGGACCGGTTTGGAGACCCCTGCTTTACACTCAACGACCTTGGGCTAATCTCCAAATAATCTGGCCCTTGGGTAAAAAAATGTATTTGTATTATCAACAATGTCAGCAACACAGCTTGTGGCACTAATAAGAGTTGCACATAGTTCTCAATTTTCATGTTTTTTTTTTACAACAAAGCACCAAGAGACAACTTAATGAACAGCAATACTTCCAAGTTATTAACCAATTTATGCAAAGTGACTGTTGCCATGAAAGAATAGGATTTATCAACCTTTACACTCAACGACCTTGGGCTAATCTCCAAATAATCTGACTCTTGGGTAAAAAAAATATATTTGTATAGGGATTATACCAGATTTTCTTCTAAACTGCCTCTATCAGATGATAGTAGTTCTTAGACATTTTTTTTCCTTCCCTGGATAAGCAATTCACCGCGATTCATCTGCAATGGTAGATCTTACAAGTAAAAATATCTTGCTCCAATCCCAAATATGTGTATTTGTGCTGACTAGATTTAATGTTAACCTGAAAGGACAGTTACATTTTTTTGCATGTACCCTTTACAGGGTGTGAAAAAATAAATAGAATACATTTTTCAGGAAGAGGAAGCAAAAAATACAAATGTTTAGCTTCCAACGACAGCTTCATACTTCTTGGAGCGGAAGCATGTTGTTCTCAGAAGAACGTTATGTAAATTAAGAGTGCTCTGAAATGGGTTGGGATTGCTTGAAAAACAGTAGGCCATTCACCAGTATTAAGATGTTTGAAGCCATACAGCTTACTGCTAAGGAAACATGTCGGCCGTTTGGGCATACGAACATTTGATGACAAAAGACAGTTCGCTTTTGGCCACAAAGATGAGCCAAGACTGCTACTTCTAACCACCAACAAAGGCGTTGTTGGAAGTGGGCAAGCCAACAAATTAACAGACAGAGCCAAGCCAAGGCCCTGGCTTTGATCTTAAATTCCATGCACGAGCAGAGCGCTGAAAATGTTTCTTATGTAACTCATAGGCCAAGCATCACGTACAATTTGAAAGCCTCTTCAAAATAGTTTATTTCATTTGAATGTGGAAGGTTTTACATAAATATGTCACACTAAATTACTGCACTAAGAAGTACTTCAGTAAAAATGATAATTTTTAAACATGAACTTTTCGGAAAATAAGGTAAGACATTAGTCATGTAAAGCCTGTACTGGCATAGATTATTATAGAGTAACTTTCCTTATGTTTAGGCTTTGTTTTTACCTCTTTGCAACATGCTGATCTACTGGGCATAGCCAATCTCCTTGACAGAAAGGCTTGAAAACTGGGCAATCAAGGGTAACATCTTATCGAATGCCCAGTGCGGATTCAGAAGAGGTATTGGAACGGTGGAACAAAGCCTGAATTTAGACTTACTAATAGGGAAATATACCCTAGTAAAGGAAGGGGGTTACATTTATGCTTTGTAGACCGAACTAGTGCTTTTGACATAAGTTAACCATCAAACACTATGGCAAACACTAAAGGGGCAAGGCGCACCCTTAGAAATTATTAACTACTTTTCCCAGATCTAGAATTTTTCAACTTCTAGGGTACGTTATGGAAACAGAGAAGAATGCACTTCAGCCTTTGGAGTTACACGTGGCATAAGACAGGGTTGCATATTAGCGCCCTTCTTATTCTCTCTTTATATTAATAGTGTACTCTTTCTTACAATCACTACCAGTAGATGCCTAAACGTTGGTACGTGCTCAACGCCTGTCCTCCTATATGCTGACGATGCTGTCCTAATTTCTAGGATAGCAAATGGGCTGCAACATTTAATCGAAAACTTCATGTCATTCATGACCGATAAAAATTTACAGCTAAATTTGAAAAAATGTTTTGCGATGACATGTAGGAAAAATAGACTTAAGATCAGACAACATCATGCTAGTGGGGTCGTTCTTAATAGTCTCTACCTTCTCATATTTAGGAATGCTCTTCAGCAAAACTGGTCGATGGAACACGCACATTGAACTGAAACACGACATTTTTGGAAAGGGGCGACCACTCGGTCCCCCCGAACGTATGGTGGAGTACCCCGATCCCCCCGGGAAGCCATCTTGGGCGGGAGGCGAGTCTCGGCTGGTATGCCCGAAGCGGCGTAGCCGGGGCGCGCTTTTTCCCGCCCAAGAGTGGGTGGTCCTAGACACTGAAGCCGCCAGCCACGCCCCCGGAGGCGGGCGGAGGCGGGTTTACGCCCGCCCGAAGAAGGATAAAAGGAGCGACAAGCCAAGGTAGCATCCTCTTGTTCCTGTGCTCTGAAGCTGCACCTCCCCGCTGCACGTGAGCTCGAGACGGAACGAAGAGCCAATTTTGAGCGTTGTAATTTTGTCTTTGTTCTTTCAGAGAATCATCGTTGGAGAATGCCGGGCAAGAAGGTCGGAAAGCGGGTCGGTACCGATCAGATGCTCCGCATGCTCGTAAAAGACATGGCCGAGATGAAGAAACAGATGGCGGCAATGAACGGTGTAGGGGGCCCTAAGCGAGTCGTCGGACCAGCATTGCCGGGAGTAGTCCCTAGCGGGAGAGGTAGAAGGGCCAAGAAGGGGGCAACTGGGGGAGAGGCCCCGGTTCCCGAGGCGCCGCCGGCGCTCCCCGATACACCGACTGAGGCGCCGATCCCGGTCCCGAAGGAGGGGCAACCAATTCCCGTTGTAGTCACCCCTGTGAACGGGGAGGATATGCCTCCCGAGTTGGCTGCACAGCTGGCAGCGTGGTTGGGGAAAGATAGTGAGGGGACCACGGCAGATGACGCCAGGGCAGTAATGAGGCAGTTGCGGCAATCAAGAGAGGCTGCAAAGGCACCATGTCCTTTTGTTCCACCGCAGGCTCCAGTGGGTCAAACCGCAGCGGGCATGAGTTCGGCAGCGACTACGGTTACAGCTTCTAGTTCAGGTAAGCAGCTACTGCCGATTGCGGGGGAGGGGTCCGTACCCTCGAGAAGGGAGAAAGTGGCTCAGCATATTCCGATTGAAATCAAGGAGAGGATATGGGCTGAGAAGTATGTAAACATGTTTTCTTTGCTAACTGATCATTACGAGATTGAGCACGTGAAGGGTCAAAAAGAGTTTCTGCACCCGAGTGTTTGGCGCGCCAAGATGGCCGCTTTTAAAGTCGATGAGACCATAGGTAATTGGGGCAGAGCATTTGGCATATTCATTTCAATTATGGGGGAACGAAGGCCTGAACTGTTGGCCGAGTTACCCGTGTACCAGACACGTATTATGGAGTTTTCTCAGTCATATGAGGGCAATCAGTGGTTTTGTTATGATAATGTTTTTCGGAAGGCCAAGGAGTTCGACACATCTCTGACGTGGGATTGTTACGACTCCATTTCCTGGCAAAAAATGGAGAAATCAGGCATGTTAAAGGCACCATTGTTGGGGGGGAAACGGGGGCGAGTTTTCCCGCCATTCATCTGGGGCGCCCTTTCGGGCGGGTTCAAGTAACGAGCATCACTCAAGGTCGAATGGCAATACAGGTAAAAAGGGGATCTGCTGGAACTTTAACAGGGGAAAGTGTACAAGGCCCCAGGGGTCATGCAAGTTTAGGCACGACTGTGGGGGGTGTGGGCAGTCCTCGCATCCTGAGACCATGTGCAGAGCCAAAACGGGTGATAACGGAAGTAGGGGAAGCGCCAAACAGGTCTGAAATAGTCCGAGGGGCGCCTTTACCTACCCCGGTTGATACCATGGCAATGATTCCTTGGCTCAATGAATACCCGGATCATGTCTCCGCTGGGGTGTTGCGAGACGGTTTTTCGTATGGTTTCCGCATCCCAGTGGGGAATTTTCAGGGTAAGGCACATTGTAGGAACCAACTGTCGGTCCTGCAGAATACGGCGGTGGTACAGGCGAAGATTGGGAAAGAGGTGACCCGGGGTCGGGTTGCCGGACCATTCGACATGCCACCAGTTGCTAATTTTGTTTGTTCTCCCTTGGGAGTGGTCCCCAAGAAGGACCCGGTGAGTTTAGATTGATACATAACTTATCAGCCCCGAGAGGTCTTTCGGTGAACGATGCGATAGACCCGGAGGTGTGTTCGGTGCGGTACGCATCTTTCGATGAGGCCGTCGCCATGTTGAATCGCCTGGGGCCCGGAGCGCTGATGGCCAAATCAGACATCGAGTCAGCGTTCCGGTTGCTCCCGGTACACCCAGACGATCAGCGTCTCCTTGGTTTTATGTTTCAGGGTCGCTATTAAATGGATAAATGTATGCCAATGGGATGCTCCATATCTTGTGCTTATTTTGAGAAATTCAGTTGTTTTCTGCAATGGGTATTCACAGGAATGACGGGGTTTCAGCATGTTATGCATTATCTTGACGATTTTCTGTTCCTGGGGGCAGCCGGGGATCCAGAATGTGCACAGGCTTTAAAAGAATTTTGTGGTCTTATGAGTCAGTTTGGTGTGCCATTGGCACCAGGTAAGACTGTGGGGCCATCAACTTCGCTCGAGTTTCTTGGAATAGAGCTCGATTCAGAAGAAGGTTTCTTCCGGTTGCCCAAAGAAAAGGTGGGGAAATTCAGGGCCTCCCTTGAAACATGTATTCGGGAGACGAAGGTGAACTTGCATCAATTGCAGCAGACTGTGGGTCAGTTGAATTTTGCCCTTAGAGTAATGCCAATGGCCTGCCCTTTTTCCCCGCTCGATTGCACAAGCCATGGTCGGTCTTAAAGAAGGGCACCACCGCACGAGGCTCTCGGCAGAGATTCGCCAGGACATGCGCATTTGGTTGGCATTCCTGGCGGATTTCAATGGTCGGGTTGTCTGGAACAAGCCGGCGGTGTCAACCGAGGAGTTGGGGCTGTGGACAGATTCGGCGGGGAGTATAGGCTTTGGCGCCATATTCGGTAATCACTGGTCGGCTCAAACGTGGCCGTCATGGTTGTTGCGTGTTTATCTAGGTTCCTGATCGATACTGTGACCTTATGCCCCTATTCGGCTATAAATCCATTTATTCCCTATATTGGCATAACCGTTCAAGTGCGATTTTCTGAAAAGTCATCTCTGGCCTCACACGAACAGAGCCACATTCCAGCATAGTTCCCTCTGCCACTTCCTTTGCGACCAATTAGTGCAATGACAGAGCAGCAGTCACTATCTGATATTCCTAGATAACACTCCGAGTTCTTCAACAAGATAAAAACTTAGCAAACCTGGAAATCCCCGCTTGCTATGTTTTGATTAGTAATGGAACTCTAATGAGCAACTGATAACTATCACTTCCTAGTGACATCTTTAATTGACGTCTTATGTCCAGCAAACTTGCGTCAAACCCGGCACCCGTCAGGTATAAATATTACCAACGTTGCCTTAAGCAATGCCTGTTGTACGAGCTACTGAAGCCAGCTGCCTGCACGACCCCGTGTTGGTAAATCTAGCACTCTGTCGCTGCAGCCTGCTATCCTGTGGTGGTGAAGCTGCTGATACCATTATCGCCGCTACAGCGCGAACTATGGTGCAGTACGCTTAAGGAGTTGAACAGCCGTCCCGCTGCGAAGACATCCAGCAGATTCCAGCTGCCCGCGGACGCTGTCCCCCCTCCTTCCTCGACGCGCTGAAGAGAAGCCGCTGCCTTTCTCGTGCAGAGAAATCTAGTCCCGGCGCTTCCGGTTTACCCTCGCGGGTGACTGGGATATCGAGAGAGACCCCTGAAGGAGATACCAATCCTCCATCATTCTATTCAGAGGTATGGTGTTGACTAAACCCTTAGACGAGAATTCTTGAAACAAACCTTGGCAAAACCAACTTAACTTAAAGCTACTTACTTACTCCCCCTTTCACGTGTTAGGCTTAGGTCAGGCACACTGGGGTAGGCTTAGTTAGAAGCACCAGTTGAGTATGTTAGCCTAATGTATATATGACTGTATATATGTTTTATTACTTTTAAACCATTGTATGGCTAAGAAACCATATCAATGCTTTTACAGTTCTATTTCGCAATACTTATCTTACTGTACGTACTTTTTATAATAACAATCATTGCAATTGTGGCAATACATTTCTCTTGTACGAGAAGAAAGACTGTTCAATAAATGTTAACCCTTTATTGATACACGCCCGTCTCTCGATTCTCTACATCTCGTGAAAGTAAACTGCACTAGACTGACTGAGTGAAATACATGTCTATTGTTTCACACGACCCTAGAGATTGACTCTTGATCTGAGGAGCAAAGTTGTCATGTTGCACGGTTGTTGGAAAACTGAATCCCTTCTTGTCTGTGCCAGGGAAGCTGATCACTTCCCATGCAGAGAAGAAAGTTTCCAGTGACCTCTGAGCTAGTTGGTAACACAACCCAATTAAGTTTAGCATAGTCAGTGGAGGCCTGGAATATAAGCAGTTCCACGTCGATACTACTGTTTATGTTATTCCAATGCGCAGGGCCTAGTGGGAAACTAGGAACTACACTACATGGCGCCCAAACGTTTGGTAAGGCGATAAACTAACGCAAGACTTTAGAGTAACTCAGTCGTGCATATTTCACACCCCTTTCTCCCGTAAATACTCCAATAGACGTCTGGAGTGGGTGAAAGGTTAAAATCCGCCCGACCTTAGTAGGAAGAGATTCCTATGTAAAGCTCTGGTTTATTCAACGTTGAAGGATACAGTGTTCCAAAATATTGTGCACCTAATCTTTGTCTCCTTGGAGACCTACTCTGCAAACCTCGCATTTTTACAATGCCAGAAAATAACGGAACCACTGGGGCCGCAGCAGATGCGACTCAGCAAGGTCCCGAATACACAGACCCGGATGCAATAATCATCCCGGCACAGTTAAGAAAATCTATAACTTCAAAACTTATAGAGAACGGACTGACACCTCAAGGTGGTACAGTAATTTTCGTGATAGAGGCTCACGAGTATCGGCAGACAGAGGTATTCTATTCATGGATAAACTTTCCAGTGGTAAACGCTATAACAAAAGAGTTTCACTATTACAAAATAGAGAAACCTCCGGAAGAGTACGCTCCGTTCGAGGAGATTGAAATTCCACTTAAATTTCAAGAGCACCTGCTCTGGTTTAATGGCGCCCTAAAACACACTGATCACATAACTAGGCTCGGTCCACTAGGTAGACCAGGAGCCACGTGGCCGGTTCTAGCCAGCTACACACCACATCCTGACATTGCAAAAATGTCTAGAGAAGAGCTGTTAGTACAGCTAAACACATTAATAAAAATACATAGGCAATTAGTCCAATATGTAATGCGGACTGCAACAGTCCAGCCAGCTGTTAATACACCACAGCTGACCCCTCATCAGGGGAACACAAATAAAATTACACCACAGAACATACAGTCATGTCTTGGTAAAACACCCATAAAACGGGAACAAATTCCTTTCTGGTTAGCACAGAAAATCACTCAAATAGAGGC
Source organism: Lissotriton vulgaris (assembly GCF_964263255.1). Taxonomy (NCBI): domain Eukaryota; kingdom Metazoa; phylum Chordata; class Amphibia; order Caudata; family Salamandridae; genus Lissotriton; species Lissotriton vulgaris. The sequence continues at coordinate 1,689,737,244 of NC_141695.1, forward strand.
AGTATTCCCTGATACTACCCCTATTGAGAAACACAGAATCTTGACCATCTGCCTTCCTATGGGAATCGCACCACACGTGGAGGACTGCGACACTTGGGGTACAGTCTTTGCTTCCATTTACACAAAAACACACGGTGTTCCGTCTATGGCGGTAATACCAGAAGTGCTAAAACAGATTCAAAATGAATTCGGTCCAGAGCCCGCTTTAAATCTAGGTATGAAATTACTGAAAGACTTCAAGCAGGTCTCGGCTATATTATTAGCCAATATAAGAGGAGAAGCAGCATCTGTGGCGATCCGCCAGAAGTTGAAGGAAACAGATATAAAAGATCCTGTTGAGCTAGCAAAAATCATAGAAAAATGCTATGAAGAATTAGGTAGAGACAGTTTGGGTGGAAAACCAGTTAAGCCCCAACTGCTCGAAAATCCTGAAAAATTATTTATAAAAATAATTTAAAAACTCCTAAAAAGAGCTGGGATGGAAATAAACAATCCACTCCCAAGGAAAAAGTTTTCCAGTCCAGAGGAAGGTCTCCTCGACGGAGGGAAAGAACTCCGACTCGAGAACGCCAGTCTCCCCAACGGGAGCCCTCTGAGAAAAGATATAACCTTAGAAATAGGGATAATCTAAAAAAACCTGATAGATATCAAAGTATTGATACACGTCCCTCTCGATCTCTTCCACAGAATTCGGAAAGAAGAGGACGGTCAGACCCAGGAGAGCACACCAAGTCCAAAGACAAGGAACCTGCTCAAAATAAGAAATCTCAATTTCAGAAAAAGAAGGTAGCCAGTATTAGAGTAATCAACCATGCCGAGAATACTGAGGACACAGTTGAAAAACGGGGAGTGGGCATTGACAATGTTGGACAGTGCAGCAGAAATCAGTATAGCGAGCAAGATCTTGATGAGTCATCTGGAGACAGTGGACACGAATGAATACATTCAGGTTGAAACTGCCGACGCCAGACTTAGCGAGCCCCATAAAATATACGAAATAACATTGCGTATAGAGGGTGATAAGACTAGGAAAATTAAGGGTCTATTTTGGGATAAGCTCTCAAAAGGCTATGATATTCTGTTAGCTGAAAAAGATTAGCCCCCGGAGTTTGTCAGGGAGTGCCCTCGTGGCGAAGAAGTGATTATGCCTGCCTTCTCGAATCACATACCGATTCACAAAAAATACACATATGCAAGGAAATGGGCTGTAGCCCAGGCACCTGCATTGTATAAAAATCATGTAGGATGGGATGAGGATTCACCTTCTCACAAAATCCAATTAAAAAGTGAACCAACTGCCCAACGGCAGTATCCCATAAAGCAAGAAGCTAAAAAACAAGTAAGGGAGATCTTAGATCAACTTGAGTACCAGGGGGTGATTGAAACATGCACCTCTCAAATGAACAATCCTTTGTTTCCTGTCTCCAAGCCAGACAATTCATATCGTCTAGTTTTGGACTACAGACACCTTAATACATGTTGCAAAACTTTTGCAGTACAAAACTCGCATAGTGCAGCCCTAATGAATAATATAGTTAGGAGAAAATATAAAACGACATTAGACCTTTCTAATGGTTTCTTTTGTCAAAACATTGCACCAGAAAGCAGATATTTGACCGCTTTCTCCGCATTTGGGTCGCAGAAAAAATTCTGTCGACTCCCACAGGGGTTCAAGAACAGCCCAGGACTATTCTCAGCTAGGGTAACAGAGTTACTACAAATCTATGATGATGAAGCATTATCTTACGTAGATGATATTTATCTCACAGACGACGACTTGGATACTCACTTGAAAAGAGTGAACACCATTATACTTGGGTTCGCAGCAGAGGGTTACAAATTCAACTTTAAAAAGTCCCGAATTGCCCATCTGACAGTACTATTCTTAGGGTACGAATTATCAAGTGAAGGGAAAAGCCTAGCGGACAACTTCTTAGAGAAGTGCGCTGTACTCCAAGCTCAAAAAACGCTGAAGAATTTACAATCCATTCTAGGTTTTCTGAATTTCGGAAGAACTTACATACTAAATTACGCAGAGAGGGTTAAACCTCTCTACGAACTAATTAAACCTGATTTTAAACAAATCAATTGGACTCAAAAACACACACAAATGTTGAGATCACTGCAAACAGACATGTTAGCAAAAACAAAATTAGATATACGTGACAACACGATCGATCTTGTAATCCGAGTCATCCCAGGAAGATGCGGATTCACGTACCTAACCTCTAATGAGGGAGAAAAGGTACCAATTTCAATTAAATCTCACTTGTACACACAAGCAGAAAAAACATTCAGTCACACAGAAAGAACTGTGAACGCAGTGCAAATCGCATTAGCAAATGAACGAGAACTAGCACACGGCAAACGGATTAATATCCTTACAGCGGAATCCGCCTTCGAAGCGCTATTCAGCCCAGTAAACCTGCCTACAGTGTCACTGGATCCGAAATGGATACAGTGTATAGATTCTCTAGGAGCGGAAGACGTGAAATACTATTTCGCCCTGCAATACAAAGAACTGAATGATTTAGAATATGAAGAAGAATATCCTCTGCCAATCGAAATTCTACCTCTCCCACAATACGCCTGTATAATCTATACAGATAGCTTTGTACAGCATTTCAACGTAGAGAAAAAATCCTACGATGCAGCATGTGCGATCATTAAAGGTCGTTGGCTGTGCGGTAAATTCAGACCGAAAGTAACAAAAACTGAATCTGTAAGAAACTGTTCGGTTCAGAGAACTGAAATCAGATCTTTAAAGATGGCGCTCGAAAATGCAGAACGCGAATTCCCCACACTTATCGTGTGCGATTCTCATTTTTACGTCAATTCTTACAACAATAAACTGCAGAGTTGGATCGAAAACGACTACAAAGATGACACAGGTGCCACAATAAAGCATAAATTGCTCTGGAACGAGGTAGCTCTTTTACACAAAGAACTACAAAAGACTCACGTGATTCACGCACAGAGTCTTCAACGTGATGGCGTTCACGTTGCAGGGAATTCATTGGCTAATACAGCCAAAGCGGAAGCAACTAAACCGGCTTCCGTAGCCACAAAAAAGCGTACAGATAAGTACATAGACGGGGAAACCATGCTGGCAGTAAAAACGACCGTAAAAGGCGACTGTGCAGCACTACCCGTAAACTATCCACTCAATTATGCATACATAATCGATGCAAACTCCGTTCCTTTTGCTCGAATCCCTGGAGTGGGGGACAGAGTAGTTCCAAACAGGAACAGGGGAATATTTTTAATAGCAGACACACACATGGGTTTGGGTCTAAGGCACAGAGAGATCAAGGAATGACTGACTGAATTACAATCAGTATTCTGGTGGCCGGGAATGAGTGTAGAACACCAAATATATGCAAACAACTGTGAGAACTGTAATAGGGATCGCAGTAGCGAACCTTGCTACCGGCTACCAATCAGAAAGAGCGTAACGCTGCCTACACCCCACCCTGCGTCCTATTAATAGTTAAGACGAAAAGCACTTCAAAAATGAGGCCCCCAGCGCTCGGCTGACGCTAGAACGGTTATAAAAGATTAGCGAGTCCATATCGGCATATACGCAATTACCACGTTCCATTCTGACCAGGGTCCTGCTTTTAGCTCTCGAGCTTATGAGGAGGCCATGGCTAGCATGGGAATTGGGTTGTGGTATTCTTGTCCGTCATACCCCGGAAGGGAATAGTGTGATAGAAAGAAAAAACCGGGGCATAAAGCAATCTATAACAGCGAAGGTATTAGGTTCAGGCGCTGGGTGGGTCAAACATTTAATAAGTGTCCAGACTAGTCTTAACAACATGCCAAGAAATTCTCTAAAAGGTTTCAGCCCATACGAACTATTGTTCGGAATTAGAATGCGAGTTCAGGACCTCGATAGTCAGATGTCAGTGGTACAAGAAGAAACAACGCACTTTGATGTAAAGGATCGTTTGGCTGTTTTACAGGAACTGAATGAAACAAGAAAATCATTAAGCAACATAAAGTTAAAGCAACAGCCAAGTACCACTGACGAGGCACCACCCGCAACAGCCCCAGCAAGGCCCGTCTGGATTCCAAAGATTGGGGATCTAGTCAGAGAAAAGATCGCGGTTAAGAAGGAATTTGGGCCTTCTTACAGAAAAGCAGTACCTGTCTTAGCAGTCACCGGAACAAGATCAGTTGTGCTACCGCCCCTTGCTGGTAAAAAGGAGAACAGAGTCGTGTCTATCGATCTGGTAAAACCACAAGCATGTGGCCTATAATCAACAGTAGGCCCAGTGGACTCCCAAGAAACAACAGAATACCCAAACTTGCAACAATCCAAGAGGTTCAAACTGAAAGACTAATCACATTCGATCAGCCTGCAGTGCACAATGAAGGACTATGCAATAATGCCATGGAACTCGTGCCTCTTGAAACACAGATTGAAACAGTTCGTCAAGAAACAACACCAGTCTACAATGATGTGGCATCAGAAAGTGCTACCGAGAGACAGATTGAAAGAACAATCCCATCAATTGACAGAACTGCCTCTGGTTATTTCATCAACTTCGACAACTTCTCTGAAGATCAAAATGAGCCAGAAGTGATGCCAGAAACTAAAAAGACTTTTAAAGAAAAAGCAACGGAACTCTATCAACTGAAGGAAATCTACCTCATTTCCCCTTGGCTAGAGTTCTGGTTCGGTCTAGGTGTATTTTTCCTCCTGCTTTGGCTCATCATGGTACTGTGTTTGGGAAAATTCATTGAAGGAAAATATATTAAAATGGACACAGCAAGTCAGAACATCAACCTAGTCCTGAAACCACACAGATCATCCCACGTGAAGAAAAGAGAACTGTCAACAGTAAATGTCACAGCAATTCCAATACCTGGTGGGATAGTATGGGAGAAAACAGACTATGAGATTTATGGTCCGGTCGAAATCCTGAAGTATCCTCATCAACTGAAGGTTTCCTTAAGTGACTTTGTTACACCTAGTGCATTCTCTGATGATTGGGACTTTAACAGTATTAATGACATGATGTCTGATTTAGTAATGTCAGCTAGATTCACAGATCATGATTATTTACAAGGTTCATCTAGTTATGAGCAGTTATTCTGTTACACCCACTATGGGGATCATTACTTGCATAATTCTGCACAGCCTAGAAATGTTTTTATGTATAATCAATGGGAACATTGTTCTACACCACCTAAAAGCAGTTCTAAAGCATTTTTTGAGAAATTCAAATACTTCTCAGGGTTTAACACCAGTGATGCAGAAACGTTTTTATTATAAACTGTTAGATAAAACAGGAATGAAAACGATGCTGACAAATTCTAAATTGATACATTCAGAAGCATTTTATGACAAAATGATGACATTTGGTTTTGATTATTGGAAAAATAATATTGAAACGAAAACGATTTGGGGTACAAAAGATTGGCAGGTGCAAGGCATTGAAGCACTATTTAGAACCTGCATGATACCAGAACAAATGTTATTTTTAAATGACACAGTACACCAAACATCTTGTCTTGGCCTAGCTAAGATCAAAGACCTTAAAACACCGTCTATACCAAAGCCAATAGCTGAGAATACAACCACAGATATTGAGTTAGACGTGTCACAAATTTTACATTTCAACAGAACACATCCTGATTGGAAAAAGTGGTTAATCTGGCCTACAGACACAAATAGCTGTCAAGATAGATTCCTGAACAAAAGACAGGGTTTAAAAATGACCAGATTAGACTCAAGATATTCCCAGAGACAACATCCAGGGATTATAACAACATACAGTGTAGGGAAGCTCTGCCTTGAATGGCTAAAATCATCCACACTGGCTGAAATTAAGCAACCCTTGTCTTTACTAAAAGATGGTGCTGATTTGTGCGATTTCATTCTAGGACCACGCAAACAGCGTCAAAAGCGTTTCATAGCGACCAGTATCTATGCTGCTTACAACGAGGCTTGGAAAGTAAAGCAAATTGAAACTGCTGAAAAAATACGAGAAATTGATCGTATTAATTTGGAGAAATCACTTTCTGTGGTAGACAATGGGTTAATGACTCTGTCTTCCAGAATATATTCGTTGGACGATATTGTATCCTCTGCCTTTGATGTGATAGACAGAGATTTGCTTATGTTACAACATGGCCAGTCTCAATTACGCTCTATTATAGAATTAGGCTGGACGCTGCAAAATCTTCGTTCAGGCTATGTGCCTTGGCGTTTAATCAACACAACGTCATTATTTTCCAGTTTTAACCTTACTGATAAACAGATCAGTTTGGCACAGAAAGGAGCAGACTATACAATCCTGAGCATCGAAAAACTCGAGAGATTACCATTGACAATGTCAGAGAGTCCTGTCATTGAATGGATAATACACGGAATTATCACAATTCCGATAACAACTTTCCGATTTAAAAAGTGCCTTGAGTACATACCTGCTGGCCAGTATGAACAATTGGGTAAAGGATATGTAAAATCCGAATGGAAATTACCATACACTCATTCTTGCTATAGTGACAGCGACAAAAATGTATTTCTTAGTGGTGAAAATTGTAAACATTCACTAAGCGGTATACTTTTGTGTCAGGGTATTAATTTACACGGAGCATGTGATGGAAATTCAAACAACCTTTCATGCCACCAGCTAGTCACACCTGCAACTCAGATAGAGCCCTTCTTTATGCAACTCGCAAACGGGAGTTACATTCTTAGAACGGATCACAGATGTTGTGGCCTGACGCCAGGGAAAAGTTATCTAGTACAAGTTACGTCCATGGTCAAATGTTGTATGCAAGCATTGTTCCCGAGCGGGCCTCCAGACATAGTGACTCCCCTCTGGCCTCGTCTGAATCTCTATTCTATACGAATTGATACATTAAGCAAAATGAAATCTGTACTTTTACAGACAACAGTGCCTATAACGTCATCTAAAGAGACGTATGATCTTCTAGTCGCAAGGACGGCTACTGAGGTTCATGACCTTTTATCAACAAATTGCCCCGTGCATTTCGTAGAAATGTTCAGCCAACTGCTTAACATGTCTAGTGCAACAAGCATCCCAGGCATATTTAAGACAGTCTTTACGGGACTGCTAACACCCTTCCAGGCAATTTTGGGAATCTTTCCTAATTTTGTGCACTCCATTTTTGGCGGCATACCATTATTTTTGGGACTCGTCGCAGGGATTCTATTTTTTGACCCTCCTGCTACGTTATGGCAAGCCTCGGCTCAGACATAGCTCCCATGGGAATGGAAGAGACAATCCTAGCAATGCGCTACCGGGACAGGATAACTAACGTCCTCGGATTGGCCAGGCTGAGAGATTTAAACATGACCTGGTTCCTTTCATTCAGACCGATATGGCAAAATTGCATTTTACCTGTGCTACGGTGTATGCTTTGCGGCGATGAATGCGTGTTGGACATCTGTCTTTCACTTCCATCAGCAGTACCAATGGACGTCGATACTTTGCTCAGTCCAATAACGGCTCACGCATTGTGTTGTCCCCAGCGGCTACCAATCCTGATGACGGCATTCGTGGAGACTCCTGTACTACAGCCAAGTGGTAACAGTGGAGCGAGTGACAAAAGCAACATCATCCAGGTACAACGTTCTGTGAGCATTGCTGGTCCTGCCTTCGATGACAGCAATCATTCTCACACCTGCCAAGTTACAGCGCTATCTAATTTGGTTGAACTATCACCTGATTTTGTAGACCAATTCTTTGAGAGCCTGTCTGATACGATGTTCTCACCCGTACAGAAACAATAACTTTTAGAAGCTTTCCGACACACAGTGTTCCCATGAACTCTGAATTCGGCCTTCAGTTTTGATCAACAAAAACTGCCAAGAGCTTTGGAGACCTATTTTGTTTTAATTGGACAATTTTTTTAATATTGACCCTTTTTGGCACGAACAATTCTTTGCTTAACGTAAAAACTATTCTTAGAGAACAGAAGCTTCACACTTCTATTTCTAAACACATCTAGAGACATAACAATATTACACCAGCCTCTAGCACACATGTTATTACAATGCATTTTTATGTGAGGATTTATCTCGCTTTTCTTCTGTCAGAGATACTTCATGTGTAATTCTTTTGCATAATCGTTCATTGATTTCAAATGCAATAATTTTTTGAATGATTACTATGCTTTAAAAAACGTACAGTACCTAAATTCCATGTATTACAAGTACGCCTATTTTGAATGCATTTATGTATTTTGGGGTGGGCAATGTTACACATGCATCTAATTGCTTAGTTTTAGTAATTTTGATGGACATTAACCCGTGGAGTGGGTGTTGCGTGTTTATCTAGGTTCCTGATCGATACTGTGACCTTATGCCCCTATTCGGCTATAAATCCATTTATTCCCTATATTGGCATAACCGTTCAAGTGCGATTTTCTGAAAAGTCATCTCTGGCCTCACACGAACAGAGCCACATTCCAGCATAGTTCCCTCTGCCACTTCCTTTGCGACCAATTAGTGCAATGACAGAGCAGCAGTCACTATCTGATATTCCTAGATAACACTCCGAGTTCTTCAACAAGATAAAAACTTAGCAAACCTGGAAATCCCCGCTTGCTATGTTTTGATTAGTAATGGAACTCTAATGAGCAACTGATAACTATCACTTCCTAGTGACATCTTTAATTGACGTCTTATGTCCAGCAAACTTGCGTCAAACCCGGCACCCGTCAGGTATAAATATTACCAACGTTGCCTTAAGCAATGCCTGTTGTACGAGCTACTGAAGCCAGCTGCCTGCACGACCCCGTGTTGGTAAATCTAGCACTCTGTCGCTGCAGCCTGCTATCCTGTGGTGGTGAAGCTGCTGATACCATTATCGCCGCTACAGCGCGAACTATGGTGCAGTACGCTTAAGGAGTTGAACAGCCGTCCCTCTGCGAAGACATCCAGCAGATTCCAGCTGCCCGCGGACGCTGTCCCCCCTCCTTCCTCGACGCGCTTAAGAGAAGCCGCTGCCTTTCTCGTGCAGAGAAATCCAGTCCCGGCGCTTCCGGTTTACCCTCGCGGGTGACTGGGATATCGAGAGAGACCCCTGAAGGAGATACCAATCCTCCATCATTCTATTCAGAGGTATGGTGTTGACTAAACCCTTAGACGAGAATTCTTGAAACAAACCTTGGCAAAACCAACTTAACTTAAAGCTACTTACTTACTCCCCCTTTCACGTGTTAGGCTTAGGTCAGGCACACTGGGGTAGGCTTAGTTAGAAGCACCAGTTGAGTATGTTAGCCTAATGTATATATGACTGTATATATGTTTTATTACTTTTAAACCATTGTATGGCTAAGAAACCGTATCAATGCTTTTACAGTTCTATTTCGCAATACTTATCTTACTGTACGTACTTTTTATAATAACAATCATTGCAATTGTGGCAATACATTTCTCTTGTACGAGAAGAAAGACTGTTCAATAAATGTTAACCCTTTATTGATACACGCCCGTCTCTCTATTCTCTACATCTCGTGAAAGTAAACTGCACTAGACTGACTGAGTGAAATACATGTCTATTGTTTCACACGACCCTAGAGATTGACTCTTGATATGAGGAGCAAAGTTGTCATGTTGCACGGTTGTTGGAAAACTGAATCCCTTCTTGTCTGTGCCAGGGAAGCTGATCACTTCCCATGCAGAGAAGAAAGTTTCCAGTGACCTCTGAGCTAGTTGGTAACACAACCCAATTAAGTTTAGCATAGTCAGTGGAGGCCTGGAATATAAACAGTTCCACGTCGATACTACTGTTTATGTTATTCCAATGCGCAGGGCCTAGTGGGAAACTAGGAACTACACTACATGGTGGCACGAGTGTGGGCTGACGAGTAACATTGCTTTTCTCGAACTGTTCCCTATTCTGGTGGCCTTAAAAACATGGCCTGAGGGGTTCCGGGATCACTCTGTGGTGTTCTGGTCTGATAACATGACCGTGGTCAAGTGTATCAATAGTCAGGCAGCACGATGCAAATGGATTCTGAGATTGCTCAAGGAAATTGTTTTACTATGTATGCAATTGAACGTGCTCTTTAGGGCGAGACATGTGCCAGGAGTACTGAATCAGGCTGCTGATGCGCTTTCTCGTTTCCGTATGCAGGCCTTCTGGGGTTTTCTGCCCACAGCGGACCCGGTGGCGGCACCATTTCCCGAAGCTCTCTGGTCTCTCGGTGCCCCGAACTACAAAACCTCGTGGGAGAGAGTTTAGCACCCAGGACAAGGAAGGCATATGAAGGGGCGTTCCGTTCCTATTGGTCCTTTTTGGGTTCTGCTAGGGGGGAGCTTTGGGGCCAGGAAGAGTTTGTCGTAAAGTTTTTTGCTGTCATTACATCAGGCAGGCAAATCGGTAGCCACGGCCCAGAGGCATCGGGCCGCCATTTCCTTCATGGCACGGGCTCATGGTATTCAGGACCCTACAGCATCTTTCGTAGTACAGAAAGCGCTGCGTGGGTGGCAACGCCTTGAGGGTCGCAGAGTAGATGAAAGGCACCCGATAGGTCTGGAAAGGTTGCCCTGTTATTGTCCGTACTCCCTGCGACATGTTCATCCCAGTCTGAAACAGTGTTATTCCGGGCCGCTTTTGCATTAGCATTCCATGGGGCTATGCGGGTAAGCGAACTGGTGGCAAAGAACAAGCAGGATACGGGGGGGACTGTGCCGAGAGCACATTCAAGTTAAGGGGGAGACGATGATTGTCTCGTTTGCCAGGTCCAAGACCGATCAGGGTGCGATCGGGGACAGCGTAGTAGTCCATCGGATTCCCGGATCTCCCATGTGCCCCGTCGTATGCGTGGAGGAATATTTAGCGCAGAGGGCGGCATCATGGGGGGGGACCTTGTTGAGACACGCTGATGCCACCCCACTGACGAGGTTTCAGTTCCAGCGGGTGCTTGCAATGGCAATTTCGGCCGCGGGCTTGAACCCGGGCGAGTTTGGGACCCATTCCTTCCGGATAGGGGCTGCTACAGAGGCTACAGCCAGGGGTCTGAGTGTGGAAAAAGTGAAACAATTGGGGCGTTGGTCCTCGAATTGTTACAAAAGGTATGTGCGGTTGCACATGTTGTGAAGCTGTAATCATGTACTCACGCTTCTTGTTTTTGTTTGGTTTACAGTTTCGCAAGCTTACGAGGCGGGGCGGACTGTGCAGTCGACCCGACACCTGGGAACCAGCGGTCAAAGATCACCGGCTGAGGAAAAAGTGGTGTGGGTCGTGGGCCACTCATACGTGAGGCGTGCCGCGGACGTATTCAAAGCAGGTGACATGATTCACATGGCTGGGGAATACGGGTACAGGGTGACCTTCTACGGAAGGGGCGGGCTCTGTATTGACCAGTTTCAACCTTTTTTCGAGGGTTTGTTAGGGCGGACAAGGTCACCGCCATCTATAATCATAGTGCATCTTGGGGGCAATGATTTGGTGACCACTGGTAGACGACTACTTCTCGAGGCAATACTATCCACAGTAAGTTGGTTGGCGAGAAGGGTTCCAGGGTGCACGATTGCATGGTCCCATATGATTCCACGAAAGGTGTGGCGGGGGGCGAATTCTGTGTCTGCTATAAATCATTCGGTGAAGAAGGTAAATAACAAGTTGGCTAGACTGTTCCGTACAAGTACATTGCATTTGATTCCTCATGGTTGTATCAGGGGGGACAGTATGTATCTAGAGGATGGGGTCCATTTGTCCCGGGTGGGGAATTCTTTACTCATAGGAGACCTCGTAGCCTGGCTAAAGAGTTTACAGCATGACCTTTAGGTAGGAGTTTTGTGGGGGGTCCGGATAGCCGGTCAACTATCCGGCCTGTGGCGGTAAGGTCATGATCGGTGAGCAGTAATTGGAAGATCCCTATGGGGGGGGCGTCACCCATTACGGATGGGAGCGCCCGGGGGGAGGTGGCCATTGGCCCCTCAACGGGGAGGCGGTCCCTTCTAAGGATGGGACGCCGAAAGGAAAGGGAAGGCGGTCAAGGCCCCTCCCTGGATAGGAGGGGCTACGGGCCCCTCCTGGGAATTTCCCGTGGCCAGGACATCTGCGACGGCAGATGTGGTAAGTTGTGTGGGGTGGGGAGGGGGGTCTACGCTACCTTCTAGACACCTCACACGAGTCCTCGGACGACCATAAAATGGCGTCGAGTTAATTGGGGCCCCCGTCAAGAAAAGGGAAATTGGTATGTGCACACGAGGTACAGTCCTCTGTGCGGCCGCCCCTCACAAGTGAGGGGGTAGTTCTGGTTTAGGGATCTGACACCGGTTACGACCTTGCCGTTGGCCCTTAACGTTAGGATGTACAATTTCAATTTAAAAATGTATTTGTATGATGTTAGTATCGGCTAGGAGAACCTTTGTATTAGAAATGTGTTAAGGTCAGCCAAAACATCGTAATGTGGAAATGAAATTGTACATGATATGAAACTGTTATTTTAATGTTTTGATTTTGTTTCATATTTTAATAAATACGGCCGGGAGGGTAACTCCCTCCCGCCTTCCAAAAGTTCAGAAATGTTTCCGTATTCCCATTCTTGGGGATTGTGTTGAGAGGGGGTGGCGGGTATCTCAGCCATATGGAAAGGGGCGACCACTCGGTCCCCCCGAACGTATGGTGGAGTACCCCGATCCCCCCGAGAAGCCATCTTGGGCGGGAGGCGAGTCTCAGCTGGTATGCCCGAAGCGGCGTAGCCGGGGCGCGCTTCTTCCCGCCCAAGAGTGGGTGGTCCTAGACACTGAAGCCGCCAGCCACGCCCCCGGAGGCGGGCGGAGGCGGGTTTACGCCCGCCCGAAGAAGGATAAAAGGAGCGACAAGCCAAGGTAGCATCCTCTTGTTCCTGTGCTCTGAAGCTGCACCTCCCCGCTGCACGTGAGCTCGAGACGGAACGAAGAGCCAATTTTGACCCACCCACCAGCCCCTGAAGACAGCAAGTGGTTTTGAAATAAAGTTTTTGACGTGGTAACTCAATTTTCTTACAGGTCGCTCTGATTAAAGTTGTGATTCATTATGCAATAAAGTGGATAATTCTTTACAGTATATTTTATCGAATAAAAGTATTTGCACCAGAGTTGATCAGTGATGTTTCGACAGTTCATACTTTGAGCATCTTTTGTCTTTTTTCCTCTTTAGTAATTAGTCTTTCTAGTTTAGTGTCGTATTTATTATTTGGTCGGGCGGTAAGGTCATGATCGGTGAGCAGTAATTGGAAGATCCCTATGGGGGGGCGTCACCCATTACGGATGGGATCGCCCGGGGGGAGGTGGCCATTGGCCCCTCAACGGGGAGGCGGTCCCTTCTAAAGATGGGACGCCGAAAGGAAAGGGAAGGCGGTCAAGGCCCCTCCCTGGATAGGAGGGGCTACGGGCCCCTCCTGGGAATTTCCCGGGGCCAGGACATCTGCGACGGCAGATGTGGTAAGTTGTGTGGGGTGGGGAGGGGGGTCTACGCTACCTTCTAGACACCTCACACGAGTCCTCGGACGACCATAAAATGGCGTCGAGCTAATTGGGGCCCCCGTCAAGAAAAGGGAAATTGGTATGTGCACACGAGGTACAGTCCTCTGTGCGGCCGCCCCTCAAAAGTGAGGGGGTAGTTCTGGTTTAGGGATCTGACACCGGTTACGACCTTGCCGTTGGCCCTTAACGTTAGGATGTACAATTTCAATTTAAAAATGTATTTGTAGGATGTTAGTATCGGCTAGGAGAACCTTTGTATTAGAAATGTGTTAAGGTCAGCCAAAACATCGTAATGTGGAAATGAAATTGTACATGATATGAAACTGTTATTTTAATGTTTTGATTTTGTTTCATATTTTAATAAATACGGCCGGGAGGGTAACTCCCTCCCGCCTTCCAAAAGTTCAGAAATGTTTCCGTATTCCCATTCTTGGGGATTGTGTTGAGAGGGGGTGGCGGGTATCTCAGCCATATAAGAGTGACGGAAAGTCTTTTTAGATTCGTCACAAATATCGGAAATAAGCCCATACAAGAGATTTTAGCCTTGTATCGGAGCAAGTGTATCACTGTAGTTTGCTATGATGGGGGGGGGGGGTGGAAGAGTAACTATTGTTACTTTACAAACACAAGAAAACAAATTCTTTAAAAGATCATTAGTGGTCCCCCAAGCTACAGCAAATTGCATAGTACATAAGGAACTAATGGCCCCATACCTAACCAATGATAAATTTAGCTGGCCTGCTCCTGTGGCGAGGGATATGGTCCAAGGATTAAACTAAATTTTCGAAAGAAATTATTATGGACTGCCTGTCACTTGATTTTAACAGGAAAATCCCATGGTTGGAGCATATCTACAAATTAACATATTGCAAAATTGACTTTGATAAAAAGAATCCTTTGACCATTCAAGAGATTAGCAAAAGGGATCTGAGGGCCAGATATTCCAAAATTGAGGAAAGAGATGGAGTAGTTTATTTTCTGTAACTCCAGTTCTGTAGTAGGGGTATCTCTGTTATTTCTCTTTTTTCCGGCTCCTGCTAGCAAAACCCTGGAGCATTGAGCTCTCCCTTTTTGGGACTTATTTGGTGTCTTTTCACTATTTTTCACAGATTTAGTACTTTATTGTACTGTGGGGCTTTTCTTCTTGGTTTTCTCACTTTGTCGAATATGCCTGCATTATTCGACAAATGCCCGGAGTGCTCCAGGAAAAAGGCCAGGTCGGACCACCATGAGGTGTGTATCCTCTGCCTTCCAGCTTCCCATGTTCCAGAGGAGTGTGTTATCTGCCAAGGCTTCTCTGGAAGGACCCTGCGGGAAAGGAAGAAGATCAGACTTCAGGGTCTCGAGGAAAGAAGACTGAAGGCACAAGGTGGGTCTGAAGGGGCTTCTTCTGCCCATGCTGAGGCCTCTGGGGGGCTCCCCAGGGGCAGGAAGACCAGCAAACGTCAGGTTGAAAAAGGTCTATAGCCAAGTATTCAAATCTCATAAAAACAATATGATATTTCTAATGGTAAATTTCCAGTGTTTTAAGTGAAAAGGTCACCAAACAGAGCCAATTTAGAAACAGATTATTTCATTTATTTATTGTTGAAATTAGTTCCAAAAATATATATATATCTTTTTTTTGTAGTATTTTTGTTGTTTATAAAAATTCTTTTTTTCTCTTATTTTTGTATAACAGTTAATTTATATCATCGATAAGTCATATACATTCATTCTACAAATAGTTGTAAACAAACAGTGAATGGAAAGAGACAAAAGATGTTAGCAATACGGCAAGGTGGATCACGACGCGAGTTTCGGCCAAATAGCCTTCTTCAGGTGGCCGTGTATTGCTTTGGAGGCTATTTTAAAGGTCTTCAAATAGCCACCCTTCGCTAATAGTCGCGTTTTCTAGGTTTCTGTTTTAGATTGTATACCTATGATATCACGAATCTGCCGGATTATATGAAAATAGCCGTCCCAAAAGTGAGTATCCGGATGGAGTGCTGTTTTTATAATGTATGCACCTTCTGGGATATCTTTTTGTGGATAGCTTCTCTTTATGGATAATTTGTTCGATGGGATAGCTTTCATAGACAGCAGTCAGGTAGTTTGTACGTAGGGATTGCTTTCTTTAACGACGGTATTCTAGACAGTCAGTGATTCGGATGGACAAGAGGCTCAGTTCTATCTTTTAGGGTCCATTTCTTAGACGATTCGCAGTGTTGGTGATTGACGGGAGCCTCTTGGAGTTAATGCCGCATCTCGGCTGGTCTGGCGCGATGTGTTGTCGCTTGCTGGATATAAACCAGCAAACGTCACCATTTCCCGCCTGGGTCCATTGCACCCACTACGGCGTCGAGAGGAATGACTGCGGTCTGTTCTCCATCGTTGGAGACAAAACGACGTCGACGCTCGGCGTCGAGGAATGTCACAAGACCTTCGAAGTCCCCGGTGACTGTTTCATCGTCGCCCTCGTCGGCATCGAGCAATCGGCGTCGACGAGCAAGGCGTCTGCGCTCGCCGTCGAGGCGATACCGCCGTTCGCCGTCGGCAAAGAGGAGGCGGACGTCGTCGATTAGGTCCGCGCCGTCGAGGCGCCGCGGATCGCCATCGAGGCGCAGAAGGTCGCCGTCGAGGCGAAGGCGTTCGACGCCGAGGAAGAGACGCTCGACGTCCAGGGACCGACGCTCGCCGTCTGGTCGCCGTTCTTCGACGCCAAAAAGAGGTGGAAGGAGACCTGACGCCGTGGAGGTTCGCCTACGTCCCAGGCTGGAAGAGAAGGGGGTTCGCCTCACTCGGTGTATTCCGAGGTGTATACCCGTCGGGGAAGGTGACTTCCCCCCTCCTCCGTTACAGAGGGGTCCCCCTCAGAGGACACCTACTCCGCCTCCGTTGCCGCCACCGCAACCTGGGTCAGGATTGCCTGAGAAGCCACCTCCGGTTCCACCGAGGTCGACTTCATTACCTACGTTTCCGACGCCTCCCAAGGGTACACCTAGACCAAAGGCTCTGTCCAAACCCAAGTCACCCGTTCCGGTGGACCCGGTTGATCGTCCTCGGCCGAGGAGGTCCCGTTCACGCTCCGGACGGAGAGGAAGATCAAGGAGTCGTCATAGATCCTCCACCAGATCAAGGCGTCGTCATAGGAGGCGGGGGTCTAGGTCCCGCACGGACTCTTCCAGGACCCATTCCTACTCGCCGACCTTATCGGACTCCCCTGAGACCAGGATTTCTCCAGGGGACGACATTGCCACATTCCAGGAAGTACTCCTGAGGGGAGCTGCGAAGTTGGGAATCACGGTGACGGTTCCAACACCTACGAAGTCCGTGATATTCGAGACGCTTCACAAGAAGCACTTGTCTTGTCCTCTTCTGCCTCTGGTTCCTGGATTGAAGGAACCTGGGGAGGAGCTGTTTATTTATTTATTTGCGTGTTTGTACCGCGCTAGGATCACTTCCCGAAGGAGTATCTCCGCGCCTTTGGCAGCCAAAAAAGCAACTAGCGGACCCTAACCATAAACATAAGTCAATTTTGAAAAAGGAATGTCTTTAATTGCTTCCTAAAAGGAAGGTGGTCCTTGCACTGTCTCAAATACAGTGGGAGGCTGTTCCACAAAGTTGGACCAGCAACCGTAAGAGATCTTCCCCCTTGTCTCACTTTGCTAAATTTTGGAATCTGTAACAATGCCTGCTCACTGGATCTCAAAGAGCGTGTCGGTGTATACCAGGAGAATTTATTAATCAGATATGCTGGACCATTTCCCTGTAGACACTTATGCATTGTACAGCAGATCTTAAACTTCACCCTCTGTTTGATGGGTAACCAATGCAACTTCTCCAAAAGGGGTTTAGAGGGGGTGCGAGAGGGCTTGTTCAGGACCAGACGGGCAGCAGTATTCTGGACTACCTGGAGTCTAGAGATTACCGCTTCATTTGTTGACAACAACAGCCCATTGCAGTAGTCCAAGCGACTCAATACTAGGGCCTGCACCAAGGTTCTCCTAGTAGAGTCAGGTAGTAAAGGGAAAACCTTTCGTAGCATCCCGATGATATGGAAGCAGGAGCCCACCACTTGATTGCTATGATGTTTTAATGAAAGCTCCTGATCAAGTCGGACGCCAAGGTTTTTCACTACCTGCTTGGGTTCTGGAGCCGGGCCAAGATCTTGAGGCCACCAGTCTGGGGTCCACAGAAGTTTGGCCTCACGCCAGCGGAGGTGAAGGCCGCTCCGTCCCGGCTTCTAAAGAAGTACAGGGCCCCGGATTCGGACCCTGCCTTTCTGAGAGTGGATCCGGTACCGGATTCAGTGATAGTGACGGGGGCCAGGAAATTGCATTCTACCTCCCAGTCATCCACCGTGCCGCCAGATAAAGAGAGTCGATGGATCGACTCAGCGGGAAGGAAAGCGCGTGGGACCGCTTCCTCAGCCATGAAGGCTGCCAGCGATACAGCTCTGCTGGGCCATTACGACCGGGCGCTGTGGGACTCCCTACAACAGTTTGTGGAACTGCTACCGAGAGACGAGAGAGGACTTCCAGGAGATCCTCAAGGAAGGGATGCTGGTATCAAACCAGGTGATCAGTGCAGCGGCGGACGCCTCCCTGTTGGCCGCACATGGTTACTGCCATGGAATCAATCAGCGGCGGCATGCCTGGCTACGGCTCACGTCACTCAAGCCGGAGGCCCAGCAGCGGGTGGCCAATCTGCCCTTTTCCGGGGAGACCCTATTCGGAAAACACGCAGATGAGATGGCCCGCATGAAGGCGGAGGCGGAGACCTTTACGGCTGTGGGCTTGGAGAAGCCCAAAGAGAAGAAGTCCTACAGGCCGTTCCAAAGGCGCTACGGCGCACAAGGAAGAGGACGGGGGCAGTCTTCGGGACAGCAGCAGCAACAACAGCAGCAGTTCCGGAGACCCTTCCAGAAACGACAGAAGGGTAGAGGGGGACAGCAGTCCTCTACCGCGAACAAGGGCCCGGCCGGGTCTCGACCCTGAGCGGTTACTTCCCCTTCATCCGTTACCCGCTCCGGTGGGGGGAAGCGTTCAATATTTTCTGGCAGAGTGGAGAAAAATTACTCAGGACAAGTGGGTGTTGAATATTGTTTGCAATGGATACAGTCTTCTGTTCATCAGCCCTCCTCCAGCGATCCCTCCGGTCAGCTCGCAGTATCAACTGCGCGAGCTCCAGGCGGAGGCCGATATCCTGTTAAGGAAAAGGGCGATAGAAGACGTACCTCTGTTTCAAAGAGGAAGAGGTCTGTACTCCCGGTTCTTCCTGGTTCGCAAGAAGGACAAGAACGTGTTCAGGCCCATTCTGGACTTGCGGCAGGCAAACAAGTGGATTCGCAGTGAAAAGTTTCGCATGCTGTCGTTGCATCAGATTTTTCCTCAGTTGCAACAAGGGGACTGGCTTTGTGCCATAGACCTACAGGATGGGTACATCGCGTGCAAACACAGGAAGTTTGAGATTTCAAGTCGGCACCAACCATTATCAATACACGGTGCTGCCATTCGAGCTGAAGTCTGCACCCAGGACATTCTTGAAGTGCATGGCAGTGAAGTAGTGTGGCTCACTGGTTAGAGGCGGCAGACCCGAGAGCAGAGGACGGCCCGGGACCAGGGTTCGATTCCCGGCGTGGCAGGTTTCTGGACCAGGGTCAGCGGACTCGATAATTCTCTTACCTCAGTGCCCACTCTGATCAGCGATCACACTCGGCAACTCTGGGCATTAGCTTGCCTCATCTTCACTAACGGCCCCACCAGACCGCCGGGGATGCCTGGTCTCACCCTGGAGATACCCATTAAGGGACCATCTCTCAGGGAAGCCAGGAAGGGTTTCGCAGCGGTCGAAGCGCCTTGGGACCCTACGGGTAAGTAGTGCGCTATATAAATGCCAATACAGTGGTAGCGGCACACCTCAGGAAGAACAGGGTGTTTGTCTACCCGTACCTGGACGATTGGTTGGACAAGGCCTCCTCCTTCTCGGAAGCTCAGGCAGACTTCCAGAAGACGTGCGTTCTCTTGAACAAGTTGGGGTTGCACATCAACATGTCCAAGTCTGTCCCGATCCCGGTCTAGTGCATTCAGTACTTGGGAGCCACCATCAATACGCTGTCAGCAAGCGGGTCTCCTTCGGAGGAGCGACGGCAATCGATCCTTCGGAAGGCTCAGGCTCTTATGACCGCTCTATCTACAACAGTGAGGACGGTGTCTTCGCTACTGGGGTCGATGGCCTCTTGTATCTTCCTCACTCCTCATGCACGACTACACATGAGACCTCTGCAGGAGTGCTTGGAGGACCAATGGGACCAGAGGAAAGGATCTTGGGATGACAAGATACGACTGTCTCTGCATGCTCTTCAGTCTCTGAAGTGGTGGTGTTCAGCGGAGAATCTCCTCAGAGGGGTTCCCTTCCACAAGGACATTCCTACTCAGACTATCGTGACGGATGCTTCTCTCCACAGCTGGGGAGCGCATTCGGGAGACTTACAGATTCAAGGAACGTGGTCTCAGATGGAGTGCACGTATCACATCAATTTCCTGGAACTCAGAGCTGTTCACTCGACGCTGAAGGCCTTTCATCCGTCCTTCCAGACCAACTCTCTGCTTGTACAGACTGACAATACGACCACGATGTATTACCTCAACAAGCAGGGGGGCTCGAGATCGCGCACCCGGTCTCGGAAGGCGCAGACGATCTGGCACTGGCTTCTGGCCAGAGGATTAACAATAAGGGCTACTCATCTACCAGGTGTGCAGAATGTTCAGGCAGACGCACTGAGCAGACTGATTCAGGAAAACCACGAATGGGTCATAAACGACAACCTACTAGGAGAAGTCTTCGAAAGGAGGGGGACTCCAGACTTAGATCTGTTCGCCACCGCCGAAAACAGCAAATGCCGAGACTTCGCCTCCAGGTACTACCAGCAAGGGACGCTGAGGAATGCACTCTGGATCAACTGGTCGAACAGCTTTGTTTACGCTTTTCCGCCAATTCCCCCGATTCCAGCGGTACTCATCAAGCGGTCCCGGTCCAGGGCACGGATGATCCTGATTGCCCCGGAATGGCCCAGGCAGTGGTGGTTCACGGACCTTCCACACCGGTCTCTCCTTCCGCACATACGGCTGCCGTGCAGGCCGGACCTTCTCACGAAGTTCGGGGGGCAGATGTTGCACCCCAACCTCTCGTCCTTGAGTGTGGCGGCATGGGTCCTGAGATAGTGCAATATGGCCATTTGAATCTGCCCGAAGATTGCATGGACATACTGAAGGAGTCTAAGCGACCTTCCACTCGGACTTCTTATGCTTACAAGTGGAAGAGGTTTTGTATCTGGTGTGTGTCGTGTGTCCAAGAACTTTGACCCAACGACGTGCAAGGAAGATGTCATCCTTCCTTACCTTCTGCAT
The DNA here is from genome assembly GCF_964263255.1 of Lissotriton vulgaris. Lineage (NCBI taxonomy): Eukaryota > Metazoa > Chordata > Amphibia > Caudata > Salamandridae > Lissotriton > Lissotriton vulgaris. The sequence goes on from NC_141695.1 coordinate 1,689,758,097, forward strand.
TTGGCGCGGTCTGGCCTTAATGTTCATTCCATTAAGGTTCATCTCGCTGCATTACAGGAAAAGCCCTTCACAGACTTCCTTCTTCCAGATCCCCGTGATCAAAGACTTTTTGGAAGGCTTGAAGAAAGTGTTCCCTCCTGTCAGGCTTCCTTCGCCTTCATGGGAATTGAATGTGGTGCTGTCCAGTTTGATGAAGGAGCCTTTTGAACCCATTCATAAGGCTTCGTTGCAGCATCTGTCCTGGAAGGCAGCGTTCCTCGTGGCCATTACTTCGGCCCGCAGGGTGAGTGAAATTCAGGCGTTGTGTTGCAATGAACCTTATACTGTATTTCATGCTGCTAAGGTTGTTATGCGTACTCACCCTAAATTTCTTCCCAAGGTTATTTCTGATTTTCATGTCAACCAGACTATAACTTTGCCTACGTTTTTTCAGAACCCTTCATCTCCAGCGTAAAGGTCTCTGCATTCCCTGGATGTTAGGAGGGTGTTGAAATTTTATCTGGATAAGACCAAAGGTATTCGTAGGTCAGACCAATTGTTTATCAATTATGGATCGGTCAGGACGGGTCTTGCGACCTCTAAGCAGTCCATCTCTAGGTGGATTGTGTCCTGCATACAACTGTGTTACCAGAAAGCTAATAAGACCTTAGGAGTTAAGCCTAAGGCTCATTCCACCAGGGGCAAGGCTGCCACGACAGCCTTGCTCCGTAATGTGCCGATTGCAGAAATTTGCAAGGCCGCCACTTGGAAGTCGGTTCATACCTTTGCTAAGCATTACTGTCTGGATACTGATGCCAGGGCAGATGCTCAGGTTGGACAGGCTTCGCTGCGGAATTTGTTCGCACAATAGTGGTGTTGGTTTCTTTTCTCCACCGCCGCTTTGGTGTGGGGATGGGCTTGCCATTCTATTCACTAGATTATGACTATACACAGAGATCCCCTACTACAGAAGGAGTAGTTTCTTTTCTGTAACTCCAGTTCTGTAGTAGGGGTATCTCTGTTAGTCATAAGCGCCCGCCCTCTTCCCCGGTGGAGAGATATTCATGTAAGGAATGCTACAGGTCTGGCGTGTTACGCCTGCCAAAAAAACTGAAAGTAAAAGGGACCTGCAGGGCATTCTGGGATACTGTGAAGTTCTGGAAAGTTCTCTTAAAGGCACAGTATCCTGTTCTGAGTCACATAATGGCAGCCTATGGGGCTTCTCTGTCCAGGTCTTCCTCTCTATCATTCCAGAGGGGTTTCTGCTGAAGGCAAGGGAAATCTGGACAGGCTTTGCTGTTTGTGGATTTTTGGTGGAATTTCTAGTTGAAGTACTGGACAGTGTAGCCTGTTTATAGGCTGCATTATCTGTCTTTAAATTCTCTCTTAAGTGTCTGTGCAGTTCTGCATTTTTTCGACACTTTAAGAGATTATTTTTGATTGCTCCGGGGTCCACGCACATGGGCAGGACTATTCACTAGATTATGACTATACACAGAGACCCCCTACTACAGAAAGATGCTAATCTAAAAGAAAGTGTTGTCTCCTACCACAAACGGGTGGCCATGGTTGGTTTACCCTTACACCTTGTATTGGTGAGAAACATCCAGTATAGAATTTACCTAACTAGGTTGAGGATGGATACATTACATTTTTTAGTAGCCTTCCCAAAAGGTGAAATATGGAGCCACAAACTACCAAACTGCCCATGTGATGGAAGATCTGCACAATCAACTATGCACTTATCCTATTTTGTAAATTCTATATAGATATACTGAAATCGCTTTTAAAGCCTTTATTTTTATCTAATAGACTTTTTAATCACAAACATGCTTTTAGCTTGATCTGTAATTTAGGAAATGCAAAAACCATTAACTCAGGCATTAGATATGTACTATGTGCAATTAGAAAAAGAAAATACCTTATTTATTTGGAAGCCTTATCATATGAGAATGTGGATGATATAACCCAGCTGTAAACAAACTTTTATAATTGAAATATCAAACCTTAGAGAGAATTGCAAGCCCTTAAATATTATGCATATCCCATCCTATAAATAATTGCATTTTATGAAAGAAAATTATTAATGGAATATTGTTTTATTATTCTTATATTGTATGAACTGTGTTTCTTAAATTGAAGTTGAGAAGAGACGTGATGCAGAGCCAACATAATGAGTTCTTTGTAAACCCACTTGTTCGTTTTTTCAGATCTAGGAAAGTCCTAAACTCGTTTTTGGTCTTCTCTGCCTCACAAGAAAGTAACAAAGTAAATTCCCATTCCTTTATGAGGAGTTGGGACAATTTCCATTGCTTGTTTTCACAAGAGGATGGAGACTTCTTGCTGAAGTTGTTCCCTATGAAAGAGGATGAATTCTTCTGTGGTATTCTTGGTGGAGGGCACTTAAATCTGAGAGTATCTATTTTCCACAATATTAAGAACCTATTTGTCACCAGTTATATTTCCTATTTGTCACCAGTTTTATTTTTTTCTACTCTTCCAGGTAAGAAGATTTACTTCTCCCTACCGGATGGGGAAGAGGAATCCATGGTTTGCCACCGTGTTTATCTTAGTGGATGGAGCAGGTTGCTGCTGATCTCCTCTGCTTCTTAACTGAGGCCTTTGCTGCCCCTTTTGCTGTAGCTGCCCGAGGCCAACGAGGGGTTCGACTCCTCTGATGAAAATGTCAGTAGTCTAGTATCCAGCTCTGTTTTCAAGCAAAAGATCTGGTCACCGGCATGAGACCCAAACAATGCTGTGATTCAGGTTTCAATCCTGAGAGTCAGTCAGTATGAGAGATGCAAAGTCAAGCCATGGAAACATGGAGGTATCCATGAGCTGCTAGGATCTTCTGCAGCAGTGATGACCTAATTGGATACCTTCATACTTTCATTAATAATTTCTTGAAAATCCTAGTGTGTCTGAGCAGGATCTCTATGAATGGCTGCAATTCCCAAGCGTCCTGTCGTATTTTCCAAAAAGAGCAGAAGCACTTGCTGTCTTCCTGGCGGAAGTGCTGCCTCCTTTCCTGCCGATTGAATCTGGCTTCGCTCTCCTTGTCAGTAGGAACCATTGAGGAAGGGGTGGTGGCATAAAGCTTCAGTGCAGCTGATACAGTCATGGAGCGAGCTGCTGTATTTATAAAGAGGGATCTTGGTCGAAAGACCTGCATTTCGTCTGAAGGCGAAATGGAGCCATCTTGACATGGACCAGAGTCAGGAGCAGATCGATGGCCTTTGAAATTATAAGAGGCCTTGGACAAAAGGTAGCAAAGGTCTTGAAATGGACTGTTGGTGCACTGCCTCAAATACGGCAGACGTGGAAGCTGTGGTAGAGGAATATTTAACTTATTGGCTCCTCTTATAAGGACTTTTGAAATGTATGGATGTAATTTCAGGAGATATCCACGCGGGAGGTGAGGATGTCAGCATAGGAATATAGTAGACCTGATAATTTGGTAGGATCTTGGACTTGGCCGGGATAGGAATATCTGTTTTTGTGAACAAGACTGTCTAGGCAACCCTGAGCAGTATAGAGGGTGGTGAAACCTCAACCTTCACCTAGACCTATGGCGAGGCCTGGTGTATGTACGGATTGAGACCTGGAGTGGTGTGCTGAAGGTGCCACTGGTGCAGGTAATTGCAGTGGTGGAGGAGGCATGGCTAGTGGAAGAGAATTCATTTTGATGACTAGAGAAGCTGGGTTAGAAGGAGAGTAGGCTCTGAAGTATTCAGAATTTAATTGAGTGGTCTAGCGCTTTTCATTTGCAAATGACACGCTGCTGTCTTCTCAGCAGCAGCAGGGTATCTCGACATTGCACAATGATTTGTGAAGGAGGTTTTTAAAATATCACTTTTGGTTATGTTCAGTGACTTTTAAAGGTTGTATATTTTTTCTTCAATCTTTCAAAGAAAATTAATGGAATTGGCCTTGCAGCATGTCTTAAGGCGGCAAAAATGTTGACGTTTTTTTCACATTTACCTTCAGACTTTTCTGAATTAAGACAAAAACGCTTCATAAAATGTGACTTTGGAAAAACAGAAGTGCTCTGTGGTCCCCGTATGTGGGCAGGACTATTCAGTGCTTAGGATGATCAATGGAAATCCCCACAAGAGAGAACGAATATGCTACTTACCAGTATGCATCTGTTCTTGGCATGTAGGGCTGCTGACATTCATATCTGTGCATAGATCGCCGCCTAGTGTTGGGTCCGGATTATCGCACATTGTTGTTCTGGAAGAGTCTTCGATGTATCACGAGATAGGTGGCTCCTCCCCTGGACTACAGTGCGCATGGACATCGACTTCATCCTCAGATTGTTTTTCAGCCATTGTGGCAAAGATGGAGTGAAACTTTGTGAATGATGTCCATGCTAGAAGTATTTCTGAGTGCTGCAGCCGCTACAGGCGCCAGGGAGGAGGGAGGGCGATATGAATGTCAGCAGCCCTACATGCCAAGAACAGATGCATACTGGTAAGTAGCATATTCGGTTCGAGGCATGTGGGCTGCTGAATTCATATCTGTGCATAGAATACATAGCAGTCCCTCCATTAACGGCAGCCGCCTGTGCCAGCTGCAGCAGTTTGGAAAAGTGTTTTTAGAACAGCCTGCCCTACAGCTGCCTGCTGTTTGGAGAGCACATCTACACAGTAGTGTTTTGTAAATGTGTGTGTGGTAGACCATGTGGCTGCTCTACATATGTCTTCTAAAGGAATATTGCCAAGAAAAGCCATGGAATCCCCCAACTTCCGGGTGGAGTGGGCCCGCGGGGGAATCGTTAGAGTGCGCTTGGCTTTTTGATAGCAGATCTGAATACACTTAACGATCCACCTGGCTATACCAGCCTTCGAAATCGGGTTGCCTTTGTGGTGTGGCGAAAAGGCAACAAATAGTTGTTTCGTCTTCCGAAAATCTTTGATCCTATCAATGTAGTACATCAAGGCTCTCTTGACGTCAAGCGTGTGGAGCATTCTCTCCGCAACTGACTCAGGATTTTGGAAGAACACAGGCAGTTCTATAGTCTGGTTGATATGGAACTGTGGAACCACCTTAGGAAGGAACTTAGGGTTAGTGCGAAGCACCACACTGTTGGAATGAATCTGTATGAATGGCTCTTGGATAGTTAGTGCCTGGAGTTCACTAACGCGTTGTAACGACGTAATCGCTATCAGGAAAGCCACTTTCCATGTTAAGAACTGAATCTCGCATGAATGCAGTGGCTCAAAAGATGGACCCATCAGTCTTGTGAGGACCACATTTAGGTTCCATTCAGGAGCAGGTGGGGTCCGTGGAGGAATGACTTGTTTGAGTCCTTCCAGAAAAGCTTTGATGGCAGGCACTCTGAAAAGGGAGAGATGCTGCCTGTTTTGGAGATAAGCCGCCATTGCGGATAAATGTATACGAATGGAAGCATAGGCCAGATTACATTTGTATAGATGTAAAAGATAACAAATGATGTTTTGAATAGATGCGTCTAGCGGGTTGTTGATGTGGTCTGCACTATAAATGACAAACCGCTTCCATTTCGCCGCATAGCATACTCTGGTGGTGGGCTTCCTTGCTTCCCTGATGATGTCCATACAGTCAGGAGGCAAGTTGAGGTAGCCAAACTCTAAGACCTCAGGAGCCAGATCGCCAGGTTGAGCTGTTGCGGATCTGGATGCTGAATGTCGCCATGGCTCTGCGTCAAAAGCCTGGGTGTGAGGCGCAGCCTTTGATGCGGTACCACGGATAGTTCTAGAAACGTGGTGTACCATGGTTGGCATGCCCACGTCGGAGCAACCAGGATGAGAGTCATCGAGTGTGGCTTCAGCTTGCGTTCCACCAGCGGTATTAGAGGTGCTGGGGGAAAAGCGTACGCACATTTGCCTGACCAGTTCATCCATATCGCATTGCCTTGCGACTGTGGGTGTGAAAACCTGGCCGCAAAGCTTCGGCATTTGGCGTTTTCCTTTGTGGCGAACAGGTCTATCTCTGGATGACCCCACCTTTGGAAGTACGGGTGGGGTACTGATGGATGCATCTCCCACTTGTGCATTTGGTGGCTGTACCTGCTGAGCAGGTCCGCCATCTGATTGTCCTTGCCCGGGAGGTGTTCCGCCATGAGGAAGATGTTCCTTTGAATGGCCCACTTCCACATGCTCTGAGCCAGATGAGACAACTGTGGAGAGTGTGTACCTCCCTACTTCTGAATGTAGTACATGGCCGTCATGTTGTCCGTCTGGATCAACACGACCTTGTTGCACAGATGTACTTTGAATGCTTTCATCGCCATGAAGATAGCCATCAGTTCTAGAACGTTTATGTGCATCTTTTTCTGCTGCGTTGTCCATAGTCTCTGCACAGTGTAGTGGAGTACATGAGCTCCCCAACCCTGGAGAGATGTGTCCGTCGTCAGAATAATCTGTGGCACAGCCTCCTGGAACGGTCCTTCCTTGCAAAGGTTTTGTGGATTCCACCAATGCAGAGAGTTGTATGCACAACCGGTTACCAACACTAGGTCTTTCAACTGTCCGTGAGCCCGATTCCACTGACGTGCTAAGCACTCCTGAAGCGGACGCATATGTAGTCTCGCGTGCGGGACTATGAAGATGCAGGAGGCCATCATGCCTATCAACTGCATGAACACTCGTGCCTGAAGCGAGTGTTGAGGTCTGAACTACTGTATCAGCGATTGAATGCTGCTGATCCTCACTGAATTTGGCTGTGCTTTGGCTGCCAGAGTGTCTATCGTCGCACCCAGATACTGCCGTATGTGGGCGGGTTGCAGGTGGGACTTTGGGTAATTCAGTGAGAATCCCAGATCGTGAAGGTGAATGGTGTGGGACATGTGGGCGGCACACTGCTGGGCCGACTTTGCCTGGATAAGCCAGTCGTCCAGATAAGGGTAGACGTGAATGTTCTGTCTCCGAAGGTGCGCCGCCACTGTCGCCAGGCACTTTGTAAACACCCTGGTTGCCGTGGTGACTCCGAAAGGTAGGACCTTGAACTGGTAATGTTGATTTTGGATGGTGAACCTGAGGTATTTTCTGTGTGACGGGTGCAGTGGAATATGAAAATACGCATTCTTCAGGTCTAATGTTGCGAGAAAATCTCCCTGACTGAGCAACGGTAGGACTTGCTGCAGTGTTAGCATGTGAAAGTGCTCTGATAGAACATACTGATTAAGGGGTCTGAGGTCCAGTATGGGTCTGAGGGACCCGTCCTTCTTTGGTATCAAGAAGTACAGTGAGTAAACTCCTGTGCCTCTTTCTTCCACAGGCACAAGTTCGATTGCTCCTTTTTGCAGCATGACGAGTACCTCCTGCAGCAATAAGTGCAAATGCTCTGTGGACATAGGACGGTGTCTTGGGGGTATGTTGGGTGGAGTGGATGTTAACTCCAGACAATAACCGTACTGGATAAGCTTTGTGACCCACCTGTCTGTGGTGATGGACTTCCAGACTGGCAGGAACTTTTGAAGTCTCCCCCCCGACAGGTGTTGTATGGTCGGGGGGCAGTGACAAGGCATCACTGTTTGTTAGTGGCGGAGGACCTGGAGCTGTTGTTTCCACGACCTCTGCTTTGTTTGGTGTATGTGGTTTGCGCGCCACCCTTATTGTACTGTGTTTGCTGGGACAGCTGGCCTCTGGAAACCCCTCTATTGCTTGAGCTACAAGAAGAACCACCCCTGAACTACTGCGACTGTAGAGCCCCCATAGACTTTGCAGTCTCAGTGTCTTTCTTGATTTTCTCCAAGGTGGTGTCCACCTCTGGGCCAAATAGATGATCAGGGTTTACTGGCTGATTTAGAATGGTGGTCTGTATCTCTGGCTTGAACCCGGAGATTCTGAGCCAGGCATGTCGTCTCAACATGACACTAGTGTTAACGGCTCTGGCCGCTGTGTCTGCTACGTCCAGTGCACATTTGATAGAAGCATTTGATATGAGCTTCCCTTCCTGTATGAGCATCTCAGCCGCCTCCTTATATTCATCTGGTAGGTGCTGTAACAGGGTCTCCAGTGTGTCGTAATGGGCCCTGTCATACCTGGCTTAGAGTGCCTGAGTGTTTGAAATGCGCCAGATATTGGCCGCTTGAGCTGCCACCCTTTTCCCTGATGCCTCTAACACCTTAGATTCCTTATCTGGGGAGTAGCATCACCTGTTTGTGAATTAGCCCTCTTACGGGCATTAGAAACAACAAGAGAGTCCAACGGCAACTGTCCCTTAATGTAAGTAGGGTCCCCAGGCGCCGGTTTGTACTTCTTTTCAATCCTGGGGTTTATCACCCTGGCTTTTGTAGGCTCCTTAAATATTTCCCCAGCATGTTTCAAGACACCCTTCAACATAGGCAGAGTCTTGACAGTCGTCTCTGAGGTGGAAAAGGTGTCGAAAAGAAAGTCTACTTCAATAGGCTCAGCATGTAGCTGGACGTCATGATTCTTGGCTGCCCTGACATTGAGTGCATTAAACGCTGCTGAATCCTCAGTGGGCGACGTTTTTACAGTCTAGAGCAGTGTGTGGATCTCCAGGGAGAGCAGTGTGTGGTCAGCAGCATCTGCCCAAGGTTCATTAGTATCATCTGGATCAGTGTCCACAGGATAGCTGTATTCGTCATTATCACCTTTCCCAGTTTCCGCATCTGAATAAGTGGGCGAAACATCTTGGCCACGTGGAGACACAGGTTCTACAAGAACAGGTGTGGTAGTAGAATCCTTCTTTTTTAGTGGGATTTTATAGGACTCCATTGGCTGTTCCGGGGCGATCTTTTGTTTATAAAGAGAAAGTCTGCCTGTTTCGGCATCGATAAACTGTTCCTGTTGCCCTTCCAACGAGGACTGTCAATGCTTTGTGGCTGAGACCACAGTTGTCGGCTTCGGCACCGTGGACACCTTCTTGGCCACGTCGACGGCCATTTTAGGAACAAAAGCCTTCGGCACCACTTTCGGTGGCAGCGTGAAGTGGATGGGCGCCGACGTCTTTTGAGGCTTATCGGCAGGCTTCAAAAGGTGGAGGATCCTTAGGCCCGACAGCTGAAGCCTTGTTCTTGATGCGCTTTAGGGAGTCTGCCACCTACTTCGAGAAGGAGGCGGACGGCTGCGTCGACTCCATGGAATCCTTTGAGGCACCACCAGGCGTGGACTCTGGGATTGTACCGCTCTTGGCCTTGTACGGCCGACGCGGAGGCTCGAGAACCTTCTGATCACCGAGTCCTTTGTCGGTGTCAACTGTCTTCGGCGCCGATTTGTTCGGGTCGACGGCCTTGACCTTTGCCTTCAGCGTGTCAGACTTTGTCTCGACGTCCTTTAGCGGCCTCTTCGGGTCGATAACGCTCTTCTGCTTAGTCGGTGCCGATAGGTCCGAGGACTTCGAGCCGACCAAAGCAATACGCACTTTCGGTTTCGATGTAGACTGAAGTGCTTTTGTCTGCGTCGACACCGGAGCTTACACTTTCGGTTTCGCTATTTGCGGCTCCTTAGACATGTCCGAAGCCGAGCCCGATGGCGGGGCCGTAGAACTTAGTGGAAGATCTTTGGGTAAGGCCTTGTGGCGATCCCTCAACCTGAGTCTTCTGAAGCGTTTTGGCCCCAGTGTCAGTTTGTGGGCATAGCTCTTCGCTCGAGCTATCTTCCATGGCCCCAAAGGCCCCATCGTCGTCTCCTACCTCGTCGACGACGTCTTCCGCATCGAGCATCTCAACATCAGCGTCGTAGCTGGTCGACCTCCGATGCGGGATCCGACAGGTTTTCTCGAACCTCCCGCTCTGCTCCATCATCCCCGGCATCGAAGATGTCCACTGGTTCAGGTGCAGTCTGCTGGGCTTCCCTGCGCGCAGCGCGCCGATGCAGAAGTGTCTTCTTGGATCGAAAACGGGAACAAGCCATACAGCTGGCTTCATCATGATCCGGCGACAGACACTTGTTGCACACCGGGTGGGCGTCGATGTGGGGATATTGCGAGTTGCACACTTCTCTTGAACGGGCTCCGTTCCATGATGGGTCGTCGATAAGGCCTCTGGCGTCGACCGGGCCTTCAGCATCGAAAAGCACGTGGTTCTTCTGGATATCCGGCTCGGGAACTGAGCTGGAACAGAACTGGGCACGGATCGCAAGACAATACCGACGAAAAAACTAAAGGCCTTTTGGCCTAAAGAAACTTTTATATCGATTCCGACCTGAGTGAACCAATATGCATCCAAACCCAATGGCGGAAAAAAACAATCTGAGGATGGAGTCGATGCCCATGCGCACTGTAGTCCAGGGGAGGAGCCACCTATCTCGTGATACTTCGAAGACTCTTTCAGGACAACAATGTGCGATCATCCGGACCCAACACTAGGCGGCGACCTATGCACAGATATTAATTCAGCAGCCCTCATGCCTCGAACTCATGGTTTCGCTTTACAAAGGAAAAGAAGCAGCATCTGCTCCTTTGAAAGTTTAAAGGCTGAGGTCCAGATCTCAGAGGGAGTAGTGTGGGAGGGACACATTAGAAAGATGAACATCTGGAGTTTTGAGCTCCCACTAGATTCAACTGGCATTGTGTATGGGAAGACTTTGTATATATAGTCCCTTTGGAGTTACAAAGATGTGCTCTTTAAAACGGTCTAGATAGGCCGGCACCACAACCAGGACCTTGGTCAAGACTTTCGGATCAATTCAAGGCAAATTGAATGTTTACATTCCTATAGTAGGTTGCAGGTAACACCTGTGGTCTTTAAAGTTTGTCATGGTCATTGTCTAAATCTTCCAAAAACACAATCTAATAGGCAGAAGGCGTGGGTGACTGAAACACAGTATTTACTTCAACAATCTGGAGAGGATCCAGAACTGGCAAGTTAACTGGAGTTGATAGGGAGAATTGAAACTGGTGCCAGGAAATGGTGGCTGATTCCTGGGAGCTAAATCACAGTCAACAGAAAGAACAAGTTACTAACTTGGAGTGGAGTGGTGTGGCTCACTGGTTAGAGGCGGCAGACCCGGAAAGCAGAGGTCGGCCCGGGACCAGGGTTCGATTCCCAATGCGGCAGGGTCTTGGGCCATGGTCAGCGGACTCGATAATTCTCGCCTCTGTGCCTACTCCAACCATGGGTCCCACTCAGCAACTCTGGGCAATAGCTTGCTTAATCTCTACTAACGGCCCCATCAGTGCTGGGGATGCTTGTCTTCACCTTGGAGGTGCCCAGGAGGGACCATCTCACAGGGAAAGCCAGGATGGGTTCCCCAGTGGTATGCAGCGCCGGGACGCCCCTTTGCTGGGGCAGCTGTGCGCTTTACAAGTATATGACATTTAACATTTAACTAACATTCCTCTCCATTTCTAGTATTGATCTCCACTGCTTTTACTTCTTGTGTATCACAAAGAAACTAGAGTAGAATTTTATTTACTGATTTATGGTTTTGTATAGCGCCAGAATCGACTCCAAGGAGTATCTCTGCGCTTTGGACGTGTATCAATTACATATATGGAGACTGTGGACCTTAAAAGCAAAACAAAGCAGTTTTAAGTTACTTTCTAAAATGGAGATGTTCGAACATTCTCTTAAATGTAGGCGGAGTTCGTTCCAGTATTGCAGGCCCAGATCGGAGGGAGCTTTTCCTCTTAATCTTGCTCTCCTGATTCGAGGGACCTTCAACAAACGTTTGGTACTAGAACATAGGGACCATGGGGGCTGGTAAAAAAGTGAATTTTTTCTGACAAATAGCTGGGACCGACATTAAACAGTGCCTTATGAATAGTGCAACAGACTTTAAATTTCATCCGCTGGCGTATGGGTAACCAGTGAAGTTTTAAAAGAAGAGGGCGGGGAGCTGATCTGGGAGGCATGTTCAGGACCAGTCGTGCAGCCATATTCTGAACCACCTAAAGTTTATCAATCGAGGTTTCATTGGCGGAGAGCAACAGACAGTTCTAATAATCCAGGCGACTCAATAGGAGTGCCGGAGTCAAAGTCTTTGGAACAGAGTCCGGGAGCAAAGGAAAGCCTCGTCGAAGTAGGCCTAATGTATGGAAACATGTGCCCATTGTCTGGCTAATATGTTCTTTAAAGGTAAGAGCATGGTCTAGAATGACTCCTAAGTAGTTAACGGAGGCTTTAGGAATGGGAGGCTTCCCAAGTTTAATAGGCCACCAATTGGGTGACCATAATATGGGAACCTCTCCAAAAAGCAGAAGCTCAGTTTTCCCAACATTACATTGGAGGAAGTTATTGGGGCGGCCGACAGCAGTGCGTTTAAAGAAACAAGAAGATATCCACACAAAACGTTCCGGATTGAAAGGGAGTAAGCAAAAATCACCCCTAATAGAAACAAGCATTTGCAATGCAATGGTCTCGGCATCATTAAAGGTAGAGCTATTGGCATTGCTCATGACATTTTTTTTCTTTAAATCAAAAATAAATGGGCATTGTCATTAACATTGCCAATACACAGCACTCTGCACACAATGCTCTGCGCCCTCACCACTCTGCGCACTCACCACTCTGCGCACTCACCACTCTGCGCACTCACCACTCTGCGCACTCACCACTCTGCGCACTCACCACTCTGCGCACTCACCACTCTGCGCACTCACCACTCTGCGCACTCACCACTCTGCGCACTCACCACTCTGCGCACTCACCACTCTGCCCTCACCACTCTGCCCTCACCACTCTGCCCTCACCACTCTGCCCTCACCACTCTGCCCTCACCACTCTGCCCTCACCACTCTGCCCTCACCACTCTGCCCTCACCACTCTGCCCTCACCACTCTGCCCTCACCACTCTGCCCTCACCACTCTGCCCTCACCACTCTGCCCTCACCACTCTGCCCTCACCACTCTGCCCTCACCACTCTGCCCTCACCACTCTGCCCTCACCACTCTGCCCTCACCACTCTGCCCTCACCACTCTGCCCTCACCACTCACCACTCTGCCCTCACCACTCACCACTAAAAATACAGAAAGCGGACACCTCCCTGTTAGAATCCGAGGGAAGCGAAGGCGCGCCCAGAGATGACCACGTGAGCTCGTTCGCATGGGGAAGGAACATCGCTTAATCTTAAATTCATTGAGGTTTTAGTGTTGGAATGATGTCATTTAACATGTCTTGGGTGTTTGCCATAAATGTGCACATAAAGTACTCTGGACAGTTTTAAAGTAATTGTGTCTGCCACAGTGAAACCGGTGTTCACTTTTAAGGGTGTAGGCCAGGAGCTGTAGAACTCCAAATCTGAACAGCTAAAAAGGGACTATCCCAAAATATTAACTTTTTTTTTCTTTCGCAGGTATTTTTGATTTTCCCATTCATTTAATGAACTTGCAGTCCTACTGGCGTGCACAATTACATTATGGCTAAAGTCGTGAGTCAACAGGCCTTCAGCCGACTCGCACCAAACGCTTGTACGAGTTCAGAAACCTCATTTTCGTTGGCTGGCCTTGCATCACTGGCTAAGGTTGTTTACACTCGATTTTAAGTACCGATTGGGATGGTTCAATTTCACGGAGCATGGAAATACTTGGGGAAATTATAGTAAGTATTGGGTATTGCTAACTGTTCTTTATGTCCCCATTGTATACGGGGAGGCAAGCTATGTGAGGGAGTCTGAACACTGCTCTGCAGGTTGCCACACCCAGTGTGTGGTAGAACCATTGCTCAGAACACGACAATTACACACAATTGCAGTGCAATTAAGGGAGGGACTTGTGCGCGCAGGCTTGCCTTTGTTAAGCAGCACGTGGTACAACAGAAGATTGTGGCTCTGTGGTTAGACATGGATACAAAGCCTTTCCTTTAGATACTCCAAACTGGGTTTCTAAATACATGGGTATTAAAATCCCATGATGCTCGCTCTACCTTTCTATTATCCACCGTTCCCCTCGCCCCCCACCCACCCCCTCAATTAACTGCGCATGTTGCATACAAACTGCACAGAGCAGACGTACTTTTTCGTCGGGCCAAATGCTTCCATTGTAGCTATGAGTTCGACTTCAGCATGATTGCAAAACGCTAAAATAAGTATAAATTGAAGTGTGCAGAGGTCCTGAGGCACTATGGGTGGGGTGTCGAGCACAGCAGGCCCGGGGGCGGATCTAGTCCAAACTTTAAACATAAAAGGCCACTCGCACAACAGGTTGGTTGTATGTGCCTTAAGTGGACAGCGTTAAAATGCAGCCTGCATCCCGCTCTCCTGGGCTTGTGTTGGACACGCCACAAAGGGTCACGGCTACGTGAATATTCGCCATGCCTTTCCCACGCTCAACGCCGTTTTAAATTCACCCCTAAACTAACTGGCACACGTGGTGCAGAACGTGGGAAAACACAGAAGCCCTTGTTCAAGGGTGTGAGAGAAGGAATATTTTACAGGAACTAGTTTTTCACATGGACAAAAGCATTAAATGTGCTGGAGAAATACCTTAACGCATTTTAATGTGACGCAAAATGCTCAAGGGTTTTAAAGAAAAAAAATCCCGATAAGTTTTTATAGAGAAATTCCCAATAGGCCATACGTTTTCCATGAATTAATATAGTTAGTAAATGTCTAAAATAAATTATTGTGGCTGCAATTTTTAAATTTTTTTTTGGTGTGGGGGCAGATAAGTGAAGGCCCTGCTTAAGCCCAACCTGTTTGCAGTTTTCTTTTGCTTGATATTAATTACAGGCCACACACTGTTAACTAAGACCGTCTTTGCAACAATGCATAATGTGGGTGTCTCGGGTTACCTAATGGAGATGACCAACGTGTCTGGAGTTGTGAAACACTTTTAACTAGGAAAGAAGCCACGTCAGTATCGCGGCCGCCCCGGAAGTCAGGCACGGTCGCCTGTGACGGGGGCGGGGCCACGTTCACACCGGAAGAGGAGGCAGGCGGAGTCGTAGCGTCTCGCGGCCCGGGGCTCCTGTGAGCGGTGTAGAGCCCCGGGGCCGCGCCAGCAGGAGGTTGGGCGCCGCGTGCTGAGGTAAGGTAGGTTCCAAAAGGCTGGAGCGGGATTGGTGCACGTGTGTGTGTGTGTATGCTCGTGTGTGTGTGTATGTATGTGTGCGACGGTGACGGCGGGGGAGGGGGGGCCTCGGTGCACTTGTGTGTGTGTGCGCGCGTGTGTGTATGAGTCAGGGGTGGTGTCTCTGTATGTATGTATGTGCGTGCGTGCATGGGCGCGTGTGTGTGTGTATGCGCATGCGTGTGTGGTGCTTGCGCTTCCCAGGAGACAGCGCCTGGCCACAGCGCGCGTTCCAGTTACAAATCGCCTGGAAGGATGCGCGTGGCCAGGTCTGTCTCCTGGGAATGATAGTCGCTGACAAAAGATCTCGGCGGAGACGCGCTTCCGCGCGTTGACGCCGAGACCTAAAAAAGTAATACCTGGGACTTAATTGTGTAAATCAGCCTACCTGTTGGTATTCTGGCGTGGTCACCTGTAATTTAAGAGGAAATCTTCTCTATTAGTGTAGATAACGACTATACAAAAATGTTTTTGGGATTTTTATCAACTATATTTGGAGATCTGATGAGATTCCTGTTGGTGGATCCATACTGTCTGGATCTACAGTATTAGGCTGAACACATACTGCTTCTCCAACACTACGTCCCCTGGGAATTGATTGCTAGATATCTGGAAAGGTCCTGAGGAAGGTGGTCTTTACATCTTTAAATCCACTGAAACGCACGTCGACCTAGTGCTGAGTCTTATGTTCTACATTGAGACTCCGATGTTGGCAGGAGCTCTCTCTTACACTTAAACAAAAAGAGAGTAAGGGAAGCTTATTCACACAAGGAAGTGAATGGAGAGTACTCCTGGTCCCCTGGACTAGTATTAGTAAACAAGAAAGGAGTACCACCTCAAGGGATTACTCTAAAGGTGATCTGAATGAGGACAGATGATGAAGCTGGACAAAGGGAAACAGGAGTCTTCCTTAGGTTATAATAAACCCCTCACTCACCACCTAGTGGTGACATGCTTCATCATCGGGGCCACCCCGAAGGCCGAGTGCTAACAGGGTGTGCTGCAACACCTGGAATACAGTGGAGCGGGTTCTTGTGAGTGGTGCAGAAAAAATGTTAAAAAATGTCCTGGTATATCTATGACAAATGGAGTTTATTTTAAGATTACTGGACATTGAATAAAAACGTGTTGCGATACAATTACAGTGAGTTATGACTGTGTGTATCAGTATGTGCAAGGTCTACATGTTTCAACCCATACATAGCAGTTAGCTGGGTTTTCTTCAGGACCGAAAGGAAAATGGGGGGTCAGAGTACACCAACACCCTGCCAACCCTAGATTCCTGAGCCTTATCTACAAAAATCTGTAGTAGGCTGATGCTTCAAAACCCTAAAATAGGGTAAGAAGAAAATATAAAAAAAGACCTGTGGAGAGAAAAGGATAATTAAAACGAGATCGCTACAAGCCTGTAACGTCGTGCAGTGCTCATCACGTGTGTCTCGTGGTTTCCTCACACAGTACTCATTCAGACCTTATCGCGTTGTAATGTGAGCTAATTGGGGGGAATTGATTACCCCATGTCAGGAATGCTCCGGGGAGATAGCACACTAAGTCAAAGATGTGCAGTGTATAGTGAGTTTTGGCTCATACACCGGAGTCTTTTTGGATACAACACACCTATCAATATTGTGATGTGCTGAGAAATACATTATGCGCACACTCATCGATTTTAAAGTGTGTGACTCAGCCCTTTTCAAAAGTACACTCAAGTCGGAAAACCGGCGTGAATTATCAAAAATCAAACAACCTTTCTGGTGTAGTTTTATACACTAAACACAACAAATACGAACAGACACACATAAAAAGACGTACTCCTCACGGGGGGGTCTTAAGGCATCACGGTATGGAGGGAGGGTGGCCTCCGGTTTAGAAACATTCTGGCAAGGAAAGTAAGGCGAGATTTAGGACGCTGCAGTCACGCGTCTGGAAAAGAACTCCATCATGTAGATGCGAGTAAAGGCAAACGAGTGATGAAAGGGAGCCTCGTTGCCAAGAAATAGAGGTATTACTTACAGTTATCCAGGAGGAAAAAGGCCCGTCACCTATACACCTCTCCGTATGCCCGCAATGGAGGGTGCCGGCAGGCTCGTATACATTGACCCTTCCTGGAGGCGGAGTCGCCTCTGTGCACAGCACGTGACCGACTACGGGAGGCGCGGGGGAACAGTGTGCTGCCTCGGTTGCTAGGCAACTACGCAGGGAGCCGGGGTTCGGTTCCTGCTAAATGAAGTAAAATCCTTGACAAGTTTTTAAATTATATTAAATGCCAGAAGTTAAAAGGATATTCAAGGTGTGATAAATACCGGCATCTGCACAACACAGTGCCGGCTGCAGGAGGTGCGAAGGGGCATGGTGCTGCCTGGAGGCGGAGTCGCGTCTGTACACCGCACGTGAAAAACTACGGGAGGCGCGGGGGGCAGTGTGCTGCCTAGGTTGCTAGGCAACTCACAGGAAGCCCGGGTTCGGATCCTGCTGCTGAATTAAAAAACTTAATTAGATTTTAAATAATATTAAATGCCAGAAG
Source organism: Lissotriton vulgaris (assembly GCF_964263255.1). Taxonomy (NCBI): domain Eukaryota; kingdom Metazoa; phylum Chordata; class Amphibia; order Caudata; family Salamandridae; genus Lissotriton; species Lissotriton vulgaris. The sequence goes on from NC_141695.1 coordinate 1,689,775,560, forward strand.
TGAAAAGGATATTAACGGTGACATCTACATAAAACATGGCCAGCTACGGGAAGTGCGAAAGGGCATGGAGCTGCCTAAGTAAAGTATCCCGTCCGGGAACCAGGGGTACGGTTCCTGCTCATGATGTAAAATATACAATTACACTTTATTAGTTTTGAAATGCCAGAAATAATAAGTGGGAAGATACCTAGGGGTATAAACTGCATATAACAGTAAATGGGAATTGGAAGGCACGGGAATGACTGAGCTGGGGACCGAGGTGCGATCCTTACTCATGGGATTGTGTGAAGGTGCCAAAAAGGAACTCTCTCTTGCCAGAAATTACTCAACTGTGTACAGATATTGTATGAGTGTAGTTGGTGTGAGACTGTATGAACAGGTGTGATAGTAGTATGATTGTATGTATTTATTCTTAACCAGGGGAATTTGTATGTATTTTTCCTAGAATTGGTTCTATATTTTGTTTGGACTGTGAATAATCACTGCTCTAAAAGAAATGTATTTGTGAGTTTACAAATCCAGAACAATACATTATTGTGTTTTTTATAGAAAAATATAATTAAAACAATTTGAAAACATGAAGTCTTTTGGTAAAATATAAAAAATGAGATGAAAAAAGGAAAATAAATATTTTGATAAAATAAAATGACAATGAGATGATTTCAGTTGTCACTGTTGCATCCTTGATGTTTAATGATATGTATAAGAACTATGTCTAATGAGAAAATATGATGGTCTACGAGGGAAATATACAGTATTGTGCTCATTTCAATCCCCTCTTTTCCCTGGCCTAGATTATTTACAGAGGGGGTCTCTTAACTCTAGCCGTAGGAAGTTATTCTTCATCCATTGTGAGATGGCACTTATACCCAAAGAGAAGGTCTCCCTCCTTTTTGGAAACGGGGAACTCATTCTATCGCCCCCTTTTGTAGCATCATTTGTATATTTGATCTGAGAATTGCTAAATGTTTCTGAATGTATGATTGTGGTGGAGTTTAAGGGGGAATGTGAATAAATGTTAACAGGTTTCTAAATTGGATGACGTCTAAGACCTATTGATTCATTGTATTATGTCTCCAAAGATGCATGTGTTTGGTAATGCTTGTTGGTACATTGAGTGGGATGGAAAGGGAAGTAGGTGGCGCTTGGCGGAAGTCATTGCCTACGGTTAGTGTCTTGGTTCGGTCATCACGATTTTCCTCTGAAGGGAGGGTGGGGATATGCTGCTGATATTGGAAGCCGAATTGCTGTGCGATGGAGGAGTATGCTGGATAATGGTATTGCTGATATCCTCCGGAAAAAGGAAGGTGGACCTCTTCCTCTGGGGCCTAGAGAGGGTACTTTTTTTATACCATAACGTGCCTAAAGATTTGTCCATGTCGAACCGTTTTTAAAGCCTCATCACCAACATGGTTTCCAAACAAAGTCTCCTCGTCATATGGTAAATCTTATATCTTTGCTTGGACTTCTGGCCTGAAATTGGTGGCCCTCAACCACCGCCGAAGGCATAGGACTGCTATGCCTGCAAGCTGTCTAAAGCCTCTAGCAGTAATATCCATGGTGCAGTCAAATATCTCAAAGGAGGAATGTTGACATTCTAGCAAAATATTCTCAGCCTCTCCTCGAACCTGCTCTTGAAGTTGGTCGATAAATTGGGCTATATCGGACTACATTTGGGGGTTTTAGGGTCCAAGGAGGGCTAGATAATTGGCAGCTCATACTGTAAGGGCTGACAAAGATGAAAATCGTTTGCCAATGTGATCTTAACTCATACCATCTTTGTCTGGGGGCGTTGTAAGATGTGTAGAAGGATTTTGTGATCTTTGTTGTGCCGCATGGGAAAAGACGGAGCCCGGTTTAGGTTGACCCATGAGGCAAGCAAGAGCCTTATATTTCTTGTCCAATTTGGGAAATACTCCTGGTACTGTTGCCAGGCTGCGCATGATCATTAGGCCCAGACACTACACAGTCAATAATGAATATGGCTTTTACTGTCTTGCGATAGGGGTCATTTAAATCATACAGAAAACAATCCTGTTGCTTGGCAGGCATGGGCAGGTCAAAACGAGTGGCCACCCTTTCTAGAAGGCAATGGAAGCCTCCTATATTCTCAGGAGGCATGTCAATAACTGGAGGTGATGGAGATGCTGGCGTCAGCAGGACATGGTCATCCATTCATTACTGTGGCCCAGAAGCTCAAGCTCTTCTGTTGTCATCAGATGAAATTGCGTTGTGTAAGGGTAGCACCGACTGAGATCAGTGTACTAGCAGAGGAGGAGGCAGAGTGATAACTGGCTGAGGAGTGACAGGCTGAGAAGGTAAAGAAGTTACCATAACAGAAGCCTGTTGACTTGGCGTAGAGGCTGGAGGTAAGCGAGTTTTGTAGTCTGATAACATAGCCTGTAAATCGATCATAGCATATCCTGTTGGTACTGTTGATGAGGATAGTCCTGAGATTAGTAGTCATGTGAGTAGTAGTCCTGCTCATAATATTACCCCTCATCTGAGTAATCCCGGCATTTTACATGAAGCTCCGAGGGACTGAGCTGCTCCATAAAGGCAGTCTTCCTCAGAGTCCTCCTGATAGAGGAGGTATAAAGTAAGCAGCGAGGACACCTTACTCTGGGAGGAGAGTGAAGGCGCAATTAGTTTTTTAAACTTTTTTAATCTGGGTCGGCAGCGATGAATCGCCAATGCAGATGGTCTGGCAAGCATCAGCAGAGGGGTCCTCGACTGGTTAGGCTTCGTAGACGAGAAGGGAACTGTGGTCGAAGTTTCCGGCGATGGCTTCTGTATAGTCAACAGTGGGATAACAAAGAAACCGTAAGCGCATGAAGTTGGCACAAATGTTACCCGGGGCGGGACAGAATGGGCATGGAGCCACACACCACCACCTATCAGCGCACATGGGAGTTGCTATGAAAAATACTTCCAGAACAGGTAAGTTGTCTGCAGAAATTTACATGATCAGGAATATGAAGTTAGAAGACTCAAAACTGTACTGCAATAGGCTGTAGCTGGATAATCAAAAGTGATTTGGTGACAAAACGGACTCCTCAGTGAACAATCCAGAAGGAGTTTTAGCATTGTGGCAAAGCCTCCATTATGCCTAGCAGTAAGGTTTTTGGCAGATTCTGATTGGTCTACCATTTAATTCAATTTCAATGAAGGGGAGGCCTCAAAGGGAGCACAACAATGAAAAGGAGTTCTCAGGAGAACCTATGAAAATCCCAAATGCCTTGCAATTCCACTCGACAAACTGCTAATTTCATCCAACTATGCTGTGTGCAACTGTTACCAGAGGGATCGACAAAAAAGGTACACTCAGCTAACATTGATCTTCCTAATGTCTGAACATGGTTATTACATGCATTAACCGAGTAGGGAGGGTGCACTAGATAAGCCAAAATATAAGGGACCCAATTTTAATATACAAGCATTTTCCTTATGGGGACATTTCCACTGAAGGATGGGCAGGGCCATGAAACATCGATGTCATTGCATGCCAACATTCTTGGTTCAGGACAGCCTGACTGATAATGAAATGAAATGTATACACAGAAAAATAACCCTTTTTCACATTATATGGTGCAAGAGAAAACAGTTACCCAAGGAGTAAATTTTCTGGCCTAACGTGCTAGGGCGGTCGATCTCAAATATGGGGAACCGGGTTAGAGTATCGGCAATGACGCTCAACATCCTGTAATTCTGTTCAATTCACTTAATCAGCCCGTGCCTAACAAAAATGAATATGACCTTGTGGAACGTAACTGGTGCTCATGTAATGCGCTCTCATACCTTTGTGTCAAGTTCGCGCTATATTAAAAAACAAAAAAAACACTTGCAGTCCAAACTACAATAATTTACACCGGCATAAAATTTCACACTTACTTGGCAATTTGACGATAGTCTTCCCGATTCTCTCTTCCGACGTCAATAGCCTTTTGACATAGTTCTCGGCACTGGTCATAGTTTCCTTGTTCAAAATAGACAGCTGAAATATTCATAAACAAAACATGGCTTTAGTCTAAAACAAATTCAGTGCACAGTCCCAGCTAACATTGGTCTTTGACAAAGAAAATGAACTTCAATGTAATACCAATTCTATTTTCGTATCTTAAGTTAAATGATACACACAGAGTATCTAGTACTGGAAACATGGAATGCCAACAGACAAACATAGAACTATGCTGTCCCAGAAAGCAAGACAATAGCAGTCTGTGACTTAATTTCAGTTTGAGGGTATACAAAAGGTAGCAGAAAGCCATATGCAACCTCTGCTTACATTCACGAGCTGTAATTGGGAGATTTATTTAATAAAGACACCCATGATGGAGAATCTAAATTACATCTAAAACAATTCTCACTACAGTAGCTTTCATAAATTTACAGACTTTGATTATTGCCAGTCAAGCTGGGAATCGTTGAGACAACGTGCAATGCTGGCTAACATTTATTTCAACAGCTGAAATAGTTAAGTACAGTAGCCCAGTCACCTCATTTTGTGCACCAAATTGCAGCCAATGAGGTTCGGAGGCTTCGAGCTCCAACAGCCAAAATATTTCAAGCTTCAGATTTCCAAAGAGGAGTATTTAGAAACAGCATAGTAGATATGGAGTGAAGGGAGAGTCACTTTAATATATGAACAGTGGAAAATCTGGAAACAATAACGTTTCAGAGATTCAAATGCCTGAATTGCAACTGGATAGCAGAGTTAAGATGACGAGAGGAATGAGGACTGACATTTACATAAGGTTTTGTAGCATCGCCTGTCTACTCGACATCTCAGATCCTCTCTAGACCTCCAAGCAGTTGCCTTTGGCGAAGGTTGTGGTCTATGTAGGTATCTTATATACCTCCAAAAGAGGCAGTACTGCGAACAGAGGAGTACCAGCTGTCAGTCCAATGGTAGCGAACACTCAAGACGATACTGCTGATTAGTCTTAAAGCTTTGTTGCAAACAGAGATATGCAAGCCACCTAAAATGTGACAATCCATGTTTTGTTAATGCTTGACATTAACCTGGCTGTACCAACGAAAACAAACAGGTCACCGGTCTTGGAAACATCATTTGTTTTGGGAAAGTAGAATCTGAGGCATGAATGAAGTTAGAAAAAAACGGTGGCAGACCATTTGCTGTTTTAACGTAAAGTGGATGGGGTCTTTGGCATGAACTGTGGATTAACGGTCAGAATTATTTTACCTATATAGAGTTTAAGGCAGGAGCCCTTTACCAAAACAGCTTTCATTTCACTAATTCTTCACAGCAAATTTATTGCTAACAGAATGGCTGCCTTCAATGAAAGATGCTGTGTGGGTGGCCTGCAAATGGAGTTCAAGAGGATCTTTAATTAAGAATACCCAATACGGTGCTGAAACGGAAACTGTTTTAATAAATCTTATCCTAAATATAGCACATCCCTTAGCAAAAGAGGAGGTTTTGTGTGAGACTTTCTTCGCTATTGGGATATTGATTCCAAAGAGGCCAATGATTAAAGAGTATTTGAAACAAGAATGAACCAGATGGGTAGATGCACCAGAATGTAAAGAGAAATGGATAATGGGTCCAGCACTGTCCCATTTAAAGCTTATGAACGCAAAGTGGAACGTGCTCCTGAAGCCATCAACATCTCTGTGAGTGTTTAGGGATATACATTTTTAAAATTCCTGTTCCGTAGGCTCTCAATGCTGAAAATGCTGGCTGTTGGTCTAGCATGTTGGTGTTTCCTGGTGAAAAACTGCTGGCACAGGTTGGACCATATTTTGAGCTTCAGCTGAAAGACTCCACAAGTGTGAACTAGTGCTGTCTGGCCAATGTTCTTTCTTGTAATCAAGTTAACAGTGCAATTTTCCTAGATCATCTTGCATATTCATCTTAGCGGGATGAGGGCAAAGGCATATCCAAAGAAAGGTCAATGGGACTAAAACGCCTCCCCTCAACTGTCTGGATGACACTGCCTGCCAACAAATAAAGCGCTTTAGTATTTACGCAGAGTTGTAAATAGGGTTGTATGTTGAAGCAAACGATTGAATGAAAAAAAAACTTTTGTAGGCCAAAAGCAGTTGTTCTTGGGGTCAAACATCCAGAGGAGCGTCTCCTTCCACTAACGTGTAGAAGAAAATATGGAGGATGGAAATCTTTGAGGGTTTGCAGTGGATAACATCTCCATTTCATTGCTGCACTTGGATTCAAATAAATGAGGTAGATAGGCAAATCTAAGCACTAAGCTGTGACTGTTGAAAGCCATGCTAACAGTCAGAACTGTCGTATGAAAACAGCACTCCCAGCTTGACAAATGTAAACTCGAGCATGTGCATCTAAGAAAGAGCCAATCCTTGAAAAGGAATATGCTACTTGCCAGTATGCATTTGTTCTTGGCATAGAGGGCTGCAGAGTGGTACATTATGAATAGATCGCCATCTGGTGTTGGGCTCGGATGATTGCACTTGTTTTTCTCTTGGAGAAGTCTTTTGTCGTCACGAGACTGGTGACTCCTCCTTTGGGTGCTAGTGCGCATGGGCATCGGCTCCATCCTTAGATTGTTTTGCCATAGTAGTGTTAGATGGAGTAGTATGATAGAATACAGATAGAAATGCCCATGTAAGTGTATCTAAATAAGATAGTGTTGGAACAGACACAGGTTTCCGGGGAGGCTGGGCGGGCATGTACCACTCTGCAGCCCTCTATGCCAAGAACAGATGCATACTGGTAAGTAGCATATTCCGTTCGAGGCATATGGGCTGCAGATGGTACATTATGAATAGACTATACAGCAGTTATCTCCCTAGCGGTGGCCACCAGTGTCTGTTGCAACAGTTTGAAATAAAGTCTTTAGTACAGCTTGTCCCACTCTAGCCTGTTGTGTTGTCTGCACATCTACACAGTAGTGTTTTGTGAAGGTATGCGGTGAAACCCAGGTAGCCGCTTTGCATATGTCATGCAACAACATTCAATGACAATGATACTAGTAGCACCCACGTGGGCAAGACAGCCGTGGTTCACCACGCTACTGCAACTCTCACAGGTGCCACATCAAAAGCTGAGATTATTACCCATGCACCTTACACAGAACCATGGAGAAATAATGCACCCAGATCCCAAACAATTGAATCTAGCGATCTGGCTCCTGAGGTCATAGAATTTGGATACTTGGATTTACCTCCGGACTGTATGGAAATCATTAGGCAAGACGTCCTACCACCAGAGCATGCTATGCAGCAAAGTGGAAAAGGTTTGCTGTAAACTGTAACAGTAACAACATCAACCCTCTGGACGCATCCACTAAACAGATTATTTGCCATTTACTACACTTGCAGCAATGTAACCTTGCCTACACCTCTATTAGAGTACATCTTGCAGCTATAGCGGCGTACCTACAAAACAGACAACATCTTTCCCTGTTTAAAGTACCAGCAATAAAAGCTTTCATGGAAGGCCTCAAAAGAGTCATTCCACCAAGACTACCGCCTGGCCCAGTCTGGAATCTCAACATAGTACTTACCAGACTAATGGGACCACCTTTCGAACCTATGCATAGGTGTGAAATACAATTCCTCACATGGAAGGTGGCCTTTCTTATAGCTATTACCTCACTCAGAAGAGTAAGTGAGTTGCAAGCATTTACAATAAAAGAACCATTTATGCAGCTACATCAAAATAAAGTGGTTCTTAGAACAAACCCAAAATTCTTGCCTAAAGTAATTTCAGCATTCCACATCAATCAGCCAGTGGAACTACCAGTCTTCTTTCCAAAACCACAGACGATAGCAGAAAGAGCCCTACATACATTAGATGTCAGAAGGGCAATATTGTACTAGATAGAAAGAACACAAACTTTCAGAAAGACAAAACAACTATTTGTAGCGTTTTCTCCTACACATAAGGGCAATCCTATCTCTAAAGCAGGCATTGCCAGGTGGATTGTAAAAATGTATACAAATATGTTACTTAAAAGCAAAGAGGACATTAACTGTTCCTCCTAGAGCTCACTCTACACGTAAACTAGGAGCATCTATGGCATTCTTAGGAAACATTCCCCTAGATGACATATGCAAAGCTCTGGTGGTAGGACGTCTTGCCTAATGATTTCCATACAGTCCGGAGGTAAATCCAAGTATCCAAATTCTATGACCTCAGGAGCCAGATCGCTAGATTCAATTGTTTGGGATCTGGGTGCATTATTTCTCCATTGTGAGAAGTTGGCCTGGTATATAATGCTCACTAGTTCTAGTGATCACTTTGTACCATGCCAAGCAACCCTTATGATGATGGTTGTAATTCAACCTTGTAGACCAGTTATCCTAGTGGTAACGTGGACAAAGCAGTCTTAGGCTAAACTCTGAAAGGCATGTGAAGCCAGCTGTTATACCATACACAACCCCCTTGAATACCAAATGAAAGGGACACCACACAGATATATATGGAAAATATATATTGATTTATTAACTATTAAAATCCCCTGGACTCTTTATGAGCACAGAAGCACAAACGTTAAATCACAAGACAGTTTAAAATACACAAAAGTTGCACAATATGGATGAGCCCTAGGGGCCACCTAAACCATATACTAAGAAAGTGGTATAAGAGATACCAATAGGAAAGTGAAGAGGCCTAGGGCCTTGGGAATCGCTGGAGCTATTCGAGACTGGAAATAACTAAGTCGGGAAAGGCCCACGGGACTCGGGTGCAGTGTTCAAAGTGCACGCACTTTTCAATACAAAGTCTATGGTGCGTAAAAAGTACACAAAGTTAGTTTAAGGGCACTTCCGCTGAATCTAGAGGAACAAAACTTAAGACACAGACCCTAGAGGTGTGTACCAGTGTAGGGACACCGGCGTTGCAATGTTACCTCACCCACAGGAAGTGGGTGCACAGGGTCGAAGTGGCGTCGGGTTCTGACACGCAGGTTCTTGGCGCTTGAAGCTGAAGATGCTGCAGGCGATGTGAAGGAGAAGTGTCCGGTGGATCCAAGGGTGGATCTGAAGTGGTGAAGACCTGAAAGCAGAGGGGACAATGTTCAAAGTCACTGACCAGTGACCACCGTGGAACCAGATTGGAACCAGGCAAAGTCGGGTGCAAACAGGTGATCAGGGGTTGCTTCTCTCTGCAGCCACGTGGACATGAAGAGGTCAAGGACGTCCAGGAGTCGATCACGAGCTGTCCCTCGAAGACTCTAGCTGATGGCGGTGTCGGCAACTCGATTGAAGCAAACAAGCCTTGGCTAATGCAAGCCACGGGGAAAGTAAAAAAGGCTTATTACTCGGACCAGCAAGGTCAGAGCGGGTACTCCTTTCTACAGGAGCGAGGGCAGGTCTGGAGCAACCAGACCCACAGTGTAACTTGTAGGTTTCGTCGCCAAGATGGCCGCTGACCACGTGACAAGCGGCCGGGATGGCGAGTCGAGTGGCAAAAAGCAAAAGGGCCCCACGCAGATCGTGGAGATGCTGGAGGGCTGATGTTTGGTGCAAATGCTGCTCGGTTGTGAGGCTTCTCAAACCTCAAAGCACAGAGTCGAGGGTGCCTCGGGTGCTGCGCAGTCATCGTCTCGGGGGTCTTTCAAGATGGCCGCTCCCACGTCTCTCGGTGCCTCCACGGGTCCCTTCTTTGCAGGGACTGTGGATCGGGCTGTGAGAAGTCTGGGAAGCTGTGTCTTGTCAGGCTCTGCACTCGGGCTCCGGCGGGAGGCGGCGGCAAAGCAGACGTCGAGGTGCTGGGTGATGCCTGTGTTCACAGGGTGGCCCCTCCTAGGCCACAAGGGAGATTCTCTTCAGTCTTCTGTGCAGCAGAATGTCGAAGTCCAGTCTTCTTCTTGTTTAAAGTTGATTTCAGGATGATCTGCTGTGCAATGGCACTGCTCCCTCTCTTATTCCCATCTGAGGGGTGGATCTCCTGCTAGGTCCCTCCCCTATGGGTGGGACCAGGAAGGGGGTGGTTACACCCCCTCTCCTTTGTCCAGCTCCTCGCCAGGACTGGGGCTGGAAAGCCCCAGAACCGGTTTGGGCTGGCTTATGCACAGGGACACCTTGTGTGCCCCAGGCATGTCTCAATCTATTCAGCCCTGTCCTACCCAATACACAAAACCCTGTCTGGGGTGGTGCTCGCACCTCCCCAGGCAGGAAACCCTTTGTCCAGGCCCTCCTCGCTGGAAGGACTCCCAGCAGCAGGAGGTCAGACATGTGTCTGTGGTGGCAGCATCCATTTTGTGATGCTGAGGCTCTCTTTAAGTTTAACCGGGGTTAAGGCTACACACATGTCATGTCCCTCTAGAAGGGTGGAATGCTATCCCCGTCGCCAGAACTGGCGAGGGGATAGTATTCCAATTCGTATGACACCTTACTCGACATGTTTTGATAAAGCCAAACCAAAGATAGCATTTAACCGCGAGGATTATAATGCACTTAAGAGTATATGGTATGGCAATATCCCGGAACAGCTTAGGGAGTGGTTCCAGACAGCTGCAGACAGGCTCAGCTCATGCTAGAGCACCATCTCACATATTTCCAAGCACTCTGCCTCCAGGATTGATGAGGCCTTCCATAGGAGTGGCTGATAGGAACATATGTGTCCAGTTTAGGGTTAGGCACAGGCATACTGTACCTAAGTAAGAGGTGATTACACCAACTTACCCCAGCTGAGTGATCAGCCAGTTGTGTCAAATATGGAGGCCAGGCCAGGGGTGGCACAATACATGCTGCAGCCCCTGGTAGGCCTTGGCTACACCTATGCCCTGGGTACCTATGGTACACTGTTACAGGGGCCTATAAGGTGAACCAATTCCAATTGTGTTATGCACCTAAGGTACATGGAGTCCATTTTAAGGAGAGAGCAATCAGCCTGGGGCCCTGAATAGCAGGATCCCAGCCCAACTAAGTCAAAAACCAGCTAAACACCAGGCAAAAAGTTTGGGGGTAACCATAGTCAGATATCCACCTTCCTACATCCATGGTTCTGTGTAAGGTGCATGGGTAATAATCTCAGCTTTTGATGTGGCACCTGTGAGAGTTGCAGTAGCGTGGTGAACCACGGCTGTCTTGCCCACGTGGGTGCTACTAGTATCATTGTCATTGAATGTTGTTGCATGACATATGCAAAGCGGCTACCTGGGTTTCACCGCATACCTTCACAAAACACTACTGTGTAGATGTGCAGACAACACAACAGGCTAGAGTGGGACAAGCTGTACTAAAGACTTTTTTTCAAACTGTTGCAACAGACACTGGTGGCCACCGCTAGGGAGATAACTGCTGTATAGTCTATTCATAATGTACTATCTGCAGCCCATATGCCTCGAACGGAATATGCTACTTACCAGTATGCATCTGTTCTTGGCATAGAGGGCTGCAGATTGGTACATGCCCTCCCAGCCTCCCCGGAAACCTGTGTCTGTTCCAACACTATCTTATTTAGATACACTTACATGGGCATTTCTATCTGTATTCTATCATACTACTCCATCTAACACTACTATGGCAAAACAATCTAAGGATGGAGCCGATGCCCATGCGCACTAGCACCCAAAGGAGGAGTCACCAGTCTCGTGACGACAAAAGACTTCTCCAAGAGAAAAACAAGTGCAATCATCTGAGCCCAACACCAGATGGCGATCTAAAGAAAAGCAAGAAACATGAACCTATTCCGTATGACCACTTGGTTTATTTTCCAGTATAGATCTACAGACACATTTTTAAACAAGAGGGAAGGCTTGGCTCCTTACATTTACAAGGACTTAACATCCTCCACCAACCACAGCATGCCAGATTCTCATCAACTCTAAAACCCCTCATCCCCCACCATCTGAGAAAGAGAGACAGAGGCTGATATGGCACCAGATTATGAGGTAGGGATGCTAAGACAAACCTCAAGGGTACTTAACCCTAATAGAAGAGGCAGAGAAACCCAACATTTAGTCATCATTATGTATCAGGTGCGTGCCAGTAATCCTGATGAACCCAAGCAGGGCATGCTTCTGGGTTGCTTTCTTTGCACAAGTGGAAATTCTTACTGTCCAGATTCATCTCCAAGATGAGCCTAGTACACCCACTAGCCAGCGCTCCAAGCATTATATTCACTGAACTGTCAGGATACCGTGCGTGATCAACTCTTTGTAGGATTTGCAGCAACAAAAAAGGACAAAACGGTAACCAAGTGCATTTTTCTGCAAAGGGTTATCTATACATAAAGATCTGTTCAAGAATGACCCTTCAGCTGGCATCTATGCCCACTCGTTGTGGGTAGTGTTGCTGCTTCCATTGTCCACCAGAAGCGTCCAGATACCTGGTGTCTGACACGCGACCACTGGGTCCTCTTTGCATACATCTGCAAAACATTCTCACAATCCAGGCTGGCACTCATACATACTTTGACAGGGCTGTGTTACTTGCTACCTTGGCTGATTGCCAGAACTCACCCACCTCCAAGGGAGATATTGCTTTGGAGATATTGCTTTGGGACTTATTTATTAGGTGAGGAGTCTGTGGGAAGAAGTATCCATAAGACAAAAGTTATTCAGCTTCAGCAAAATTATTTCTGGGAGGAGGGGGTATGGGAGGGAACCAATTTTTTTAAGCAGATTCCTCACCACGCTCTTTCCTTATGTGTTGGTGCAGTCACTAATAAGATACCAGGGTATATAAACAAAGCGTAGGTTATGTTTGCCAGTTTTGAAGCTCTCAGTCTACTTCTCCAAACACCTCTAGTAGGCACATAGAACGTACTAGGACTAGAATACTTGGTGCCTGAAGATACACTGTTTGGGCTAGAGAAGCATGATGCAACTTGAGAAGATAAATCTGTGAATCTGTGTACAAAACATCAAACCACAGTCTGCTTAAATGCATACAGGTAGCTCCTTTCGAGGTTGAGGTGAATGAAAGAAAAAAAAAAAACAAAAAAAAAACTTACCAGCCTGATTTGTAATGTACGTCATGTTGGTGGGATCCAGATCCTTTGCTTGGTCATAGTGTTTTAGAGCAGTTTCAAAGTCTTTCTTTTTATAGGCATCATTACCTAGTTCTTTTTCTTTCAAAGCCTGAGAAACACAAGTTTAAATATGAGCAAGTTAGAAACTCAAGCCTCAGTCTTGAATAAGCAGAGTTGAAAAAAGTTTGCAGAAACTCCAGATGCCCAAAAGGAGGTTAATTACAAGAAGTGGCACAGCAGCCACCTAACACACACAATTTAGTGACCTCAAACTAATATTTCACAAATCTGCAATACCTGTGAATCATTTTCTTCATTTCCCAGCAGTTACAAATTTGGTGAATTATGGATTTCATCCAATATTAGGCCATGAACATTAGCTGTATAAAGGAACTGGGTTCTTATCAGCTACCTATTTTTAAACAAGACAATGCATTTAAAGAAATAAATCATAGTTGCCTTTCAACAACCCAGCATCCATCCAACACCTCTTGCTAAGAACATGTGATCTTTTTCACATTGACAGATGACTCGATCTCGAACACAGCCACAAGCCAATGGCATGAAATTCTGAACTATCGGCACTACAGTAAAAGACAACACTGGATGGAAAAAGGGAGGCTTAACCAGGTTCACTGGTTTCCAGCATCCTTTTTGGAGGTGGCCGCCATCCTGAAACATTTTACTGTAGGGCCTTAAGGTGAGTGAGAGGGCCCGGGTAACCCAATGGAGTTGGCGAGTTTCTAAAAACCTTTATTCGCCAATGCAAAACTAGGGCCTGGCAGGGAACAACCTTCTGGGACTTGATTGATGAATGGGATGGAATGAGCACGGTGGGTGTGCATTCTAAGCACACCCACCTTCATCCACTTTGAGAAATCTTAAAACAACTTCACAAGTGTTCCCTTACTTGCAGTGGAAACCCAGAGGCAGCTAAAGGAGATGACCTGGAGGCTTCAGTGGATGGTGTGGGAACAGGAACTTTAAATTCACTAGACCAGAACTGCTTTCCCAACTTCAAACTATCAAGCGATTCTTCAATTGGGGTCAGAGCGGCGACAATGTCGAACTCAAAAGTAGTGACAATCGAGGCCCCAAGAGCTTTACGGTGGCAGAGGCAAAAGGCACCATTTCTGCATACCATCTATTTTGGCAGGACCCACCAGCAGTGATGTAACCGGTGGAAGTGTAACACAACGACTTCCACCTGTCAATGAAGTCACTAGAGATTGGGTTAAAGTGATATGTGATTAACAAGTTAAATGCCTACGCTAATGCTTTATTAGGTGGACACTAACCGCAGTCTCCCCACTTTTAGAATAATCACAGGCACCAAAATGAATGTGTTTTTTTTTACTGCAATTTGTTGTTCATGCCGTTATGTGGGTATCAGGCTCAAAAAACGACCACATACCTCCCATAAGTGACAATGCACAGCCAGATATAAGTGCCACCCCTGCATGCAAACTGTTTACCAAACCCACAGATGCTAATCACAACAGCCATATTGGAGGAGACACTAAACTGAATGAACTTGGAACATTCTATCAGTTACGGGAGTTCACTACACCGAATGTGGAAAAGGGACTGATGTGGAATCTGTGGCTACAGTATAAACCAGTCAGAGCCTTATTGAAGGAAAGTAATTTGTTCTCGTGATGGCCAAGTCTAACCATAGATTCTTTTCAATGGTTTCTTCCTTATCCTCTTTTTTCTGCCATGTCTTGCAGCATGCCTTTAAGCCTTATTCCTCCCAAACATTTAAAATTATTTTGGAATCACTTTAACAAATACCAGCTTCCATAGAAAGGAAGGCTTGTAGACAGACCATACCCATCTTGTGAGTCTGAGACTACCGTCTTCCTTCCACAGAAATGACGATTGAGAGGAAAAAAAAGGAAGGAATCTCTGACAGACAGGAAAATCTTGCCCGAGGCAGGAAAAAATGAGCTTTATCAAAAAGTAGATTATTCCGGAAATTGAGTAACAAGACTTAAAAAACAAAAAAAAACAACAACAAAAAACAGATAGCAGACAGAAAATTCATATATTTTTACAGGTGTGAAGCCTCTCAAGTGTTCTGAGATCCTTCACTCATGGGCAGAAAAAAACTGGTCCTAGGAGGCTATTGCCAATATAATGCATCATTGGCAGGAAAGTAGAACAGGTCTGAAGAAAACAGAACTTGTTTTCACAGCTCTCAATGTAAGCCTACCAGGCTGAACTTTTTTCCTTCATGATAGACCGATTTTAAGCCAATTTTACAACTCAAATGCTGCTATGCAGCTTCAAGTTTGTCACTTTGGTGTCTCAGTCCACATTTCAGGTAAAAGCTTGCCATCGATAGGCTGTAAATGGAGTCCAATTATATAAACTTAAGTACCCTGTATTTTGCAAATTCTATGTAAAAAAAAATAAACAAGTGAACTGGGATCAACACAAGTAATTATAAATTATTCAAATTTTCAGGACCAATAAACAAGTTACTTACCTTCGGTAACGATATATCTTTAACCCTTTCGCTGCGGCGGCTATTCCGCCGCAGCGCTAACAGGGCGGGGCGGCCGCATGCTGGTGACAGAACCGCTCTGTCACCAGCCGCGGTTGAGCTGTGCTCGTGACGGAGCGGTTCAGTCATGGCCCACCCCGCTTAATAGAACGCGCAGGCGCGAAATCAGCGCAGCGCAGGCGCGGCGGCCGGGCCATGACGGAACCGCTCAGTCATCAGCACAGCGCCACCGCAGCTGATGACAGAGCGATTCCGTCATCAGCAGGGGAGGGGTTAAGAGACAAATTTTGGTTATAGAGGACATACCTTAGAATTAGCCCCAGGCGTCAGACTGGATTGGAGAAAGATTTTTTTAGCAGTACCCCTGTGCGTAAATAGGTGTCAATTCCATGTTCGTCGTCGTGGTCGCCGGGATGTCGCGGTATCTACTCAGATGCCACACTCGCGCGATGACGTCAGTTCTTTACTCAACATTCCACGCTAGAAGTACAGAACCATGCAAGACACTGACCATAGGTGCACAAATCTAGGGCCCTGAAAGGAAGTCCTTAACCCTAGAAGTCAGTTAGCAGAATAGGGAGGATGGGTGAGGCGGGAAGGAATCTATAACTAATTTATGTTTCTTGCAGCTATATCATTACCGAATTTAAGTAACTTGTTCATGTGAAAGAGACTATTACTTATAGATTTCTTACCTTAGAATAGATAGCCCAGCAATGGTGGGGTCTGCAAACCAAGTTCACACCAGGAAGTCCTGGAGAACAGAACAGCCAAAGAAGCCGTCTGTACAGACTTGAGAGTCCAGGCAGTAGTGTTTGGTGAACGTGTGCAGAGATGCCCACGTGGCTGCCTGGCAGATTACATGGAGGGGAACTCTACGTCCCAAAGCAGTAGCAGCTGCCGTCGCCCTGGTGGAATGGGCGTGCAATCCTAGTGGAGGCTCCTTCTTTGAAAAAGAGGAACACATTTTAATGCAAAAAACGCCCCACCGAGGGATGGTCCGTTTTTGCACGGCCAACCTTTTTTGGCACCCACATAGCCAACAAAGAGTTGGTCATCCACCCGGAATTGTCTTGTGCGATCCGGATAGAAAAATAGCGCACATTTGGATCCAGACGGTGGAGCCTCTCTTCCTCGTTTGAAGGAGGCGGAAAAAAGGTGGGAAAAGTGATGGTTTGACCAATGTGGAAAGAAGTAACCACTTTGGGAAGAAAAGATGGTCTGGTTCTTAGAACAACCGTGTCCAGATGAATAGCAAGAAAAAAAGGCTTAGAGGACAGAGCCTGTAGCTCACTCACCCTGTGAGCAGAGGTGATGGCCACTAGGAAAGCAGTCTTTAAAGTTAAAAGTCTGAGAGGACATTTTATGTAGTTGCTAGAAAGGAGCGCACATAAGGTATGTCAGAACTAAGATCAACTCCCACTGAGGCATTACGACAGAAATAGGGGGAAGAGGCGAGTAATGCCCTTAAGTAATCTATTTACAATGGGGGAATTAAAAAGAGAATGCTGATCAGGCAGCCGAAGAAAGGCTGAGATAGCTGAAAAATAGCCCTTAAGTGTGCCCAGAGCAGAGCCCTGCTGGACCAAAGAAAGGAGGAACAAAAGTACTTCAGAAAGGAGGGGCAGAGAAGGGATCTACAGCCCTTGCTGTGCACCATGCCACAAATTTGTTCCAGCTACAGGCTTATACAGTCTTAGTGGAGGGACGCCTGGCTGCCAAGATAAGGATGTATGACGTTATAACGCATACCTTTACAACGCATTTTTTACAACGCAACATCCATTACAACGCATGCCATTACAACAAATTTTTTAAACTACCTTTACAACGCATTCCATTACAACGCATACCACCTTTACAACGCATACCATTACAACGCATAGCATTACATTGCATAAGTATTGGATAGTGTAGGGGTAAAAATTACTATTCTAACTCCAGTGGGTGCAACAGTAGGGTAAGTTTTGGATAGTGTAAGGGTACTATGCGTTGTGTTGGTATGCGTTGTAATGACTGCGTTGTAATGGTATGCGTTGTAATGGTATGCGTTGTAATGGTATGCGTTGTAATGGCATGCGGTGTAATGGCATGCGGTGTAATGGCATGCGGTGTAATGGCATGCGGTGTAATGGCATGCGGTGTAATGGCATGCGGTGTAATGGCATGCGGTGTAATGGCATGCGGTGTAATGGCATGCGGTGTAATGGCATGCGGTGTAATGGATCTTGCGTTGTAAAAGTTTAGTTGTAATGGTAGTGCGTTGTAAAAGTTGCGTTGTAAAGGTTGTTTCCCCCAAGATAACATTACAGACTTCGGGAGGAAGGTCAAAAGCAGTCAACTGGCGCTGCTCAATCTCCACGCAAGGAGGTGGATTCTGGACAGCTTCGGGTGGAGTACCTTCCCCTGTTGCTGCGACAGAAGATCCTCCCGAAGAGGCAGTCGGATCGGAGGATCGATGGCAACATGTAACAGCTCGGGATACCAGACTCTTCGTGCAAAATCCGGAGCAAAAAGAATGACTTGGGCCCGGTCGCACTAGATCTTTTTTAGCACTCTGGGCAGAAGTGGTATAGGCGGAAAGGCATTTAGAAGACCGCAACTCCACTCGCAACGAAAAGCGTCGCCGAGCGAGTGCAGTCTTGGAAATTCCAATCCCAGAACTGCCGACATTGCGCGTGCTCATTGGTGGCGATTAGATCTACCCAAGGCTCTCCCCACTGCTGAAAGAGACCTTGCACCACCTCAGAGCGAAGACACCATTTGCGATCCATTATGCACCTGCAGCTGAGTTCATCCGCTCTGGCATTCAATGAACCTGCCAGGTGTAGAACCTCCAGGAATATGCCCCGATGTTCCAGACATGTCCAGAGGCTAAGGGCCTCTTGACATAGGGTCCATGACCCCACCCCACCCTGGTTGTTGCAGTACCACATGGCAGTGGTGTTGTCAGTGAACACCTGCACTACTCTTCCCCGGACAGAGGAAAGGAATGCCTTCAGTGCAAGATGAATCGCCCAGAGCTCCTGAAGGTTAATGTGGAACCCGTACTCCGCCGGAGAACCGAGGCCTCTGGTCTCCACCTCTCCCAAGTGGTCGCCCCATCCCAGAAGTGATGCATGTGTCCGACTGTGAACTACGGTTGTGGAAGGGAAAGGGATCTGGCGTTGACCCAATCCTGGTTCGTTAGCCTCCACTGCAGTTGGTGTGAAGTGCCCTCTGAGATCTGGACGCAATCAGAAAGTTATGCCTGATGCTGTGCCCACTGGAACTTAAGGTCCCACTGCAGAGCCCGCATATGCCACCTGGCATAATCCACCAGCAGGATGCAGGAGGCCATAAGGTCCAGCAGCCTCTGGTTCATTCTGACCGAAACCCGGGATAGAGGCTGAAAGATCGGAATCATAGCCCAAATGCACAAGTTACTTACCTTCGGTAACGATATATCTGTAAGAAACAGTAGTTAGTATTAGATTCCTTACCTTAGAATATCCCCAGGCGTCAGACTGGATCCGGAAACTTTTGTGTAGCAGTACCCTTGCACGTCGGTAGGCGTCGTCTGCGGCTCCGTGTCAGTCGTTGCTGTGATGACGTCGGAGTACTTAGACGCCGCCCTCGCGCACTGACGTCAGTTCTTATACACAGCTTTTCCGCGCCAGAAACGCAGAGCCATGATAAAAACCAACACTGGTGCCATGAAACTAGGGCCCTGAAAGGGGATGACCTTAACCCTAGATATCGGTTCGCAGAACGGGGAGGATGGGTGGGGCGGTAAAGAATCTAATACTAACTACTGTTTCTTACAGATATATCGTTACCGAAGGTATGTAACTTGTGCATCTGAAAGAAACCAGTTAGTATTAGATTCCTTACCTTAGAATAGATACCCCAGCAATACCAACCCCGGTGGTGGGTCTGCGAACCAATAAATCACACCAGAAAGTCCTGGAGGACGGAACGGCCAAAGAAGCCATCCCTCCGGACTTGGCTGTCCAGGCAGTAGTGTCTTGCGAACGTGTGCAGCGGGGCCCACGTAGCTGCCTGACAGATGTCCTACAAGGGGACTCCCCGACCCAGGGCAGTAGTAGCCGCTGTGGCCCGAGTGGAATGGGCGCTCAGCCCAAAAGGAGGCTCCTTCTTAGCCAAGGAGTAGCATGCCTTGATACACAACACGACCAACCGAGAGATGGTCAGTTTGTGCACCGCCCATCCCTTATTAGCGCCCACGTAACCAACAAAGAGATGGTCATCCACCCGGAACTGGCGTGTGCGATCCAGATAGAATGAGAGCGCACGTTTTGGGTCCAGACGGTGGAGCCGCTCTTCCTCTTTAGAGGGATGCGGAAAGAAGGTGGGCAAAGTGATGGTCTGCCCGATATTGAAGGCTGTGACTACCTTGGGCAGGAAAGAGGGTCATGTCCACAACACATCCTTGTCCGGATGGACAGAAAGGAAGCGAGGCTTGGAGGAAAGAGCCTGGAGCTCACTCACTCTCCTGGCAGAGGTGATGGCAACCAGGAAAGCACTCAGTGTAAGAAGACGGAGAGGACAGTTATGAAGTGGCTCGAAGGGAGCGCACATCAGAAAAGTAAGTACAAGGTTCAAGTCCCACTAATGCATCACGAAAGGAACAGGGGGGGAACATATGAGTGATGCCCTTTAAGAACCTATTAACAACCGGGGACTTGAACAAAGAAGGCTGATCAGGCAGCCTTAAGAAGGCGGAAAGGGCAGAAAGGTAGCCCTTGATAGTCCCCAGAGCAGAGCCCTGCTGGGCAAGAGAAAGAAGGAAGAGGAGAACCTCAGAAAGAGGGGCAGAAAGGGGATCCAAAGCCTTTGCTGTGCACCATGCCACAAATTTGTTCCACCTGCAGGCGTATACCGACTTGGTGGAGGGACGCCTGGCTGCCAGAATCACATCACAAACTTCAGGAGGCAAGTCAAATGGCCTCAACTGCCGCCGTTCAATCTCCAAGCATGGAGGTGGAGACTGGCAAGTTCGGGTGGAGGACCGTCCCCTGCTGCTGCGACAGAAGGTCCTCCTGAAGAGGCAGACTAATCGGGGATCAACAGACATGCGGAGTAGCTCGGGATACCAGTATCTTCGTGCCCAGTCCGGAGCCACAAGGATAACTTGGGCCCGGTCGCGTCTGATCTTCTTCAGCACTCTGGGCAGAAATGGTATAGGCGGAAAGGCGTACAACAGACCGCAGCTCCACTCGCGACGAAAAGCGTCGCCGATCGAGTGCCGCCTTGGAAATTCCAACGCGCAGAACTGTGACATTGCGCGTTCTCTTCTGTGGCGAATACATCCAACAAGGCTCTCCCCACTGCTGAAAGAGGCCTTGCACCACGTCAGAGTTCAGACGCCATTCGTGATCCATCATGCACCGACGGCAGAGTTTGTCCGCCCTGGCGTTTAGGGAACCTGCCAGGTGTTGAACCACCAGGGTCACGCACTAATGTTCCAGCCACTGACAGAGGCGCAGAGCGTCCTGGCACAGAGTCCATGACCCCACCCGCCTGGTTTGTTGCAGTACCACATGGCGGTGGTGTTGTCCGTGAAGACCTGCACTACACTCCCCGGGACAGAGGGGAGGAATGCTTTCAGTGCAAGCCGGATCGCCCGCAGCTCCAGAAGGTTGATGTGGAGCCGGGACTCCGCCGGAGACCAGAGGCCTCTGATCTCCGCCTCTCCAGTGTGGCCCCCCAGCCCTGGAGGGACACGTCCGTCACAACTACGTGCTCCGGTTGGGGTAGGAGAGGTATCTGCCGCTGACCCAATCGCGGTCCGTGAGCCACCACTGCAACGGTCTTGCAGTGCCCTCCGAGATCAAGACATGGTCAGACAAGTTGCCCTGATGCTGGGCCCACTGAAACTTCAGGTCCCACTGCAGAGCCCGCATCCGCCACCAGGCGTGATGCACCAGAAGGATGCAGGAGGCCATCAGCCCCAGAAGCTGCAGCGTCAACCTGACCGAGACTCAGGATAACGGCTGAAAGATCGGAATCAGAGCCTGAATATCCCGAACCCGCTGCTCGGGAGAATAAACCAGAAACCGTGCAGAGTCTAGAACCGCTCCGATGAAGAGGAGCTTCTGAGAGGGACACAGGTGCGACTTCGGCACATTGATGGAGAACCCCAGCAGGTGCAGGAGGTCGGCCGTAGTCTGGAGGTGGCTGACGAATGTCTGGGGTGAGCCCGCCTTCAACAGCCAGTCGTCAAGGTAGGGGAAGACTGAAACCCCTAACCTGCGCAGATGAGCTGCGACCACCGCCATCACTTTCGTGAACACCCGTGGGGCGCTGGTAAGGCCGAAGGGGAGCACGGTAAACTGAAAGTTCTCGTGGCCTACCGTGAACCGCAGGTAACGCCGGTGGGCCGGCAAGACGGGGATATGAAAATAAGCGTCCTGCAAGTCCAACGCTACCATCCAGTCTCCTGGATCCAGGGCAGCTAAGACCCGAGCCAGTGTCAGCATCTTGAACTTCTCCTGCCGAGGAAGCCGTTGACGTTCCACAGGTCCAAGATAGGGCGTATGCCCCCTTTGCCCTTCTTGGGTACCAGAAAGTAGTGGGAGTAACAACCACACCCTACTTCTGGCCCAGGACCGCGCTCGATGGCCCCCTTGGCCAAGAGGGCCGTAACTTTCTCTTGTAGAAGTTTCAAGTGATCCCCCGACACGCAGTGGTACTGCGGTGGCATGGCTGGAGGGGTAGCCTCGAAGGGGAGGGAGTAGCCCCTTCGGACGATTTGCAGCACCCACTTGTCCGATGTGAGAGTGCGCCAGTGGAGGTGGTGATGGCGAACCCTGCCCCCCACTGGCGTCACATGGGCCTGAAAGCTCGGACTAGGAGGGTTTTGAGGCGGATGCTGCAGGGGCAGGTGTGGACTGGCTGCGCCGTTGTCCCCGACCGCCGCCACGGCGGTTTCCATGTCCGCCACCGCGCTGGACGGTAGTCTGCGGCCCGTGGCTGGCAAAACGTGTGGGGGCGTCCCTTCCTTGGCCACGAAAGGAGCGGAAGGCAGCTGTTTGCTGGCGTGGGGCCGAGAGGTCCAAGGACTTGGCCGTAGCCCTGGAGTCTTGAAAGCGCTCAAGCGCATGGTCTGCCTTGTCGCCAAAGAGGCGACGGCCATCAAACGGCATGTCCATAAGAGTGTTTTGGACATCAGCCGAAAAGTTGGTGGACCTGAACCAGGCATGGCGACGAATCGCCACCGTCGTTGCCATCGCTGTGCCCAGTGAGTCCGTGGTATCCATCGCACACCGGATGGAATACCGTGCCGCATCTCGACCCTCCGCAAGGGCTTGGGCGAGTTTAGTCCGGACCCCCTCCGGACATTGTGGCAGCACGTCCGCGACCGTGTCCCACAGGGAGTGGGTGTAACCGCCAAAGAGGCACGCGGTGTTGACTGACCGCAACCCTAAACTTAGGGAGGAGAATACCCTTTTCCCATATTGCTCATACCTCCTGGATTCCCGATCGGGGGGAGCCGTCGGGAATGCGGTCTGGTAGTTAGAGGCCTAGATGACCAGGCTCTCGGGGGTGGGGTGGGTGGACAGGAAGCAAGGGTAGCCTGGAGCCGGGCGGTGGTGCCTGGCCACGTTCCTATCTACAGGCTGACCTGTAGCGGGCTTAGACCAAGTGCCCAGAAGAACGTCAGACAATGCCTCATTAAACGGCAGCAGAGGCTCGGCCAAGCTTGACTGCGGTTTAAGGACCACTGGCCTCCCCTAGCTCACCTGTCCAGTCCTGATAAGACTGGCACTCCTGTGCCAGAGGGTCCTCAGACCCCTCCCAATCCCCCTCGCCACCCATCTCCTGAAACTCAGGACCTAAGGATGGGGCTGGGTCATAGAATTAGAAATCTCCCATTGGCGTAGAGAGCGGCGCCGTGTGGCGCCGGACCCGAATCAAGGGGGTGCACCGGAGGCAACACCCTGGGGGCCAGCGTCTGCGAGGTCGTAAGGTCGACCCGGAACCGGATCCTGTGGGGGCCTGCGGTGCAGGTACCGAAGTCACCGGCGGCGTCGGGCCGAAGCACCCGACCCGCAGGGGCCCCCAGTCGGGCCGCTGGGCACGAAGGCGCCGCGGAGCCCGACGGAGGAGTGAGCGACCTCATGGCCGTGAAGAAGGCCTCTCTCTCCTCCGGCGTCGCGTTCTGCCCAGGGACCGACGGGAATGAAGCAGGCCGCGACGCCTGCGACTCCGGCGGAGCCGCGAGGGCGGTGTCGCCCGAACCCCCGGCCATGTCACGCGAGCGTCAGGGGGTGGGTGGGGGAGTCGGAAGATGGATGTCGTCTCTTTGACTTCTTGTGCTTACCGGAGGACTTCGAGCCCGAAGACAGAGGACGACTCCCGGAGCTATGGTGGCTCCGACCCCTCGACCGGTCCCTCGACCTCCTCGCGGACCGGGACCTCGAGCGGCGCGGGGCCGACTGCCCGAGCTCAAGTCGCTTGCGGGACCGCTCACGTCTAGCTTTGGACGTCAGGGCCAGACAGTCGGAGCAGGCCTCGTCGTCATGGTCGAGGCCCAGGTAATGAAGACACCGGAGATGGGGGTCGGTAACCGACATCAGTCGGCGCAGGGTTTGATCGCGGAAGATTATGAAGCAGAAAGCACTTGCAACTCACTTCTAGTTGATACTTCGGTCACCAAGAAGTCTTTCTTGAAAGAAGCGGTCACTTCTAGTTGATACTTCGGTCACCAAGAAGTCTTTCTTGAAAGAAGCGGTCACAGAAGGCCACAAGCCTAAAGTAATTTAAAGTCCGTTCTGTGTTGCATTTCAGTGCCAAGAGGCAGTGGGTGTCAAACTGACGAAAACAGAGGCACTCGTTTTGTTCAGATTAGTGGATGGAGAAGGACTCCCCAGATCTCCAACAGCAGGCCCAAACAGCCCTAATAGGCTTTACCGGTGCCCACCTATATCTCCATGGAAATCTGGTGCTTCAAAGCATATCTAAATATTCAAAATTTTCCCAATTGAAGTACAGGATGATCATAATAAAAACACCATCACAGCATAAAATACTAAAGGGGACCCATGATGGTAATTAAAACCTGCAGTAATTTGGAATTGTGATTAAAATAAACATTTGTGTTTAGTGTGCAGTAAAATGATACAATATATGTGATCTCTTCCCTAAGAAAAGTTTCAGATTTTCCAACAATTATACTAGATGGGTGCTTAATATACTGTCACCAGCCAAAGGTAACAAGCATATGCAATGCAATAGGTCTCGCATTTGCGAGATTTTGAATGATTGGCATTGTAAATTACGCCTTTTATTTATGTGTTTAAACAAACCTGCAATAACAAAAGGCATTGTTATTTACAATACCAATAGGTCAAAGTTCCTAAAAATTACACCTATTGCATTGCAAATGCTAGCTTAGTAGATACAGCTTTGCATCAAAAGTATAAGTAGTTGAATAGGAATGCCCATGCACCACCCTTAGCGTCTCCCTCGATACAAAGTTACACTACTTTTCATTATGTTATGACTGCTATTCAGCGCAAAAGAAGCTTAGCGCCCCGGCCAGGGATCCAGTCCACAAAGATGTCTACGTACTCACAGGACTGGAGCCAGCAACAGTAGGTAATGGCGGTGAGGTGCGCTCTGCCCACTCTAAAACGTCCAACACCGAGGCTGGCAGCAAGCAGCACTGAGACAAGCAACAGAGATGCTGTTGCTCCTCCCTTGCCAAAGCGGACATCCAGCAAGTGTGTGGTGCTGTGCACCGCGAACCATGCACATCGTCTGTCCGGGCGCGTGCACATATCCTGTACCCCTTCAGCAGCGAAATCAACAATAGATCTCGCCAAAGCAAGCAGCGCATGCGCTGCGTCGCTAGACGAGACATAAAAAACTCAGACAAATCAAATTACCAAGACACCTGAACACATAGCATGGGATGCTAAACTCAAAAAGCAGCTTTCTGTAAACTGAAACCAGTGGTTGAATTAATTTCACATAGCCATTGAATTTAGTCCCACGACCACAATGGGCATTTTACAAAATCAAGAAGGACAGTGTAAAGCCATAGTTAACTGCACTTAACAAACCTGTTTTTTGTTCTCTGGTAGGTCCTCCTCCATTGGCTCCGGTTTGGATTCCTTCTTTTTGGGCTGTGGAGGTGGAGGCGACGCTACAGTTTCTTCATCATCGTCATCTACATTTCCCAAGTCTACTCCAAGAAGCACACTAAGTGTAGTCATGACTCGAGGGTCCTGCAACTTCCTGTAATAAATATTAATATCATGAATCCCCAATGCAGTTTCTGTGAAAAGTCAACAGTTAAGGCAGAGGCATTTTGATTAATTGTTAGATAAAACATTCAAGCTGGGGAAATATTCACATCCTCTCATTCTACTTCCAACCCAGATTTATTACTGCCCTTAGTTTTCTTAGACAAACTGTGCAAAACAGGAATCGAGAAATGATGCTTACAGGGACTGGCGAGAAGCTATCCAGCATGCTCCTCATTACCTGAAGCACAGGGTTAAACGAGCAATAGCAAAGAACGAAACCATGTCCCATGATGTACAAGCGAAGGACTGCCTTTCTTATTGCAGATTAATATAGGGGGGTAGAATGCCTTGATCAGACACATGCTTTGAGGTCAGCTGAATACACGTTTTCTGTTTACATTACATTTGCTTCTTTGGAAAGGTCACTCAAGCAAAAGTCTGTCTGCTTCGCATAGAAGAGCACAGGACTAGCCAGGCTCTTTTCAGTAGCCACAATCAAATTGCATAGTGAAGGCTATCTATTTCTGCCTCACTAAGAACCAAATTGTTCATTTACAAGATGGGGCAAATTCAGTACACTGGATGTCTGTCAACAATATTGGTATTGGACAATAAATACAGTTTTATTACACAGGTGCAATAGGGTACACAGAAGTAATTTGCCAAACCAAAAACTATAGAAAGAAGGAGATGCTGGTAAATGGGAGCCAGAGGGCCCAAAATTGTTACCCCAAAGAACAGGGTTTCATGTTACGATTCACTTACTTCAAATGTGCAAGTTTTATCCAATAGTTTAAAACCATCCATATTAACAGGGATATTCACTTACGTTCCAAGGTCAGAAGGCTTATTCTTGAGTTGCTCAATGAGTTCCTTATAGCTAGGATCATTGAGCAGTGCTCTCGTTCTGGGATCACTCTCCAGTTTCTGATAAAGGTTTGGTGCATTGAAAGGGTTCATAAACTTTCTTTCTATTGACAAGGAGAAAGAAGGAAACAGGCTGTGATGTAACTGCACAAAAGCAAGCTTATACCAAAAAAAAGTATAAACCCTTTTCTTACAACAGCATATTGTTTGCATAAAAACAGCATACAATACAAATTACGTTAAAACAATTAAGACAATGAGGCACATACTAAAGTGGCAAAGTGCATGGACAGCTTGTGGTGCGCTGGATAGGGGATAGGTGTTAAAGGAAGATAACGTTGACCGTTTAGTAGAGGAAAAGTAATTAAGGGCCACAACAAGAAATTCGGTATTAAACTATAGCGGGGCAGTCTCAAGATCGATAACTTGCAACACAGTGGAAATTTTCTAGCAACAGATACTCT
This sequence comes from Lissotriton vulgaris, assembly GCF_964263255.1. Lineage (NCBI taxonomy): Eukaryota > Metazoa > Chordata > Amphibia > Caudata > Salamandridae > Lissotriton > Lissotriton vulgaris. The sequence goes on from NC_141695.1 coordinate 1,689,802,575, forward strand.
AGCCATCCACAGTAAAAGTTTAACAGCATATCTACACCAAAATCTCTGCGGTTGGAATATCCCACAGAAAGAGCGTTACTGAAGATAAGTATATTGTTGTTGTTCCTAACCAGGCAGAGTCCTCACATCTTGTGAATACCCTTAAAGCGCCACACCGGATCCGGAGATTGTTCTTAGTCATTACCTCATGCACAGATAGTTGGTGTTGTGCACATCTGCATCGGATCTGTCCTGCTTACCCACCACCCCCGTAGTGACATTAAGCTACCTCTGCACACGGTCATCAGTTTCTTTCAGGTGACTGTCCGCGCCATTCAACGTGAAGCCTTAGTAATCAGATTGTGCCAGTGAGCAGATCTTCAGTTAAAATCTACTGGACCAGAAGAGTCAGTTCCAGAGAAAAGGGAGGACTTCGGTGAGGAATCTAGGATTAGATGGAGTCCACACCAGAAAGGAGAGTTACTCAAGGTAAGATGCTTTTTCTTCTGATGGATACTATTAACTGCAGATTCCTCACCTTCTGAATAAATACCACTGCAGTACCTCCCTAGGTGACAGGTCTGTGGAAGGGCTCAGATCATGAAATCCTGCAAGACATAATGTGTATGGAGCCACTCCCAGTGAACATGGCTATCCATGCAGTAGTGCTTCATGAATGTGTGAACTGACACACACGTTGCAGACTAGAAATTGTCAAAGAATGGCACTCCATATGCCAGTGCTGTGGTAGCAGCTTTTGTTCTGGAATAATGTGCCCGTAGGCATTTACATTTTTGCACAGCTTTCCTTTTCCTCATCACAGAGATGGTCACAAAAGGTTGACTGTCCATTCCAATAGCCCTTGGTACGATCAATGTATAAATTCATAGCTCTTAGTGTCTAGATGATGAAGCATCTCCTCTTTGGATGGCTGAGAAGGAGCAAAGAAAGCCAGAAGAGAAATAGACTACCCAATGTGGGAAGGTATGACCACTTTCCGAAGGAACGTTGCTTTGGTCCTCAACACTTACTTGTCTGGGAAGCTAGTGGTGTATGGTTGATGGGCAGAGTGTTTGCAGCTCACTTGCACAACAAGCTGATGTGATTCCTATGTGGACCATGGTGTTCAATGTGAGCTACCACAGAGTGCAACTGTACATTGGTTGACTAGGGTGCCCATATGAAATGTTAACTAGATTGAGGTCCCAATGGGGCATCAGAAACGTTTCGGCAGAACACGTCAACCCTTTTGAACAATGCATCCCAACAGGTGATTTAAACAGAGATGGCTGATCAGTAATCCTAATAAAACTGATAAATCATTAACTGTTGCCACAGCGAGGGCTTACTGGGCCAGGTGACAACCTAGAGTACTACATCAGACAACTGACATTTCTAAGGATTTTATATGTCGGGAAGAACACCAAGCAACAAACTTGTCTAAGCATCCTGCAGAGATGTCTTAGTAGAGGGACACCTGGTTGTCAATATGACAGACTAGTTCGGAAGGGAGATCAAAGGCTGAAAACTGTCATCACTCAATCTCCATTAAAGGAGGTATAAGTTGTGCAGGTTCAAGTGCAGGACCCTGTCCTGCTGCTGTGGAGACATGATGGACTAATGCTCAAGGTCAGAAGTTCTGGATACCCCACTCCCTGGCCCAGCCCAGAACTACTACGATAAATTGGGCCCAGTCATTCCTGATATTCAGAAATCTGGTCAGAGGAGGTAGAGGCGTAAGGCTTACAGGAGCGACGACATCTAATCTGGATGAAAGACATCTGCAAATAAAACCTGCCTTGGGAACTCAAACGTGCAAACGTTTTGACACTGCGCTTTCTAGGAGGTAGCCGATTCTCTTCACTGCTGGAAGACACCCTGTGTCCCCACTGAGTGTGGTCACCATTTGCGAGGCAACGTTGGCAGAGTTTGCCCACCCTGGCCTTTAAAAATCCTGACCAGTACAGTTCGACTAGGGAGATTTCCCAAACGATCCAGTCAGGTTCAGGTGCGCAGAACCTCCTGGCAATGGGCCCAAGACCTCGCTCTGCCCAACTTGTTGCAGTAGGACATGGCAGTAGTGTTGTCCGTGAAGACCTGCACCCATTCCCCTTGATGGTCGGGTGAAAATCTTTTAGTACCAAGTGAATGGTCCAAATCCAACAGACTGATATGGAAGCGGGTCTGTCAAGGACAAGCGTCCTCTGCTGTCCCACATGACCTTCCCAACCCAGCAGCGATACGTCCATCACAACCCTTACTTCAGGATGGGACATGGAAAGGGGTCTACCACCAACTGACTTGTGGTACAACAGCCACAAAAACAGCTATTTACTAGCTTCCTCCAACACCTGGCTGGAATCTGAGAGGGTCCCTTGGTACCATGACCGGTAAGACTTCGATTCCCACAGCTGAGCCTGTTTGTGCCACCAAGTTTGGTTCGTTAGTAGGATACAGGAGCCAAGAGGCTAAGAAGAATAGGAGCCATTCTCACTGAGACCCAGGGAAAATATTGAGATCATAGCCTGAATATCATGGACTCATTGAGGCAGAGAGATGGCTCCGAACAGCACTGTGTACAGGATGGCTCCAAAGAAAGGAAACCTCTGTGATAGTCAGATGTGACTTAGTAGCGAAGTTAGAACACCACAGTGATGTCAACAAGTCTTCCATCGTCTGGAGGCAGTTAAAAATGCTCAAGATGAGCCCATCTTCAGTAACTAGTCATCGACGTATGGGAAGAATTGTATTACCAACCTTCAGGGATATGTAGTAACCACCAGGATCTCTTTTGACAACACCAGAGGGGCACTGTTAAGGCAGAAGGGGAGTACAGAAAACTGAAAGTGCTTGTGGCCTATCTGAAACCGCAGGTAACCTCTGTTGAATTGCAGGAAGGGGCCATGGAAATTGGCATCCTGCAAATACAACACCATCATCCAGTCTTCTGGATCTGGGGCAGCTAGAACTTTGGCCAGGCTGAGCATTTTTAACTTATTCTTCTTGAGAAAGAGGTTCGGAGGGTAAAGATCTAGAATGGGACTAAGGCATTAGTTCTTCTTTACCATTAGGAAGTAACAGGAGAAGAATCCAGTACAGATTTCTGATGCCTGCACCCTTTTTTTAGATCTCCCTTCTCAAAGAGAGCCCGAAATTACCTTCATAAAATAGACCAGTGGTCCTTCGGTATGCCCAGACGTGGGTCCCTTGCTCAATTTGCCACTGGATTCAAGCTAGCTGGGCTGATGAGGGGCGTTACCCCAAAACAAGTCCCAGGATGCTTGTTTCCAGTCCAGAGAAGCCCTGGGTTGGCAGTTCGGTCTGGACTGTTCCCATTAGGCACAGGGTCAAGACTGATTTACATATGGCTGCGTCTGAACTGGGGTGGCGAATTGCGCAAAGAACGATGATGGATTCAACCCAGATATGTGACTGGTGGGGGAGTGGGGTGAGTGTCTGAAAAGTTTCAGCGCTCCGTCCATCATCTCCTCGGGTTCTGTTTGTATGCTCTACCTACAACAGACTTAATAGCTTATTCGGCTTCCAACTACCGGGAGTCCGACGCAAAGTGCAACTTAAACTAATTCTGCAGAAGGGGTGCAGCAACTTGGGGAGGGGAGAAGTTTGGTAGTTAGCCACACCTGGGAGCCTGGACGCTGGCAGCCAGGTTCCGACCTCAGCCTTGAAATTTTTGCCTTGAAATGTTTGTGAGGTCTGCTGTTGCTAAGTCAAGTTCTGCAATACTCCAGCTGCAAGTATCTTCCAACCCCTCAAAAGGGGGGATATTGCTGGGAAAACTACTGCACAGGGAGAGAGAATGAGGGAGCAAGCTATGGCCTTGCTCTTTTTGAAGCACTTGAAGGCCGAATACTTCTGGTTTCTGAAGAGACTGTGCCATCAAATGACATATCCAACAATTGCTTATGGACATCACTCTGAAATCCTGTGGAGCACATCAGTGGAGAAGTGTGGCTTACTGGTTGTGGAGAAGTGTGGCTTACTGGTTAGAGGAGGCATACCCTGAAGCAGAGGTCAGACCCGGGAACAGGGTTTAATTCCCGACGCGGCAGGGTCTGAGTCCAAGTGTCCACGGACACGATAATGCTCACTTCGGTGCCTACTCGAATCACGGGTTCACACTCTGCAACTCTGGGCAATAGCTTGCTTAATCTCCACTACGGCCCCCCCGTGGCGGGATGCCTGGCTTTCACCTTGGGGATGCCCAGTACGGGTTATCTCACTGGGAAAAGCCAGGATGGGTTCCCAATGCAAGCGCCGAGATGCCCAAGGGTAAGTCGAGCGCTATATAAGAACACACATACATACATACATCAAGGTGTGCCACCAAAGCACCAGAATGGTGGCAACTGCCCAATCAATTGTGTCCAAGTTCTAGACTACACTCATATGTAATGTTTAATTTGAGAGAGCCTTTTTTCCCTGTTTTAGAAGTCTTGAAATTATTTACATTCCTCCTCGTTCTCTCCATCAACTGATCAATTCTTTACAAAGAACGTTGAATGTTTGGCACAAATAACCGTTTTTATTTTAATTAATTTCATGTTTTGTCACATGCATCTCAACCTAACATTGTTTTGGGAGCATATTTTGTAATGTAATTCTACTGTTAGGCATACCCTGCTTCAATACCTCTTTTCATGCAATTCAACAATCATCCAACTTTATTGAAACATACCACACTTTAAGCATGCGCAATAATGACACTAGCTGCATGCCACGCTACTATTCACGTAGTAACTCTAAACTCCCTAGTGAGGGTAGCGGTCTAGTGTTTTTCTTTCACGTGTGGCTCCTTATAAATTCACTTCCGGGTCGTGTCGCATCACGTTTCCGGTAAAAACGCGGTCATGGAATCGACAGAGAGAGAGACAGAGAGTCAGGATGTACTCGCCTGAGGTAAGTGAGAGGCTTTCTCCTTTTAAGAAGTTAGGATCTTCGGCTTTTTTTTCTAGGATATCGTGAGGTTAACAATGAATTGTGTCTAATGTTCACACTTCTGGTTTGATTACAGCTATTTATTCACAGCAGTTGGCGCCAAATTGATTTGGTCGTGCCTTGATTGGGCGTTCAGATACTCCATTAAAAAGATAAAAAACGCGGCTCATATTACCATGAAAAAGACGTCTTGAGGATTCAATTGCATTACCTTACATTCGAGGTAAGATGAGGATTTGGCTATCCATTTTGTATATTTTAATTAGCACTGACTGCTACTGTTGTTTTTTTAGAATAGATATAGACTTTAAAATGGGTATATTTATAGTAGTTCTCTCCATACAGATGCACAGAATCAAAGGAGAACCTTTTAACACGGAGAAGAAACTTTCTTTAGGACCCACGGATCGGAAGTATCACCAGTTGCAATGTGAGAATAATGCACTAGCAACTATATATAGTATCAGTTGGGACACTTGGTGTGTCAATGTGTCTTATAATTACATTGGGCACTGCCTTACCATAGTGCCTTTTCTCTTTCTTGGTCCAAAGATGTACTTTATTCTAGTGCAGGTAGGTTTGGATTTACCTAGTGTAGTTTGGGGAGACAATTCCATAAAATTATAGGCACTAGCACTCTGCCATCTAGAATTTTGACTCTCACATTATTAAAACGCCATTATGAAAGATGGGGGTTGTGAATCTATGTGCACTGGTTTTTTCGCTGTTTTTGCTGTTCATAAAAGGAATTTGTCTTCTTTACTTTTAACCCCAGATCATGCACTTAGGTCGGTTATACCCTATGGACAATACTGGTTGTACCGCAAACAATGACTCACCCGCACCTCCCGCTTACTTCACGCCACAATGAGGTTATTAGGCCTCATGGTTCACATAATTAGGTGTCCCCATGCATGAACTAAACAATGAACTTCATAGTGGATCATTTTTAATCTGCTACCTTTACTTTTGGTGCTTCCCTTCATCTGTTATTCTTATGTTGCTGCATACCTCTGTATATACCAACTGTGGTATTTGCAGTAATTCTTACTTCAGGTCAACAAATCTGTTATATACATTAATTTCCATGTTTCCTTCCAGCCCTGAAGAAGTCAAGGGTTTTACACCCCAATGACGAAACGCGTGTTGGCTGGCCTGTGAAGTAACACACAATTAAAATCAAGATGAAAATAGATGTTCTTTCTTGAATAACTATTTTACTGTATTTTCCAGAGGGCCTGCCGTGGCAGGGGGCTGCAAGTCCGGCCGCTTCTGTAATCAACTCCTCTCAGTGACAAGGCTTCAGGCATGGGCAATACCAAGACCTGGCCCGCTTCACCAACTTCTACCACACCAGAGGCCAGCTCTTCCAAGCAGAGGCGGCTCCAGGGGAGAAGCCTCCAACACCTCCAATAGTGGTGAGTGTTCACCCATTTTTCCGACTAAGAGTAGGGGGCAGGCTGGCACAGTGTGTCCACAGGTGGGAGTCCCCCAGGACAAATGCATGGGTTCTACAGACCACACAGAGCTTTCAGATCAAGGTGACACTACCGCATCCATTAACCTTTTCAGTGATGGACACCGACCTTCCAGACAAAGAGGGAGAGGCCCTCCTCGAAAAAGGGGCCATCTGCCTAACTAAGCATCATCCCAAAGGCTTTATAAGCAACAATTTACTGGGCAAAAAGTGCGATGGGGGCAACACCCCGTACTAAACATTCGAAAGTTTAATGAATGGCTGGTGTATCGCCACTGAGATGGAAGGGGTACATCTGTTACAGATAAGCTCCAGCCATTCGATTGGATGGTGCATCTGGACCTGAAGGATGCATATCCGGATACTTTGAAGTTCACCACTCTACCATTCGGGCTGTTTTTGGCACTGTGGTGCTTTACGAAAGTCCTCAAACCAGTAGTGGAACATGTGCACCTGCAGGGATTGAGGATAATTTACCTGGATGACATGCTTATGAGTCAATGTCCTAAAATGTTGTCCACGCAATTGCAAATGGCTGTGAACCTCCTGGAGAGCCTAGGATTTGTGATAAACAAGATAAAATTTCTCCTCACCCCCCTCTCAGTGGGCTACATTCCTCGGCTTAGTCAGACTCTTCAAAAGCCACCCAGAGCCTTCCATCCTAGAAGATGGCGAAAATTCATCATAAACTGAGGCAATCCCTTTCCAAGCCTTACTCCTCTCTTCGACAGACTGCACGTCTGGTGGGACTGCTGTCGGCTTCCATTTAGACTCACTTCCCAGGACCGCTTCAATGCAGAGCACTGCAATGCCTCAAGGTCCACCACTTGGAGAGAGGCCTTACATATTCTCAGACAGTGCCATTGTCACAGGAGGAAAAAGACGAACCCCAATGGTGGCTCTACCACATGGAGGCCTGGAATGGAAGGGCAATATTTGGTTCAACTCCACATTTAAAGTCAGACGCCAGCAGATCCAGCTGGGAGCACTTGATGTGGTAAGTTCTCCACAGGAGGAAGCTGGTCTTAACAAGAACAGAAATGAGACAGACTGCCAGAGCTCCTTGCGGGGTCCTTTGCGGTTAGTTAGATCAAGGATAGGATCCAGTCTTGTGTTCTTTTCAAGATGGACAACGTATCAGCAGTACGGTACGTCAACCATCTTGGGGGCAAACCGTTGAAAGCCTAGTCAGACTTGACGAAGGACTTCTGGCAGCACTGCCTGGTTCATCATGTGTTAGTCAAGGCTGAATATCTCCGCGGTCAACCAAACAGGTGTCAGACTGGCAGTCCCGCGATCTCCACGAAGCAAGTCTATGGAAGCTGGACTCAGAACGTTTGTTGTAGATATTGGACAGGTGGGGTCCCTTCTCAGTGGACCTGTTCGCCTCACGCCTGAACCATCAGGTGCCTCGGTTCTCCAGCTTGAGACTAGACCCCAAGGCGCTGGCCATAGACTCAGCTCTCCAAGATTGGTATGAGTTTCCTCCATTCTCAATTATCCCAAGAATCTCGGCCCAAGTGCGAAGGCAGCAAACAGAGGTTGTTTTGGTGGCCCCCGTTTTGGAGGTTGCAAGTTTGGTTCCCAGTTCTGATGGATCTTTCTTGGGATTCTACAATCCTTCTCTCAGTTTCAGACTCTTCTTCTCGATCCAAACCGGATGCCACACAGATTGGAGACGGAGGGCTTCCTGCGCCTTTTGGCATGGCGGATTCCAGGCAGCGGTGGCAAATCCCAGGACTTTCTCAACAAGTTTTGGGCTGACAGCACTGTCCAGAGTTACAGATCAGCTTGGAAAAAATGGTCGGGTTGGTGTATATGATGGGGCCTGCATATCTGGGATGCTGATGTAGTTCAAATTCCCAAGTTTTTTGTCAGAGTTGTCATCTGAGGGTACAGATCTATCAATCCCTTTCAATCGGCCATCTCCGCAGGGCATGCTCCGATCAACGGTTCCCCCAGGGGAAAGCACCCTTTTGTGTGGAGATTGTTACAAGAAATTCACCTTTCATCACCGCCGAAACCTCGGTAATCATCTCTCTGGGAAATCCACCATGTCCTAATCGGTTTCTCGCCTGGCAAATTAATAGGTTCCTTAGGAGGAAAGAATTTTTAGCTACATTTGCCAGGATGCTATGCCTAATATCTTGTCGCAGGGGGGAGGGCGCATGCTCCCTCACATCCAAGCACAGTTTACCTCACTGTATTCTAGTAAATGCAGTAAGGTTACTTCAAAGTTGCTGTAGTTTAACACCAGTAGTGCGGTTATCTCTTGAGTGTTCTCTGGGGCTAAGCCCTTCATTAGTATAGAGCTGATTAAGGTCGCGGGTCTCAGATGTTTGCGTTCTGGATATTACAGGTAGAGTATTCGCTCCACATGGGGTTTTCTGAACAGTCGGCAGACAAACTAAGTCTTGCAGCTGCATCATGTCATATCTGGCATTTCCAGAGTCTCCTAAACTGTGTGGGATACAGTGCTTGAAAGCATATGATGAGATGAAGGAGGAACTCCACCCTCTGGGCGAAATACAACACCTGATTGCCTGCCGGAAACCACACGAGGCAGTATCCTCATGCACTATCGCCCATTGAGTCATGCAGCAGGTAGGTATAAATGTAGGAATGTTTGGGGCATATTTGGCAAGGGGGGGGCGATGGCCTCCAAGGCCTTCCACTTGGGTGTCCATCAGGAGGGCATTATGAATGCAGTAGGTTCTATTTTAAACTGGTGGTCGATGTAGCTCACTTGGTGGTAAGAAAGCTTTACACTAGCATAATCTGAGCCTATGGTCCCGACACAGAAATAAAGAATGAAAAATGTCCTAGCTATTGTAACAGAAAGTTTCAATTCTGTTAAGGACACGGAGGCAAGGATTATCCCACCAGGCGAGAAGAGCCTTGTTCTTTTCTCTTCTTGTTATCAGTAAGTATTGGTTTCAGTCTATACATCGTTAGGAGTACACATTTATGATAAAGTGTTCATTATGACGCACACAAGACTAATTATAGCTTGCACTGCTGTGATTCTATCTTGCTTCTCTTGTGATAATCTGTTTAAATATTCTTGGTTTTCTTACCTTTATAGGAATGGACGATTCCAAAACAGGTTTCGTGAGCAACAGATGGTAGCGTGATTCGCATGAAGAAAAGAGGCTGCAACGATATCGACAATGAACTATCTTGGGATCGCTTAGCTGTGACTGGATATTGTTTGTTACACTTGTATCAAACAAGGGTTCCCTGTATAAACTGGTGAAAATGAACCCCTAAGTCAGGGAAAAACACAGTGAAAGAAACAACCTAGGCGGAAACAATAGATTGCCCACACAATGGTGGCAGGACAAAGACTGGGACTGAACAGCTTCCAGTTAATAACTTAGTTCAATTTCACTACGGAAACTCGTTCACGACAACTGCTCGCCTCCACGCGCTAGGATTTATAACAATTAAAGTTTCAGGTCCTGACCCGGTGTTCAAATCCTCGACACTTGGCAGAATCTGAACATCCTCTGTTGAAGCCTCATCACGGCTACGTCAGAAGTACCGCTCTGCAAAAATAGTTACACAGCGAGCCCAGCGCTTGAAGTTTCAATACAGCTTTATCGTACCGTCATCAAACCGCTACTAAGCATATCAAGTTCATAAAATTCATTCGTTCGCTTAAGGTTGATTTCAATTCGAAGCCAAAAACAAAGCTTAAAACATTCCGTGGAGGCGACGACAGCACACGTTTTCAAATCAGGTTAACCAACTCTATTACCGTTCTTTTATTGGCCGAAATATATTGAAATATAACTTAAAATAAGAAACAGGGACCTTTCATACAGTTCGCCGCCCTTTAGAATTCCATCCTCTTGAACACGCCATTCTCTATCATCAAGTTTCTAGCAGAAACTGCACCCCCTTGACAACGACCGGCACGATCGTAGTGATTTAGTTATAGAAAATTGAATTCTGTCTTGAGAAATGCGCTGGCCGCCGAAACGCGCGTCGACACACAACTTATATATCATTGTAAAAGAATTCACAAATGTCATTCTATTTTAATTCATGTCTATTTTGTAATTTCTAAAGTCTTTTAGAAATGGTTTTATAATTTGTTTTATAAAAAAAAAAATTGTCTGCTTTTTAGTGATGCACATGTCATTGTTTTTGCTTTATGGATTATAAAATAAATTGTTTAATAAAACTAAGTTATTAACTGGAAGCTGTTCAGTCCTAGTCTTTGTCCTGCCACCATTGTGTGGGCAATCTATTGTTTCCGCCTAGGTTGTTTCTTTCACTGTATTGTTTGTTACACTCCAAACACTTTGGGGAATGATATTTTTTACATTAAGCTATTTTTAAAATGGCTACTGTTAAAATTTGTATTAAGTGGATGAAGTAAAGACAAAGCATAATCTGAGCTTCCGGCCCTTCATAGAATTGAAACTTTGTTACGATAGCTAGGAAATGTTTCATTACATCTTTCTTAAAAAGATCCATATAGAATTGGCTACTTTTTCTAGTGATTTGCTCCTAATTTTGAACAATATTAAATCACCTTCCTACTGGTATTTTTTGCCACACTGGAAACTTTCAGTAGACTCTTTCATAGAAGTTACAACTTAACAAACAGTTTTTGTACAGAGACCAGCTTCTTCCATTTGTTATCATGTAGAACAGTAGGTAATGGAGCAGATGCATGCCTTTCTGGCAGCTGCTGCAAACGATAGAATATAGATAAGAATTAGATCAAGAACATGAGGGTCTTGGAAAAGAGGAGTCCTAAACTTGAGAAACAGTAGCTTACAAACATTTGAAGAGGTGTGTGTCTGGCCTGACTTTACCACATAGGGAGTTTTTAATGACATTTCTAACAGCTCTGTCACAGGCAGAAATTTAAACGGTGGTAAAAGATTTTAATGGTTCAGGAACACAGTGGTAAAGGGACTTTAAGGAAGAGTACTGTCTCCTTCTCCACCATCATGATCACTGCATCTTTCACTAGTGGAACAAATGTCCAAACAATGTGCAGGCTGCTCTGAGGTGAGCCTTTTATGGTGACAAGTTGCAAACGTGGTGGCTTGCAAGGAATCAATGTCTCGGATGAAAGGAGGGACAAATACAACCAAATGCACCGCTAAAAAGCAAGGTTATCAGAATGGCACACCAACAAATGAAAAACAATGGGTGAGCTCAAAGCCCAAAGAGCAGATACAGCATGTTTTGAAAAGACAACAAACGCAGTGGGACCTAAAAAAGGTACGCCAATTTACTGCAAATATAGAAAAGGGAATAAAAAAAAAGTCAAAGTGCAAAAACATTTGAAAACAGTCAGTGTCCAGGGATCTTTGCTCAGTGAGCAGATAGAGTATGAAACAGTGCAACAATTGTCCCTTCAGTAGCAACCTCAGAACAAGCATTAACCTAGCCAATAGTTCTCGCCTTTGGGGCCTTATAAGTGTTTAGAGAGAGCTATTGGCTTTGTTAACATTTTTAATATGTGTTGCAGAGTATTGTTAATGTTGTGCAGCATGTTTATAAGTTATAATTTAAAAAGTGTTATAACCATTTGTCACTTTATAACTTAGAAAACTTTAAATACAACTGAAGTATGATAATAAAAACCAGAATTAACACCAAAAATGTGTTCTAGTTTTGTTTATGCAAGGAAGGGGGCAGTGGGGGGAGTGCAGGTGGAGGGAGGGAGGAGTGCAATGGAGGTGGAGGGAGGGGATGGAGGTGCGAGTAATGGAGGTGCAGGGAGAGTGGGGTGGTAGTGGAGGTGGAGGGGAGGGGAGGGGGTGAGTGAGGGGGAGTGATGGTGGGAGAGTTCAGTTGGAGGTAGAGGGAGGAGGGAGTGGAGGTGGGGGGAGGCGGGAGTGGAGTTGAATAAGGGCACAATTGACGAGCTAGTGAGATATGCCCTGAGCAGAATAGACCTTTAGTGGGGCTGGGATGTCCAGGGTTGAAAAAAAGGGTATTGCAGTGCAGAATTGAGGAGCTTTATGGGAGGTGGGCGTGTCCAGGACTGGAGTAAGAGGATGCAGCAGGGACGCTTGTGGGGCGCTGTAAGAGATGTGTATCAATGGACGGTTGGGAGGATTTACTCATGTTTGAAGGGCAGCCGCCTATGGCTCTTGGGGCAGGAATGGGTGCCCTGCAGGACCATCTTTATTAAAAGAAAGATGTCCGGGCGCTGAGACAATATTTTAGAGATTAGACAGACCAAAACTCGATAAAACCGGGTTCAAATCGTATAGCAAAATAGCTATTCAATATTTAACTAAAAAGAAAGGTAGAGTGTTGTGTCAATAGCACCCTCAATTGGCAAGTAGAAAAAAGGCGAAATGGAAACGTCTACAATTTTCCTGCTATACCCATTTCGAAGATGTAAAAAGAAAGTGTCAGTCATAATAACAATGATAAAGTCATGGTCATCATTGTACTGCAACGTTTTAGAACCCGCTCCAACATTTGCTGTACCATAAAGTAGCTATCATTTGAGCTAATTAATGAATAATGTCTTAACACAAGTTCATTGCAACAGGAGCGGCAAAGACTTGCTGAGGTAAAACGCACTCGTGAAATGTGAGGAAATGTGACAACATAAGCGCATTGCAAAAGGAGCAGCAAAGACTTGCTGCAATAAAACGGACTTGCGAAATATGAGGAAATGTGACATCTGAAGCGCGGAGATGAAACGAGACGATGGTGCCAGCCAGGAGGGGTGCTGCCATACCAGCAGCAGGGTGACGCTGACGAGCGCGAACACTTCTTCTGTCCGTCCGTACGCGTGCACATCTAGCTGCGTGCATGGCGAGAGCAGCGCATGTGCGCTGCTAATGCCAGGCAAGACCTAAAAAGCAAACCATTTCCTCCTCATAGCGTAAATCTAGCAATATGCTCTGGGATGGTATTTTCAGTACCTTTTCACAAATATTTTGCTTTCACAGACAAGATAAATAGCAGAAAACGGTGCATACTCTAGGCTGGTTTTCTCGATTTATATCATTTTTAAAACTGAAAAAAAAAAAGTTTAAAACTGCATTTCTGTATCAGATATTTTACCTTCGAAGACTATCAAAGTAGAATAACAGAAATTGTGAATATACACTGCACAATATACAAACAGTAGTGAACTGTAGTATTAAAACCAGTACCTAATGTTTTCTCTCCCCTTGCCTTCGCTACATTTTTACCTGCTAACCGTACTTCCATATTTTGTAGTCCTTCTTTCAACTGCTGATTTCCTGGTTCATGCTTGAGGCCTTCCTCATATGTTTTTTTGGCCTCTTCAAAACGGTTCAAAAATTCAAGGGCAGCAGCCTTTCTTGAGTATCCCTGATAAGGAGGGGAAAAAGTTAATAGGCCAACCCATAAGATAGCATTTTGAAATGTAACATGCACATCAATCCATAGCTGCAGTCAAATGCTCTGCAATATAAAAAATAAATTAAAAAAAAGAATCCATCAATTTTCAGTGGAAATTACCATCACTAACATTTGTTATTTTACATGTGTATTTAATATACATTTATTTTCTTTAATTAAAGATACCCACAAGAGGGGTGTGTGGGTGTGTGTGTACACATATACGGATTACCTTATAAATAGATCATATCATAATAAGATCTGGAATCTATTGCATCATATTTGAGGTTCACTTGTGTGCAGAGAGTTATCGTTTTCCTGATAAAACGTTATAGTTCGTGTAGCCACAACCAGGTTTTCAGACCAAGATCTAGCTTTCTAATTTCAAATTTGGTGTAGATAGAGGTCTGTACCTCACACGCTTTGATGCTCCATTTACCTGCATTGGTTACATATGACAAAATAGAATACTGCCTCATGCATAGCAATGATTCAATATTTGTTTTTTTTAATTTGCTAATTTGAAGGTTTTGTTACAACAATGCAGATCGGGGAGCATCAGCAGCATAAACAACCAACCCGGTTTGTTACCCCTCATGTCCTCATTGGCAGGTTTCAGGTGAAATTGTTTTCCCACCTCACTTCGCTTCCTTTCCACCCGAGGTCCAGCCCGTCCAAACCATATACTGAGAGTGGTATAAGAACCACGACTCGGATGAAGACAGGGTCGAGAGGATGTAGTAGTGCTGGGGACCCAAGGAACCACCCAAGGGGAGTACACCGGGACCCACGGAGAGCATTTGCAGTGTCAATACTGTGTGCTCCGTAAAACCCTATGTGCAAGTCGTGGTTGAATTTTTCAAGATTACGGACCCTTCCCAGTGGACTCTGAAAAAACCCAGTGGAAGACATAAGGTTGGAGAGCCAACCCACCCGCGGATACCCTAGTACCCACGATACCTAAACCACGTAAGCCAGGTGCATACGTGTGAAGTGGTGTCGGAAACCGCAGTCGAACCCAATGGAGGACTTCAGGAAAGTGCCGCTGCTGAAGAAGGAATTAGTGTCCGGTAGAATCCTAGGATAGATTCTTGATAAGAGTTACCTGCAAGCAGAGGGGACAGTGTCGATGTCACTCAGGAGTGACGAGGAGACTTGTTGGGACGAATGTCCTCCGATGTCGGGTGTTACAGGATGGGTGACTAGGACCTTTACTCTTCAGCTTTGAGGACCAGGGGGCGCTGAGGAAGACCAGAAGCTGGGCACGAGCTGTCCCACGAAGAATGTAAAGTGCTGAGGGGTCAGTGTCCGGCAGGAGCACCAACAATCGTTGGCAAAGGCAAACACACAGGAATCAAAGAAGGAGCAACGTCTGGACCAGCAAGGTCCAGGGGATTCAACAAAAGCAGGGGAGTCAGGCCATGCTCGAGCAATCAGGGGAGCCCAAAAGAAACAACTGTGACCCTCACATGGACCCACAGGCCAGGAGCACTGGAATCGTGAGAGGGACCTCAAGCAGCTTACCAAAAGATGCAGGCCACGATGCAGTGTGGCGGAAGATTCTGATTACTGGAGGTGCTCAAGGTTGGGGCTACTTGGAGCCCGAAGATCTCCTTGGAAAGAAGTCAACACGCCTTTGCAATTGCAAGGTGAGTAGGTGCACAGAGGTTTGGTTATTGCACCCACACAAGGGATACTGGCCTCAAACTTGGTGAGAGGGCAGGCCTCGGGAGCTGTGGAAAACCACCACCTGTGTTACAGAGCCTTTGGAGTCTAGAGGAGCTCATGATTAGCAGACCGGACCACTTGGTTGCGGTGCCTGCGAATGCAGGGGAGTGACTCAATCACTCTAAGGGAGATTCCTTCGGGTGTCTGACGCTCCACATGCCTTGGAAGGTTCCTGGATGATGCACAGGCACAAGCGATTCAGCAGACTGGAATGGAGACAAAGTCCTGCCTAAACGAAGTACAGAAAAGTCTGGCCCAAATGAAGTACAGAAAAGTCCAGAGTGCCCAGACGGTAGAAGTGGTGTCTGATCGGACTCTTATCCCATGACGAATCTAGTATCCTACATCCAGGTAATCCCTTAAGTACCCTAGGGAAAGGGTTGGGAAGATTCAGGGGACCCTCCCAGGGGAGGATCTGGACAGGGTGGAGGTTACTCCCATGTGCTTTGTCCAGTTTTGCGCCAAAGCAGGAGCCAACGGCTCCCAGTACTGGTTTGACCTGGACTATGCACTGGGACACCAAGGGTGCCCTTCATGCAGGCTTTCTGGTGTTGAGAAGCGCACCCACCCAGTCCCTATGCACTATATTGGGACTGGTCACACCTCCCAATGACAGGATGACTATTGTTCCACCTTCCTCTGCTCGAGCTTGGCCCAGCAACAGGAAGACAGAAATGTGCTATGGTCTACAGCGACAATTTTGTGCTATCCGGGTCTAGAAGGTTGGCACCGGGAACACAGAGCCTAATGGAGGGCTCTTCCAGTGCTTGGAATCATACCTCCCACACCATTTACAGTGTGGGGCTATGATTCCAACATGTTTGACACCAAACAGGATATGATTAGTTAGTCGTTTGAGATGGTCATCGCGTAATTACGCGGTGCCCCTCTACGAGTATATGGCTGCTTCACTGACACCCCGGGAGAATGGACTCCATAGGCTGCAGGGGTGTCCTGCTCATGAAGGGGCACCCTCTCACTGAGATCCAGCACCCTTCCTTCAGGATTGCAATGGCCTGCTACAGGGGTGACTTATAGGTTTTAAGTGCAGTGACCATCAGCTACAGGAAACCTATACCTGCAAGCACCAACTTACAAAGGCTGCAATGGCAGGCCTGTAGTTCCAATCTGCATGGTCTCCCATGGGTAGCATAATGCATGCTTCAGCCCATGGGAGACCTCTGGGTTAGCTACACCTTGCGTACCATATACTAGGTTCTGGTAAGGGTTACCCAGTATCCAATATGGGGTTGTACCTAGGTACTACACAACAATTTAGCCAGAAAGCAGATAGACTGGGGTCCTGTTTCACAGGATCACAGTCAGACTAGTCAAATACAGCATCACATCAAGCAAAAAGTGGGGGTAACCATAGAAGCAGATCCTACTTTCCTACAATAGAGGATCTGTAAACCCCGCAAACTGAAGAGTCGAGAGTGCTCTCCCAGAGAGTTTGCCGAGGTCCAGCAAACTGCTTCCGCGCGCTACATTTAAAGTGAAGTATTGATAGTTGGCGTATGTGGAGTCAAAGTGCAAGTCAAGCCAGTACAAGACTGTCGAAGGAAGTGAAGGTCACGTGGAAAGTTTCATTGATCATCGGTCAGAGAAATGCCAATATAATAGAAATAAGAAGTGGGCGCCACAGCATAACAGCAGTCATTCATACAGTAGGAGAACATCACCAGCAGTATCAACCAGGTACAGAAAGCACAACAAGTGGAGACAGCAGATTGCAAAGTAATGTTGCGATTAGAAGTCGACAGATGCAAAGGCGTGTTGAAAGGCCGTATAAACCGGATGCAGAAAGTGCAATGCGTGGTGAAAACCAGGAGCAAGAAAACACCAAGTTGAAGTAGATGAGTGCAACGACGTGCGGAGGTAGAGATCAACCAGGTGTGAGAAAGTGTAAAGAAACGTGTAGAGTAGTGCACCTCAGATTTAAGAAATTAACATTTACTTACCAAAACCTCTAGAGTAAAGAGAGTCATCCAACCTCCGCGTCAGACGCAGTAATCCACGCGAAAGCACAGGGGTTGTACTTAAAAGGATATTGAATCCTGAAAAACCGATAAAGGAACCAAGAAGGGAGGACGAATAGTGCAATTTGACAGCTCTTCCATGGCTGCTGAAGCGTGTTCGCTAATGCGCCACCACCTGCCTAAAATCACATTGCCAAGAAGCAGAATATTGGCACCCGATGGATTGTCTGGATTGAAAACTGAGAACTTTATTTGTTGATGCGCTGGATGAAGTAGCGGATAAAAAGATTAAATATCTCAAAAATATAGTTGCGATGGAGTGCAAGTGATAGAGAAAATACCAAGAGCTGAAGAAACTACATACCGTCAAATTAAAGAAGAGTTGTACTTCAAATTCAATCCAATGCAGAATGTGGATTACGAAAGGTACATTTCAAACCAAGAGAGACGTATGTGAGAAATCAAGACGTGTAAACCAAACTCCGTGCGTGTCATATTTCTTCTACATGCTACTAGGCTGAAGAAGACGCTACACCTGGAACAGGTCATGAGCAATGACGGCAGAGCCGCATCTCCATACGACCCCTTAAGCAGTCGTTTCTCCCAGATATTATCTTCCATCTAGTGTGCAAAATATTGTATAGGAGCTGAATAGTAGTACATCTCAAGGTCAGGGAGATAGAGTCCTCCCTCGTCGTCATTGAGCTTCACCACCCCAAACCAATGTGTTCACCTGTTTAAAAAGTGGACAGAGCTACAGAACAGTGTTCTGAAAGGGTATATAGGCAGTGCAGATCTTTGCGATGGCCACCCGGGTCATGGAGCGTGGTCCAAAAGCTTATAGAATCGGGCAACCCGTCGAAGATTCTGCCCATGTTGTATGTATATGGTTTCTCCACCATCAGCGCAACCATAATACTCCAGTATCAAGGCATTCTGGGACCATTGGTTGCTCCAGTGACATTCTCCATAAAGCCACTGATCTGCGTGCCATTCCCCATGCACAGTACAACAGCATGGGTGAGTGGAACAGATAAGAACCTGCCCAACTATTGAGCAGTGGACACTCCCCAAAATATTACTATGGTCACCAGCATCCAACAAGATGGATCTAGATATTCTGGGTAAGGGAGAGGCGGGAGTATTCCCTCTTTGATCCATAGGTCTACCAGTCAGTCCCATGTTGGAAGTTACCTCCAAGCCCAACACTTTTCAGTGTACATGGCTCCTATGGCTAACGTCACCAGGAGCTGGGGACTAGACATCATATCATATACTGATGACACAACTTATCATTTCAGTCAGTAAAGATGTGGACACCTGTAAGGAGAGCCCAGTGGGCTACCCGTTGGTGGTCATCTAACTGTTTTGTCCCATTTAAATTTAGTCAGTGTTTTTGCATCCAGAGGTCATCTTGTATGAAAAAGCAAACTGTTTAGAAAACCTGTGGTGGGTCAGTTCACTGGGCACCACCAAATACCTACCAAATCTGGCCATCATTACTCATGAAACAAGTGACCAGTTTAATGCGGTTTGTGGAGTCTGCTTTGGCCTACCGAGGATGAGCCGACAATCTTCAAATGGGTTCCCATAGCTGTAGAAAGATTATGGAACCTCACTATATGTTAGAATGGCCAAGCTGTATCGCATTCAAAACACGGCTGCATGATTGGTTCTTGGTAACTCCTTTAGGGACTATGCCTCCGCCAGTCTGAACAAGCTTCACTGGATGCTAATGAGGAAGCAGGCAGTCTTTATATACTCTGCCATACTCACAGGGTTGTTTATAGCATGGGCGCTCTGGTCATCAGTAACAAGGTCCAGAAATATATACCAACTAGTAATCTTCAGTCTAGCGGCTCAAACTCTGTTGTGCTGAAAATAGAGTTTATCAAACCTAAATGGGGTGGGGCGAGGGACGACATATTTTCCCACTTGGCAGCTACTCATTAGAATGGGCTTCCACCTTATTTGAGAGCGATTTCCAAGCTTCTCCCATTCTACAAGAGGCTAGAAACGTTTCTGTATGAAAAGTAGTCCATCATTTACCTAGTTATAATGCTCCCCTCCATTTTGAAGGTCAGCCTTAATGCTATATGAATGAAAACATAAATGGATACCTCAGTAAAGGTCACCATCATGCATGGCTTTTTGTTTACTTTCAGTAGGTGTTTCTCAAACTCTCCATCTAAGATGCAAACAATGAGTCAGGATTAAGTGAATACTACGTACTGCTCATTTTGCACTGCAACTGATTTAGACACCAGTCACAGTGTGAAATGTAGGTGGGGCGTTGAAGAAAATAAGTTACCTACCAGTAGCTGTGGTTTTCCAGTATTGGTATATTTTATAGATTCACATGCTTGAATCATTACATGCCGTTGAAATGGGAATCCCACATCAAAACTGTCCGGGTCTGGTGGCTCAGTGGACTAATGCATCCATTGCAGGGGCCTGTGTTCAACCTCATGGTCACAGGTTCAAATCCCAGCGGACCCAATCAGCCTTTCATCCATCTGAGGTCAAATCCCAGCGGACCCACTCAGCCTTTCATCCATCTGAGGTCGATAAAATGAGTATTATTGAGTTTGGTAACAATGAACATTGTTATTCAGCGCCAAGAGACCTCTGGATGAACGTGCGCTTTACAAATACACGTTGTAGTTTATAACATAAACTAGTACAATTTTAAACAAAAGCCTAGAAAGGCTATAGGACCTTCACTTTAGTAACCTATCCCTATCTTTTAAAAGAACTAAATACCAACCAATCCTGCTGCAGCACCCTCTAGAACAGTCCCCTCAGATTTTCGAGCATTAATGTGAACATGAAAGAGCATAAAACTATTACGGTGAGCCGTTCAGGGGAGAAACATTCGTTTCATGTCAATCTATCAAATACACCAATACTGAAGAACCAGAGTTGCAGGCAACTAACTAATTTTTTTTCTCCCGTATTGGATCTTTCATGGACACTAATCTGATTAAATAGCAGGTGTGCATGTGTGTCTAAAATATGCACACACACCCATTCCTTCAACATCAGCAATTATAAACAGAGAAAATAACAGCGA
The DNA here is from genome assembly GCF_964263255.1 of Lissotriton vulgaris. Classification (NCBI taxonomy): domain Eukaryota; kingdom Metazoa; phylum Chordata; class Amphibia; order Caudata; family Salamandridae; genus Lissotriton; species Lissotriton vulgaris. The sequence goes on from NC_141695.1 coordinate 1,689,823,123, forward strand.
ATTGGAGGCGGACATCATGGCAGAGAAGGCATCCGCAGCCATGGGTCAGAGGCAATCAGGCAAGGAACCAGAACCAAACAGATTTATGATTGAATTGTTTCAGAAACGGAATAGGAGGATGGTGCCTCTTTACTGCAGCCTGCATTAGAGGATTACAGGAGGATGAACTTTGGGAGGAAATGTGCTCAACAACGGTGGTGCTTATCCTAAAAGTGGGGAAGCTCCAAGATCGGGGTGAATCATATAGGTCCATATCGCTGCTGAAAGCAATCATTAAAATCCTGGTCAAACTCCTAGCAAACAGACTGAGAAATATGATATTGGAGTTTGTGAACCCCGACCAGAATGGCCAGGCGGCTCAAAGCTCAATTTGAGCCGGCCGCACAAAACTATAGGGAACTCATCCATGGGAAGAGTAGTAGCTTTGATGGACGCATCTAAGGGCTTTGAGACAGTGGAGTGGCCATATCTATTCGAGGTACTGGCCAAGAAGGGCTTCCGCCCCAAATATATCAGATGGGTTCAGCTACTGTACGACAGAATGAAGGCAAACGTGCGAGTACAAAGAGGGATGCGCCAAGGATGTCCACTCTCACCAATGTTGTTTGCGCTGTGTGAGAAGTTGTCCTGATATGTAGTGTTTCCAATTCTGGAACCACTTTGTATCAGTCCAAACAATCCCTTATGGTGTCTGGTTGTAAGTCAACCTTGTAGACAAGCTATCCTAGGGGTAGCATGGACTAAGCAGCCTTAAAGGCTTAACTTAAGAGGTCGTGTTAAGCGAGCTGTTTTACCACATACAATCCTGTAATACCAAATGAAAGGACACCACACAAGTATATATTATAAAAATATATGTGTTTATTTCTAAATTAATCCCCAGTACTCTTTATGAGCAAAGGGGCACAAGCGTTAAATCAAAAGCACAGTACAACATACAAAGTTGCACAATTATGGATGAGGGCGGGTGGCCACTCAAACCATATACTAAAAAAATGGTATAAGAGATACCAATCGAACAGTGGTTAGGCCTAGGGCCCAGAGAATCGCTGGGAGCCGTCAGGACTAGCAATACTGAAGTCGGGAGAGGCCCGCGGGATTCGGGTGCAGCACGTAAAGTGCGGCTTGCACCAATGCAAAGTCAATGGTGCGTAAAAGTTACACAAAGTTAGTTTAAAGATACTTCCGCTGAACCTAGAGGAACAAAACTTAAGACACAGACCCTAGAGGTGTGTACCAACATGGGCACACCGGCTTTGCAATGTTACCTCACCCACAGGAAGTGGGTGCACAGGGTCGGAGTGGCGTCGGCTTTTGACACGCAGGTTCTTGGTACTTGGAGCTGGAGAAGCTGCAGGCGATGGGAAGCAGAAGTGTCCGGTGTGATCCAAGGGTGGATCGAAGTCGAGATGAATCTGAAAGCAGAGGGGACAGAGTCTGGGTCACTCAGCAGTGACCAGGGTGGAACCAGGACGGAACCAGGCAATGTCGGGCGCAATCAGATGGTTGTCGAGAGGCTTCTCTCCGCTGTCACGTGGGCTCTGGGGCATCTGCGACGTCCAGGAGCAGGTCACGATCTGTCCCACGCAGGCTCTCGCCGTCAGCACCGTCGGCTTCAAGATTGCAGCAAACAGCACTTGGCAAAAGCAATCCACGCGGAACCGGGAGATTGCTTCTCACTCAGACCAGGAGGGTCAGAGTGGGGGCTCCTTTTCACAGGAGCTGGTGCAGACCTGGAGCAACCAGGAAAGCAAGTCGTTTTCAAGTTTTCGTCGGCACAGGGGCCACAAGCCAGCTGGCAAGTGACCGGGCCAACGCGTCGAGCCAACACAAGCAGAAGGGCCCCACGCAGCACTCGTCGAGTGTGGAGGGGGTAGCTTTGGTGCAAGTGTGGCTCAGGGTTGGGGCTTCTCAAACCCCGGTGTACAGCTTCGAGGGTCACTCGTGGGCTGCACTGTCAGCGTCTCGTGGCCTTTTCAAGATGGCGTGCCCCACGCTTCCGGTCGCCTTAACGGGTCTCAGCTCTGCAGGGACTGTGGATCGGGCTGGGAGAAGGCAGGCAAGCTTGATCGCGTCGATCTCTGTCGCTCGAGTTCCGGCGGGAACTGCAACAAAGCAAGAGTCGAGGGCTGGATGGTGCCTGTTTGCACAGGGTGGTCACTCCTTGACCACAAGGGAGATTCTTCAGTCTTCTACATTGAGTAGGATGTCGAAGGGTCCAGAATTCGTTTCTTATGTTTCTTCAGGATGATCTGAGTTGCATTGGCACTGCTCCCACTCTTATTCCAATCTGAGGGGTGGATCTCCTGCTAGGTCCCTCCCTATGGGTGGGACCAGGAAGGGGGGCGGTTACACCCCCTTTCCTTTGTCCAGGTCACACTGGAGCTGGGGCTGGTGTGCCCCAGAACCGGTTTGACCGGATTATGCAAGGGGAAGCCTTGTGCTCCCCAGGCACTGTCTGGTTTCTTTCAAACCTCCCTGCTACAATCCACTATCTCCTGTCTGGGGTGGTGTGACACCTCCCTGTGACAGGAAAGCCTTTGTCCAGGCCTCCTCTGCCAAGTTTCGGTCAGCAGCAGGAGGTCAGACATGTGTCTGTGGCAGAAGCATCCATTTTGTAGATCTGAGGCTCTTTAAAAAATCACCCGCTTTTTAGCAAAAAGTAACATGTCCTCCCCTCTAGAGGGGTGGAATGCTACCCCCGTCGCCAGGACTGGCGAGGGGGTAGTATTCCAATTCGTATGACACCTTACACGACATGTTTTGATAAAGCCAAACCAAAGTTGACATATAACCGCGAGGATTATAATGCACTTAATAGTATATGGTTTGGCATTATCCCGGAACAGCTAAGGGAATTGGTCCAGACAGCTGCAGACAGGCTCAGCTCATGCTAAAGCACCATCTCACATTAAACCACGCACTCTGCCTTCAGGATTGTTAAGGCCTGCCATAGGAGTGGCTCACAGGTCTATATGTGTCCAGATAGGTTTAGATATAGGCATACTATATCTAAGCAAGGGGTGATTACACCACCTTGCCCCAGCTGAGTGATCAGCCAGTTGTGTCAATTTTAGATCGCCAGCCAGGGGTGGCAAAAGATATGCTGCAGCCCCTGGTAGGCCTTGGATGCACCTATGCCCTGGGCACCTATAGTGCTCTGTACAGGGGCTGATAAGGTGACCCAAGCCAATCTAGTTATGCACCTAGGGTACATGGAATCCATTTTACAGAGAGAGCAGATAGTTGGTCTGGTTCCCTGCTAATCAGGGCCCCAGGCTAAGTCGAAAACCAGCTAAACACAAGGCAAAAAATATGGGGTAACCATAGTCAGGTAGCCACCTTCCTACACGCTGGCACCACAAGGTCCTAGCAGAGTGGGTCCGGATAGATGCTCAGTTTGGGGCTGGCCAGAGAGGCAGAAGAGATGAATGCATATCTTTATATGCAGACATCTTATTGTATTTGACAAATGTGGGCCAGCCACTAGAACGGTTGTGGGCCATTTTCCATGTAAGTGGGGACCATTCTGGGTTTTCCATAAACTGGCATAGGTCATTGCTGTTCTTGATGGGGAGCTGGTATTGGGGATAAGTAGTGCTAGCTCTGCTGCTTCGGGGTTGAACCAGAACTATTTAAATATCCAGATCACCAAGAATGCAAACTCGCATTAAGATACAAACCTAGGACCCCTAATGAAAATACTGAAGCAGGACATGAAGCATTGTTAGGCATTGCCGCTCTCGTTGTAAGGGAAGGCAGCGAGGTTTAAAATGATGGCACTCCCTAGGTTTTTGCCAAAGTTTGCATGCTCGTCGGGAACCTGCTTTGGGCTAGGGAACATCCCCATATTACATCGGGGGGTCCTACAGAGATCTAAATACAGGGTGGGGGGGGGGCATATTTCTACCCATTGTTCGGAGATACTATGAAGCGGCACAGGTTAGCGTAGTAAATTAGTGTGCATATGTGGTTTTGGAGGACCCGGCATTCCAGCAGGACAGGAATGAGGGTGGGGGTTTGGAAGGATCTTCCTACATGCTCTGTACGCGGGGCAATTTGCTGCCCAAGGCTAGCCCAGCAACAGGGATGGCGTTTGAAATATGGAAAAGACTGACAAGGGAGATTGGTTGGAGCTGCAGACGGACCAAGAAAACGCTGCTGTGGGAGGGTGCCAAGTTGCCCTCAGTGGGGGCTCTGAAGGGCTTTCAAGGATCGAGCAATATTGGCATGTCTACACTGGCAGATGTATGGGAAGCAAATGGGGTTGCCCTCCCTTTGCCTTCGTAAGGAAGGAATATCGGATGCCAGAGACACAATGGCTAAGATATGGCCAGTTGAGACACGCCCTCAGAAAATGTGTATCCCTGGAAGAGACTCTGGAGGACTCTCCACTGGAAGGAAGGCTACTGAAGGGACGGGTCGATCGGAAACGGATTTCGCTGCCATACAGTGAGGAGAAATATGCAAATCCCTCTGTTCAAACTGAGACTACAAGGAACAAGACCTGGGATAAATAGAGAAGGATGTCTCGAAGGAGGCTCTGGGATTTCCAGTAGTGGTGGCAAATCAAGAGTTTCTATCTAATTCAGCGTCAAATCATACAATCGGGCCGACTATACACGAGCCTTGCTCTGCAAGAAAGGCAGGGCGGTTGAGGCAACTTGCCTCAGGGTCTGCGGGGTGGAGGGCACACTTCTGCACACTCTCTGGTGTTGCCCAGTCTTATAAGACTATTGTGAGGTGGTTAGGGTCTCCTTGGAGGAGGCTACAGGGTTCTCTCTGGAACTACAACCTAGACTAGCATTGCTGGGCATCTGGGGACCACTGAATCATTGCCACTACCAGAAGCACCTGGTGAATTTAGGCTGTAAAGTGGCAAAACAAGACATTGCTCAGAAATGGGGCTCAACCACCATACATGGAAGCTAGGAATGGATTACCGTAAAATTATGGAAGAGAAAGTGCACAAAGGAAGAGGGTGCTTGGGAAAGGTTTGAAAAGATCTGGGCAAGGCGGATGTAGGAGCACGATGCAGGGGTGAAAACAGATGTCCATCGCAATGAGAGGGTAAATGAATTTGAAATTAATTTTGGATTTGTCCTTAGGATCGATCAATCTACCCTGAATAGCATAAAAGGGTGAACATTTTGATTCCTCCCCTTGCGGAGGTGAGTGCTAATTAAAGCACCATTTTCTAGAAATAAATTTAATTTCTGCCTTGTGAAAGAGTTTGAATGGGGTTTTCATTAACTCTGAAAGTGCTGTACTCAGTTGCTAGTAGGGGGGAGGATGCTTTGAGGATAAACAATAAAAAGTCATTAGAGAAACTCTTGGACGAGTTGTTAGACCATATTGAGTATTTTGTAGAAGACCTTCTAAAATGGGATATGGCTGCCAAATGTACTTTAACGGAAGTATGAGTGAGACCCGTCAGTGTCAGATGTGACAGGCAAGGTAGCATCTCCTCTGGTGAAGATGAAATGGGATGTAGTTCTGAATTTTGACAACAGAGACAGAAATGCTTACATGTGAAATGAAGTTCTGTTAGTCCCAGCCACAGGCTTAATTTTTTTTACATTTGTTCGGGATATTCAAATGTGAAATGTATGGTCTTCAGGAGCCAAGCTAACAAATGTAAGAATTTAGGAGCCAAATGAAATACTTGGCCTTGGTTCATCGTTCGTAGATAAGGAAGTGGTTATAATTAGATGTGATGTTTCTCTGATAGAAGTAGCTCTTTACCCCAATGTTCCCTTCGCCATTTTGAAGTTATAAGAATTATTTTGCTTGGTTCCCTCTTCATTTTGCTGAGAACCCTCAGCAGTAGAGGTATCTGGGGAAAAGCGTAGGCAAAATTGCTTACCATGCTATCGGAAACGCATTCCCCCATGACCCCGGTTGTGGATGCCAGCTCACGAAGAACCAGCATTTCTGATTCTGAGGAGTCGCAAACAGATCTAGTTTGACCCATTGTAGAAAAATGTGATTTCCGATTTGTAGCAGCCGTTTTTAATTGTGCTAGAACATTGCATCTTCCAGGTATTTATTCTTCTCTCAGCATTATCTGAAGCTATATTGGCCATTAACATTTATGGGGCCTTGAGACAGCGCATTAGATGTTGTATCGTCCTGTTTGTTGATGTAATGCATAGTTGAGGTGTGGTCTCCTCATAGGTGCACAGATCCTTTTATCCTCTGGAGGAACTCCTGTAACCCTAATGTTACTGCTTTGAGCTCCAGGACATTAATATTCAGACTTAGCGGGCGCAACTCCTGTTTGCTGCTGATTTCCAGATCTTGAAGATGAACTCCCCAACCTTCTAGGGAAGCATCGGTTGTCAACAGATTTGCCTCTTGCTTCCACAATGAGAGTTCTGTTCGCATCTTTGGAGTGATGTAAATTGTAGCATCTAAAGGTCCTTGAGTTTGGATCAATTGCAAGTCTAGTTCCTCATGAATTGTTGCATTTGAAGGTGGCAAAATGACAAGAAGGAAATTCATAAAGACATAATTCCCAAAAGTGATTTGAATAGGCATAATGAAACAGACTATTTCTTTGTAATATACTTGCCAAGTGTATCAACTTGGCTTTTTCTCTCGCTGGGTATGCCTGGTCTTCTACCTTATCTACGGTAGCACCCAAGAATGTTATTTTTGTGGATGGCCAAAGGTCTGATTTTAGTCCTAATTTGTTGAAAAGACTTGGACTTGTATTGCTTGACTTCTATGCAGCTTGGTGAGAAGGAGCTTCTGCTAAATAATCATCTAGGTATGGAAAGACTTGTTTATTGAAACCCTCCTATATCCTCTAGTAGAGGAACAACAGGTTGTGGCACTGGTGGTGGTGAAACAGGAATCATCCCACTCAGTAGCAACATCTTGTCCCTTACTTCTCCTTCCTCTCCTTCATCCGTAGACATACGATCATCTTCTGGAATAGCTTTAAATTGTAGCGTGCCCCTTTGAGACGTTGCAGACTAAATTATGAGGCTTTTGATAAGTTGATGATTCTACTTGCAGAGATTGAGCAGGTTTTGTACTTTGTCTAGGTGAAGTTGTTGCCAAGAAGTTGGAAATCTTTTGTAATAATCTGTAAGCATTAGCCTTAGGTCTGCAGCTAGTGCTTTTGGCATACATAACATATCCTCTTGGTATTGATGTTGGGAGTAAGATTGATACTCATCCGTATATTGTACTCCTTGTCCCTCTTGTTGAGGAGAGTAATATTCCTGACCATATTATTAATCTCCATCATTTTGTTGGTATTTGACGTGTAGCTCTGATGGACTACGAGCTACACCACTCAGCGCTTCATCGCCAGAATCATCCTTATCTAGAAGATGACTAGGGGGAAGTGGTGATACCTTATTTTGAGAGTTATGTTCTCAGCAATGTCCTCATAAGTTTCGTCATCTACAGGATTTGGTTGTGGACTATGTTACAACTAACGCCACTTTTACCATTGATGGTATTGTTGCCGTCGACCATGTGGCTTTAGTCGTCAGCGAACAGACGATAATTACTGCAGTCCCAGGCGTCTAGGTTGTTGAGTGTGTTGTAGACTATTTTGTCGTCAGTGTGGTCATTGACGACGCATACATTTTTTTATTTCAACAGTACCCGAGTAGTGTAGTAGGTTCAGATTTTGACATTTGATTTTTTCTAGGAGAATTTATTTTATCCTTATGCAAATGTTTTCAGATGATTTTCACCCTTTAAAGACCAACGGTAGGTGTTTTTCAAAGCGCTTGTTGGAAATTCTTAGAGAAGTTGGCCTTTTCACCTCCCTCACTTCTGAACTTTTTGAGCACATACAGAAGAAGGTAGGGGTGGGCGAAATATTTCGTTCCGCTAGCACAATTTTGAATACTACGCGTTACTCTCGTAATAACTATATGTGACGTGCTCATTTTTTTCTTTGTAACTGCAAAATTCTGCAGTCAAATTCAAAGTTCGACAATCTCAGTTGAGAACTCCTCTTTTTTATTTTTATTTTAAAGGCAAGTCCGACTCTGCAGGCATTTAGATTTCTCTAGCAGATGGTAGGCGGTTGATAGTACAGACTGTACTAATGGTAATTCCGTATTTTGCAAAAATATTGTTTGAATGAGTAGAGCTCAGGGAAGACTCCCTTCACACAAAGTGCAGAGGAAAATCTGGAGGGAATGAAGCCTCTGAGGGAAGGGGTGTGCTAGAGGTTGCTGCTACCTAACTGGTTGGAGTGTGGTTCTTTTAAAAGACAGGGATATTACTAAAGTGAAGGTTCTACAGCTGTTCCAAGCTAGGTTTAACATTGTACTGCTTTCTAGTTTTACCGTGGGACTCGCATTCAGATGAAGGGGAATAATTCAAGCATGTGAATCTATGAATGTTCCAATACTGGAGAATCAGTGTTCAAAACACAGAGGCTGCTTTGCATTGGGAGAGTCGCTTGGGCCTGTAATCTGTTTACCGGAAAACAACTATTTTTTTAAATTAACCAATTTTGGAACATCGGGGCTCCCTCACACTAGATCCAAAACAGAAAATCTGGCAGTTAGAATATCAAAATCACAGCGTTATGTTCTTTATTTGGAAAGCATACATTCTGCAGACTGCTTAGGGGATGGCTTAGGGAGGGGGTATGAAAGGGCCTTGGCAGAGGGGTATGAAAGGGCCATAGGTGAGGGCTTGGGGGAGGGGGTATGAAAGGGCCATAAACAATTCAGTTCACCACCTCATCTTCTACAATCGATATTACACAAATATATCTTTAAACAATGGCAAGGAATAGCAAATGCCAAACCTTCGTCTCTAGATATAGCTTTCCAGGGAAGATATACTAAAAGGATTTAATAAAAGCAACCCATATACACTCGTCTAATACGTACAGTACTCATTGTAATGACACATTTTAATAAACACCATAATAAATTAGAAAAGAGCACCATGTAGCGGGAGAAACTACCGATTATAAAAGGAACATGCATAAGCAAATATCAGGAGTGGAAAAACACACAGATCAGAAAGACCGAGGAAGAGAAAGACAGAAAAACATGCACAAAGGAAGAAAGCAGGAACCTGCAAAAGTGAGATAAAGGAGCACAGTGTTTATGGTCGTGGATAAAGAGGCATGAAGTTGATTTAAGCCTTTCAGCCTTGGTTTTTAGCATGCCGACAGGTAATTGCACTGGCCACAGGTCTCTTAGAAGTGCTTCACACACAGGCACTTTCTTTTCCAAATTCAGCACTGCACCCATGCCCCATCTCGAATTAATTCTCACACATTCTTCAAGCTCAAGATTGTTAAGATACGCAATGCTTGATGGATAGTACTAAAAGTTGTCAACTTTCTCTTCCAATATTTAAAGTCAAGGGTTGCCTACTGCGAGAAACAAACCACAAATCATGAAACAGTTTCTTGCACTTAAAACTTATTATTTTAGAAAGCAGCAAAAGATTTGAGAAAATAGGGACTGGCACCATCAAATGGGATTCCAAGTCACCATCAATATTTTCTGTATGGCTACAATGCCTGCCAGGAGTACACCTCCAGTGTTGTCACCAGCTGAACAAATTAACCACACACCATAACAAGCATTGGCAAAGGCAGTAGGTCTCACCTATGGGCAAGCTACTAGCTTTGGCAATCTGGCGGGGGATAAATGGATGATTTTAATAAGAGCCTATGAAGCCATTTGCGCTTGCCACTTCGTGGTACTTTTTTTCGTTCTCTCTGGAGAAGCAAGAACAGACAGGGCCGGCGGGAGGTGAGAAGAAACAGAGACTGAGTGGGGAGAAGGTAAAAAAAGCACTATTACGCAATGCTTTTTTCAGAACAAATAGTACCTTAATCACATCGCGAATAGCAGAAGGCTAGCAGAGGGACACTAATAAAACAGTAACCTCTGCTTGATCGACTCGCCACAGAAAGAAAAGATGTGATGAATGGCAAGAGTTACAATGATGCTAATGAGTGGTAAGCAATTGCGGGGCTCCAATCCCATATTTGAACACAAGAGTCTCGCAAGCGAGAGCATATCCGATAGCTCACAAAAGGTGAGACTTCAAAAAAAAAATTCTTTTTTAAAAATTAGGATTCACTTGACATTGTGTGTGCTCGGCCTAGCCCCCAAATTCTTTGGCTTGCCCACCTCAATACCTCTAAAAGTCTCACAGGTGGCCTCCATGCACTAGTTCATTGCTTAGTACCCTACTGCCCACCTTAGCAATCCGTACTTGTCTCGAACTGTAACCTGGATAACTGCTAGTGCAGAAACACTCAACGCCCAAACATACACCAACTCAACCGCATACACCCAAGTGTCTCAAAACAAATTAATTGGTGCCACCACGTTCTACCTATAATGGAACAAACTGTGCGAGGCATATATTGCCATTTATTATGTGGCAAACGATTTACACACTCTCTGGCAAGACTGGCACCTGGTTTGGGACTTTTGAATCAATTTGTCACTAACCAAAGCTAAGCAATCTGTACTTCAACGTGCGCCATGGGGCGAAAAGGAAATGGTGTATGCCAAGCGCTATGCAATGAAAAGTCAGCAAAGAAGAGGGACAATGACGACAACTAATAGTAAGCTATTAACGGTACCAAGTCCATTATTGAACACAAATCTTGCAAGCGAAAGAGAGCATGCTCATGCAGGCGCAACCTAAAAATAGACGAATTAAGAATCTAGGCTAACATTCCTATTTCTTCATCTCTAGAAGACACAAAGCCCCATCAGTCACTTTCTTACCTTTCCCCAGTCCGGCTTAAGCTCTACAGTCTTGGACCCATCATCCAAAGCCTTTTGGAACTCCCTCTTCTTCGCGTAAGCCGCAGACCGATTGCTATACAACACATGATTCTTTGGGTCCAGTTTGATTGCTTCGGTATAGCATTTCACAGCTTCTTCGAAGTTGCCAGCACTCAAGGCTTTGTTGCCTTTTTCTTTTAATTCGTTTGCCTGAAAGGAAATGCAGAAATAGATAGAATGAAACCAAAACATAGCAGAAACAGCAATTGAAATAATGAGCTTGCAAGTTTAGACTCTAGGACCCAAAATTGCTAACAAGCAATTAGAAAAGCCATGTCACGTTTTCAAAATGAACACTTATGCATTTTACAATTTCTTGAAAAACTGTAAGGTACATGAAAAATAAAATGTTGTAGCACCAGGAATGTGAAAACGTAGGTACTTGTTAGAAATATTCAGCGAGAAAACAAACATTTTGCCAATTTACCCACACCAACTTTTTAGGCACTGAATCTTGGGTGAAACAACTATAATTTTAATGGAAATTGTCACCAGTGCTGCGTAGCATTATATCGCAGCAAAAGGACGCGGAGGCAACATCTGGGTGTAAATATAATTAAATATTAAAACGAGACTAGTTTTGCAATGCAAAATAGTATTCTGAAGGTGTCCCCCTACACAGATACCACCACGGAAGCAATAATTTTCAGCAATACTGTTAACTACGCCAAAAAAAATAAAGTGTTGAAATGAGGGGTCCGGCTATAACGTACTGCTAATTCAATAACATTGTTTTTTAGCAAGCGTACAAGTAATGATTCAGCACCTGTGTGTCTGACAGAAAAAAAAAACAGAAGTGAGAAATGTATAATAGAGAACTTGAACAACCAAGGAACGTCTTACCACGAGACCTAAAAATCACAAAAGTTGAAACTGAATCTAGGAGCCAGGAGAAGCCAGAGGTGGAGCAGGATAAAAGGCAACAAATACCTGAGTATTATAACACACAGGAGGTTTAGAGACCTGCATGGGTTAACTCCCCTACGCAGCGATTAAAAAATAAATAAAACATTTAAAAAATGGAACCCATGGGTCTATATTATGCAGTGTTGAAGTAATGGGATTATTGGAAACAACTGCCCATTTATTTTAGCAGATTACAAAAAAATCCAGGATCTACGAACGAGCTGGTCCTAAGCTTGACAAAGGAACCACCCCTACCTTGCCTGCTATATATGAACATTAATCGAAAAGAGGACGGCTCCTTAAAAGGGTGCGCACATCAAACTGCGACTCAGCAATTGGCTTCACTTTTCTGCCGCAGAAGATTACCAATTGTCAAAGATCCTCAATTTCCAGCAGGTACATTTTAACCTCAGTAAAGAAAGCGGTTGTGGAGATGAACAGCAAGCATAAATTCTGCAGCAAGGAAGCGTTAGTCATCCCTAGCCTCATTCTTCCACAACAAAATTGCAGACATCCACAACAGCTTCGACAACCAACCCGGAGACCAACCCACCCAACCATCTGCTGGACCTTCACCACCCTCGAACATCCTTAATGACTGGAACCCAATCTCCACTGAGGACACTATCCGCCTGATGAACTCCATCCACTCAGGATCCCCCACAGACCCATGCCCTCACCACATCTTCAACAAAGCAGACTCCATCATAGCACCACACCTCCTAGACGTCATCAACTGCTCCCTCAACTCCGCCACCTTCCCGGAGAGCTGGAAACACGCTGAACTCAGCGCCCTTCTGAAAAAACCCACAGCGGACCCCACCGAACTCAAAAACTACCGTCCCATTTCGCTCCTTCCATTCCCGGCCAAAGTCATCGAGAAAGCTGTCAACAACCAGCTCGCCGCCTTCCTCGAAGCCAACAACTCCCTCGACTCCTCACAGTCCGGCTTCCGAGCCAAACACAGCACTGAAACCGCCCTCATCGCAGCAACAGACGACATTCGAACTCTACTGGACAATGGAGACACAGTCGCCCTCATCCTCCTCGACCTCTCCGCAGCCTTCGACACAGTCTGCCATAACACCCTCCTACAGCGCCTCAGAAACATTGGAATCCAAGGAAAAGCACTAGAATGGATCACCTCGTTCCTCACCGGAAGAACCCAGAGAGTCCGCCTTCCACCATTCAAGTCAGAGGCCACTGAAGTCATCTGCGGCGTGCCACAAGGATCTTCACTCAGCCCCACCCTTTTCAACGTATACATGAGCCCCCTCGCGACCATCGCACGCCAACACAACCTCAACATCATCTCCTACGCGGATGACACTCAACTGATCCTATCACTCACCAATGACCCTAGCACCGCCAAAACTAACCTACACGAAGGAATGAAAGAAGTAGCCGAATGGATGAAACATAGCCGTCTGAAATTGAACTCAGATAAAACAGAAGTCCTTATCTTAGGTACCTCCCCCTCTGCATGGGACGATTCTTGGTGGCCAGAAGCCCTTGGAAAAGCACCCATCCCGACAGACCATGCACGGAACCTGGGCGTCATCCTGGATTCCTCACTTTCGATGAACAAACAAGTCAACGCCGTCTCTTCATCCTGCTTCAACATTCTTCGCATGCTCAAAAAAACATTTCGTTGGATCCCCACCGAAACTAGGAAAACGGTCACCCACGCCCTGGTCACGAGCCGACTGGACTATGGAAACCCCCTCTACGCCGGTACTACCGCTAAACTCCAGAAAAAACTCCAACGAATCCAAAACGCCTCAGCCAGGCTCATATTAGACATCCCGCGCAAAGAACATATCTCTGGTCACCTGAAAAACCTCCACTGGCTTCCCGTCAATAAGAGGATCACCTTCCGGCTCCTAACCCACGCACACAAAGCACTCTACGAAATCGGACCAGAATGCCTCAACACACGACTGTCCTTCTACTCCCCCTCCCGCCAGCTACGATCATCCAACCAAGCCCTTGCCACTGTACCTCGCATCAACAAAACCACCATGGGAGGTAGATTCTTCTCCTACCTGGCAGCTAAAACCTGGAACTCTCTTCCCACTTACCTTCGCCTTACTCAGAATCACCTAGCATTCAGAAAGCAACTTAAAACGTGGATATTTGACAAGTAATTCCCCTCCCCTCCTCAAGCGCCTTGAGACCCTCTGGGTATGTAGAGCGCTATATAAATTCTTTGACTTGACTAGAACCATAACACATCCGCGCTAAATCACCACCTCGGCAAACTGCTCTCGACTTCAAGTACTGCACGTATACTTAATGCTTTCTTATGTGCAAGGGAACAATACATTAAACAGTATGCATCAACTTTCTTGCCAGATGTAAAGAAATTACTGTTGTGAAAGTCAAATTTAGCAAGAACCACGGTTTGAAATTGGCATGCTTGAAAAGTAGATGCAGCCAAATTCTAAATAACATTCGAAACTAATCATAAATGGCACTTATATAGGGCTTACTACCCCTAACTCGGGAACTCTAGATTATAGTTCAATTGAATAATGTGCTTTATTATTTTTCCTTGTGAATTAGTTGTAAATTTGTGCTCATAAATTGTCTGTGTTTAAGTAATTGTATTCATATAGCGCTTACTACACCTGACAGGGGTTGAAGAGCTCTTCGGTGAGCAGCGCACTACTTAAAGGTGGATAAGTGGTGGATTAGTAGGGGGAAATGTAAATTGTTATTTAAAGTGGTAGACAGGAGAGTCTGTTAGTTTAAGGATTAGGGTGGAGGATACATAAAGGAGGGAAGAGTTTTGAGAACAGATAGAATTATGGGCATGGTTTATTAAAAAGAAGTAGCGTTGTTATTGTTTTGAGAGTATTGGACATTGAATCTGCTGGTTGGCCAAATGGGCTAAAAAAGGAGGGGTGTGGGGAGCTTGAAAAAGATGTTTAGAAGGTCATGGTAGTTAGGAATGTTTCCCCAAATGCACTTATGTGCTGCACGACCACTGCGCCCCAGATATACCATTGCTAGGTACTTTTGTAATCGCCTGCCCTCCTCTTCAGTCTCTCAACCGTTTATGCTGCCTCTCAACTAATAGATTATTTTTCTTTAAAGTCTTTAAATAAAGCTTTAAAAAAAAAACATAAATTTAAGCAGGCATAAACCCCTCTATACATACACCCATAAGCACACAGAAGCAGCAACATTGGCTTGGTTTTATATACTCACGTGTCTTGTGGTATAACGAACAACTTTTCCCCTTTCATATTAATGTATCTCTTCAAAACACAAATCATAGTTCAATGTAAAAAAGTAACGGAAAGCACCCAAAATTATTTTTTTTTTAAAGCAAAGGATTCAGTGCTGCCAAAGAAGATGGAAGTCACATGAGATTATGAGGGCAGTACAGAAGAGAGATGTGACAGGGGCACAGATTTACGTGTGTTCAGTGCACGCACGTTTGCCTCTTACATGCCAGCAGTAAACAAACACCAAAGGGCACCTAAGTAGAGCAACAAACACAGACATCTGTTCATACAGGCACCAATGCAAAACAAAACAAAGGCATGCATACGACAAAGGTGCACGAAAATCTATGCACATAGATAGACGACGGGATCCATTTATCCTGGGAGTTAAATAGTACTTAAAGAAGACAAAGGAACCATACATGTCGATGCCATCCTTGCTGTCTAAGATTCGTCACCTGCTGGTATTAAATATAGTCTATCTAGCATGGCACGTATATCCATGACCAATCTAATTAGACTGATACTTTTCCACGTCCGACATCACGGTGGGCGTGTGTATCGGACGGCCGGGGGCTGTCCAAACTGCGCACGCGTAATTTTTATATGCGGCGGACGAAGCGGTTATACGCATGATGTTGATGATTTGTAAGTGACATGCCTAAAGCTGGAACTGTAGTACTTAATTAATGGCATGTTGGAGATGATGACTTCCATATTTCACAGGGTCCCCACGTTGCAAAACTCCCAAAGTAAGCACAAGAAGCTGGATTTATTTTGTCAGACTCGTTGATAGATTAGTATTTTTCCAAATGCATTTTACACCAATGCAAGTTATGAGGAACGTAAGGATGACCCGTCTCTCAAACACACTAATATCAAGTATTGACATATGTACTTGAACAATAGGTACTTCCAGTACACATTCCAGAAAGGCCTGCTCTCTCCACGTGCACAGGGAAGGAAAACACCAAAAACAGCATAATGCCAACATTTTGAAGGAAAAAAAGAGGGACGCATTTTGTTTTAAAAAATTGCGAGTCACCCTGCTGAGACAGGTGTGTTGAGGCACGTATGACATGGGTAGAAATGGAAGTGCATGCAAATATTCAAGCGCATAGGAGTGCTATCTAGTACAGTAAGTGAGAAAATAATCCGAGGATTATCTAAAAAAAAAAAAAAAAAAAAGCATGGGCAAAAAAGTGTAACTAGGAATATTTTATTAGAGGTGCCGCCTTAGTAATACGATATATCCTGCGTAGCTTTATCCCATTTGTGATCAGGAAGAAAAATGGAAGTACTCCCATGTCAGGCTCACAACCCCACCCCTCCCCCCAACCCTCACCCAGCAGATTCTTCAGTCCCATCTTTCTTATATCCAGTCTAGGACAAGCATAAATTTGCCAAAGCTAAATATCAGGAAGATGAAGATTCTTATATTTGGCCCCAGGACATTCTGTGGAGCCCCACCATGAAGGCCTATTTTTTTTTTAAATAGATTTTAACAAGAGCGGTTTCAGATTTATTATGAACTATTGATGGCCTATATACAAATTGTGGGTTATCAGTCTACCGAGACTTCTGAGGAAATTCTCTCTACTGCGTCAGGGGCTGTTACTTTAGGTTTCATAACACTCATGTCTGTTATTCAACGTCCTAGTAACTACTCAGTACATCAAGGTTAGGGGTCTGTTTTGGGAGGGGGGGTGTGGAGGGAAGGAGCAGCAGTGGGGCGATCTCTGCAAGTATGAGCATATCTTTTCAACTCTTGAAACTGCACAGACAAATCATCTAGTGCTTTCTACTTTGACTTCCGTTTCAGATTCTGGAATTTGGGCGGCCATGCATTTTTAGGTTTTGCTTGTGCGTGTGAAATCCCTTGTAATTAAAACAAGCATTACAATACAACGGTCTCGCCTTTGAAAAAGTTAGAGCCATTGGAATTGTAAATGACAAAATTTTTATTTATGTGTTGGTTTTGAAAACAGATAAATAAATGGCACTGTCATTTACAATGCCAATAGCTTAATCTCTCGCAAATGCCACACAGAGTCCCACACACATACAGACCTACAGAGCCACACGCAGAGCCACACACAAACACACACATACAGAGCCACAGACACGCACCCTCCAGGGCCAGCATGGACAGGAAGTCCTTGCAGTTGGAGATGCCGGTGGAGTCGGTGATGCAGGTGTTCCACAAGTTGGACCAGAAGGTGGCCGTGGTGATGACCGTGCCGTCGATGCTCGGCACGTTCCAGTAGTCGGTGGGCAGCGGGGAGCAGACCAGCACCCAGCCCGACAGGGCCAGCAGGAAGGCCACGATCTCCCCCGCCGTGCTGGCCATGGTCACCGGCGAGGGTCACAGGGCACAGGTGTCAGAGCTGAGGGCACGGCTGAGGGCACAGGGCAGGGCAAGTGCTGAGGGCACAGGGCAGGGCAAGTGCTGAGGGCACAGGGAAAGAGCTGAGGGCACAGGGCAGGGCAAGTGCTGAGGGCACAGGGCAGGGCAAGTGCTGAGGGCACAGGGCAGGGCAAGTGCTGAGGGCACAGGGAAAGAGCTGAGGGCACAGGGCAGGGCAAGTGCTGAGGGCACAGGGGTAAGAGCTGAGGGCACAGGGCAGGGCAAGTGCTGAGGGCACAGGGCAGGGCAAGTGCTGAGGGCACAGGGGTCAGTGAGGGCACAGGGGTCAGTGAGGGCACAGGGGTCAGTGAGGGCACAGGGGTCAGTGAGGGCACAGGGGTCAGTGAGGGCACAGGGGTCAGTGAGGGCACAGGGGTCAGTGAGGGCACAGGGGTCAGTGAGGGCACAGGGGTCAGTGAGGGCACAGGTAAGGGCAGAGGGCAGCGTGGTGAGGGCTTGAGGCCTGGGTTGAGGTCAGAGGGCACAGGTGCCAGAAGTGAGGGCCTAGGAAGAGCTGAGGGCAGAGGGGTAAGAGCTGAGGGCAGAGGGGTAAGAGCTGAGGGCACGAGGGGTAAGAGCTGAGGGCAGAGGGGGTAAGAGCTGAGGGCAGAGGGGGTAAGAGCTGAGGGCAGAGGGGGTAAGAGCTGAGAGTACAGGGGTAAGGAGTGAGGGCCCGGCGTGAGATCAGATGGCAGAGGATTCAGAGCTGAGGGCACCTGCGAGGGCAGAGAGCAACGCGGCTCGCAACTTTAAGGAATGCCTGGAATGTTGGAGTCCCGCTCGGGGGACTCTGAATCAGAAACTGCCCAAGAGCCTCTCACAGGCTCTAAAACAATGTCCCAGGATGCTGTGGCGGAACGATGGAGCAGCCCTCTGCCCTCCGGGGCCTCTCTAGAACCACTGTTCCACTGTTGGGCCCCCAGACGCCCACACTCACCGGGCTGCTTTGGTGGGGGCTCCTAGTCGTTCCCGCGCTGCTCCTCGAGGCAGCGGCTCCCTTCACTGGCTGTGGGGCTCTCCCTTTACCCTGGGAGCCTCGTGGCCCAGGATGCTGTGGCGGAACGATGGAGCGGCCCTCTGCCCTCCGGGGCCGCTCTAGAACCACTGTTGGGCCCCCAGACGCCCACACTCACCGGGCTGCTTTGGCGGGGGCTCCTCGTCGTTCCCGCGCTGCTATCTCTCCGGACACGGCAGCTTCCAGAGAAGGCGGGGTGGGCTCCCGGCCTCTTCCTGTGGTCCCGCAGTCCCGCCCTCGGCCTGCCTGACTTCCGGTTCGGGCGCCAGGGGCAAACGAGGGGCACCCTCTCTAATTTAAATATAAACAGATGCCTTACCTTAATCACAAAAACGGAGCATACATACCGGGCAAAGACGGAAGACGGAGACAACAGCCACGAGCCAAGCACGACGGTACACGGAGACGAGAGGGGACGAAAACGACAGCCACGCACAACATAACACGGAGACGACAGGCACAAAGACGACAGCCACTTACGACGATAAAGGAAACAGGACACTGGGTTACCTGCTCGCAAAAGAATCAGCAACAGAATCGCGCAGCCCATCCGTGCAACAGACACGTTCCAAATGACAATAACATGGCTTGAGAAGAAAAAAAAAACGCCCACCGCCCCATGACGGTAAAAAGGGGGCGGGGCCAAAAAACACACAGAAACGCCCACGAATCTGCTCCGACAATGATTGGCATTATTCTCTTCCAATGGCTAGCCTCCATTTATGGAGCTAGCCAATGGAAGAGAGGCGGGTTCAACCCCACTACTGTTAAAACAAAATTTCTCGAGCTGCGCGACACTGCTGCGCAGTGTACGCCAGTCGAGACCTAAAAAAATCTTAAAGGGGCTTACAGCCCGCACTTACTTTCCTTTTCTTTGTCTGCTTGCCACACTGTTTTCCTTGCTCTCTATTGGCTGTAACTTGCTACTTCCTGTTGTGTTCGGGTTTCTCTTTGTGTGTTTATCTTATAAATGGAGCCTGGACCAGCTACTCCTTCCTCTGAACTTTTTCATCCTTGTTTTTTTTTATGGATCTACTTTTGTCCTCGAGATAAAATATGTTTGGAAACTGCATGTCATTTGTGCATCTGTACTCACAATTTAGATTATTTTTTTTTTTAGAACATCCATCTTCTTTCGTTATTGAAGCTGTGTACTTGAATTGTGTTTCAGAAACATGCTCACAGATTTCACTTGCTCACAGAATTTCTCATTTGGATTAATTAGAATATTTAGTCTCTGGGGTTTGCATGTAGAGCACATTTTTATGGTTACAAGGAGAGTGCATGCAGCTGTTACACTGCTCACGGAATTCAGGTTGGAGTCTTAACAGTCGCATTTTTAATTGCTTCTTCGTTTTAGACACCACGATTAATGAATACGATTTCCTTTCACAAATGTCATTATTTGATACAAACGCTTGTATCAGTTAGCTCAGGATTCACAGTGCTTGTTTGAGCTCGCACAAACTCTCAACCTGAATTCCTGAGCTTACAAATAAAAAACAATTATTTATGTTATCTCGTTCTTAATTTTGTGGCGTATATTTCAGTGCATCAAATATAGCAGGGGTGACTGCAATAGGGAGATAGCTTAATTTCGATCCTCAAGTTTTGGGTGTAACATACTTTGTCTCTTAAAAACTGTTTTTGCTATTTCATCTCATTATGATGCTCTGTTTTGTAACATTTCAATTAGGTTTCTTTGTATAAAGACCATTTCATTGTTTGAAAGCAGGTATGGAAATGTGTTGTGCCAAACAATCTGAAACGGAAACATTAACTTTTGTCTTATCCATTTTTAACATAACCAGCTGATTTACTGATTTTGTAAATCTACTGCGTTTCAATGTATTCACCAGAAGATTTCAAATAGAAAAAAATATATATATTTTAGCAATAAGTACATGCACCGTCTATTGTAACTGTACACCTTTATTTCTATGTAGAACTAATCTTGATTTGCTTACGTTTAGTCTTTTCCGTCCATATACATTAAATGCACTCCGTTGCAACTTTAGTAATTACTTTGAAGGACTAAGCAATTACAGACAGAGCTGGAACCGTCAAGGTACAAAACCTCCATTTGAGTCTCTGCGTCACTGTAACATATGGTGATCTTGAGCACGTCACACGTTGTATGGGTCATCCACGAGACTTCAGAAACTGTTGGCACTTAATATAAGATTTCTTCCCAGGAAAGAAGCAGCCATCCTTTAATACAATCTCAACCATGCTTGCTTTTGGCATTTTCACTTTAATGTTCAAAGCAAATGGTGTAGCTTCAGGACAGTCTTTGCCAAGTAAGATGGAAGCATTGTTGGGGGATTGTGTTAAAGGATGTATGCCCTTCTTTCCCGAGAAGAGATTTTTATCTTTTGCGTCAACAGTTCCGACCATAAGTCAGGACTATCGAAAGTCTCCTGGCAAATGCATTAAGACACAGTAGATGTATAAAAGTAATAGGTCAGCTGGTAGTTAGGGTTAAAATGGGCAAGAAACGAAAAAGGTTTCCATTTCGAATTGTTTTGCCCAACACATTTCCATGTCTGCTTTCAAGTAAAATAGTCTTTACACAAAGAAACGCACTGGAAATGTTACGAAAAAGCATCATAAAGAGATGAAATAAAGCATTTTTTATTAAGATACTGAGCAAGCTACACAAACCTAAATAGGATCGTAATTAAGTTATCTACTTATTGCAGTCACCCGCGCTGTATTTATATTCTAAAAAGGGCACCTCAAATTCAACTACGAGGTAGGACACAATTACGTTAATTAGGTTGAAACTCTGTGTGAGCACACACGTTTTGTGAAGTTGCTAAATATATAAATCCTGAACTAACGAATGAAAGCGTTTGTATCAAATGAGTTCTGAGAAAGAAAATATTGTTTTGTTTTTTTTAAATCATAAGTAACGGCAAAAGCATTAATACAAAATTGAGATATGTTCTCCGGCTCAAATGAGTCATGTATTACAGTTGCATGAGGTAATTTTGTGCATGTAAAAATGTGCTTGCAAACAAATATTTTCGGACAGCAAAGATACATAACTACATGCATTTTACCTTCAAAATCGTGGTGTCCAAAATGGAGTAATTAAAAAAGCAACGTAATACTCAAACCTGAATTTCTGCGAGCACATACCAGTTGCATGCGCTCTCTTTGTAACTATAACAAGCATTGGCAAAGTCAACAGGTTTAGCCTATTCAAAATCATTTGGCAGTTTGTTTGTTTTTTTTTTACATGCCGCAGAGCAGCTAAACTGCTGCGCAGCATGGCTTTAAACAAAAATCTATATTATGCGGCCAGCATTGGCAAGGTCATTGGACTTTTTTTTTTTACTTCAAGCAGTGTTACACAGCAGCTCAACTGCTCTAATATTTTTTTTAAAATGACAAAGTCTAAAGAATTTACATCAGGAAAACCTATTGCATTTGCCAATGCTGGTTTGTTCTTGCCACCCTGTTTTGAAACAGCTCTCCGTAATTTGGACAGACATGGCATGTTCATACTAGGGTTAATGTTGGATGAAATCCATTATTTTAACGAAATGGAACACTGAATGTTTTACAATGGATACACTGCGCTATTACAATGTTGTAAACTTTTTATGGTTTAAATTGTTTTTAGTAAATGTGTGGCAAGCAACAGCATTACACCCATCTACAACCACTGGGCGGCGGGGAGCAGTGTAGTAAATTTTCAAACTTTTGTTAAAGAAAGAGAGGAAGAGTCAAAGAAGAGTAAAGGAAAGCTGAGAGGAAACGGAGGAAGTCAGAAGAGAGAAGATACAGGAGTCCACCAGCAGCTGAAGTACGAGGTGGTAGGGATCTAGGACGAATTTCCCTCCGGAGGGAGTGGTGTGTCCAGGGAACCTTCCAGATGGGGATCCCTGCCACACCCCTATCCATGAAGCACCAGTGTTTTTCTGACTCTAGTTGGTACCATTCAATCATCCAGCACAATTGGGCCGCCTCACAGTAGCGCCCAGGATGTGGGACCTCAAGTCCCCCTTCCTCCTGTCTCAAGTACGTGAGGTGGCGGGCCGTACACACTCTCTTTGCCCCACAAATGAAGTCACTGATTAGTTGCTGCATTTGGGCCAGTATCGTAGGAGGCAGACATAGGGGGAGTGTCTGCATTATGTAAAGAAGACTGGGCAGAATCGTCATTTTAATGGCGGCTATCTTGCTCAGCCATAAAAAGGACATGTTTCTTTCAATTGTTCAGTTTCTATCAAATCTTGGCCAGTATCTCAGAGTAGTTCACCTGGCCAATCTTCGCAGTGGTAGAGAAAGGTATGTGATGTCGCTAGGTATGTGATTGGGTAGTGCAGCCATAGTTGTTGTCGATCCGTCGCTAGCAGCGTGAGGCTCAGAGCCAGAGTTTCTTTCAGGTTGATTTTGAATGCCGACGCCGCGCTAAAGGCATTGATCTCTGCCAGCAAGGAGGGGGGAGGGGAGGGGAGATAGCAAAGGGCAAGTTAAGAAAAGGAGCACGTCATCTACATATAACGAAACCTTGTGCTCCCTATCTCCCATCCGGATCCCGGGGACCATGGGGAGCTGCCGGACGTTTCGGTAAACGGCTCCATATAAAGCGCAGAGAGGGGATACCCCTGCCAAGTCCGATCTGGAAAGAGCGGGAGACCACCCAGTTAACCTGAATGCAGGCCTGCGGACCATGGTAAACACAGTTCACCCATTTCCTACATCTCTCCTGTAACCCAAAGCGGCAGAGGACCTATTGCAGATAAGGCCAATGGACGCGGTCAAATGCCTTCTTAGCATCTACCGATAGGAGTATCGCCGGGGTCTGTGTGAGTTGAGTCTTGTCTAGTAGGTGACTCGAGTCCAATCTCCGCAAATGCGGTCCAGGTTGAAGAACGACTGGCCCGGGTCCACCAGGCTTTGCAAGTGGGGGGCGAGTCGGGATGCCAAAATGCTGGTGAAGATCTTCAGATCAACATTAAGAAAATAGATGGGGCGGTATGAGGCGTATTCTCGAAGTCTCCTCCCTGGCTTGGGAATTACCAATACCTCTGCCATGGACATCGATGGGGCAAGTTTTCTGGTTGTGCTAAAAGTGTTGAACAGGCGCGCCAGGAGGGGAGCGAGGCCCGGAGCGAAGATTTTATAAAAGGTGACCGGAAAGCAGTCTTCGCCTGGTGCCTTACCAACAGAAAGCCCAACGGCGAAGTCCAGTAGCGGGGGTCCCTGGCGCCGCCTGCGTATACCCCTCAGCCGCAGTAGGGTCCAGGTTCTCCGCTGAGTAAAGAGCTGTATAAAAGGCCTCAAATTCAGACGCAATGTCTCCATCTGCCCGCAGGGTTTCTCCCCAGCCATTCATAAGTTCTGTGACCCGACGTGTCGCCGTCTCTGCCATGAGAGTGTGTGCCAGGAGTCTTCCAGCCTGGTTACCCCCTCTCGTAGTAGCGCTGCTTAGTGCAGAGCAGGGCATATTCAGCGCAGTGGAGGTCCAAGCGCCCGCAGCTGCTTTCTCGCCTTCGCGAGTAGTCGTCGTGTTTCGACCGCACCCGTATGGCGATGAACCCCCTCCAGCTCCTTAATTTGGCCCTTTAATTTCCCCCGCTTAGCCTTCCGGTCCTTGTTCAGGCCCGCAACAATAGCAATACAGCGTCAGCAGAGGATAGCTTTCAGGGCATCCCAGAGCGGGTCTACCCCAACCGAGCCTACGTCTTTCGCTTCCAAATAGGCTTTGATAGCGCCCAGCAGCTCAATGATGCTGGCAGCGTATGTGAGCAATTTGTGATTTAAGCGCCACAAACTCTGCCGTGGGATCCATAAGGAGGAGAAACGTTAAGATTATCGGGGAGTGGTCGGAGAGAGCTGCCACCCCAACAGATAAGGCATCGTGGACACCGTGATTCTAGGCGAGGTCCAAAATAGATCTATGTGGGCGTACATTTGACGTGCCTGTAAATGACTGCAAATATCTGTTTGCACGTAAGATTACAATAGAGTATAGATGCAGCCCTGAGAACCTGCCGGGTTTACCCATTCCCCCACATTCCTCGTTTGGCCACAAGGTCTTTTTGAAGTGGAATGGAGAACATTTACAACCAGAGCTGATCACTTGACTGGGTATAGGTCGGGTATCACACAGGCACCACAGGACCGGTCTACTCTACCTAACACCCACTTCGGGAACGCAAAAGGTGTCAACTTGACTGGTCAGTATTTTCACCTGTAAAGATGTGCTTAAACTGCTTGACAGCAGGTTCTTGTAGTACTGCAAACAAATTGTTATATTAGTGGGGGGCTTCTCCAGCACATTTAAAAGCTGCACTGACAACTAAGTGTGTGGCAGTGCTTCCTCACCGTGGAGAGGAAGCCTGCCCACTTCACTGGGATTAGAACCAAATCCTAATAAGCTAAGTGGTGTTCTGCAGGTCAGCCCTGATACTTTCTTACCCACATATCAGCCTCATACTACAAGGAGTGTAGAGAAAGCTGACCAGTAAACCAAGAGTCTCAACCCCTCACCAAAGCAGGACATGCGGGAACACACTCAACAAGTGTAGGAGACTTAAGATGTGATTCTCTTGGCAAGAACACAATCTCTGTATGCATCATCTCTTTTTTCATTTTTGTTTGAACCACTCCCACCACCTTGCCCAATTTCTGGTACCTACTATCCTCTGAACTCCATGGCATGAACCAAGACCCATGAGCAGACTGTAGCACTGGGTAACAAAAGTATTCCAAAGCATAGTAAGGGTCCCCTAAACCTGACAGGCTGGGCAGATCTACAGTGCAAATCATCTATTTCACCAAGTAGATAGAGATAGGAGAAGTTCTTATGCGGTCTTCAATGTAGGCCCTTGGTCCATGTGCGGTCAAACCTAAACTTCCTGTGAGGACACAAATACCAACAGCTACCCATTGTGGGGTCTTCTCCGTAAATACTGGGTTCAGAACCCTTAATGACAGACTAGCTGCTCAGTTGGAACAAATGTAGTCTTTTATACTGACAAGTGGTGCTTAAAATTTCAACGACCTGAGAAAGGACAACATAAAAAAAAAACTGAAATATATAATCAAGCTTGCCACCAAAAGAGTAGCTTTTCCCTTTTTTAATCGCACATTGCGTGTACATGTATTAGAATAAACAATGTGACTTTGTTTGAGTATTGCCACACAAACATTTGGAGTACATGATTAAGAGTATGCAAGAAGTGCCCTGGGGTCCAGATCAGCAGTGTCACGCCACAAGATGGCGGTGTACTATGTTGCACTCAAATAAACATCACTGCTTTTTAGGTCTCGCCTACAAGGCACATGCGCTGGTAGACGTACTGTTTACAATTCAGTGGACTAACAACTCACGCACAGCATACTATTAGTTGTTTTCATTGTCACCCTCCTTTGCATGTTTGCTTATATAGCACATGTAGGCTTCCCTTTCTTTAAGTTGGCTCCTCCCTGGAGCATGGACCAAGTGCATGTGTTCTTCCAACTTTACGTTCTTCTCAGTCTTGCAACACCTTATTTTTTGTATTATATAAGCATGTCATTATTTCTGGATGTGTAATGTGCTTTTCAACTTTTAACACAGGCACACAGCTTCTTACTAATGTTGCTTTCACCCTATCTACTGTCTTACTTACACAACTGTACTGCTCTATGCTACGCCCCTCCACCCAAAACCTCCCTCTTCTACGCCACGCTACTATCTTTTAGCCACATTGCTGTACAGCACGGCTAAAAGACATTGGCAAAGCTTATAGCTCTCATGTAGGTGACACATATTGCTTTGCCAATGCTTCTTTTAACCCAAAAAAAAGTTGTTTTAAGGCTGTCAATAGACTATAAGTAGCAAAGGCTCCTGGGCCACAATGGATACCTGGGATTTGCATAAACATGAGCCCTTAGTGTAGGGACCATATATTAAATTCTCATCTAACGCAATAGCTGCGGGGGTGAAATTCCAGAGACATGGAGAGGCAGTACCTTCCAACTATAGGCCTATTAGCTTAATTGACAGTTTGCAGAAAATGTTTGCAAGGCAAGTCCTGGATCAACTGCAAGTATGACATTGGATTCTGTCCTTCTACCGGGCAGGCATTTGCGCCAAACAAGTACAAGCAAACAGGCTGTTCGGTTTACACTACTCACTTGGAAATATGTGCTGCTAAAAAACAAAAAGGTGTACGTAGCTTTTGTTGACCTGAGAGCCATGTTAGACCTTGTGCCCTAAGAGACCCTCTGAAATGTTTTGTTAGGACTGGGAGCCCTAGCTAATCTGGTAAATCTGATAGAGAGAATGCACAAGGGGAAAACTATGCCCGGTCCAGTGAGGAAACAGGATGAAATAAACAGGAAGATTTCTATTGGACACAGGGTACGCCAAGGATGCGTACTCACACCAACTCGATTTTCGTTAAATATTAACACCTTCAGCGCGGAGCGAATTCTTGCGCTGTGCTGAAGGTTCTAATGAACCAACGGGCTCATGACGGAACGGTTCCGTCATGAGCACAGGCCAACCGACGCTTATGATGACGGAACCGTTCCGTCATGAGCATCGAAGGGGTTAATGAGGCGGTGGGTGAACTCATGGATTGTAGTAACTATTCCCCTGTTCTGATTGGAAAGAAGACACTGAGCTTGCTGTTCGCTGATTACTCTCCACTCATTTCCATGACCCCAATGGGCCTCCAGAACCTATTAGATACATATCTGGCTTTTTGTGTAACTAGGGTTCTAAAACAATGTAGAGAAAACTAAATTCATGGGAAGGGCCAAGTCAGAACACAAGCACCGAGAAATGCTGACAAACTCCTTGAGAAGGTAAAGAGCTTTGATTACTTTGGTGCTAGGCTGACAGATTCACTAGGATGGTAAGTACAACTCGATAAAATCTATTCTCACCCAATGCCAGAAATCTAAATCAATATTATGATTTCATAAACAGACTAATACCTGGTTATTAAGCCCTGCTTTGACGGTCTATTGTACTAAAACTTAAAGTGCTATGCTCTATGGAGGAGAGATTTGGTGTTATGCTGACATCCATAAATTGGTGGTGTGTGACAATATTTAGGTTAGAACTCTAGTGTCCGTCGCAAGCAGAACCCTATTGTTCTTTGATCTTGGGATCAGGAGAATTGGGGATGTGGCCTCACTGAAACCTCTAATGTACTGGCTGGGCATGCAGACTATGCCGGAGTTAACTGACCACTGCGAGTGGTGCTAAAAAAAAAAAACTCATGTCTCTAACATGTTGCAACCTGGTGTAATTGCTGGGAATGGCCAGTTTGTGGGACACCTCAGAGAGATAGCAAAAAATAATTCATGTAAAAGTTAATTACTGGGCAAATGTGGTAGAACGGTATGCCACAAGCCTGACCACTAGACATCGAACTACCCAGTTTTTAATTTTTAAGTCATACCTAAAGTTTGAGCCCTTCTTATATCTGATCTCGCCACCACTAGCGAGAACTTTTTGATTGAGATTCTGCTGGGACTCTCTACCAGTAAGGGCTTTCAGCTACCGGGCCAATTACCAAGCGTCAGTTATGTGTCCTGGCCACGGAGTCAAGGGAACATATTCTGCTTTTCTGTACCGAATACCATTTCTGTTGTAGGAAGTGGCTTCTACCAATATGCCTGAACATGGCAATCAGGCCATATTGGGTCGATTACAGGATTTTAAAGACTGACACCTCTATTTTAATTTTTTGTGCTCTAAGCCGCTTTTTCCTGAATGTTTGGTTCAGGCAAAAGGTTTTTGACCCAGATAGACAAACACCTGGTACGTTAGTACGTGTTTAATCAATCAACACATTTGCAGAGCGCGCTACTTACCCGTAAGGGTCTCAAGGCACTAGGGGGGGGGAATGAGGGGGAGCTGCTGCTGCTCGAATAGCTAGGTCTTGGGTGATTTGCCTGCTTATTATGGGAAAATCCTTGGAAAGTGAGAGAAATGTGTCTAGTGTTTTGCATTGCATATAGCACCTAATTCTTATAAGAAAGATTATCAATCCTTGTGGTTTGGAGTTTATGTATTTAAATAATTTTTTTTAATCTTAAAAATGTGGTTATGTTGCTTATTTTAAATACAGAATGTTGTGATCAAAAGTAATTGAATTTAGTAGAAGATGGTTTTAATCAAGGACTTGTGTACTTTGATGGTTACAAAAAGAAAATGCACTAAGTTTTATCAACAGAAAATTGTTTTTACTTATAAATCAAAAAGTATGGAGTACAATGCACCCACCTCAAAGCCAGATGCTGGGAACTGTGCAATTCTATTTAGTCAGCCGCCCAAAAACAACAAGTATGAGAGCATCTCAGAAGCTGCAGCCTGTACTTACACTTCACAAAACCCATACATATAGCCTCTTTCCAAAGGGTAAAGAACAAAGCTGCACAGATATCATGCCTGAAAGCAAGTAGTACTGCACTGTACCCTTTCATACACCAACTATGAGGTGAATCCCACCTACATATCTTGTGATGAAGAACAAGCAATCTCCCTTCTCAGGGTGGTATAGTTCAGTTGAAGACGTGTAGCAAATGTTCTGGTTAAAATAAAATGGGAGCTTGAATGAAGTTAACAAAGGGAATGGTTTGATTTGGGAAAAAGGAAGTTGCCTAGGGCCCATGTCTGTAGGCATGCTGTGCAAAGGAGTACAGTTGCTTAATGTCATAAGTTACATAGTAGAAGTCTTTGTTAAGTGTGGAGAGGAGTAGGAGGGTGGCATTTTGGCTCCAGGATATCAAGAACTGCTGGGAGGAAATAATCCATTCTCACGCTACCATGCACCTGGGTATCTAAACATTATGAGATATTCCGTATGATACAACATATAGGCCTAGAACACAATCTGTTTGCCAAGTTTCCATCTGGTGGAGGTTGTAAGTTGATTGTAATGTTATTTGCAGCTGTTTAAAAATGTGTACCTTAATAAAGTTAAGGAGTATTTTCTCATGCTAAGGCATTGGGAACAGAAACATGTGGATACATTCATACATAGTTTATGGAGAAGAATGAATATACTGATAATGTATGGTTTAGACCTATTCCTCCTAGAAGCTTTCATGATAAAGTAACTAGTCTTGGTTCTAAGAGGCAATATGGACTGGCTGTTACCAAGAGTGCACCATAGAAAAGGAGGTGATTTTATGAATGTGGAAGTTGATAGTGAGCAAAGCCGGTGGTCTATGTCAAGTCTGTGAAACCTTAGGTTGGTTCAGTTTAAGTTTGATAAAGTTTACTTCAGGGCCATGGCAAAATTGGGAATACGTTTTATGGGGCCTTTTCTTGCTCTTCCATGGTGTCCTTGTACTGCCATATATTTAACAGATGTTCTCAATGGCCAAAGGAGATTTATTTTAAAAAAAAAAAAATTTGAGGGAGGAGCCAAGATGGCGAACGGGACGGACGTGTGAGCTCCCGGCTCCGCGAGTCGTCCGATCCTGCATCGAAATCCTGCATTTAATCCTGTCCATACCGTGTCTAAACGGAGACACACGAGTACTGTCGTTACCGGCGTTCCTTTGAGACCTCTGCCGCCTGTTTTCACGGTGAACTCGCACCATTTGCCGACCTCCGATGCTGACCCGGGACCTGGAGCCGATCGCCGCCACTGGACGCGGCTGAGCGTCGTCAGCGGGACGCGCTGGGACTATGCCGATGAAGACGGGAGTGCAGCCGATCGCGGAGATGGGTGGCATCGGCCCCTTCCGACGTGGTAAGGCTCCCTGCTGGGTCGAACTGCTTAATGGCGAGACGGGAGCCCTTCCTACAGTGGTTTTCCCCTGATGCGCTGCTTGCGGGCTGGACGGAGTCCATCTTGGGGTGCCTTCTCTGTCGCGATCTGCCCGCACCACCAGTAGGCGAGGGGGCTCTCGCTCTGCGCTGCCCTAGACCTGTCAGCCGCCCGTCCTTCGGTGGCTCCCACTCCTCTTGCTCCCGCCTGGGTAGTCGCCCCCCTCTCTTCACTGCGAGCTTGCTGCAAGGGTAGCCATGACACCCCCCCTGCGAAGAAGGATGGTGGCGGTCTCCCTGTCCTCGACACGCAATGCCCTGCCTGCGTTTGGACTGGTGACTGACTTGGGGGAGCAGCCGTGCAGTGTGAGCCAGCTGTCATCGCAGAGGGACCCGACTAGTGGCGACATCCTGACCGCCCTTGCCGATTTGCGGGCGACCTGGCGGCGACAAGCCCGAGTATTGGAGCAAAAGATTGTGGGAGCTGCCCTGTATCTGAAACGACCGCGATCGACTGGCCCCCTGCTGCCGCTGACTACCCCTGTCCCGGAGGCACTGTTGCAGCGCGAGAGTGCGGCGGTACGGAATGATTTTGGCTACAGTGTTGGATGTTTCACCTTTGACGAGGATACTGTTGCAAAGTCGCCCTCCATTTTGATACCTGATACTGTTACTATTGAATCGTCACTATGGCATCCCTTGAAGACTTTCCAGGCGCTGGCCCCCCTCACTGCCCTTGCCTCCGTAACTCTTTCTCTGCATATGCGGAGTGTGTGTCATCCCGCGAAGGGGGGGGCGCCCCTCAACTTGGGCACTGACTGTGTTGGTGACTGGGGACACCCATTTCCTCCTCCTCTTCGCCTTCTTTGTCGGATGCAGCCATCTTGCTCCTTTGTTCAGCCTGAGGGGAGCGTACAGCGGCGGCCATGTCTGGAGGGATTTCGACGTTCAGGCCAGGGCTGAGGGTGTTCCCCACGTTGGCTTGCTCGATTGACTGGTGATGACCTGGACTGGAACGATTTTTGTAATGTTTAGTGCGCTGGGGGCGATGCTTTCCTCATTTAAGGTCGCAGTTACTAAATCCTGCTGTTGACCTCTGTTGCTGAGATGGCGGGTCTGGGCGGGGTGGGGGGTCCGGTAAACCACTCTGCTCTCATTTGAAGCGATGTCTCCCAATTTTGGTGCTACATATGGCGTAGGAACCGTTGAAGTGACTGTGAGTCCGGGAAGCCTGGTATTTGGTGGCTCCTCCCCACCTTATTCATTTCATGGGAGTTATAGATTAGTCTACACTCTTTTTACTCCCTATATTTCAAGGTGTACTTTTTTCCTCTTTCTTTTCTGTTTCTCTTCTAAATTTCGGGTTTATTGGGCGACAGACACACTGCTGGGGGGGGCAGGCCGTAGCCTCTGCATGCGTGTAGGGTGGGGGGATGGGGGACTTTTGTTTTCTGTTTCAGTTTCTATGGTGCCTTATTTTCTTCGTTGTTCGTCTTCTTTCTTTATATTTCTTGGGTCCGTGTTAGGGTTAGAATAGGGGGGGTGGCGGTGAACACTGGGTACTATGCTAGTTCTGCTACTTCTGATGTAGGATTTAAGCCGCCATCCCGCCTGGGGGACCTAGCTTCTTGGGTAATTGGATCATTGGATACACTGTTGGTAAAGTTACGCCTCGCCTGCACGGGCTTCTTCTCTTTCTTTACTGTTTATGTGAAATTATTATGTTGGACTTTAATAGCTGCATAAGAAAAAACCTTTAAAAATTAACCTACATAGCTCCTGAGACACGATACCACGTTATTTTACAGTGTAACTCTCGATGTTTGCTATGGTCCTCATGTGCTATTGTGTCGTCGTAATGTATGCTATAATGCATCAACAGTGTGCGCGGCCGGCCGTATGGTTGTAGGCCCGTATTTGTACTTTTACAATTGCGCAATAAAGGTTTTCAAAAATTTAAAAAAAAAAAAAAAAAATGTTTATATAGTGCTGGATAGACCCAGAGGTATCAGAGCGCTTTATATGAGAAGATAATATAAAGCAAACATGGCATACAAGTAGGTAAAAAGATAATGAACATCATGGGAAATATACAAATCAAAATAGATATACAGGTGCAAGAGCTGTACACTACAAGTAATTAGGTAGAAGATGTTCGGGGAATGGACAAATATAAACTACGTGATTGGAGATCAGGTGTAGGTCACAGGTTAGGACCCCCAATAATAATAGGGCCAAACATGACATACAAGTAGATAAACGATAATGAAAACAACATGCAAAATATACCAATCAAATAGATAAACAGGGTAAGAGCTATACATATCAAGTAATTAGGTAGATGATGTTCAGGAAATGGACAAATATTACTTGACTAATATAGCATGGTGAGTTGGAGATCAAGTGCAGGTCACAGGTTAGGAGCCCCAATAATAATTGAGGAGGTGGATTTTGAGGTCTTTTTTGAGGCTGAAATAGGAGTGGTTACAGCGCAGGTTTTTTGGGAGGGCATTCAAGATGATAGGAGCATTAGCAGAGAAGGAGCACGATTATGTGGCTTTCTTTTTACGCAGTGGCGGGATTAGGAGGAGAGTGTTGGTGCTTCTCAGAGGTCGTGTGGTGCCCGCAATGAGGAGTTTCTTGGAAAGGTACTGCGGAGTGTTTTGGTGGAGGACTTAATGAATAATGCAGGCAGAACTGCCTTCAATAGGGAGCCATTTAGGAGATTTGAGAGCCGGGGATATATGATCGAAGCGTTTGCAGTCTGTGATGAGCACAGCTTTGAGCAACCGCTGAGCCTCCCCTTAGGTGAGGTCGCCCCACGCTACACTGCCTCCCGACCTGCTTCCTGGATTGCGCCTGACTGCCGCAGCTCCTCGTGGGAGACCCAGCCTCCGCTGAGCCACCCACCTCCGCTTTTCCCGCCGATTTCTTTTTCCGCCGCTGCCCCCTGCGGCCCCGCCCGCCCCCCCCCTCCTGCCCATTCGCCGCCCCGCTGACCCTCTCTCTCGGCTCTCTACTTATGACGCCCCCTCAGCGAGCGCACAGTGGACGCGCGCAGCGGGAGCACCGTATGAGCGCCAAAGGTAAGCTCGTCTGTGCCCGTCCGCGCCTGGACCGCGCCCAGTGCCAGGACCCCTGGCCCCCACCGATGCAAGACGACGCGACAGACCTAAGACGCCGCTGCCGAACCCCACCTGCTGCCGGGCCTCCCCGAAACACATTCACGGACCCTTCACCTGCAGAACCTGCAAGTTCACCTGCCTCCGAACCTGCACCGCTCCCGCCAAGCCAAGCACCAGCAGCAACCTCAAGTGCATCCTGCTCAACACCCGCTCCGTCCACAGACACGCCGTGGAACTCTGGAACCTCCTCGACACAACATCACCAGACATCGCCTTCCTCACGGAAACTTGGATGAACGTCTCCTCAGCCCCCGACATCGCCATCCCGGACGGGTACAAGATCATCAGGAGGGACCGCGTCAACCAGATCGGAGGAGGCATCGCCATCGTCCACAAGAACACCATCCGCATCACGACCGACTCCAACGACACCTTCGCCGCCGCCGAGCACCTCCACTTCCAGATTCACACCAACCCAAAGACGACCCTCTGAGGCACCCTCATCTACAGACCCCCGGGACCTTGCACACAATTCAGCAAAGACATCTCGGACTTCATCAGCCCACACGCCCTCCCCTCCGCTGACTACATCCTCCTAGGGGACCTCAACTTCCACCTGGAGAACAACAAGGACCGTAACACCGCCGCCCTGCTGGACAACCTCGCCAACCTTGGACTCAAGCAACTGGTCAACACCCCCACCCACTACCCCGGCCACACGCTTGATCCAGTCTTCTCATCCAGCAAGCACATCACTTTCAGCCACTCCACCGGACTCCACTAGACCGACCACAGCTGCGTCCACTTCAGCTTCAGAAAAACCACAACCCACCACCACCCGCAACAGGTTCCGCACAGGAGCTGGAGCAAGATTACCGCCGACCAGCTCATCACCTCCCTCAGCCAGAACCCACCTGCCAGCACAACTCACCCCAACGAAGGAGCGCAACTTCACGCAGTGGCTAACCGCCTGCGCCGACGACCTCGCACCACTGAAGAACCCTCCTAGCAGACCCAGAAGCAAGAAGGCCCCCTGGTTCACTGACTAACTCAAGGACTCCAAGAAGACCTGCCGCACCCTCGAGAAAGCCTGGCTCCTCGACCAGACCACCGACAACATGACCGCCCTCAAACACACCACCCGCAAGCACCACCAGCTCATCCGCACCACCAAGAAGAAATCACTGAAGGAGCGACTGGACAACAACGCCCACGACAGCAAGGAACTCTTCAGCATCGTCAAGGAGTTCTCCAACCCCAGCACCGGCAACAACGACATCACTCCTTCACAAGATCTCTGCGACTCTCTCGCCTCGTTCTTCCACCGCAAGATTGCAGACATCCACAACAGTTTCGGCGCTCCATCCATGCACCCAACCGTCGAACCAACGCACCCCACCGCCACCCTCCGCACCTGGACCACGGTGACCACCGAAGACGCAGCCCGCACGATGAACACCATCCACTCCGGATCTCCAACCGACCCCTGGCCCCACCACGTCTTCAACAGGGCCGACTACACCATCGCACCCCAACTCCGGGACGTCATCAAAACCTCCTTCAACACCGCCACCTTCCCGGAGAGCTGGAAGCATGCTGAGCTCAGCGCCCTACTGAAGAAACCAACAGCAGACCCCACCGACCTCAAAAACTTCTGCCACATCTCGCTCCTCCCTTTTCCTGCCAAAGTCATCGAGAAGATCGTCAACAGACAGCTTGCAGCCTTACTCGAGACGAACGGATCCCTCGACCCCTCGCAGTCCGGTTTCAGAGCCAACCACAGCAACGAGACCGCCCTCATCGCAGCCACTGATGACATCCGAGCTCTGCTCGACAACGGGGAAACAGCAACACTCATCCTCCTGGACCTCTCTGCAGCGTTCAACACTGTCTGCCACCGCACCCTAGTCCAACGCCTCAGCAACATCGGCATCCAAGAGAAGGCACTGGAGTGGATCATCTCGTTCCTCGCCGGAAGAACAGAGAGTCCGCCTCCCCCCGTTTCGATCCGAGGCCACCGAAGTCATCTGCGGCGTCCCGCAAGGATCATCACTCAGCCCCACCCTCTTCAATGTCTACATGAGACCTCTTGCTGCCATCGCACGCCAACACAAACTCAACATCATCTCCTACGCCGACGACACCCAGCTGATCCTCTCCCTCACCAGAGACCCCGACACCGCCAGACCCAGCCTACACGAAGGGATGAAAGACGTCGCCGAATGGATGAAGAACAGCCACCTGAAATTTAACTCAGACAAGACGGAAGTCCTCATCCTGGGACCATCGCCCTCTGCCTGGGACGACTCCTGGTGGCCCCCAGCCCTGGGCACCGCTCCCAAGCCAACAGACCACGCACGTAACTTGGGCTTCATCCTGGACTCCTCCCTCTCGATGACCAGACAAGTCAACGCTGTCTCCTCATCATGCTTCCACACCCTTCGCAAGATCTTCCGATGGATCCCGACCGAAACCAGGAAGACGGTCACCCAGGCCCTCGTCACGAGCCGACTGGACTACGGAAACACCCTCTACGCCGTAACCACAGCCAAGCTACAGAATAGACTCCAACGCATCCAGAACGCCTCCGCCCGACTCATCCTGGACATCCCCCGACGCAGCCACATCTACGGCCACCTGAAGGACCTGCACTGGCTCCCTGTCAACACGAGGAGCACGTTCAGGCTCCTCACCCACACACACAAGTCTCTCCACGACCTGGGCCCCAAGTCCCTCAACGACCGCCTGACCTTCTACACGCCCACCCGCCAGCTACGGTCTACTAGCCTCGTCCTCGCCGCCGTACCACGCATCCGAAGAGCCACCGCCAGAGGCAGATCCTTCTCCTACCTGGCGGCCAAGACATGGAACTCCCTCCCCATCCACCTTCGGCTGACCCAGGACCACCTCGCCTTCAGGAGACAACTCAAGACCTGGCGTTCAAGCAGTAGCGGACCCCTTCCCCCAAGCGCCTTGAGACCCTTCCGGGTGAGTAGTGCGCTATACAAGTGTTATGGTTGATTGATTGGAGCAAGGTGGACCTTGGGGATTCGGTTGAGGATGGCATTACCATAATCAAGATGTGAAAGAACAAGTGACTGAACTCCAAGTTTAAAGTCATCGGTAGAAATAAAGGGTTTGATTTTCTTGAGTTGACGGAGAGAAGAGGGCTCCTTTAGCAGAGTTTTTGATATGGACGTTAAGGGTTAGGGTGTTGTCAATAAAAATACCAAGAGATTTGATGGAGTTGGACAGGGTGAGTGAGCAGTTGAGTGCATTAAGTTCAGAGATCCAGGATTGAACCGGGAGAGGGTTATTTTTAGGGGAGAAAAGAATGATTTTCGGTTTTTTTAGGGTTACGTTTGAGATGATTGGAATGGAAACAGGTTTGGAACTTGGTGAAGGTGTTGTTCAGGTGTAAGATGTCAGCATGAGTTTTAATCTTGTAATAGATTTGGGCGTCATCGGCGTAGAGGTGGTAATTGATGCCTGCTTGTTTGAGGATGAGGGGTTCCTTAAAGAGGGAGGGAGGGAAATAGATCCTAGGGAGACTCCAAGGGAGACAGGAGTGGGGTTAGAGAGACCATTTTGATTTGCTCAGTTTCGTGTTGTAGGTAAGAGACGAACCATTTGTAGGCAGTACCATTAAGACTGAAACGGGTCCTAAGAACATTAAGCAGGGCTGAATGATTGACTATCGAACGATGCGGAGAGATCAACGAGGATAAGAAGGCAGGTTTCGCCATTATCAAGTGAGTGGTGGTTGTCAAACGATGCGGAGAGATCAACGAGGATAAGAAGGCAGGTTTCGCCATTATCAAGTGAGTGGTGGTTGTCATTGACGACATTGAGCATTGCTGTTTCGGTGCTGCAGCCTTTCCTGAAGCCTGATTGAAAGGGGTCAAGAAGGTTGAAGTTATCGATGTGTTTGTCTAGTTTTAGTAGGACACATTTTTCAAGGACCTTTGAGAAAAGGGGGAGGTTAGTGATAGGGCGGAGATTGTTTAGGTCATTGGGGTTTTTGATTAAGGGAGAGATTTGTCCAAGTTGAAGGGAGGTGGGGACACAGCCAGTGGAGAGATAGAGAGGTGTTGATGATTGTGGTCCAGTATGGGGTAATGTGCTTAAGGGCAGGGACTAGATTAGAGGGTAAGGGTTTTTTTGTGTGGGAGGACGGTTTAAGATTACCAATTATTTTAAGGACTTCTAGCTCAGTCATGGGTAGGAAGTTGAGCATAGAGGCATTGTTCTTTAATTGTGAGTAAGGGGAGTTGGTGTCCGGATAGGTGGTAGGGGATAGGTG
The DNA here is from genome assembly GCF_964263255.1 of Lissotriton vulgaris. Classification (NCBI taxonomy): domain Eukaryota; kingdom Metazoa; phylum Chordata; class Amphibia; order Caudata; family Salamandridae; genus Lissotriton; species Lissotriton vulgaris. The sequence goes on from NC_141695.1 coordinate 1,689,860,654, forward strand.
TGGGGAGTGAGGAGAGTCGCTGGGGAGCGGTAGAATAGTAGGCAGTAGAGGTCAACAGGTCGAGGGGGTGTGGAGTAGCAATTAGCGGGGAGGACTGGTTTGGAGGGGAGCTGTGTGGAAAGAAGGATTAATCAATTTTGGTTATTTTTTCCAAGAAGCAGTGGGAAATTTCTTCACATCTGGCTGAGGAAGCGATCAGATTTGACGTGCGGGGGAAGTTTGGTTTCGAATGATTTTGAAGAGTTCCCTAGGTCTGTTTTTGGCACAATCATATTGAGTACAGCAGAAGGATGTCTTTTCCTTCAAGATGTGTCTTTTGTAAGTGGATCTAGCACATCGGAGGAGTACAAGTTGGGAGGGGGATGGTGCCTCCAGGTTCTTTCCGACAGTCTGAGTGACCGTCTTTCATTATTAGGCTCGATATTAAACCAAGAGTTGGAGGGGGTGTTTCTTTAGTTTTTGAGTTTAGGCGGGCTAATTGGTCTGGTGACAGTACTTTTAAAGTGTTCAATGAGCTCCTTAGCATTTCGTAAGGGGGGAAATGAGAAGAAGTTAAGTTTTGAGTTTAGACTCAAGAACACCCAGGGGTATACGTTTTAGATTTCTGGTCAATTTCTTAGGTCTGTTAATTTTGGAGGTGGGGAGATTTGCAGTGGTAGCAATGGTTAACAGTATAAAGTGATGGTCAGACCAGTCAATGGGGATGATATTGGTCACTGAGGCCAGATCTTAGATGGAAAAAATGGCGTCAAGGATGGGTCCTTTGGTGTGTGTCGGGGACAGATATTGTTGTTGGAGTTCATTGATCGATGATTATGAAATTACCACAGATGTTTCTACAGAATTCTTTCAGGATGTTTCCAGCAGATTAAGATTGCCGCTGGAAGTAATAAGGTAATGGTGTAAAACTCAAAATTGATAGAGTGCTAGTTTTATAAAGAGTAGGTTATCAAAAACACTAGGGTGGTTTAGATCAGCCTGCAGCATACTGCGAACTTTTGAGGAAGAACACAGTAGAAAAAAAATCTATTTAGTTGGCCGCTAATTTTAAGGTGAGTGGTTGGAAACCATTTCACCTACCTTTATTGGTGGACAGGCTACTCCAAATCCCATGAAGAGAGTGACTCCTTTTAAAATTGTTTGAGAGAAGAAACTGGCCACCAGTTTGTGTCTAAAACTGATGTAATGTCACATGTTCTGAGAAGGTAACAAGAATGAAACATTGATAGACCGCATTAGAGGCAGATGTACAATATCAGGCGGGGTCAGAGATCATAGATCATAGATCACTCCAGTTGTACAAGAACTCCAAGACTGTGTACTGTCCGAGGTATATAGGGGCAGGAGTGAAAAAAATTGTTGAGAGTGGTAAACGTAACGTAAGTGGGTTGGACCCCTGGAAGAAGTGTGGCTCATTGATTAGAGCGGCAGACCCTGATGCAGAAGTCTAGCCCGGGACCAGGGTTCAATTCCCCGCCTCGGCGGGTCTTGGGCTCAAAAAAATTCCGCGGACCTGAGAATTCTCGCATCGGTGCCTAATCCAATCATGGAGTCCCACTCTGCAACTCTGGGCAATAGCTTGCTTAATCTCCACAACGGCCCCCACAACACTAAGGATGCCTGGCCTCCACCTTGGGGGTGCCCAGGAGTGGACGCCTCACAGGGAAAGCCAGGATGGGTTCCACAGCGGTATTCGTACAAGCGCCTTGAGACCCTTGCGGGTGAGTAGTGTTCTATACAAGTACAAGTTATCAAATATTGTGAGGATGGGGCTTAACCTCTTGGCTGCTAATGACAAGGGTAACTCGTCATGCACTTTTCATTGATTTCAATGGAAATTAAATGAGCAGTAAAATATTGCCTTAGCAGTAAAGGTGTTAATCACGTTTGTCTTGTAAATTCTGAGCTCTTTAAAAAAATAACAAGAAAGTTGAGATTGGGAAGTAAAATGGTGGACCATCATAATGATTTCTTGGAACAGAAGGGGGTGGGTGGAATGGACGGTGGAAACTAGAATGAAGTTGTGAAAAGGGTAGTTTGGAATATATTTTATCTAGAGGTACTACCAAGAAACGATCTTGTCTGAAGAGTTGTTTACCGTCACGGTCAAATGAATATGTATTGCATTTACTATTCCTTTTGAGAAGGTAGTGGTGGATAATTCGATGGTTTTTGACGATTACGTTTCTTGGACTGTTAGTTGGCTGTTAAAGAGGGAGTGGAGTCGCGTTAGAAAAGGTTAGCATGTTGTGCTGTGAGGACTGTGTGAAACGGATTATAAAGTGCGAGTGTGAAACTTTTATATTCCTTTTCATGTAGTTGGGTTTGTCTTGAGGAAATGCTCTGCCGTCAACTTTGAAACATGCTACTGAATACAAACCTGCTACTGATCACACAACGGCGAAAATAGAGTCAGTGTGATTCCCATTTTTAAGCTACAAAAAAACCATACCCGCCAGCAACGTTGCAAAGCTGTATCATAGACACATAGATGCGCAGCATCAACCCTCACACACAAAAGCAAAGAAAACATATAACCCATCTCAGATTTTTAAACAGCCACCAATGACCTCATCTTGCTCTCGGAAAGGACGGTGGTATTGTATCGCAAGTTACACATCTCATTTTTCCGCATTACAACTCTTCTTATTACCCTGAAAACACACTTGCCTGACTGCCCCAAATACTTGAAGCCACGTTTTCATCCCACAATTCGACTCTCAGCTTTCTCCAATTCTGAACCCTTAATATAATCTCACTGCCTCTTATGTAAAGAAAACAATACGCCATCTGCCACATCAGGCAAGGTACGCTGCATAAAACTCCACCATTGCAAACAAAAATGTGCAAACCCTTGTGGGTGAGAACGATGAACTGCCACCCGCGTGACACATCACAGAGCAGCAGGTCACCCCTCCCCCACGTCATGTAGAAAAAGCCGGCAGTGTCCCTTGCAGATGCTCAATCTAGCTAGCAGAAGTCACATCTTCATCCTCTTTCTGTTCCTTGCCCACCCCCCGGAACCGGACTCTCTCCGCTCACCTTCTCCATGTTGCTTCCTGGCTTGTCTCTGTCGCCCACAGCAGCTGCCGCCGTTCTTCTTTGCTCCACGCGCCTTCTGGAAGTTACTAGAAGCTGACAGCTTTCCTTTCTCTACGTTCATTGGATGCTCCCCTATGCCAGTCTTCTCGACGACAAAACTGATAGGTCGGAGGAACCGGCTTCCCAAGGTCCCGCCCTTAAAAGATGACATATTTTCGTCAGATGCCACAGGAAAGGCGAAGATTCGGTGGCTCCGCCCAGGGCTGGGAAGGGTTTCCTTAACTTTAGTGCTGTTCGGGTTTAGGGTAACTTAAACCCCTTGTCAACCTAGAATTCAAATCCGAAGTGTTTGTAAAAATTTGACACTTTATAACCATAACAATTTATCTCCAACCTGACTTGAAAGAAATATGTTAATTGGATGTATGCTACATTTGTTTTAGCATCTTTCTGTTTTAACACTGAATCGCTCTGTCAGTGGGCTCAAGTTGTGTTTAAGAGAAGCCAACTCGTATGAAAGGACACACCGTTTGAAGGAACCTGTAGTTCAGAGTGAAGGGTGTGTTATTTTATTCTAAAGTTTTTTGTGTCTATATTGTTTTGGGAGAGGGTTTCTTGGGCTTGCCGTATCCTCGAAGGATCTTCCTTGTTGGGCCAGTAGCGGGCATGGAAACAGAAGACGGACACGAAGGGCTCAAACGGATATTTGGTGGCCATCTTCAAATGGACAACTAGAATACTTGCAACACTAACGAGAGCAACTGAATTGTAAATCGCATAGTAGGTCATGCTGTACATTTTTATGCCTCAAAGTAACAACTTACTCTTCAACTGTAATTTAAGAAATATTAGTAATACTTTTCTCTTCTTCACACCTGAACCACTTCTATACTTAATAGAAATTCCATCCCTTCTCGTTAATTTCGAATGCCTTGCGGGATTACTACTTTTTTTGCCTTTTTTCGCAGAATCCACGGGGAGCACCAAACGGCAAAACCAAGCTACATTTCAACCCCGATTTATAACATCTTATGGACTTTTCTATTTTTCCAAAAATATTACAAGTCATCGTAAGAATAGTACATTAGTCATCTGCCTAATTTTAATGGACATGCCAAGTGCCGACTTCTTCCTCTTTCTTTCTTTCTTCATGTCAGAAAGCCGTGCAAGTGAAAGGGCGAGCTTCTTAAGGTCATTCCGGGATCTATAGCACCGCCCACTCTAGGCTCTTCTGGAATTTTCTCGAACTCAGACAGTTCAACGGAGTATGACGTAGGTCTGATGCAATTCTTCACTGGAGGACGAGACCGCCCGTCAAAACGGATTCACCTATAGAAATGAAAAGTCAGAACCCTCGTCAAAGATCGCGCTTGTAGTCTCAATGGTTTACTTTTAGACAATAATACTCAGAACATTTCCGTCGCTAGTGTTGGAATGGGATGATTGCGTCTCTCGGTCAGCGTTCTGTTTGTTGGAGTAGATCGCGTTTCTGCTAGACCCGGGTGCTGGTGTTCTCATCGCAATGTTGCCTTCTTTTAGGCTCTCTAAAACGGGTAGAATGTTGATGTTGCGCTTTTTCGGAGTCTTCAATGTAAAGCGCAACTGACCAACAGGGAGCGGTGTTTTATCCTCTAAGGATTTAGTTGCTCTGCAAATGGACCTAGTCAGCTGTCAGCATATACATTCAATATCAAATAATATCTAAGAGCTGAATGTAAAACCCATTATGCTTCACAACGATGACTGACACGTGCCAAAAACCATGAAACTGTGTTGGGAAAAAAAGGCAATAAAGAAAGTAAAGTGGCAAGAAAAGAAGTCAGTCAATTTCTAAATAAAGCATGACGCTCACAAAATGCAGTATATAAAACAGCAGAATAGAGTTAAAAATAGGTTTTCCTAGCCTTGGTGTCAGAAAGGCTAGATTTTATTAGAGATATAAAGGGAAGTATTATGCATACTTTTCTTGCTTTTATTTCAGCAGCAGCCAATAAGAGAAACTACATTACCCAGAAAACCCTCAGACCAGCACTTCACCAATACATCTCAATAAAACAAAAACTCAGACGTGGAGCACTGTGATTATCTTGACTGAGAGCAACAGATCCTCTTTTCTTGCTAAGAGTCTGTACATGAGTTCTAGAGAGAGGATGTAGCTTTGTGGTTAGAGCTGTCAACGTCGAAGCTGGTGAACTGGGTTTGAGTCTCGGCAACGACGCCGAACATCCTGCGATTCTGGACAAATCACATAATCTTCCATTGCCTAACAAAAATGAATGTGTCTGTCTGTAACGAAACTGGTGCTCATGTAAAGCGCTCTGATACCCAATGTCTCGGGTCTAGTTTACGCTATATAAAACTCTTTTAAAAAAAAAAAGACACAACAGAACGAAAGCAAACAGCAGAACAGTCACCAAATGATTGAGAAAATCCAAAAAAAGCGTTGGAATGAAGATCTGTAGAATTGGCCCAATGAGTGTAACAGTAGGGAAAGTGTTAGATAGCGGAGGGGTAAAATTTACTAGTCCGACTCCAGTCAGTACAACAGTAGGGAAAGTGTTGGATTGCGGAGGGTTAAAATTTACTATTCCGACTCCAATAAGTGCAACAGCAGGGAAAGTGTTGGATAGTGGAGGGGAACAAATTACTATTCCCACCCCAATGAGTGCAACTGTAGAGAAAGTGTTGGAAGATGTTGTCCCTGTCCCTGACGGGCGGGCTATTTCATATATGTAACACCCCTCTTGACACAGGCATCTTTTCAGCTAAATGGAAACATGCAACACTTCTCCCTCTGAGAAAGAAACCAAATGGTGATCCAGGAGATCTAAGCAATCTTAGACCCATCTCTTTGCTCCCCGTCCCAGGTAAAATGTTGGAGAAGCTGGTCCAGCACCAACTGACCAACTTTATTGAGAGGAATGGCACCCTCCATGATACACAATCTGGATTCCGGGTGGGGTTCAGCACAGAGACCGCTCTCCTTGAGGTGGCAGAGTCGGTAAGATGGATTCAGGGGCATCAGCGTTGCTGGTGCTCCTGGATCTGTCTGCTGCTTTCAACACAGTCGATCATACCATACTGGTCCAGAGACTACAAGGAGTGGGCTACGAGGGGAAAGTGCTGACCTGGTTGACATCATATCATAGCTTGTGCTCGTGCCATTGACGTTGACAGCACACCGTTGCTGTTTCCAGCCCTCCACATCAAAAACTGAGCAGGCTCGCCATAGAGACAAGCAATCCTGATCCCCGGGAGCTCATAACTATCTGGATAATACAGGAGATTAAATCCCCTCGACCGCAAGGGTTTCTACCTGCCTGCCGCACTTGGGTTGGTTCTTAAAAGCGGCAACCATCTGGCGGCTACGGCGCCGTTTTCCTTGGCTGCAACAAGCGCCCAAAATTGTTTTGGGCTATTATTACTTTTACCAGGCAAATGTAATGTATTTGGTCCTGATGATGATCCCGAGAATTAATGAGCGATGGGATCGAAACGTCGACACTTGTAAATAGCACCACAGTTTTCCATTGTGCCTAACTTGTGTGGTTTCTATTTCTGGTTAAACTCGCTGCATAATATAATAAATGCGAGTGACTACAGCTCAAAGTTTTTGCCTGTATTTATGTTTATATGTTTTGTTTGATTAATCTGTAATGTTCTGCACACTCCTTTTCCTATATATGGTACAGGCTTGTGCCCTATCATAGAAACCGTTGTTTCAGAATTATTGACTATATTCTTAACTATTGTTGAATAAAACTCCTCGTCCGGCTGGACTGTGGATTCATATAGTAACCTATTGTGGCCTATATTGTATTTTCGTTTTTTAGGTCTCGGCTATAACGCGCTGAAAAGCGCGTTCTCGCCAGAGAACTATTGTCGGCGTCTCAGCAGTCTGAGACGCCGAAGTGAGACAAGACCTGGCCGCGCGCAGCGTTTCCCCATAGGATAACGTTGTGCGCGCGGCCAGGTCTCCGCAGCATTCCAGGGCTGACCGGATCGCGTCACGCGCCTCTCTGGAATGCAGGGGGAGTCAGCAGAGAGGCGCGCGGCGCTTCAGCAACAAGCCCGGGCTATGGCTCCCGAGTGCTTGTTTGTATTATTCAACGGAGAGTAAAATGATGATAAGATTGTTCTCTTTTAATCTCGCTTTCCATTTGCCACGTGGTTTCTGATAAATGCAGCTCGCGGCTGTCCATGACATGCTTTGGTATGTTGCCTTTAATGTATCAGTGGCTCGGGGAGGACTGGACGGCGGGGGTTTCTACCTTATAAGGAAGAGCTCCGGCCTGGCTTAGCCTTCGGCCTGTCCCTAAAAACCGCAAATTGTTACTGCTGTAAATACGAAGTGCCGGGTTCTTGACAGCTCGATCACTTTGCTAGATAACGTGCAGTCAAAGTGAGAGTTTGTTATTCCTTCATTTCCTTCCGCTTCTCTTTCCAGTGAACCTGGTATTTCGAAGTACAGTAAATGCAATTTTTTAAAGTAAAACTGCAGGTAATTTCCTTGCAGCGTGTTCTTCTTTCATTACCAGCAGTTTACTCTTAATTCTAGTTCAAGTCGAGCAGCTGAATGAAGCTTCTCTTGCTTTACCCCTCATGTATAGGAACAAGCCATTGTGTTTAACGTTAAAGCTAGTAACTACGGATAAAGGTTATTTCCATAGCCAGGCCAAAATAAGGCAAAAGCATTATCAGCAGGTATGATTTGAGGATACAAGGTACAAATTGCTTTCCTTAAAATAAACAAATAATGCAATATATGTTTTGACCACCACTATGCTCGAGGGACTGAAGACATGCAAATGATTCACAGAAGTTGGGTGCCCTATGATTAGAACAGAACTTTGTAACATTGTTCTGAAAGGAGATCGAGCTCTATAAGATTTATTTTTGTGTGAATTCAATTGTAGCCAGTCCAGAAATCCGGGGCAAAGTAAATGAATGTTTAATTCAGCGGATTATCATGTCAGGAAGCAACTGTTTAATGTACAGATTTTTATAGACTACCCATCGGATGGTATTGTATAAAGAGACCCAGAGCTAAAGATGCACTGTTAAGGTTGCCATGTCTTCGTGCGGTGTGGTGTGGTCTCCAAAGGGGCGGGGCCTGAGGCTCCCGGCAGGGCCGCCTTCTCCGTTCTTGACCGAAATAATCACAAGTAGCTTTACTTTATCACAGGGAGGACTTAGAAGCCGGGAGACGTATGCAGCATTAACACTCTTTTAAGGTCCTGAAAAAAGCCTGTTGTGCATGCAGCACCTCTGCAGCTGCTGGTACTACTACTATACATACTACTGCATCTTTGTGGGATGCTCCTGCTGACAGACAGGCCAGCACAACCAATCCCGTGGCCCAGACAGACATAATGGTGGAATTCCACAACCAGCCAACAGGAAGGTGCAAGGGGAGTAACCAAGTGATTGACATGTTATTCGGAGTAGAAAGTAGTAAACAAGCTCTGCCGCTGTAGACAGCTTAGGGTTCTCAGAGCTGGGCTGCACCACCATCAAAACAAAGAGCAACAGAAGGGCGAAGGGGGTCTGCTCAGCACGTCAAGAGTTTCTGGTATAGCGCAATAACAATCCGTAATCCACAAGGAAGGAAAGAAAGGGGGCGGGGGGACCAAACCGAGAGTCAAATGTAACCCCTCTTTACAGCCATTCCCAGATTCAGGTGAACGAGAGGAAACAATACACCATTTAGCCTAGCTAAACGGGGGATGGTAAGGGTATGAGGGAAAGGCAGAATCAAAACCAGCACAGTAGCTGCTGCCAACCTACCAAACATGCCCGTTAAGGCTGTCACCGTTCTCTTTTTTTTTTTTTTTTTTTTTACACAAAAAAGCAATAGTTTATTAACAGAATACATCGCTTTCAAAATATAATTTGTCAAAGTTTTAAAAACAAATATTACAGTCTCTTTTTAAACTCCTTTTTCTCAGTCACTTCCAGTGTGTAATAGACTCCTGTTCCTGTAAAATAAACCACTAATCCTCAACTGTACAGCAAAGAGAGATCTGAAATGCCCGTAATAGATTTCTTACTTTTTTCCTTGTCGCTACTGACCAGAGGTATTTCTATGCCAGGGCATCTGTAAAATATTTGTAACCTTGACAGTCAGTTAAGTGAGTATTGTTATAATTTGCCATGCACAAGAGCACAATCTGGATGTTATTTTTATTCATTACTAAAAACATGCAATTCAGAAATCTGTGTGTCGTTATACATTTTGGTGACTGCACACATTGAATAGGTAGAGGTAATAGAGGTAAAGAATGGTAGTGAGGTTCCGTGACAATTGTAAGTGGTGTTTTGGACTCACACGAATATGGTCGAGTCTAGTATCTATGAACCGCAAATGACGAGTTTAGCAAGTGTGCGCAGTTTCGCTGTGCTAACTTAAACCGTTCGTTTGTTATGTGGGTTTGTCATCTGTACCCACGGGTTCCATCTTAGATACGGCATCCATTTTGTCTCTTGCCCTCAAGTAGCCAGCGAACGGACGCTGTCCGCTTCGCGACCCTGGGACTCCCAAGATATTTGCGGAAGACACATGTTCTTTGAAAGTGTCTTTATGACGAGGGGGATGTTACTGTAAGGCAGATGGCGCCGCTCGAGGCTCATCTTGCCGTACGGGCTTATTGTCTCAGCCGTGCATCTCATTAGGCACGTCCCTTTGATGCCTGTATCTCGTGCTTCTCGACACTCCCCTTTTACACCCTTTCCGATCTCCCCACTGTTTCCGTCTTCCTCTGCACCTGTCTTCGTTCCTGTTTCGATCTACTTTACTGCTGATTGGAATTTGCTAATGGTGGGAAGATGGGTTTTTACAGTTGGGAACCGCCAAATGTTTCCGCACTTATGTTCCGGATCTTGTGTGTTTCAAAGTGATCTAAGCGACCCCTCTGAGAGCGACTTGTGGGAACCAGGTTGTAAACTATTGTGTATCATGTTATCCTATGGGTAGAAACTGTATAAAAGGAGCGATCCACAAATACAATTTGAAGCAGTCTCCCCGAACTACACTCGATGTACTTCCTGTGACTTCTGTGTTCCCTGCAGTAAATAAACCTTGACTCTTTGACGCCGAAGGAAGTGTCCCGTGTCTCTGTGATTTGTACGCCGGAGCAGGTTACCCACGAAGGTTTCAGGTGTTGTGCCCTGGCACCGCTGGGTCCAAAGAACCCAGTCCTTCAGTTGGCGCCCAACGTGGGGCTGCATCAGTGGTACCGGTCCAAGCCTGACGATCGTGAGGAACTTCGTGTGAAATCTCCGAGGGAAGGTGCACCCCGCTTCATCGATCCTGTTGTCGAAATAAGTGGCCCGAAGACTTTTCCCGCGAAGATTCCCGCCTCCTAACGGCTGCGACGGACTGCTGCCCTGACTGTAGACCTGTTTTGGCGCCTGGCGTAGACCTTGGTATAGCGAGACGATTGACGGGCCTTCCTGAGGACGCCATTGATCTTTGAGTTAAGTATTTGTGGGTCGCTCCCAGAGTTCTTGGTTGTAGACACTTTAGCGAGTGTCTTTGTTGTAAACACTTTAGCGAGTGTTTTTGTTGTAGACACTTTAGCGGGTGTCTTTGTTGTACACGCTGTGTGAGTGTTTTTTTTCGGTGACACTTTGCTAGCGTACTTTGTTGTTGTTGTATTTGTTTGACGACTGCAGCCGCCAAAGACCGAGGGTTTTGTTCTTGCTGGGACTTGGTAAATCCCGTAACCCTTGAAGTTTGTGAAACTCGGCTAGTGTGCAAGATGCCTGGTCGCAGTACTTTGTTCAGTTGCTTTAGACCTTGTGGTGCGGATTCCCTGCTGGAGGACTCGTGTCCGATACCTCCGGTTGGAACTCCTACATATGACCTATATAGCAAACATGGGCTAGGCCCGATTGCTTTTAACGATTACTGGATCAAATATACAAAGAAAGACGGCGATCTTCGTTGGCCACCTCACGGTAGCTTCGAAGCGTCGATCTTAGATAATTTGGAAATAAAGTTGTTCGAACGTAAATCAAGGCCGGCCATGTTTGATGCCTTTCGGTTCTGGCGCAAAGAAGCCCGACAGAAAGAGATCAGACAAAATAAACGTAGTCAGCGAGATACTGTTGCTACTATAGTAAAGAAAGCTGAGCAGTTTCAGCGTGATAAGGAGGATAAGGATAAGGAAGTGTTTGAGAGATTACAGCGTATGTCCATAGACAAATGCTATCCTGTTTTGTCTACGGAGTCGGATAAGAAGGAAGAGGCAGTTGAGGATTCTTTAATGTCCTATCTTATGAAGTCGCCACCTCCGTACGTACAGGGTACCGCAGCTCCTGTGGTCCCTGCCGTACCTGTTCCACCAGTTCCTCAACCTGCACTTGCTCTTCCGACTGTTCCTGCTCCTTTGCCTCTTTCTATTCCTACTGCTCCTCCGCTTCCACATACTCCTGTTCCCGCTACTGCTCACGCTACTGCTCCTGTGTTGTTAACCCCTGTTGTTGCTAACGTTTCTACTCCTTCTCTTGTTAGTCCTGTGTCTTATTCTTCTCCCTCTACTCGTAATCATGATTCTCCTCTTGCGACAAACTTCTTTCAGTCGCTCGGACCTGTTTTTGGGTCTGCTGGTTCTGATGGTCCACAGAGACGTAGCCAGCTTCCTGGTAATAGAGAACGTGTTGCGCTATACAATATGGCGATGGGTTGGATGATAAACCCTGTTAGAAATCCACCTCGTGTTGTCCTCGAAACGTTTGATCAATTCAACATACCTACTCAGAGATATGTGTTTGATGAAATGTGCAAGTTCTTACATGATCAGATAGCGGCTGTTGCGCCTGACGAGGTGCTGACCGCCCTGTCTAATCTTCGGCTTCAGTTCGCAACTGGACTGATAGTCGATACTAATGTCCGACGTGCTATTGAACGGTTGTTATCTCTTCGTCCTGCTCCTATTCCTCATGCATTGTTCGTTGAGGACATTGAACAGCGAGATGGGTCTGGCCAATATCCTATGCGAGAAGTTCCGCCAGTTTGGGTACCCGCTGATAATACTAATGCTAATGCTCCAATACCAGCACATTTCCAGAGAGTGTGGATACACCTCCCTTGGAAACGATCGGAAGTGCTTCAGGTGAAACAAACTTTGCCTGATCCTCGCAAAAATCCTGCGGGGTATTACAAAGAATTATCGCAGCTCGTAGACGCTACGATAATGAATCTGGCCGATATCGACATGTTGTTTGGCAATGTCGTACCGCAACCGGTATGGGCCAAGATTCGTCACCAAGATCACGCGAATGAATTAGGTGGTGATTGGGCTGCCATTACAGCGGCAGACGCTGGACAAGTGGCTGCTACTAAACCCGATCAGTTGATTGAACTTCTTCCCCAGCGAATCATTACGTTAATGAAAACGCTTATGCCAGCTATGAGGGTAAATTGGGACAAGTTGTCAGCCTGTAAGCAGAAGAAAGATGAGAGTGTTTCAGACTTCTTTACGAGGTTCGAGGAAACATTCGTTGATCATAGTGGACAGGATATGGGTACTGAGGGTGGACAAAGGCTATTTGTGGATAAATTTGTATCGAACTTATTGCCCGACTTGTGCAATAAATTGAAAAATTCAGAAAGTTCATGGGCCGTTTCTACCTCAGCTCAGATATTGGCTACGGCACAATATTACGAAAATAGAGAAAAAGAGGAAAATGACCGTGCCGATAAGAAGACGAAAGAGCTGAAAACTAAAGTGTTGTTACAACAAGCATATCCGCCGCGTTCTAATCAGAATGCGCCTCAGCAGAATAGATCGCAGTCGCAATCGGATCGATCGCAGCCGCATAATGATTCATCTTTTCAGAGATCTTCGTTGGGGTACAATCAATGTGCTTATTGTAGACAGGAGGGACACATTAAATTCAATTGTCCTGCTTTAAATGACCGTAGTGGTGGTAATTCGTCTAGAGGAGGTCGTGGTGGTTCACAGAACGCATCACGTGGTAGAGGTCGTGGTGCTCAGAACGACCGTTCTGACAACTCATCAAATTCTAATAATTGTTTCGATCAACGTGGATCATCGCAAGGACGATCTGCGCAGTACAATGTAGACGATTATTACGTCGATCAGGGAACTGACGATAGTAATTACTAGGACAGCCAAAGACAAGGAGAGGGAGTGGTATCAGTTCCGGTTGATCAGAGAGGGCCTTACGTCGCAGTTGCTACATCGGGCGTCGTTGAGCCTTTTCTGTTGGACACTGGTGCAGCGAAAAGTTCTATCATGCATTCGAAACTCCCTGGCGCACCTTTGTCTGGCTTAACAAATGTATCCGTTGGATTCTCTGGCGCCCCCGTTAGCAATCCAGTTTCGCGCCCTTTGCCCCTTAAAATTGGGCCTCGTAAGCTCGAAGCTCCGTTGATTTTAACCACTGGTTGTGGTGAAAATCTTTTGGGTCTGGATTTGCTTAAACGTTTGTATGCAACTTTGTATTGTTCTCCTGCGGGTGTAAAGCTTACGTTCGGAGAGAAAGTAGTCTCTCCCATGTACTTGTCCCTCGATAAGCTTCCACCGGAATTGAGTTCTCTTCCTGCATCTTTGTGGGCGACGGGTCCAAACGACGTGGGCCTACTTGATATCTCCCCTTATGTTGTTCAGTTGAAATCGAATGTGCGATTGCCACGTATTCCCCAATATCGTATCTCCCTGGATGGTGAACGAGCTTTGTTAGCGATCATCTATGATTTGATCGAGAAAGATGTCATTGAAGAAACTCGGGGAAACGTGTGCAATAGTCCTGTACTGCCCATTCTTAAACGTACTGATCCTACCAAACCGCCTGTTTATCGTTTTGTTATTGATTTACGGGAGGTGAATAAAATTGTGGTTCCTCAATTCCCTGTTGTGCCTGACATTACGGCGCTACTGACTCTGATTCCAGCTACAGCTTCATGGTTTTCGGTGATTGATTTGAAAAATGCGTTTTTCAGCATCCCGATTGCCGAAGAGAGCAGGGACCTTTTCGGTTTCTCTCTTGGTGGACGTAGCTTCCGGTTCAAACGCGCTCCTCAGGGCTACTGTGAAAGTCCATCGATTTACAGTCAAGCTTTGAAGGGTCAACTAGATGCGTTTAGGTTGCCGGTTGGTGCGGCTTTAATCCAATACGTCGACGACTTATTGGTGGCTGCTGATACTCAGGACATTTGCAAAATTGCTACAGTGTCGTTGCTGCAACATCTCTGTGAGTTAAATCACAAGGTGTCACCTTCTAAACTCCAATATTGTTGTCAAGAAGTAACCTATCTAGGTCACTTATTGTCAAAGGAGGGAAGGAGATTGACCCCAGAGAGAATTGCAGCGATTGCGCGCATGGCTGTGCCACAAACCCAAAGAGATGTGCGTGCCTTTCTAGGTATCACATCGTACTGCAGGCAGTGGATTCCTAATTTTTCATTGCTAGCGAAACCATTGGTGGCTCTTACGTGCAAGGATGTTTCGACTCCTTTACCATGGACGGAAGAATGTCAGAAAAGTTTTTCTGAATTACGTGATTCATTGTGTTCGGCCCCTGTGTTAGGTACCCCTGATTACAGCAAGCCGTTCACGTTATATGTTCACGAGAGAGAAGGTTGTGCGTTGAGTGTCCTAACGCAACCTTTTGGTGGTAAGCAACGTCCATGTGCATATTTTTCCTCGACCTTAGACCCAGTAGCTAGAGCATTGCCGAGTTGTTTGAGAGCAACTGCGGCAGCTGCGGTCTCCATCCGACAATCAGCAGGATTGGTCATGGATAATATGCTTACGGTGATGGTTCCGCATGCAGTCGATACTCTTTTGAATCGTACGAAAACTCAGCACTTGACGAGTGCGAGGTTATCTGGGTACGAATTGACGCTCTTGGCAAGCCACATTCAGATAAAACGTTGTAATGTCCTAAATCCGGCAACTTTGTTACCAATTAGTGCAGAGTCAGATGTAGTAGCAGAACATGACTGCTACTTGCGTACAGAGGAGGAAACAAAAGGTCGTGTGGACCTTAAAAACACCCCATTGGAAGACCCGGATGGCACCCTGTATGTGGATGGGTCATGTTTTAAATTGCCGAATGGTGATGTGACTACTGCTTATGCTGTGGTGACATTGAATACTGTTGTTGAGACTGCGAGATTGAATCAGAATTCTGCCCAAGCTGCAGAGCTGATCGCTCTTACTAGAGCATGTGTATTAGCAAAAGGTAAACGTGTGAATGTGTACACCGATAGTCAGTATGCTTTCGGTGTAGCGCATAGTTTCGGACGATTGTGGCGAGAACGTGGTTTCTTGACGTCACATGGCACGAAAATACAGCATGGCCAGCTTGTGAACGATCTTTTGGATGCATTGACTTTGCCTGCTCAAGTTGCAATTGTTAAATGTAGTGCGCATCGTAAGGTGACGGATGATGTTGGTCGTGGTAATGCGTTTGCAGATGAGATTGCTAAGGAGACTGCCCGGAACCTTAGCACTCGAATGTATGTGACGAATTCGGTTAGGTGGCCTACAGAATCAAGTATGTGTGAGAATACTATAGAGAGTGTGAAAGCAATTCAGAATGAGGCCACCGACACTGAAAAGATGAAGTGGAAAGAAAGTACGGGAAGGTTGGATGTGAATGGTTGCTGGATTGATTTGTCAGATCAGAAAAGATGGATGTTGCCTGATGCGTATGTACTGGCCGTTGTGCAAATGGCACATGGGTTAGCACATATTAGCGCGAAAGGTATTTGCAAGTTGTTGGCTGATGTGTGGAAGAATGATGGAATTACTAAGTGTGCTGAACGTTTGGTGAAGAATTGTATGGTGTGTATAATGTACAATCCTGGCAAAGGAACCCCAACTCCCCCTGGCAGTTTTGCTCCTCCTTCGTATCCCTTTGAGGTGATCCAATTGGACTTCATCCATATGGAGCGATGCAATAACCTGAAATACGTTTTGGTTGTGGTTTGCGCATTCTCCCGATGGATCGAGGCCTATCCCCTCAAAGATAATACTGCTTTGTCTACTGCGAAAATCCTACTGAAGGAATACTTTCCTCGGTATGGAATGCCTAGAGTCGTGTGGTCAGATAACGGAAGTGAGTTTGTTGGAAGTGTGATGAGGAGTGTGTGTAAGGGCCTTGGAATTAATCAAAAATTCCATAGCGCCAATCATCCCCAGTCAGCTGGATTGGTTGAAGGGTACAATGGCACCCTTAAACTGAAATTAGCGAAGATCCAGGCTACGACTGGACTTTCGTGGCCTGACGCTTTGCCTCTAGCATTACTGTCAACTAGGGCGACTGTACACTCCCGAATAGGGCTTAGTCCCTATGAAATAGTGTTCGGCCGTCCTGCGAATGTGTGGGGGGTTCCTAGGCCAGGTATGTTTGTTGATCTTGAGTACCCGATGTTGATTGACTACTTACATGACTTGACTGCTAAACTGAGGTTAATTCATCAACAGGTTTACGACGCCTTGCCGACGCAGACGGAGGGTCCAGGCCACCAGCTCCAGCCTGGTGATTGGGTTGTCACCCGAAATTTTTCGCGCAAGAAGAATCTGGACCCCCGCTTTGTTGGACCTCACCAGGTGCTTTTGGCCACGAGGACTGCCGTTCGTCTTGAGGGACGGAAGAACTGGGTACATGCTACCCATTGTAAGCGAGTCCCTATTCCTTTGCCGGCAGACCCGTGGGTGAGGAAAGGCATTGCGTCAACAGAAGCAGAGACATTGCCGGCGTTTGTACCTTTTAGTGACGCACAACTTGTTGGTGAACACTCAGCGCAGCAGAAAGCCATTGTTGGAACATTGTCAGCAAAAGACTCAAGACCAAATCAACAAACTGATCAACAGGACGCTGTCTCCTCAACAGATCCTTTGTTTGACGAGCAGACACGTCCCGGGAAACATCGATATTCTTTGCGTTCTCATACTAAGGACAAATAAATTTTTTTCTTGCTTTGCTGAAACTGATAACTGCAATATCTTCGTTTCCCCTGATCAACTGTGAACAATTCGTATCACTGAAAATTGTTTTGTACATATATCAAGATTTTTTTTCTTGTATCTTTTTCCTTCCACAGCTGAATTATTGTGCTAAATAAAATACATATTGTGTATTGAGGGCCGTAGGGCCGCGCGCGTACTTCCTTCTGGACAGTAGGTCTTGACGCTAGGTTAAAGGCCGTCGGTTCCTAGGAACTCCTGGGAATTGACTATCGCTGCACAGAACGAAGTGCGTCAAGAAACGTTGCGGACGGTCGTAGGGAAATGGCATTTTTGAAGCTGAATGATTTGGAAGGAGCTCAGGCATATAGAGTCACGCTGCAGAAACTTAGTCGTACGAAATGTTTTGTATCCCAATTGTTTGTATTGTTTTTAACTGCTTCTGCATTTTTGGCGGGTGGGGTGTATTATACTATGTCTTACTTCTTACTTCCTACCCCTACTCCTACTCCTTACCCTAACATTACTTCTACTGCTTCTCCTCATTCCTTTCATATGTTACCAGAACACGAACAGGCTAGACGTGTAGAATTCCGCAACAATTCCTTTATCCAGCTCCTCCATCAGCATCAGTTAGTGGTTAACACTACTAATTGTTGGGTGTGTGGGTTGATGCCACATACTACGGGTAAGGGAATTCCATATCTGGTGTTACCGTATAGTTCCCAAGGGTCAGCTCGAGCATACCAAACAATGCTTCGAAGCGCACTAGGTTTCCACCCCTCTCCAGAACGTTCCCCCAAACCGGGTCCTACCTCATGGCAGTGGGTGGTATCGATGATAATACAGGATTTGGAAGATGAGATCCATGATGCTTATCTCATCCCTAAGGCAGAGGTACAAGCCTATAGGGCACCGAATAGAGGGGAATATAGTACGTTCACTAATGAAAAGCAGCTTAAAAGCTCGTCTCCAATATGGGTCGTACCCCACACTGGTAATTTTTGTCTTGTGGGTCGTGGCTCGCAAGCCTCACTTGGAGTAAGTGCTTGCACTGAAAGTTACGTTCTGTCAATGTCCCCGATCCCTGTGCTTCTGGCTGCCAAGGGTACGTACTTCATCTGTCATGATCGTGCATACACATGGTTGCCCGCAGACTTCATGGGCTCATGTTTTGTTGCAAATCTGTTGCCTCCGACGTTTACTGTAGATGCCGATTACCACAAGACTAGAGTTGTACGAGGCGTAATTAGTGAAGAGGATACTGCCGGTCAAGAGGCAGGAGACTTTTTCACGGGTTTCCTCCCGTTTTGGGGACCTATGGTTAATAGTAGGAACCTGAGACATTTGACTCGAGTGGTAGAATCGACAGCTAACATTACTGCCAGTGCCCTTGGTAATATCACCACAGAACTTCAGGCGGAGAGACTTATGACATTACAAAACCGTATGGTTTTAGATGTTGTCTTGGCAGATCGCGGTGGGGTATGTAAAGTGATCCATTCGAGCTGTTGCATTTTCATTCCAGATAATGCTCCTACTGTCTATCAAGCCATCTCGAAGTTGCACAAAATCTCCGAATCCATACACGTGGATGTAGGGGATTGGACGCTACTTGGTTGGTTTTGGGGCCTGGTGTCGACTTGGGGTTGGAAGATTCTGACGATCATCGGGGTTGTGGTAGTGTTCCTGTTCACGTGTTGCCTTTGTGTGCAGTGTGGTCCTGCCTTATGTGGCCTCTGTGCTGCAACGTGTATGAGACAACCATCTGTTACCAAGGGGACTCGGTTGGACAGAGCTATGCTACAACGACATCTTGATGGTCTGATGAATATCGAGTCCGACTAGTGCTTGCCTACATGAGGGCAAAAGGAGCGTCTGAGGTTCCGTGACAATTGTAAGTGGTGTTTTGGACTCACACGAATATGGTCGAGTCTAGTATCTATGAACCGCAAATGACGAGTTTAGCAAGTGTGCGCAGTTTCGCTGTGCTAACTTAAACCGTTCGTTTGTTATGTGGGTTTGTCATCTGTACCCACGGGTTCCATCTTAGATACGGCATCCATTTTGTCTCTTGCCCTCAAGTAGCCAGCGAACGGACGCTGTCCGCTTCGCGACCCTGGGACTCCCAAGATATTTGCGGAAGACACATGTTCTTTGAAAGTGTCTTTATGACGAGGGGGATGTTACTGTAAGGCAGATGGCGCCGCTCGAGGCTCATCTTGCCGTACGGGCTTATTGTCTCAGCCGTGCATCTCATTAGGCACGTCCCTTTGATGCCTGTATCTCGTGCTTCTCGACACTCCCCTTTTACACCCTTTCCGATCTCCCCACTGTTTCCGTCTTCCTCTGCACCTGTCTTCGTTCCTGTTTCGATCTACTTTACTGCTGATTGGAATTTGCTAATGGTGGGAAGATGGGTTTTTACAGTTGGGAACCGCCAAATGTTTCCGCACTTATGTTCCGGATCTTGTGTGTTTCAAAGTGATCTAAGCGACCCCTCTGAGAGCGACTTGTGGGAACCAGGTTGTAAACTATTGTGTATCATGTTATCCTATGGGTAGAAACTGTATAAAAGGAGCGATCCACAAATACAATTTGAAGCAGTCTCCCCGAACTACACTCGATGTACTTCCTGTGACTTCTGTGTTCCCTGCAGTAAATAAACCTTGACTCTTTGACGCCGAAGGAAGTGTCCCGTGTCTCTGTGATTTGTACGCCGGAGCAGGTTACCCACGAAGGTTTCAGGTGTTGTGCCCTGGCACCGCTGGGTCCAAAGAACCCAGTCCTTCAGTAGAGACAAAAAGCCTAGTAAAAAAACTGTCAGTCTGAATGATGAGACGTTTTAGATTCCTCTTATCTATGCCTGACAATTTTTCACATTCAGATAATTATAGAAATAAAAATGAAACCACTAAACACAGCAGCGTCATGGGTTTTTAACATTTCTGCTTAAGCAAAAAGTCTTTCACAGATGAATGTTCAGTTATTGACTTATTTTGAAAATATACACAAATATAATTAGGTAGATGTATTGATTGTCAAGTCTACAAACATAATTATAACAATTGCCTAAACCCCAGGGATTGATCATTTTTAAACTGTGCATATTAACCTAACCTGTTGGTCCAGTCTGCTATTATAATGCCACAACAGAAAGGGTGGTATATAGTTTGTGTTCTGCTAAATGTGAATCACCTTTGTATTCCTGCTCATTGACACACAGACTCTGCTCTTCAAGCAATAGCGTTAAAGACATTCCTATTGAGAAACAGACACTCATTGCCTGCAAAATGTACATTCCAGCGATTGTCTTGGATATGGATGATTAAACCTATTCAAAATAACTTCTGTATTACTTTGAAATAAACAGTTCATTTAGAAATCAATGACTTGATTTCCACAATGCCATGCATTTTTGCCACAGCAGCCAATTACATTGTTTCAAAGAAGTGGATATACTTAAAAATGAGATTTAGCGTGCAATTGGGCGTTCTTTTTTCATGGTATGGGAGACTGTGCTGCAGTTCCAGCATCTGATTCAAAGCTAACTTACATCTAACAAAAGTAGAAAAAGAGCTGCAAACATACAAATTGTGAAAGAAAGACCAGTAAAGTTTCATTTAGTCAATACTTAACATAAGACATGCAGTCATATTTTTGTGGTCCAATTCAGATCTTTTTGTAAGTAAGATTTTTTTAATATTGTTGTTTCACCAAAAGTCTTCTAGAGCAATACAATTTTAAAAAGGGAAGGAATGAGGAGACATATCACAGACTGCGGAACTTCTGTACTTACACATTTTTTTACATTATCTAACGGCATTTGAAATGAAAGCAGACCAAGGTATTTGCACTTTTTGAGAAAAGGCTCAGGTTTTTACCAAAGAAAGTCACAGAAAATATGTGCCTCTACATGAGGCATCTGGCACGATCTATGGTCTGTATGGATTATTTCTTTATTGATGTGATTCAGTATAGAAAAGAAAATTGAGGTTGTTTATGTTTTTGTTCTGAATATTATCATGGATATTATTATGGTAATCATTTCAACGATTCAAGGATTAGATTAATTTAGGTTGCTAGATCTTCAAATAAGTTCATTTATTTATTCATATTCCAAACGTTTTCAAATTGAAAAGTACAACTGAGTTTCTCCTTTTGAATCTGTAGCTAAATGTGTCTTACATTATTTGAAAGCATCAGTTAAGAATAATGAATGTTGAAGCTAATATTTAAAGGTTTTTAAGTTGTATTTTTGTGTTTGCTATTACAAGTCTTGAGAGTCTCTTTCAGTAAGGAGAAACACATAAACTGTAATTTCTTTCCATACATTGTCTTGTTCTCTAAATTATAAATTGTTTTCTGGACCACAGGTGGTTTTGAAATGCACCAATCATTTTACATAGGAATTGACAAGGAGGAAATAATAAACAATACAGGTCAAATTAAAAAAACTTGCTGTAGAGCATGGATTAAGAAATCCTGGGCATGTATAGAATTTAGTGTATTCAGCATTTACGCTAGAAATATGGCATGTTTTGATATTAGCTCCAAAAGGGTTCTCATAATGGTATTTTAACAGATGTAGCTTCTTTACAGTTCTTAAGTTACAATTATAAAACAAATAGTTAACATAATTTCTCTGCTCGTTTTCTACCATGATTAGCCTAGTTTTCACAGCAGATACAAATCTTGTATTGATACATACATGATAACCTGAAGACAACTTGAAAGAGTATATTACAATCATTTTCAGTGTACAAAAATCCTCTCTAAATTCTACCTCGCTGACTCAATTTAGCTTTCATGTGTTTACTAATAGTTAGAAAATATATTTGTATTTTTCAACCTTAAAGCAGTGCACAAATATACAAAGTGTGTTTTAACTCTGCCACACAGCTATCAGTAGCTTTTACAGAACAATTAATATATAGGTTTGAACAAACATCAAACTCCGTTCTTTAGACAATATAAGAAAATAGAGGCTAGGAAGCTGACTGTATTATAAAACTAAACGGAATATATTTTACGTCTTATTCCAGCTTCTCCATAATGATACGAAAAAGAGAATTTTCTTTCCACTCCATCTGCATTTGTAACCATAAAGAGTGCTCTTAACACATTCTAAATGTGTTTTAACGTAAAGAGTTTTTCTTTTTTTTTTTTAATATTTATTTGAGCAAGTTCAAAGGGTACATACAAAAAAGAAACTAAGTAACGTTTCATACATGAAGCATAAAGTATACAAAAGTTTTACCAAAATATTATCAAATAGTGAACCAAAATGATTAAAGAAACAGAAATAAGAGAATATAATACATTATTCATTCTAAGCAAACATGTTAAGCTGGATAGGTAATGCTAAAATACATGGTTCATTTCAAAGTCATTTCATGGGGATTCTCCAATGTATACCAAATATTGGAAAAAAGCAGCAATCTACAGAAATTTAGGGAGGGAATGCCTACCGAAAAAGCTTTTATACAGTGTTTTCTAGTTAAGTGAGTTATGTATTTCTGTGACTCTCAAACCAGGTGGCAACTGGGGCCCATATCTGTTCACCTAGTGATCTAGATTTTTTGCCTCTAGTTCTATAGATTGCTGCCTCTTGCTTGTATATACCTAACAGTCTACTCAGCCACCCCTGAAAAGTGGGGGCGTCCGGGTCCTTCCACCGTGCTGCCAGAATAATTCTATAGACAGCTGTGCCTACAAAAATAGCCATGGCTTCTTTATTGCTATGCCCTAGGGAGTCGTCGTAGCCTAGGATAAAAAGAGTTGTTGACGTTCTTAATTCGTGTCCGAAGATTTCGACCCAGTACTTAACAATATCTTTTTTAATCTCGTCTAGTTTTGGGCATTCCGCAAGCATGTGAATAAGATCAGCTGGACCTAGCGAGCACCATGGGCATTGATCATGTACACTTTTACCCCAGGTGAATAATTTAGCAGGGGTAAAGTATAAATCATATATTGTTTTATAGGTTTGAGCTTTTAGATTAGAGGCCAGCAATACTTTAGATGATAAGTATAAAGACATATCTATATCGATGTTTACATTATTCAACTTGTTAGCCCAGTTTGTTTCGATATGTTCGAGATCATCAGAATGATTCCTTATAAATAAGTCGTAGATATTGCCTATCCCAGTTGTCTGTTTGCCTATGAGATCTAGTAGCGGTATAGACTTTAAGTCTATGGTTGATGCCCACTGTCTGAGGGAGGTAGAGATTTGTATAAACTTCAAGTAATCCGTGCGGGGGATTTGATATTTAACACAGAGCTCTTCGAAAGTAGGTTTACATTCTCTGCCTAGGAAATCTCCAACTGTTACTAGGCCTAATCTCTCCCACCTCCCAGATGTATTATCGTTAAGGTAGAGTGGGATTATTGAGCTCTGCCATAAGGGTGTATATTTGGTATACCTTGGTATTGTCAGTGATTTGGTGGTTCTTTTCCAGATTTTTAAAGCGTCTATAAGGATCTTAAATGTAATCTTTTTAAAGTAGGATGGCTCGACTTGTTTTAAAAGCAGGCCCCTGGCCTTGCTTCCTAATATTAATTCATAAATTGACGGTATAGCCTGATCCCGACTGGTATCTATAGAAGCTCGAGCTTTAAACAGGATGGTCATTTGTTGTAGGAGAGTCGCCCACAGATAATATGTTAAGTTTGGGATTGCTAAGCCGCCTCTAGAGTATGGTAATGTTAGCTTAGGGAGCGCTCTCCTAACTTTGCCATAATTCCAGACAAATCTCGAAATAGCTGAGTCTAAAGTTTTGATTGTATCGCTATTAGCTAAGAGGGGAATTGCCCGGAATAGATATAATATCTTTGGGAATGCGCTCATTTTAATGTAATTCCCTCTACCTATTATAGAGAGGTGGAGATTATTAACTCTAAGTAAGTCTTTTTTGATTTTTTTAATAAGCGGATCATTGTTTAGTTGATTGATTTCGCTGATTTTAGGCGAGATATTCACCCCCAGATATTTCGCGTTATTAACTCTGTATTGGCTGACATAAGACGTATTTTCGGTACAGATGACCATCGTTTTGTCCCTATTCAGGGAATATCCTGAGTATGAACCAAAGGATCGTGTGATTTCCTCAATCTCGACAATTGCCTCTGTGGGGTTTGGTGTTAATACCGCCACGTCATCGGCGTAGACGAGTACTTTAGTGCCATACAGTCCTACTTTAATTGGTTCAATTGCTGGTGAAGTTATAAGTTTAAGGATAAGTGGATTGATATAGAGGGCGAAGAGTAGCGGGGAGCACGGGCAACCTTGCCGCGTGCCTCTCTGGATATTGATGAACTCAGATTCACTACCGCCTACCATAATGTTTGCCTTGGGGTCAACATAGAGGGCCTTGATAGATTTTATAAAGACCGGGCCAAGATTGTTTACTGCTAATACCTCCCAAAGGAACTGCCATGAGACCCGGTCGAAGGCCTTCTTCGCGTCCAATAGGATCATCGACATCTGACCTCCTTCTACTCCCATGATGTCAAAGAGGGAGATGGCTCTACGGGTATGATCTGTCGTACTCTTGCCAGGTATGAAGCCGTGCTGCCAGGGGGAGACCAGATGTTCGATGATCCGACTGAGGCGATTGGCAAAAATCTTGGCGTAAATCTTTGAGTCTGAGTTAATGAGTGATATTGGACGGTATGACGAGGTTTA
Source organism: Lissotriton vulgaris (assembly GCF_964263255.1). Lineage (NCBI taxonomy): Eukaryota > Metazoa > Chordata > Amphibia > Caudata > Salamandridae > Lissotriton > Lissotriton vulgaris. The sequence goes on from NC_141695.1 coordinate 1,689,885,329, forward strand.
TTCCGGTGGTTTATCTTTTTTTGGGAAAATGGCTATGTTGGTATGTTTCCAAGATTCAGCAGGTTTACCGTGCCATTGTGTCCCGAGAAAAAGATCATGAAGAAATGGGATGATTAAATTACCGAGTATTTTATAAAGATCTAAGGGGATTCTATCTGGCCCTGCTGCTTTTCCTGTAGCTGATTCTGTTAGAGCTAGTTCTACCTCCGTTCTTAATACTTCTTTTTTCGAGGTCTTCTCTTGTAGTTTCGTCTATGGTTTGACCTAGGTTTGTCTCTATAAGCCAGTAATTCAGAAACTCTTTAGTATCAGGTGTTAACTGTCGGTCTTCATTTTGGTATAGCTTCTGATAGTAATCTTGAAATGATGCTGCTATACCTTCATGGGAGGTGTGTTTCTGTCCCCCATATTCAATAGTTTGGATGGAGTTATGTGATTGCTTCTGGCGAGTTCTAAGAGCCAGATGTTTCCCCACATTTTCTCCAGTTTCATATGTTTTATTCCGATTTACTTGGAGAATTTCTGCGGCTTTTTGTGAGAGGTCGCTATTAATCTCGGCTTTTAGAACTAGAATCTTGCAGAGAGTATCTTCCGCATGTCCCCCGAGATGGATCTGGGTGGCGTGTAGGTGTTCTAAGTTTGTTAATTCGTTTGTTAGCTGTGCAGCTAGCCTATCACGCTCTTTTTTTCGTGTAGCTACAAAAGTGGCAGTTTCCCCCCTTAGAGCTGCTTTGTAACAATCCCATACGATCACCCTAGATGCACTATATTGATTAAAATCGAAAAATTCCTTAGTCCATTGCCTTATGTGTGTTATATATTCCTGGTTGGCTAGGAGCTTACGATCGAATGTCCATTGGGAATATACTTTCTTATACCTGGCAACTTCAAATACTAAAGAAAGTGCGTTATGGTCTGATATCGTCTTAGGGGCTTTATTTATGATGGCATTTAGGGCAATATCAGCAGTTGACAATATATAATCGATACGTACGTATTTATTATGAGGATATGAGAAATACGTATATCCAGGGTCACCTTTATTCTTCAGAGTCCAGATGTCTCTTAGATTGTGGCTGGCCATCAATTGCTGTACTGCCCTAAATACTTTGGGCTTGCGCCCTGCATATGCATGCTGGGATTGTCTATTCTGTGGATGGCCCATCGTTATGTTAAAGTCCCCACTTATTATGAGCGTGCCTGCCCAAGATGCCAACTCAAGTTCTAGCTCATTAAACAAAGTGGGCTCATCAAGGTTTGACCCATAAATCGAGCAGATTGTGATACCTATATCAAGTTGAATAATAGTCCACCTGCCGTGAGGGTCTGCCTTTTTACGTTTTGGTCTACCCAAATTCGCCCTTGCTAAGATGGTCACTCCCCTGATCTTAGAGGTTTGTGTGGTTGAAACCAAAATGTTAAATCCAGGGATTTTTAGCTGATCTATTTCGCCTATTGGAATGTGGGTCTCCTGTAAACATATGATGTCCCATGAACTTTGATATTTTATTTGATACAGTTGTGCCCTCTTCCCCCTATCGTTAAGTCCGGCTACATTCCAACACCCTAGACTTAGCTTCCCCATAGTATCCTTCCATAAATTAGACTATATGTAGTGTTGTTTGAATTCATGCGTTGAACCACGATAATTATGCTGTTTACTAAATTAGTTGTATCCTTTGACCTGCTCATTTTATATTGCTTTTTCCTCCCCCCTACGCCCCCACCCAACTCCCCAACAGAACCCTCCCCCCTTACATCCCACAAAAAGGCAGCTAGACTCTGAGAGTCTGTAGTGATGGATTAGCACTGCCTGACCAATACCAGAAAAACATGCATCGTTAAGAAATGTGAATGAAGAAGAAGGAAGGGAGAAGAAAAATGAATATTGAAGAGAAAAAGGAAAGAAAAAGGAAAAATAAGAGGAAGTGGGAAAATGAAAAAGAGAATAATAGCAAATGCTATTATAGTACTAATTTCATAATACAAACACATCTTGTTGATGAATTTATCAATTAAACCTTATTTATATGTTAACTTATATCTTATCTTGTGCATTGAGTACAGCACTGCTCGACCCTGTGATTTGAGTGCATTCAGAGCCCCCCTATCCCTGTGGAGCTACAAACATTATCTGACTTTATACAGAGTCCTTGAGAAGTCTAGAATCTAAGGATTGCAATTATATTTATTTTATACTCTCAAGGTATTCTTTTGCCTTGATCTCAGAGGTAAAGTATTTTGTTTGTCCACCATACATGATTTTCAATTTGGCTGGATTATTCAGGTACACCACCGCTTTTTTCTCTTGAAAGGGCTTGATTAATTGTCTGAGACGCCATCTCCTTTCTACTGTAAAGTGGCAGAAATCCGGGCGCACAAAGTATGAGATAGTATCTCTACTGCAATGCTTGTCTGGTGTAACTTTATCCGAGATGGCCTGTCGGAGCGTGAAGTTCCCGATATAAACTAGGACCGCTCGTGGATATTTCCCTGTTGTTGCTGTAGTTTTTAAAGTTAGTGGAACCCTGTGAGCTCGCTGAATCTCGTAGTTCCAATCCCAGCTAGAGAGCTCAGGGAGGGTGTCGCGCAAAAGCTGTATAATAAACAATCGGCAGTCCTCCCCTTCAGCTTTTTCGGGTGTACCAAGGACGCGCAGATTATTTCGGCGCAGTCGGTTTTCGCAATCCTCGAGTTTCCATGTTACGTCCTGGAGTTCGGCTTCATGAGCTTCTACTCGCTCATTAGTCGTTGCTGCCTCTGTCTCATTCAGAACTATTCGGTCTTCCATCTCATTTAATCGTTCAGTGAAAGCCCCTACAGTTTTAGAAAGCTTGCGTACAACACCTTAAACTTTTTGTAATGCAGCCCGTGCCTTTCTTCCATCCTTAGATGTTTCTTCGCGGTGAGATGCAATGGCATGCAGTACTGTATCCATGACTTGGGTCAATGTAGCCCCTGACTGATCAGGTTGATCCGCTGTGGATACCTGAGTTAGGGGTGGAGGTTGAGGTATTTGAGAAGAATGGCTTTGGTTCGAACCAAGGCTTGTTGGGGTATAGTCCCATACCAAGTCGTTTGCCCCGTGGTGCCCTCCCTTTTTCTTTTTTAATACAGTCCTCCGCCTGTCCCGTGACCCCTTGGTGTGGGGATCCGAATCACTTTCTGTACTTATGACTGATTCGGGATCTTCTTCTGCTTCATCAATCTCCTCCTTCTGTATCCCCCGACCAGCTGATGTCCTCTGAAAATGAATAAAAGTCTGTGAGATCTTTATCTGTCTCTGTTGTCTCAGCCAACTCGGTCGCTATAGTTTCTGTCGCATTATCAGATGTGCTACCCTTTTCGTTTACTCTTTCAGCTGCATTCTCTTCGGTGAGTGCTTGATGGAGTTTAATACCAGGCTGTTCAGATGTATTTAGATACATTCCGTTCCCCCTTGTGGTGTTTTCTGTTAGTGGGGGGGTATGGGTATAGTTATGGGTATTTCCGTATTCAGCTGTGTGTTATTATCACCAATATCACCAATAGGATCAACAGTAGCAGGGGGAGTAGGTATTACAGGTATTCCTGATATACTTGATGTTAAAATAGAAGTTACGCTAGACACTGTGCTGCCATTACCCCCGGGGGACGTACCTTTCTCAGCTTGTGGCTCCAGGGGGTCCGTTGCAGTTGCCGTAAGGTTCAGGGCCCCGGGAGCTGCTATCGTGAAAGTCTCTTGTCTCTCCAATTGTTCCGTGGGGGCTGGGCGTCCAGACGTCTCCACACACTCTGCAACGGAGACAGACACCGAACAAACATCAGGTACGCCACTCGGTGTACAGTCCTCTACCATCGCGGGAGTTTCAACAGAGGGGTCCGTATTCAAAGATTCAAAAGGCGTAGTTGTCGAGTCTAGCTGTGCATGCAAATTTGGTGCTTTTTGACTTGCGGCGCGTTGCATCATTGAAATCACAAACGTGGTAGGAGTGGATTTTACCATGGTTTTCCGGGTCGGTGTTCCCTCCGCTGGTCCCTTCACAGCGCTGCTTTCCGTGTGACAGAGAGCAGCTGCTCCGCGTCTGTTCATTGTTTCTTGGTCGAGGAGAGCTTGCTTAGCTGCTCTGGTTTTTGCCGCGGCTGCATTTGCAGCTGAGTTCTTCGGAGCCATACTGCCGGCGAGAACGGCGTCTTCCGTGCTTCCCGCTTGCTGCTGCCGAAAGAGCTGAGCACCTGGGGATGGGCAGTTACCGCTCAATAGTCGTATCACTGTAAAGCCGATCAAAGAGGCTAACAGTGAAAGCTGCGTTCTCCAAGCCGGACTTTCGCATACGCAAGGTTAGTCTGCCAGTTTGGTACTCTGTCCACACCGCACCACGGACATTCTCTCACTCCCAATTCGCATCGACCATTCTTGTTGTTTTTTCCTCAGGGGGCCAACGCGAAATTATTCTATTAATTAGTTTTATGATTTCAGCCGGCAGTTGTATTATAGCCTTCTCGTCTGTTTTCTCCCAAAAATCAGCATGTTTATCAGGAGCTGGTCAGGAGCTGCTAACGGCGATCTAGCCAGTCGCCGCCATCTTGCCTCCCGGATCAAGCCCGGCTGTCACCGTTCTCAGGAAAAATACGGGCCATGCGTTTACCTTTTACTATTCTGGAAGGGCGAAGAGATCGGCAGTGGATAAAAATGTGTACAGTAAAAAAAATGCTTGAGGCACGGCAGTTATCACTCTGTTTTATTTTTTAAATCATTTAAAATATTTACATAACTCACTTATGCGCCCTAGATGTTCTTCATTTGATTGCCGTTGTAGATTTAGATTTCATATGGGAAAATACTAGCTTGCACAGCTTTTGCCAATTTTGCTTTTGTACTTCCACGTACATAAAAATACAGGCCATGCCAGTAAAACGCTGAACAAGTAGCAATACTACCCAATAAAAATCTATAGGGGCTGCACCAAGGGTCAGGGCCATAAATCTCAATGGTGCAGCAGGCGCATTACCACCCAGGGGTACGAGAAGCCGCTGAGCCCCGATTACTGATGCAAGTCACTGGCAAATCAGTGGTCAGAGAAACCCAACTTCCTTTCCTGAAAGAAAGCCAATGTCACTCTTGCTTTTCAGCGCAATAACAGCTCCCAACCTTGAAATGGCACGATCTCTGGCCCAAATTACATAATCTGTGTGGGTCTCTCTCTCTCTGTGTGTGGGGGTGGGCTCTGTGGGTAGCTTTTTTTGTAGATGGCTCTATGTGAATGACTGTGTGGGTGGCTCTGTATGTGTGTGTGGGTGGCTCTGTGTGCGGGTGCAAATGCAATAGGTCTCGCATTTGCGAGAGATTAAGCTATTGGCATTGTAAATGACAATGCCATTTATTTATATGTTTTAAAAACATAAATAAAAATAATGTCATGAGCAATGCCAATAGCTCGAACTTTAACAATGCCGAGACCATTGCATTGTAAATGCTTGTCATTCTTCAGTTTGCTAAGGACCATTGTTCCTCTTAATAGAATTGTTACCCGTGGTCCCTAGCCAATTATCGGGTACCCTTGTCCTTTCAAAATGATTGTATGTACAGTCATCTAAGATTTTTTGATAATAATTATAATCCAAAGAAACAAAAAGAGAAAAAAATACATAAGAACAATAAACAGAATATATTTTTGTATATTATGTGTGTCTAGATCAATTATTTGTTTTGTATATCTATGATATAGTTGTTAGCACAGATGTTTTAGTAGCACTTCTGCCCAGTGCAAGCCTTTTTTCAAATAAGGCATTGCCGCCAAGGAAAGGCATGCAGGAATATCCTGCGGGGGCCCGTTGCGGGCCCCCAGGGATTCTGGGAGGGGGGGCGCACATGGGGGGTACCTATGTTACTCCCCTGCACTATAATGTACAATGTGACAGGCACCTCACGGTGCCTGTCACTTTGTGCATTGATGTGCGCGACGTGCATTTTTTGCATTGCGGCGGGCGGTGCTTTCAGCACCGCCCGCCACAATGTTAAAAATGCGGGATGCGCCCGCAAGTGTGGTGGGCGCATCCTAATGGCCCCAAAGGGACCGTCGCCCTTATGGTGGGCGGTCCCGTTTTACGTCGGAATGGCGGGCGGACTTTCTAATGGGCCCCTTAGTATTGTTTTTAAAAAGGTGCGTCTCGGATTAAGATACAGTTTACAAAAAAACATGAAGTGCAAAATGCTCTGTGCAGAAGTTGAGTTACATGGATGCAAGTCTAATTTGGCATCACAAAATACATAACATGGGTACGAAACCAGCAGATGAGCAATACCCATCCTAAGCCTAATATAATAATATATTTTTGCTTGATTAAAATAAAAAGAGAGATAGGATTCAATTAGTGGGGAGCTAATTAATAATGAGTGCTCTACAACCCTTTTTTTGGCCTTCTCTTAGCTATCTCTTGCATGCTTTAAAAGTAAAAGGAAGTCACTTTTGAGCTTGGCTTTAGAAATTGCAGATATATTTCCAGGGCTACTAAAATAATCCTGCAATCCCAGTTTCTCAAATTGATCTTGCAAATAAGAGAGTCAGGGATTTTTTTTCTCGTATGGTCCAGTTTCAAACAATCTGAGATTATATTGCTATTCAGTGCTGTTTCCTCTTTCACCCAGATGCTGCGCCAAAGCCTCAAAGGTGCTAATTGACACATGGTGGCAGGGGTACTTTTAGGTAGTGTCAACACGCATTTTAACATTACATTCTCTACTCTCTGGAGCCCCGATGTGTTGGTGCAGCCCCAGACTCCAGCGCCTTATAGAGTGACTGCACAAGTTTGTGCTTTGTAAATGTCTATAATTGCTTTTATGGGGCGAGATCCTAATTTTTTTGTGAATCTAAAAATTGCATCCATATTTTTATTAAAGCCCACAATTCTCGCATTGACTAGGTGGGACCAAGAATTGTTTTCATTAAAAAGAATACCTAAATATGAAAAAATTGACACCTGATGTAATATTTCATTCTATATATGGAAGGTTTTCATTTTTGATTAATTTGATTGGAATTGTTATGGTTTTAATTAACTTAAACAATAAAGATACATTAAATTTTAGATGGGGCTTTTCCTGCTACCAATACGTGTCATTTTGCAACATTTGTTTTTAACCCAAGATCGCTCATAAAATCATTAAAACTGGTTAAAAGCCTTTGTAGTCACACCCCGGTTCTTGACATTAGGATGCAATCGTCTGCATATAGCAAGGCTGGTAAGGCCCTGCCGCCTATTGTGGGTGCATCTACATTTCCAATTCTGATGTGGTCTTCTAAATCATTTATGTATAAACAGAATAGGAAAGGGGCGAGTATGCATCCTGTCGCACCCCGCAATCCATCTTTATAGGTGGGGTAAGCTCGCCAGCAACACCATACCGTACTCTGCCTGTGACTCCCTGATACATTGCGTCTAAAAATGGACAATGGATGGATCAATGCCCATGAACAACATTTACTCCCACAATTTCCCCCTCTGCACCCTGTCATAGGCGGACGTTAGGTCAATAAACCCAAGGTATAAGGACCCTGGCTTGGCCATGGTGTTTTTGCCAATGACCAGGTGCAGATTTAGGCACTGTTCTACAGTGCCCAGGCCTTACCTAAATCCTTATTGGACAGCGGAAAACTTCCCTTTGTCTGTTATCCAGGACTCCAATCTCTCAAGTATTAACCGTCCCATAATCTTACAGGTTCTGTCGATTAGAGAGTTCAGTCGATAACATTTGGGATCCGACCTATCACCCTATTTTAAAAATGGGGACTATTATGACTGAGCTCCATGAATCCGGAGGGCCCTGCACCGCGTAGCATATTAATATGTTTGTTAGTAGTGGTTGCCACAGAGGGATATTTTCTAAAAATAAGCCTGCGGGTATGCCATCTGGCCCTAGGGCCTTGTTCTTTACAGTCTGGGCAAGTGCCCTATTTACCTCGTCTAGAGTCGGGGGTTCCAGGGGAGATGCCACATATCGAAAATAAGCACCACATTGTGTATCAGTGCTATTGCTGTAAAGGCCAGCAAAGTGTTTTACCCACATTTCAGGCATGATTGTTGCATCAATGTTGCCATTTTTTGTGTCACCAAAGTTCTCATCGTTAACAGTTTTCCGAAAGAGTTTGGAGTCTTTACTCTGGGATGCCAACTGTAATTGGCCCCATGCTTCTTGCCTGATCTCCATTTTGCGTTTCTTCAATGTGCGCTTATAATCCATGCATCCATCTCGTGGTTTGGTTTTTAAAATCGTGACTAAATTATTGTGTAGTTGAGAGCATTCCCTGTTAAACCACCTTTTATTTTTCTGTGTTCTGTTCGGCCCCATTACCTCTATAACTCCACAACCCACACCTAAACAGATTGCACAATTAACATAATTATCAATCAATTATAATTAACAACGCATTATTAATTAAAAATAAATTACTTCTCACACTTCACCCTTATAACCCAACAATCCACACCTAAAAAACTTACACAATTAACATAATTATCAGTTCATTAATATTAATTATCAACTAATTATTAATTAATTACAAATATATTACTTTCCACCCTATACACCCACAACTCACACATAAAATTGACCAAACAAAACTTAAAAGCACAATTAACACAATTAAATATAAATTAAATATCATTAAATAAAAAAATAATCATTAATTTATTATAATTTAATTACTTACCACCCTATTCCTCTATAAACCCACAACCCACTACAGAACTAAAAAGCACAACATTTATTTAAATTAAATTTAACAACTACTAAAAATGTAAAACATGTTAAAAAACATAAACACAAAAAAATCACATCACATACATTTAACCCTTTCCATGCCGCCGCAATTCCCCTGGTGTGCTGTAAACAGCACGAACAGCGGCGGGCCGTGACGAACCCCAGCCGTCATCAGCACACGAGCACCGTAGTGCATGACGGCTGGGGTTCGTCATCAGCATGGAAGGGGTTAAATAAATACTAAAATAAATAACACTAATTAAAAACCTATATTTTAAACCACTATATTTTTGAAAACTATAGTAATAACTTCTATATTTAAAAAATTGATATTACTTTCAAATAGATATTCTTGACATTGATATTCTTGATATAGATATTTCCAAGTCACCATATTTTAGACCCGATATTCGTGTCTGTCAATATTTACAGCTCTATATTTTGTCTAAACACCGCTCAGCACTCCTCCTCCCTGCTGACAACAGCCCTGCCCTAAACTGGAACAGTACTGAAAAATAAAATGATAATATTATTGTGGTATTGTCATTTTAATTTTCTTTTTTGCACTGCGGTGGTGCTTACCACATGTGCTTACCACATAGTGCTCCTCCAAACCCAAAGCTAATAGCCAATGGGGAAGGGGGCCCGCTACAGGCCCCAATGTACATTTCTGACAGCCTTTTCATGGCGGGTAAATCGCTATAAAACGGCCGGCCGAGGAGGACATCATAATCCCCACGGGGGTGCCTGGCAGGCACTGCCACCATTGTAGGGATTGAAGTTCCCTCCCGTCGGATCTGTGCTGTGGGTCTCTCCGATCGCCACCCATCCACCGGCCATCCTAATGGGGCGGGCAGGAATCTTCATTACGATGGCGTTGGGACCGCCACCGACGGGTTGTCACTAAAGCTAGAAGGGACACCATACATTTGGCCTTCATGGACCTCACCATGGCTTATGTGTCATGATTAGGCAAAGATAGACTCATGGGGCACGAATACACAGCACAAATACACAACACGGTATACATGATGGGGCATAAACTACAACTCCCATAATGCCTAGAGGAGGCTGGCTTTCGTACCTGGATGTGGTTATTTAAACCACGCCTTAGTAGTAATCTTGGCTTGTCACCTGAAGAACTTCCTGTATGACAAAGCGATATGGACTAGCAGCGTAAAGAACTTGCTGCTGAAATTAGCGTTTTTGGGGATTTCCTAGAAGCAGCGGCTTGTGGAACGGCTGCAATCTCTTTGGTGACGGAAGCGCTCGTTTTCCGACTACGCGCTGGGTATTGCTATCTCGAGCGCTTTGCGGATTATGCAATTGGCAATCGCCACCTTCTGCAGATAAGAAGGTTGGCCTTGACTTGCTTGCACTGCGTCAAGCCAAAGGATTAAAGTGGAACTTCTCGAGTGTTGTGCTCTCGCAACACAAATCCTTTGTTTTTTGTCATGTATCTGAGCTGCGTTGGTAGCGGTGTTTAACAGCTCAGCGTCTCCAGCTCATTGTGAACCAATCCAGCACAGCGAAGGACAACACTCGAGTGAGAGCGAACATACTTTTTGTTTCTTCTCTTTCTGTTATATCTCCTGAGTGAGATTACTGCATAAAGATAAGTACCTCTTTTTTGATGAATCAGAACTATATTCTTTTGTTATTTAGTTTATTTTTCCTCTTTTGTGCCTTTTTTCATGGGAGAAGCCTCGCTGTCATATTAAGTAAGTACTTAACACATAGGGGTTTAAGGTGGTTCTATGTATAAGGGGGGGAAACTCTCTCACGTGTGTGTTGTGTTTCGCTTACAGGGCGTCAGGGGGAAATCATAGAACAGAGTGGTCTACCTCTTCTGAAGACATCCCTATTCTTAGCCAGACAGTGGCAACTTTATTGTTTCCTTTGTCCCTTTTTTCCCTTCCCCCTTTACTGGTGTTGTCTTTGGAATTATATATATATACTCATAGGTACCTCCATAAAGGGGAAGGAATTACTTAGCGTCTACCATCGTTCCTGCTGTATCAGGCTGTAAGGTTAGTGGTTAACCTTACTCTGTCTGACATTATGACTGTGTTAAAAAACAGAGGCTTTGGGAGAACCTGAGTGAAATGGAGGTGAAGCCAGAAGTCATTGCCTACTTGCTGTGTAAACATGGTAACTTACCCGCTAGAGCGAGGTATGGGCAGAAAGGCAAGTGTATCAAATGTTTCGAGATAGAGCAGTAAGGAAAGGCTTTCTCCAAGCCCCTTTATTGTTCTCTTTATATACAAACCGATTACTTGAGTTTTTGATGACAATGAGGAAGGGTACTCCAAGGGTTGGCCTTCAATTTCTGCCAGTCTTCTTGTATGCTGGCCATACCATCCTAATGGCAAGAACAGCAGTAAGTCTGAATAGTTTGACAGATGGGTAAATAGGGAACCAGGTTTGAATCTTGGCCTTGGCTCAACATCCTGCAATTTGGGGTAAATCATGTAATCCCTGTGCCTAAAAATATGAGTAACTTTGTTTGGTTGTTGTAAAGCGCACCAATGTGCTTGGGCCAAGTCACACTATAAAAACTGCAAAAAAGTCTTCATATACATTTGTATTTAGATATTAATTTGACTGAATCATTTATACCTAATACAAGTCCAAGGAGCCAAAGACATTGTTCCGAATTTGTATTTAAAAAAAAGAATCACTGCATGAAAATGGAAGAAGCTGGTGTCATCTTTCAAACAGAAGACACTATAATTGTGTACAATCTTTGGGGCTGTCCATGTCATTGTAACTAGAATAATCTCAGGCTTATATAATTACTGCTTATAAAGTTACATGCATCCCTACTGTGCCCTATGGGGACAGGAGTATGAGAATACTTTGATGGGAATTCCCTATATTTAGAGGAAAATAGATTTTGTAAGTGACTTTTGCCACCTTTCTCCTGCCTCAAAGAGATGGGTTGAGTTATACTGAGGACAAGTTGAAGATTGCACCTGTTACCCTGGATAGCAAAATGCTTAAACCCAGACATTTTCCTGATTACCTAGGGCAACCCCTTATAAATCCATACACTGTGTGGCAGGCCACATGGGGTGCCTACCACAGGGAGCAGGGTTTAACACACACACCCATTTCTTCCTGGGAGCCTATATTATCGCCAGTACGGGCATAACACAAGCTCCCTTAGAGAAATAGAAGTATACGACCGAACAGTGGTGCTTATTACGATGTCGATCGGAGTTGCCTCCGACCGATACCTTCTCGGTCTCGAACCGACCAACCTCCGGTTAGTGGTCCGACCGCCTGATTACGATGCGACTGAACATTGGGGCCGATTACGATGTCGGTCAGAAAGCCTCCAATGGCTAGTCTGAAGCTTTCCGACCGTGGTCAGAGGCTTTCTGACCGACAGGGTTGGCTTGTAGTTCAACTGCCAAATTACAAAGTCGGCGGTCAGGGCGGGAACCGGTCGGTCATTCCAATGCGGTTCCAACCGGCTGTTGGATCCCCTTCGGATGGTGTTTCTACGTCTGGATTATGATGTAGGTTCCCACATCCTTTCAATGCTTGCCTGTCTGACACAGTAAGGTTGTCAGAAAGAGATTTTAGGGGCCCCTAGCAGGGCCCATCCCTCCGGTGCCTATAATCCCATGGTGTGGAGGCATTTAGTTTATAATTTTTTCAAAAAACAAAACCCCGCAGAGGGATTTTATTTTTGCATGAAACAAGCACTCGTTAAAAGTTTGCCGAGTGGCTGTCATGTTTGACAGAGCCGTCCATCAATCTTTTAACTCATTGACAGGAACCACTGCGATTGTTGTTCCAATACATGACTAGAGTTGTCTGGTGGGCAGCTTTAAATTTGGAGCATGAGCGCTCTATAAGGGCCATGAAGTATTTTACTGGGTTGCCCTGACAGAGTAAATACTGTACTCCGAAGTCTAACTCAAGCCCTAAATCTAATGAGTGTTGTAACTGGCTATAGTAAGTCAAAAAAGTGTGTTACAATTTATTTGATCTAACATTGTTACATCAGATAAGGCCTGTGTTAGGAGAACATTAAGGGGCCTATTAGGATGACGGGCGGACTTTGTTCCCCTGTCATCCTACAGGGGTTTGGGACCGCCCGCCATAAGGGCGGGGGTCCCGTGGGGGGTATTAGGATGTGCCCGCCACAGTGGCGGGCACATCCTGCATTTTTAGTATTGTGGTGGGGGGTGCTCTCAGCACCGCCCGCCACAATGCAAAAAATGCATCAATGCATTTGCATAGACAAAGCGGCAGGCACCATTTGGTGCCTGCCGCTTTGTTTATGCAGATGCCCCCGTGTGCACCCCCCACCTCTCCTTCACTCTGGGGGCCCGCAGGGGGCCCCCAGAGTGAATATCGCATGCCTTTCCATGGCGGCATCGCCACCGCGGAAAGGCACCTAAACAAGCTCATCATAATATGGCTGGCGGTGTCTATTAGATACCGCCACCATATTAAACCTTTTCCGCCGCGGTACCCCCCGCCATCCTAATATGGCGGGGGAATTTAGGTGCGGATGGCGGGCGGATTGCCCCCGCCAGGCTGGGGGTGGCTACCGCCAGCCTGGCGAGGGCAATCCGCCCGCCATCCTAATGGGCACATAAGTTGGCTCCACAGGGAGTAGATTGAAATACAAAAACAACCATGAGAATGTATTGTATACATCAAACATCCTTAGAATGGAACCTTATTTGATTTAGTTCCCTCTCATTATGAGGGAAATATTTCATGAGATTTTGGTTCAAAATTGTTCAATATATGCTGTATTTCTCAAAGGGGTGGGCATATTCTGATGTTTTCCGTTTTTGCCCTTATGTTGTTTAATTTCAGACTCAATGCTTTTTCTAGTTTTTGTATTTTTTTTTATAGGACAATTCAATAAAAATGTATTTAGTCTCTTGTAACTTCTAGGGAAATGTCCGATGGTGCATATCTGCATTTCTAGTCTTGAAAATGAGGCACTCTCTAGAATTGTGTTAAGTTGTCAGATTATTTTTAATTGTCAGTGTAAAGCTGAAAATCACACTACATCAGTGGTTCTTAACCTTTTGGATTCTGTGGATACTCACTGAATCATTGCTGATTTCTGGGGACTCCAACTGAGTCATTATTGGAAGCCGGGGACCCCCAAACTAAGCAATTTCTATGATTTGAATCTCAAAACAATACACAGAAATCTTTTCTTAAAGTATACACCAAAACACATGCTTGAAAATGTTGATATTTTGTTTAATTCATAATCAAATATAGAAAAAAGATTTCAAAATTTACCTTTTGGTCCTTTATTTGCATACGTTATAAATTTGTATTTATTAATTTTGCTATTATTTAATGTTGTAAATTAGTCTTGGATCCCATGAATAGAAGTCGTTAACCCACAGAGGTCCTGTGACCATATGTTAAGAGTCACTGGGCTACATGATTTGTAATGACATAATGTTAGGAGATGATTTTGTTAACTTATTGATAGTAGACAATAGTGTCATAAATGTTTGAAAGTTTTTAACATTGTATATATTTAGTACTTGTAGTTTTAAATTTGAATTTTAAATTGAATAAACAAATGTTATTGAGGAAGAGCATAGTTAGGCAGCACAGCCCTAACAAACACAGGAGAGAACACTGTGGTTTAAAGGACACAGCCTGGACCACTTGTCCGAGAGGGGACAGTATGTAGGCAGTTGGAAATCAGTTTACCTTTCTGTATTCCACTGTGAGGATCCACCAGTACCTGGCCCTACCATTTACTTCTTTAATTTATTTTTTGCCATAATTAGCTTTAAGAAGCATGTTCAACTTCTAGTGAAAAAATGGCCCTGATTATGATAGCAGTCAGACTTTTGTCCGACCACCATCCTATAGGGGATGGGACTGCCTGACTAGCTTTCGGTGGTCCCGCCATAGGGTTTACAATGTGCCCTCCTTCAAGGCAGTTGCAATGTGCATGTTTTGTATTGCGGCGTGTGCTGCAGGCTACAAGCACACGACGTGGTATGAAAAATAAAAAATTTGCAGATCCCTTCAGTATGTGGCAGGCACCATGCAGTGCCTGCCACATGGTGCAGGGATTTAAAAGGCACAACCTACATGCCCCCCAGAACCCAAGACCGAGAGCAATGGGGTAGGGGGGCCTGCTAGTGGCCCCCAAAGTCCCTTTCGGGCTGTCTTTTCATGGCGGGGTAACCACCACGAAAAAGCCAGTGGAAATGGGCATTGTGATCCCTACGGCGGTGCCTGAGCAGGTACAAGTCCCTCGACGGGCTCCTTGAGCCTGTTGGTACCGTGGAGGTCAGTCTCTCTGACTGCCTACCATCCGCCCTCATTGTAATGCAGTGTCCAATGGCGGTGGGACCGCCACCGACGGCTGAAGGTGGCAGTTCCACCGCCATCGTAATGAGACCCTATGTTACATTTCACTTCTTTAATTAGCTTTTTGCCATAATTTGGTTTAAGAAGCCCTTTCAACATATACAATGTTACATTTCAACTATTTTTTTCGCAGAATTTCTGAACATCACTGCTTTTTTCCCCTCCCACAATGCCTTCACTATTTGAGATATACTTCAAAAGTAAGACGTCTGAAACAGACACTCCTTCTCTTTGTGCTCTCCACTTACTGAATAGGTGACAAGGTGACAGAATGTCCTATATGTTAAGAGACTTTTAATGAGGGCAGTAAGGAAAGCATTCGACTGAATGAAAAGGAACCTCCTGCAGAGTTGCTGTTCCACCTCCACCTCATAACTGTATGTCATCTCCATGGAACCACTGGAACTAGGTTTGAATAAGGAAACATACAAAAGGAATGCCTTTTATGCCAGAAAACTGCTCGCATAAGTAACAAGACGATGAAAGGATCCTATCAATATCGTGGTGACGGCACGCTAAGGCAAGAATATCAACTTCGTGGTTCAAAGGGCATGGGTTATTCACCTCAAAGTACCACCATTAGCACACAAACGCAAAATAACATAATTGGTACACTGAGTTTGAAGATCTTTGTTGTCGAGGAACACACCATCAACCCTTTCGATGTCGACTGAAGTATCTTTCATACCTACCCTAAAAAGCCTATAGTTGGTGTTTTTGAAAGGAATACAATCAGTTGTCAAAATCTACAATAAAAAGGGGCTCAACGGTCTAATCTCCTCAAAGGATGCATTGTAGACACTAAGACAGGGTTCGGGGGTTTGAACATCAATTGTGTCTTTTGGGAGTTTACGTCGATTGCTCCTTCAAGGTGACCTAGGCATGCACCACAAACATGCAATTTTTTCATGTAAATTGTTTTTGATTTTAAAGCATAGTAAATGACGAGCGTAGAGTGCACCTGGATTCAATCATCTTTGTTGGGCCTCTTCAATGATTCCCTCTCTATCACCCTCCAACGGCGCCCCTCATCTCTCAATAACAACTCTCTCACATGTATTTAATTTGTTTTATAGCGCCTCTCATACCAGTGTAGGGTGTCAGAGCACATTACATCACACACAGATACAGAGGCAATGCATCTTATGTATTTAAATCAGTGTTGAGAAAATATTAGTTTGGTTTAGTTTGTAGATTTATATAGCGCAGCTTATCACCCGTGAGGGTATCTAGGCGATGTCCATAGGCATGAGGAGATTCATTGATTTGCCCAGAATCACAGTATGTTGCGCCAACAAAGAAATTCGAACCTGGATTCCCAGCTCCCGAGTCAGCAGCTCTGGCCGCTTCACCACACCCTCTTCTATATTACATAAGTCAAAGGGGACTACAACGTGTAGGATTCATGTCATCCATACTGGTATGCATTTTCTCAGAGTGCTTGGTCTGGAGAAGCATAAACCCAGGATTTAGAAAGTAACACAGTGGTCATGCTAGGCGTTACTAATAAGAATTTATTTCTACCCAAACAAACCCTTTTTAGCAACATTGGGATACTGAAAGACTCAGAAAAAAACTTAACTGTCTAACCTGTACCATGTAGTTTACATGAAACTCTTTGATGGCACTTCATAGCTCACTGTGCTAGATTATGATTGTAACTTTTGAACTGCACAGAAACAAAAGGGTCTCAGTGACAAACGCAATAACCCACTGAGCTATGCACATAAAATTCTGTTCTGTGATCTGCATGGTACAAGTCATTTGAAGCAGGCATATTAACACTCTGCGCTACCATAGATGAGTCAATACTGCCACTAGATAAAACTCTGATCTCTCTCCAGCAGGTATATTATTAATCGAGGCTATCTTGACATTTTTATTGTTGCCTGAAAACTATTTGATATACAAGGGAAGCGGGTGCTTTCTAAACTGCAGCACTGCTACAAAAATGGCCCCAGTAACAAAACTGGCCCCCATCCTGTCAGCTTCCCGGGGAAATGCCCGTTGTGGCCTGTCTGGATTTGGGCACAGATTTACCAGAGAGCTCTAGGAGGAGGATACATACTTACCCAAGAGGAGAGTAGGAAAATACCATATTACCATTGTGTAGAAAGCCTGTGGTCTGAGGATCAAAGCATCTCTGCAAAAAGCAGAGCTCTTAAGGAAGAGGTTTCTTTTAGAATTGTCAAAGTGTATATAGGCTGCAGCAACAATAGAGTACCACATTTTTTCAAGAGCAAACATATCTACCTGATTTGTTTAATTCATATTAGAATTGGCCTTTAAACGGTATTATAGGCCCATCCAAATACCTTGGAGCATTGTTGCCCAAATTGTGGGTTGAGAGCCAATCTTTGGTGAGTTGTGAAAATCTAAGCAATACATAAATAATGCCTTTAAATGTTGTATTGTCTTGTCACATTTGCTGCACTTTAAAGAATGAGTTCAAATGTCAGGCTATGTCTCCTGAAAAATTGCTGCTTATGCTTTATAACATGGTGATTGGTGTTTACAAACTCCTCTCACTTTGCAGTCAGAGAAAGAAAAACAATGTAAATTAGGAGACAATCTTGCTGGAGTACAGAAAGTGTGAAAGGCTGTAGGGTGCCATTAATTTTAACATGCAGCAAAATGTAAATACCTGTAAATGAACCGTACACATTCAGCAGTTAGGAAAGCAAAAAAGAAGCAATTTTTTGTAATTCTAAAGTGTGATAAAAACAAAGACATGAATAGGATCAAGGCAAATGAAGGCACTGTACTTGGTGATGCACAAATTAAAATTATTCACTGAAACTCAATTTCCACACATTAGCATTTGTGTGCAATATAGTTTAATCAGTATGTCTGTGTAAATCTAGTGGCTATTTCAGTGTAACTTGTGCTTTCTGTACATGACTGTACACTGCCCCAAAGTGCTTTGGTTACATAAAAAAATCACCTCATTTAGGTCCATTAGAGCTAGGTGAGTAGCAAACGTTAGTCATTCTAAAAAGTAGGTCATGGTTCTAAAAAGTTTGGAAAACACTCCCTTAGAGAACAATTGTGTGAAAAAAGAAACATCCTAGAAGCTAGCATTAAATTAAAATTTTCCCTCAGCTTCACCAAGTTCTTTATCCTTATCTGAACAATTGGGGCCTGACAGCCAAGTACTTCAGAATTTTCAGGCCAAAGCCGTATTAATGCTTAATTTGGTGTTGTGTAGGCAATGAGAAATATCACTTTTTTGTTATCACAAAATATCAGGTTTTGGACCCAAAGCATGCACACTAGGTACTCCGGAGAATAGTCTATCATCTATGCATAAAAATGTAATTTGCTGTCCTATAAAATACCTGATGAGACGTTAAATATTTTTTACACTGGTATAAATTGCATTTTCCAAGTCCATATTCTCCAATGCAAGACACCACATGAGACACCTGCAAGAGCACCTAGTGGACAAAATGTCCATGCTGAGAAACAGAAACAATAAATTGACAATGTTCAGAGCAGTATTACACACTTCCAGTGGAGGCAAAAGTAACAGAACTTACAGCTAGATTCATGAAGCATTTTTGCTGGCGCAAACGGTGCGAATCGCAGAATTCGGCCGTTTGCATCCGCAAAAATGGCATTTGAAATTCATCATTGGGTCATGTACTCGCAATTTGAGAAATCGCAAAAAATTGTGATTTCTCAAATTGCAATCGCATTTAAGGAATCTCAATTTGAGATTCCTTAAATGCTATTCATGACCCAATAAAAAATTGCGAATTCGCTTTTTTTCCCGCTATTTACCGCAAAGTCAGACTTCGTGGTAAATAGCGAAAACTGAGAAAAATGCACTTTTGTGCATTTTTCTCAGTTGTATGTTACACACACACATGTCCTTTGGACATGTGTGTGCGCAACATGAGTCTAATTTACATTTCAGGGGTGCTACAGGGTGTCCTGTGGACACCCCTAGCACCCTTGAAATCGCATCCTTATTTGCGATTAGCAATTTGCTAATCGCAAATAAGGAATGTGTAGGAATCGCAATTTATTTTGCGATTCCTACATGAATCTCGTTTTGCGAGTCTGTAATAGCGATTCCTTATTATTCGCTATTACAGACTCGCAAAACATGCAGATGATGAATCGGGCTGTTAATGCATCCGCATTCAGTAGACCCTGCCAGCAAAGACATTTGTTGCAGATGCTTCCATTCTGGAATAGGGAGCCCGCAATATAGAGCTATAGGTACAGATGACCTGGGTCAGATGTAATAAGCAATTTTCAACTGCATCCCCTGTGATTTGCAATATCACGTTGTTTGCAATCGCAAAATTTATGTTTATTATTTACAAAATCCAGTTTACGATTCAGTAAAGTTTTGCTGACTCATAAAATGGGTTTTGCGGCTCATACCGAATCACCATTTGGAAGGGGTGCTCTTTCCAAATAGCAATTCAGTATGAAATGAATGAATGGTTTGCGACTTTAATTCCAGTTGTAAACCACTGTACAGTTACCAACACTTCCAAGGTGGTGGTAACTGATTTACCACTTCCAGCCCCCCTGATGTTTTCCTCAATTGAAAATGTTTACAAAAATTTAAAGCAACACCTGTTCCTTAAATGAACATAGGCTGCTTTAAAAAAAAAATCCGTTTAGGAATGTGAACACAAGGATGTTGGGATGCTGTCCCTTGCACAACACTATCCCCGTGGTTGGTAGCCAATCACAGGTGTCACAAATTGTGCCCAGCCTCATTAGATATTCTGTGACCTCCTGCGACTGATGATTTTGTGAAGCAGCCTAATGGTGCATCTGTTGCTCCATACAATCAAATACTGGTCGCAAAAAGTCAGTGTACAATATGTGACCTCTTTTCACAACCAGGATGGCAGATGTTTTCTTCCAAATGAGTATATTAGAACTCAGGGTGGAAAATCTGTCTCTGACGTCCTTTGATCTAGTTTTGTTGAGCTACAACGTTCTATTTGAAGTCAAATATGTTTTAGATATGCAAGCAATGTGAAGGGGAACTGGAGGAGCTTATTGAAAGAAGTTCTGGTCATATGGCATTCGCTCAGTGCCAAGGATATTAGGGCCACATGCATCAATGTAAGGTTTTGCGATTCCTTATTTGCGAAAAATAGGGAATCGTAAATAAGGAATCACAAAACAGGATGCATCAATTTATGCGCATAATTTTTGCGATTTGGTAAAAATCGCACTTTTTACCGAATCGCAAAAATTAGGCGAATTCTAATTTGCGATTTTGCAATTCCCATTGATTCCTATGGGCCAAAATACCCATAGGAATCAAAATGCAAAATGTTAATGCATTCCATGGGTGGAGGGGGGGGTACAAAGGACCCCCCCTGCACCCCTGAAATGTATTTTAAAATGGATGTTTCACACACACATGTCCTAAGGACATGTGTGTCTGTAACATGACAGTGTTTAAAATGCTAATTTGAGCATTTTAAACATTTTTCGCAAATTACCACGAGGTTCACCCTCGTGGTAATTTGCCCCCCATAATTGCGAATTTGCATTTTTTAAAACAATCATGCATTGCTTTTAAGGAATCGCAAATTTGCGATTCCTTAAAAGCAACCGCATTTTTGGAAATCGCTAAAAATAGCGATTTTTCCAAAAATGCTTGATGCATAGTAAAAAGGTATTTAGGAATCGCAAACGGCTGATTTTACCAAATCGCACCGTTTGCGATTCCTAAATAGCTTGATGCATGTGCCCCTTAGTCTTTCACCAATACCCTTTTTAGGTGCACTAAACCAGCAGAAGGGTATGTTCAGCAGAAACATATGAGAAGATCACAAATACATCCTAAATGATGAACCTCCTGTTTTCAGAGGTTTAGGCTCTCAAACCAGCAGCAAATGGACCTGTTTGCATTAGTAGAAAACACAAAATAATAAAACATCAAGTCTGTCAAGTACAGTGAATCAATTTTTTTCTTTCTTCTCAGAACTGCTGTTCAAGCTCTTGTATGCTAGCCTCCAGGTGGTGGTAATGCCTTGTTCCATGGTCTTACAGATTCTGCATGGCTGCCCCTTAAGGGAGCCTACATGCTGACGCATGTGTCACCAAGGGTCTGCAGAAATATGATCACGTCCAACCCATTCTGATATAACTCCAGTGACTCTCCTTACCGGCCTGCACCATCTTCAAAACAAGCTGCATCCTTTACAAAGCTCTTATGACTAGCACCATGCTTACCTTGCAGGAAATCCCATCATCTCTGCTGACTCTCTGTGCACCTGGTGCCAGGACACCATCAACCTGTGGACTAAGAAGTGTAAAAAAGAAAAATCCAGTAAACAGGCCTTTCCCATCGATGCACCTGGGAACTGAACAACATCTCCATTTCCATCAGAACTGTCAGAAGGTGTGGGAAAGAGTTGAAGGCACTCCTTTTTAAGAAATAATACCTCACAATGCTGTAAAAGCACACGTATTCTACAAGACCCCAGCTACTTCTCATATCACTTGTTGACTATGCTTGCCTTTGATCCCGTACATGCTCCGCTACCATGTGGCTAGATTTGCACTATAGACATATCATACGCATCTACACCTAGTATTAGAAGCAGTGGTCAGGAGGCAATGCCTTTATGGACCAATTTGTCGAGCGCATTTCTCTTCAAGTTTCCTCCAATCATTCTGACTCGAAAGGTTCTTCTGAAGCTGTACACAATGATCTTTATATTCCAAAAATTGCCAGTAGTGGTTAACAGATCTACTTCTGTTGTTGTAGCAGCTAAAATAGTGATTGCTATTTAGCCCTGGTCTACTAACCTTAATGCAGGGCAAGATGTTGCATCTAAGTCTCACATCTTTCAACTTAATATCTTGGCTTATGAAATTCAGCAATATGGTGATCTGAACATTCCATCAAACTGTATGGACAACATTCTCAGGGAAGCTGAAAAAACTTTCAAGAGACCACTGTATACCTTCAAACGTAAGAGTTTCTGTTTATGGTTCATCGAAAGTTCCATGAATTCTGTGCTAAGGAGAAACCGTGCATCCTTATCTTTTGCACTTGGCCAGATCTGGGTTACAGTTTACATCCTTGAAGGTGAATTCAGCTGCGCTCATTGTTCCTTGCGCTCATTGCTTATGAGGAAACTCTTTCCCCAATTTTTTTTTCAAAATTTCAATCATTATGGATCTTCTGAAAGGACTTGGAGTATTCCCCCAAGTAAGAAATCCATCTGTCCGGTCGAAGGTAAGTGCAATTTTACCCAAATTGATAGTCCTTCTACAAAACCATGCAAGAGGCTACATTTCAACTTCTTCGATCGAAGGTTTCCTTCCTGTTAGCAATTATGTCTGCACTTAGAGTTAGCCAGATCCATGCAGTATGCTCTAATGAACCTTACACCATCTTTCAGAGGAGTGAAATGGTCTTAAAAACCCATTCCTCTATTCTTCGAAAATTCACATCCTATTTTCATGTCAACCAATACATCTAGTTACAGACCTTCTTCCTACTGTGAAATTGATAGATCTATCCTACATTAAAGGTGAGGACAGCATTATGAAACTACCTGTAAAAACAAGAATACATATTACACACTCAAATTAGTGGCTAATTGTAACTCAATCTATATGGAATGGCAGATTCTAAACATTGTGTGGCCGTTCTGACCTTTGTAATACTATCTTCTGGTGGATACATCTTCCTACAAAGCCCTCAAATTATGAATGCTGCTTCCAGGCTTCAGATAGGATCCGGAAAACTTTTTTCCCAGTTAGTACTCACCAGTATGGCTAGGTGACTCCATGCAGCTTTTTTACCCAACTCTGTGTATCTGCCACAAAGCAATCCACGGACAGGCGCCAGCCTACATAAAAGAAAGGCTCAAGATATACGAACCCAAGCGCGCCCTGCGATCGTCCGGATCTTTTCTGCTATCCTGTCCACGTTTCAAGTTAACAACAAAAGGAGGCAGATCTTTTTCAGTTCAGGCCCCTACCATCTGGAATAAGTTACCGGAGGTGCTTCGCAGAGAACCTAATCTTCTCCATTTTAGGAAGTCCCTGAAAACCTTACTCTTCAAAGACGCTTTTCCATCTCAATAGTCGGCTACTAGATCAGACACCTCTATACTCTTATTCCATCTTTGTTGCTGTACTTGGTCAGTAGCGCTTTGAGACCTGTCGGTGAGTTGGCGCGATACAAAACACAGTTACAAATTACAAATTACAAATTACTCTGTCTCTTGAGGTGACATTACGGGAGTATATTAGGCACCAAGCTGCACGTTGCCCTCAGCTACTCTTTTTCTCTGCCTTATCAACATAGTCCAGAGATCCCTCTTGCTGTCTCAACATTGACTAGGTCGAATGTTGCAAAGGGCTTCAGGTTTTAAGCTTCGAGAATAGAGCTGCAAGAGTATGTCCCCTTTGGACACCGACAACATCTGTATTCTGTATCTGGCCTTCAGCTGCATTGAGGCCTGCCCCTCCATGCCCCCAAAAGCCATCAAGGACTGGGAGGCAACTTTATATTTGACGAATGTCTGCAGACAGACTCCCAGGTAGACCCCCTCTCCTACTTTTCAGGGAACCTTCTTTTAAGAGATCCCCCCAAACCCAGTAATAAAAATAAAAACAATAAAAATCAGCCAAGGGAAGAGAAGTTGTTCTCTTCATTGCAGAAGCAGTCTTGTTCCTTGGATCTTTCCGAGCCTTGATACCCTTCCTTGATGCCAGAACTTTTCCTGACATCTGGCAACCCCTGGTGCCTAAACGGATAAGATCAGGTTCTTTGGTCGGTGTCAAGGCCTTCCAGCTAGTGAGGCTGGATCTCTACAGGATTGCTCTACAGCTCTCTGGCTACTCAGGAAAGGACTCTCGGCTTGGCAACTCTGGCAACTCCTTCTCTGATGCTGCACCTCCACAGATTGGTGCCCTAGTGCCTATGGCAAAGTCAAAACCAGCTGGAGTGCTGTCCCCTGTTTGCTCAGACCCTCTTTTGACACCGGTTTTGAAGCTGATGATGATAAAGCCCACTGAGTTAACTCCTGTGTTAACCAATGAGTCTATTGGGAGCAATTCTCCTGGGGTCAAAGTTTTGCCCCAAGTGAAGATTTTTTTTGTTGGCTTCAGATGCCTTGCGCAATAGATGATAAGGGCTATAGCAAGATGGAGACCAGGGCTGTACCATCGATGTCCAGAAGTCTAACCTCATTCCTATACGAAGGCTGACCTTTATTGTGGTGCTGCTTGACACAACCCATATGAAGGCATTTTCTCAGAGGACTGTGGCTATTTGGCTAATGATTCTGATGTGTCTGACTCGAGCTCACATCCCAGGTTTTGTGCCTGCTGTGCCTCAAGGCCTCTTGCATCCTGTTGGTGGTTCAGGTCAGGTAGAGGATGCAAACCCTCCAGTGGTGGTTGAAAAGGCATTGGCTGCAACACCAAGGATGTTTCTCGTCTCAGATATGGATCTTCCAGTCGGTGAACCGGGATCTGCACTGATTGATGGATCTTCTCCAAACTTCTGAGCAAATTAATGTAGGTTTAAAATGAACTACAGCATGTGCAAATGCAATATGTGAGTGTGCCCTACAATGCAGCTGACACCTATATTTATATAATTTTCTGTTTTCACTGTAATTTCTATGTCCTGAATGTCAACTACTGTAACACCAAAGTACTAGCTCAAACAGATGAATTCTTGGTCTTCCAAATTCTGCTAAGGTCACCAGGTCATTTCTCAGCTGTGACTAGTCACTACCAGTCAGTTTGTAAATACACTCAACCTCCCCAACTTGAAGGTTGTCAGATGTCAAGAACACATCTGACAAGAACACAGCCAGATGGAACAGATTTTCCTGGCTGAATGGACAGCAACAGCAGCAATACACTGATACAATTATGAAACGTTTACAATAAACTCCTGGACCTTTTGCAGATTTTTTGTATTTCCTAATATGGTTGCAGTTTCTGCTCCGCACAGCCTGGAAATAGAGACAGATTTAGGAGGTTTGGGAATGCGAAGGACTTATCCTTACTCAACTTGTTACAAAGCCAGTGACACTCACATTAATTTTGATCTGGATACTCTGAACCTCTAACAGTGTTTGTCTTAATTTGGGAAGCTGTCTCTACTGTGCTGTACATTATTGGGAGACACTGACTTATACTCCAGTGAGACCTTTGCAAAAGCTACGCTCACATCCTATGCAGCGAAACCGGACACAGTCTCATGGAAGGCCTAGCTTTGATAGAGGGGTAGACCATTAAGACAGCCACAGGTACAGGCTAGCATGGTCATGAACGCCTCTTCGTTGGACTGGGGTACTCTTCTAGGTGACATAACGGTGCAGAACCTTTGGGTCATGTCGGAGCAGCGCCTGAACTTAAATGTGCTTGAGCTGCTGGCTATCAGTGTAGCCTTGAGGTGCTTACTTACTTCCACTTACAGTGCAATATCCAGATTTTGTCAAACAATTCCACCACTGTCCAGAGGGTAGGGAGGTGTTACATTCTCTATATTCAGAGGTGTTTGCCTGTGGACATAGGAATAGCAATGTGGGGTTTTCCACAGTGGCCCAACTTCCAGTCTCCATCAGTGTGAAAGCAGATGCCTTTTTTTTCTCTCTCACTTGAGGACCTCGACTTAAAGGCATACCTGAGATAACAATCTTCTTGAGGTTACCCTTTGTGGCATGGCCTGGTACTGGAAGTGTCCTGAATTTTCTGCCATATACTTGCTGGCAGATGGTTCCTCAGGGGATGCTTTTAGGGTCAGCTGGTTGCAGGGTCTGATATACACATTTTTGCCAATCTTGCTTCTGTCCAAAGTACCAGGAGGATTGGGTGCAGTTTATTTTGAGCACTCTAGAGTGGGAAAGGAGGATCTTGTATGCTGATCTTTGGCACTCAGCATTTGTCTGCTTCTTCCCCTCTCATATAGAGCAGACCTGCCTCACAGCAGGATGATCAGGTCCCCCATCCAATCTTCAGACACTGCAACTAGAAGCTTGGTGTATGAGCGGCACCAGATAGAATCCTTTTTCCTTTCTGATTGATTGTCGACTTAATCTTTGCTTCTATGAAGCCTGCCTTGAACTCTACATATATATATATATATATATCAGGGGAAACCCAATAAACCAAACGGCATCTGGGACGTAACAAAGAAATAAATACAGTGATGCCTCTGGTATTTCTTCTAAGGAACCTTCTAGTCAAAAGACAGATACTAAAAATTATCTGTCCAAGTGTACTAATTTACACACAGAATAAATCTACCAACTCATATTCTTTGTTCATCTACTCGCTATCAACAAACATTATACAAACAAAATTAACACACATATAAGAAATTCAAACACAAGAAATTGGTTTAGGTTACTTATTTTAGTAAACCAGAATTTTTCACTAGGTTTTTTAGTTAAGTTTCATTTTTTTATATACATAAATATCCAGACGTCATCAGTTTTTACACATACTATACACTATACAACAAAACATACACAATACGTATGAAAGACACACTTTATGAACCCTTGTTATCCTGGGTTGAAATGAAGCCCAATTTTTTATTTAAGGAAATTCATGGCATAATCCTTTTTAGCCTAAATTCCTTCTTCACAATCACCATTTAGTCATAGAGCCTAGGAAGCTGAAATAACTTTATGCTTCTTTTCTTTAACAAGCTCTCGTAGAATTTTTAATTTCAACCCAGGATAACAAGGGTTCATAAAGTGTGTCTTTCATACGTATTGTGTATGTTTTGGTGTATAGTGTATAGTATGTGTAAAAACTGACGACGTCTGGATATTTATGTATATAAAAAATGAAAATTAACTAAAAAACCTAGTGAAAAATTCTGGTTTACTAAAATAAGTAACCTAAACCAATTTCTTGTGTTTGAATTTCTTATATGTGTGTTAATTTTGTTTGTATAATGTTTGTTGATAGCGAGTAGATGAACAAAGAATATGAGTTGGTAGATTTATTCTATGTGTAAATTAGTACACTTGGACAGATAATTTTTAGTATCTGTCTTTTGACTAGAAGGTTCCTTAGAAGAAATACCAGAGGCATCACTGTATTTATTTCTTTGAACTCTACATAGGCCGCTGGAACAAGTTTATGCAGTGGTGTGAGTGAGAAGGCCTTAATCCTTTTACATATTGTAGGAAATCAGTTTTTTAGTTGTGAAGAATGTGAGGCCAGCACAAGTAATAAGTCCACAGTTTCCCTTTGCTGGTTACCAAGTACCCCATTGTAGCGCTTGACTCTCTCAGGGCAGAGTAGCAGGGCAGCCAAAGGCCTACTCAGGAGAGGTGCTGTTTGCTAGTAATCACCATTAGCTGGCACATGATACCACTCAATAAATGATTGACCAGTCAGTGTTTTTTATTTACAAAAGGAAAAGTACATTTATTAGACACACACACTACTTATTACTACACATTAATTTACAAATATATACATAACGCAAAACAAAAATACCTTGGATTATGTTATAAATTCACATTTGACCTCAAAGGATTGAGACCCTTAAAATCACAGTCCACCCCCACCTATACCAGACAACATACCACACTATAGAGGGTTATCACTTTAGATAAAACAGGCCTATTGGCTTTGTCAAGGGCTCACCATATCAAAAGAGCAACAAACCACTGTTAAAAACACCACCATTTTAAAACTAACATAAGAACATCACATCAGATGAAGTCATAATAGAAAATGCTCCACTTAATGTGTTTTCTTCACATACCTTTAGGCCATATAATTAAACCATAGAACCAGTGCCTAGAGAGTGCTGCACTTCCAGCTAAAGAACAAAAGCTCCAGCTATGAGAATGCTTAAAAACATGTTTACAACCTTGGAGGATCATAGATTCCTGGTCCCCGCAAACGTAGGGTCAGTTTTCAAAGACTGCTGTAACTCCTACAGCCCCCACAACACTTTCTGAATTAGTTGGTAGTGCCCCTGTTCTCCTGGGGCCACCATCAAGCAAGCGAGATGTGAAAATTAAACTCTCCTGAGGCATTATGGGGTGCTCTCTCTCTCACGAATGAATATTTTGTAGCAGGTGTCCCACAGTGCGGGAAGCCCATGTGCCTTTTTCCTATGTTTTCCTTTTTGTTGTATTTATTAGCGGGGGTGCCCAGTCGCACCTGATACACCCCCAAGGAAGGTTCATGCAGTGGGGGCAGGCTCCCAGGGCCCATGCGAGCCCAGCCGGCTCCCAGCTCACTGCTCCATGCTGGGTAGGAGCTGGCAACAGCCATCCTCCTGCCAGAGAATGCTGCCGAGCTGGGGTCTGATTCCACTGCGGTGGAGGCTGATTTTGTTGATGCAGACCTGCGTGTGCTTCGAAATAAACAAAGCAAAACGAATTTCGTTCAGCACATGTAGGTCCCCATCAACGAAATCAGCACCCAGCTCAGCAGAACACCAAAACGCCTGGTTGCCAGTCCAGGCCCAGCCTCCTGCTCCCGCCGTGCGTGAGCATTCTTCTTTTGTCTACTGCCTGAGGACCGACGTTACTTAATTCTTCATACTTCATACTTCATCCCAGACCCCACTGCATACCCCTCAGATGAACTTGAACTCCCCAGGGCTAAGAGGACTTTTGGGAAGTGGGCCCCATATATGCCCCTCTCCCTAATGAACAATTAATTTGCAGCGTAAAGACCCCAAGGCACTGGCCCACAGCGGAGATTTTCTTTTGGAAATACAGCAGTGACCCACG
Source organism: Lissotriton vulgaris (assembly GCF_964263255.1). Taxonomy (NCBI): domain Eukaryota; kingdom Metazoa; phylum Chordata; class Amphibia; order Caudata; family Salamandridae; genus Lissotriton; species Lissotriton vulgaris. The sequence continues at coordinate 1,689,914,180 of NC_141695.1, forward strand.
TGCTTCTTCACTCGGTGAAAGGTCAAAGGTCGCCAACCTTAAAAGGTCATCCCTTGAGCCCCGACTGGCCGATTCGGACACTGCTGGTTCTCCTGGTGGTGAGTTCTATTCACCAGGGGCAGTTCTAGCAGGCCTCTTAGCCTAAAAGGTTTTGTACCTTGCAGGAAGTTCATTCCACTGGCTCACTGTGCCAGCTTTCCTCTTGTTCTTGGTCTCTGGGGGCAGAAGCCTAGATCCTTCCCACAACTGGTCCTCAGGTGTGTGATGTTCTCTTCTCTTCCCCTTTAAGTCCCTAGAGTCTTTACCAATGTTCTTAGATTTTAGAATGAATGCTCTCATGTATTCCAGTTTGATCAGTTGCTGTTGGCTGCTCTGGGATGAGGTTTTAATAAACCCACCTTATATCTAGAAACGTTGTTCTCCTTTTATTTTACATTTTTAACTATATTATACTGGCGACGATTGGAAATTTACCTCAACTAGACAACAACTCAGCAAAGGAATCCAACTTTTCCCCTCCTCCAGCGGCTGTTATTAAACAAAAGAAATGAAGCGTTGACTTCACAGCGGCAGAGAAGACAGAAATACCATGGTGAGGAGAGCGGGAGGTTTATTCTTATAAAAAAAAATATTCTGGGACTTGAGATAACTTAATTTTTTCTATTTGTAAAACTTCCCGTATTACGAGGACGTTTTTTATTGCTCGCGCTCTTTGAAAGATATCTCGAGCTGACAACTACGTCACTTGCACGCACGCTGCGCTACAAGGAAAACCCTACGTTACACGCACGCTGCGCTTCAAAGGAACTACGTCTGTTTCAAAGGAAATACGGCAGTGCGCTCTACGCTGCGTTTCAAAGTTAGACTGCGTTTCAGTGACACGTCACGTTGTGCTTCAAAGCATTGCGTTCCAGTCCCAGCAGATTTCTACAATTTCCTTAACGCTGTGTTTAAAGCGTTCTGACACCATTGTTCAGCTGTTCACTCGGCATCACTCGACATTCTAACACACGTTCTACTGTACACCCAGTCTTCTTTGTTTTTCATTGTGCTCTTTGTTTGGAACGTGTTCATTATAAAAGCATTCTATATTCCATTCTGACTTAATAGAAGCATACTTTTATTCTATTGTGCTTCACAACAAATATCACTTAACAAAGGACAAAGCAAAGTAGATAAATTTACAAAGGAAAGTGGAAAGAAATAAATAAACTGGAAAGTGGAAAGAATAAATTATAAAAAAAAGGAAAGAAAGATAGTAAAAGAAAATAAATAAATTGTAGGATATTTGTAAAGATATTTTTTTCTTTTATATAAAAAAAAAATGCAAAATGTAACTCAACCAGCATTTTTTCTTACGAGTCCAGGGGAGCCTAATGTGAAGTGGAAAAAATGGAAAAAATGTTTTGCAAATTATGCAAGGGTTTGTGGAACGAATTTAAGTGCGGAGAGAAAACACTCTCTTCTTTTACCTTGTCTAGGAGGAGAAGGTCAAGATGTTCTTGAACATTTACCAGATCTATCAGCTGCTGAACAAAGGAATCTGAATGAATACGAGATAGCGATTTTACAACTTGATAGACACTACTTACCCAGACTCAGTACTATTATGGAAAGGTACCATTTTGGACTAAGGGAACAGAAGAAAGATGAGTCGGTAGAAGATTATGTATCTTCTCTAAGAAAACTTGCATCGTCATGTAACTTTGGCCAAACCCTTGATGAAAGGATTCGTGATCAATTTGTACTAAGATGTGCGCACGATGAAATTAGAAAAGAACTTTGGTTAAAAGATGAGCCTCCTCTTGAAGAAGTGTTGGTAATAGCTAAGCAAGTTGAACACATGACAAGATGTGTTGGTGAACTGAAAAAGGAGAAAGAGAAGCCCGGTACTTCTGAGGTGAAGGAGGAAATAAAAGTTGATGAGACTGTTTGTCAATTAAATAAAACAGTTAGTGTAAATTGTGATGATAAACAAAATAAGCCGACATATCCAACAAATAACAGGTTTTCATGTTTCAGATGTGGTCAAACTAATCATCTGGCTAATTCTCCCATTTGTCCTGCTTTAAAAGTAACCTGTAATTTATGTAATAAAAAAGGTCACTATGCTAAATTTTGCAGGACAAAAGCACAAGGTGGAGATCACTCAAGGAGAAGATGGTCTCAACCTCAAGTGAGATCAATTTGTTTTGATGTACATGATGATAAAGCAGATCATCCTTCTTTCATGGTTAAGGTAGAAAATTGTATGGTGAACTTTAAATTTGATTCTTGTTCTAAAATAACTATAATTGATGAAAAACTGTTTAATGAGTTATTTTCTAAAAATGTAAAAATGTTTAAATGTGATATTTTACCCCTAGGTTATAGTGACAAACCTATTTCCATGTTGGGATATTTCATGGCAGAGATAGAGCTTGGATCTCACATTATTGTGGGAAAAGTTTATGTGTCAAGAAAGGGTGGTGCATTGTTGGGTTGGTTACATCAGCGTCAATTGGGGGTTACACTTGATCCCAATGCATCTCCCCAAGTTCAGATTAATGAGATATCTAATACGGTATGCAATGTGAGTGATGAGAAATTATCTTTGAGTTTAGCAAAACAATTTCCTGATGTCTTTAAAGAAGGTTTGGGATGTTTGCGTGGTTACAAGCATCACATTAAATTGAAAGAAAATGCTCTTCCTGTGGTAGCAAAGGTTAGGAGAATTCCCCTCATGGAGCAAGTGAAAGTGCAGGAGGAACTAGGCAAACTTGTTAAGAATAATATAATTGTTCCGGTTGAAGCAACTGAATGGCTTGCTCCAGTAGTTATAGCAAAGAAACCTACTGGCGAGATTCGTCTTTGCATTGATTTAAGATCACTAAATAAAGAAGTTGTGGTTGATAGATTTCCCCTTCCCAACATAGATGAGATGATTTGTACTTTAGAAGGAGCAAAATACTTTACTACACTTGACTTAGCTTCCGCCTACCATCAGGTGGAACTAGATGAATCCTCTCAGGAGTTGACTGCATTCATTACACCTATGGGTACGTTCAAATTTAAAAGAATGCCTTTTGGTCTCGTTTCCGCTGCCTCTGTTTTTCAACGGATCATGTCAAAGATTTTAAGGGGTCTAGTTGGGGTAAAGTACTATCAAGATGATTTACTGATTTATGGTAGTGACATTTGTGAACACGATACTCGTCTGTCTTTAGTTTTGAAACGTTTGGATGGTGCAGGCATGACCTTGAAAAGATCTAAATGCAAATTCAGAGTACAAGAAGTAAATTATTTAGGACACTGCATCACCGGTAATGGAGTTTTTCCCAAAAAAGAGTTGATTGAGGCCATTGATAAAGTGAAAGATCCAACTTGCAAGGATGAACTTCTCTCATTTTTGGGTATGGTGGAGTTCTATGGTAAATTTATTTTCAGTTTTGCAGACAAGACTCACAATTTAAGAAAGTTGACTGTAAAAAATGCTGTTTTTAACTGGTCCCGTGAGTGCAAAGAGGAATTTTTAAGTATAAAGAAAGAGTTGAATAAAGCTCCTTCCCTCCATGCATTTGTTCCTGGTCTTCCCACTGTCATGTTTACTGATGCTAGTGACAAGGGACTAGGAGCAGTTTTAGTTAAAAAAAAAAGATGGTAAAGATTTCTTGATCTGCTGTTCTTCTCGTTGTCTCAGAGGTTCAGAGTACAATTACTCTGTAATAGAGAAGGAGTCCTTAGCGATTTTCTGGGCTTTAAGAATGTTTAAAAACCTAATTTGGGGCACAAAGGTTAGCGTTTTATCTGATCATAAGCCTTTGAAAGAGGTGTTTTCAAAGAAAGGTCTTGATTCCATATCCTCTAGAATTAGAAAATGGATTGTTTCTTTGCAAGAATTTGAGTTTGATGTTGAATATATTCCAGGGTTGGCTAACAAGTCAGCGGATTGTTTATCAAGGTTGGTTGACTGTGATAATTCAGGCATGGATGATTCATGTGAGCTAGAAGACTTTACTAGTGTGTGTGAAGTCACTGACGGTGCTATCGATGAATCTGAATGGAGATTAGAGTTGGAAAAAGATGAGGACATTTCTGGAGTCATTCTTTCCTTAAAGAGCAATGTTCGTTTGAATAAACCATGGTTATTGGTTTCTGATGAACTTTCTGTTAATAATAGTCTTTTGACTAGAGGTACTAAACTCGTTCCCCCCAGTGCTTTAAGGAAGAAATTGTTAACTCTTGCCCATTGTGGACATATGGGCATTGTAAAAACTAAAGAGTTTTTACGTTTGCAATTTTGGTGGCCTGGCATGGACTTAGAAATTGAGAGGATGGTCAGAGAGTGCCCTGAATGTTGTTCTAGTGACAAGATTTTGAAGACAAAGCAAATGCCGATGGTCAAGAGAGTTTTACCTGGTCATCCCTGGGATGAAGTTGCGATTGACATTTTAGGTCCTCTCACTGGCGTTTCTGATACTCCCTACCTCATAGTGTTGATTGATCTCTACTCTAGGTGGATTGAAGTTTGTGCTGTCAGGGAGATCACTTCCGATTCTATCATTACGTTTTTGGATCCCTTATTCAATAAGGAGAGTTTTCCGAATAGTTTGCTTTCTGACAATGGGCCTCAATTCTGTTCTTCCTTGTTTGCTGATTTTCTGAAGAGATGTGGGATTGTTCATAAAAAATGTTCACTATATCATCCGGAAACAAATGGGGCTGTTGAGAGAGTTAATAGGACACTGAAAGAATCCATACAGCTTGCTCGCTCTTCTGGCTTAAATTGGAAAACTACTCTTCAGGACAGGATTAACACCTATCGTTTTGCCCCTCACTCCTCTACTGGCAGATCCCCATTTGAATTGTTCAAAGGGAGGGTTCCTAACACGTTGTTGTGTCCTGGGTGGATGTGCTTGAATAAGGGTCTGGTTAATAATGATATTGGTGATTGGAGAAACAAAGAATTGCTTAAACAAGATGCCCGCAAGACCTACTTTGATAAAAAGAAAAGTGTATGTTTTCAGGAAGTCAAAGTGGGTGATTTGGTGAAAATAAAGACTCCGGTAGGGCACAAACCGTGGTCTAAATACACTGACATAAGAGCTGTTGTTAAGATTTTCAAAAATGCTGTTAAGACTGAAGATGGAAGGATCTGGAATAAGAGTCGTGTAGTTGTAGTTGATCCTAATGTCTGTCTTCAAAGAGACTCTGTCCATAATCCTGATTTGTGCAACAATTTTCATTTTGTTCCTAACTCTTCCTTTGACAGGTCATTGCCTTCTTTCAAGAGAAGTCAAAGAATTCGTAGGGCTCCTTGTTATTTAAAAGACTATGTTTGAACTTATTCTTTCTTTCCATGTTTTTCATGGTCATCCTGAAGTTTAACTTTTAATTAGTTTAGTTTTGATGCTCTTATGCTTTGCAATACAATTTCATCTAAATGTAAGGAAGGGAGATGTGTGATGTTCTCTCCTCTTCCCCTTTAAGTCCCTAGAGTCTTTACCAATGTTCTTAGATTTTAGAATGAATGCTCTCATGTATTCCAGTTGGATCAGTTGCTGTTGGCTGCTCTGGGATGAGGTTTTAATAAACCCACCTTATATCTAGAAACGTTGTTCTCCTTTTATTTTACATTTTTAACTATATTATAAGGTGGTTTAAGGGGGTCAGCCTAATTGGCCCTTGGAGATACCCACTGGTTCTGTGGATAACTGGGGCAGAGTCCTTGGTCCTTATGGACATATTGCGGTTTCTCCTTCCAGTTGTCCATGGCAGTCTCAGGATTTAGCAGCGAAAAGCACAAATAGTACTTTCGGCAAGAGTTTTTAAAAAAGGGGTGAAAAGTTCTAAAAGCCGGGTATCCCTGGCAAATCCCAGGGTGCCACACAATTTCTCAAGCCCTATCTCAACCCTACTGCACAGCATGCTGGGACAACTCAAGATGGCATCATCCAGGAGTAACTGGTCACATCTGCTTTGGGGGCCTCAACTCCACCCCTTGTTGACATCAACGCAGGGCCTTTGCACCCAAAACTTCAAAGAGGAGCCCCCTCTTGTGTTGGGTCCAGTTGTCTGGGCTTACCCCTTTGTTCAGTGGCCTAATTTGTCCCCAGCCTTGGTACAGTGTCACTGGTATTTAACAGATGCAGATTTGTATCCCCACCCCTTCCTCCTCAGGTGCTGGGGAACTACTCATTTTGTATGAGGCAGCCTTTGTTTCCTCCTCTGTGGGGAAATGTTTTTAACTTGGCCCACCAGGGTGACAAAATGGCCAGGGCTCTGGTCCTGAGCTGAGCCAGAGAAAAATGACAAATTTGGATGGCCCAGTTATGTGTTTGAGACTAGTGTAATTCATCTTGGTATACATGTTTCACCAATTTGGAAATGTCAATGGACTTTGTAGGCTAAAGGGAAGCAAAACTGCACTCTAAGGCAGACGTTTATAATAAAGTGTCACAACAGAAAAAAGAGAAGAACATACTGACCTTACCTAAAGTGCCCACCAATTTTAAAAGCAGTGGCAGCTCCTCCGCTAAAGCTGAGAAGCAATGCCCCACTGCTTGTTGAGCAGTGAAAAATAAAAATAAAATAACAACAAGAAGTGATTATCATTTTATGTTTCTTTGTGGGACTCTGACTACAGCAAGTTGGGCGCAGGACCGGACTGGCCATAGCGGGCACCAGGCATTTCCCCAGTGGGCCGCCAGGGTGTGGGCCAGTTTTGTTTCCGGGGGCCGGCAAAATCTGCTCCCTGTAGCAAAATCGGCCAAAACCGGCCCAAGTAAACAGCTCGTCTGGACCCACCCTTCCCCACAGGGGGGCCGGCCAAGCAGTTTGCCAGGGCCAGTTTCGCTTCCTAGTCCCGCCCTGGTTGAGTGGGGCGAGGCTAGGCTCCCCACCATCAGAGGTAGAAGGAGTGGTTTCCACTCCCTCCCAAAGTGCACATGACGGCTAGGTTGGCCCTCTAGGGCCGTCCAAACAGTCATGCACACTTGGCTTGTTCTCCACTGGGCTATGTTGCACACCCCAGTGGAGAACATGCCCAGCCTCCCAGTTACTGCCTGTGTGGCCGTTTTGTCCACTCTAACCAATCATGATGCTGCTCCAGCAGCATTGTGATTGGCTGGGAGAGTCCAGGAGACTGGGTGCTTCTGGTGCTCTGCAGTGGGTCAGCGGCAAAAAAGTTAAGTTAATTTTTTTTATAACATTGCCTTTCTCTTTCCCATCACCCCATACAGAGGCAGCCGCCACTGATTATAATCCTGCAGAGTCCCCTTTGCACCAGTCTACCACGTGGCAGTTACTGGCTATGCACAACAGTAGTCTCACATGCACAGCCGGAACATGTGTGAAAATGTGTGTGCATACGTTTTCCCATGCAACCAGCAAAGTGCCCCATACCCTAGCTGCGTTACAGTGGCCTTATCTTGAAAGGCTGGCACTGATGGTAAACACATAAAGCTCATTTACTAAGTGCATGTCGTGATTGAGACACATGTAGTGAGACTCATCCACAGTATAAAAGTCCAAAAGTGGGTGATCAAAATTCAAACAAAAATCCGGGAGTGTTAAATGGGTGAACCCCATGTGGCAATGCATTTCACCTGTCTGACGTCTTTGATTGCACAGCAGGGTCTCGCAATAGCTTAACTAAAGGCTACCTGGCAGATCTGTCTGTGTGTGTGTGTGTTCCTGACCAATCTTCTCTGTTTTAAATGGCTACTATGTGCATTTTCTGAAAGGTTTGATTGACCTCTTCACTCTGCTTATTGTTTTTCATTATGCTTTGGAATTTTGATGGCACCTCCATTCATGTCACATCATCATTGCCCAGTTCAACCTTTTACTCTAAAAACAGTTCTGATGATGACTATTACTTGAATGAATGAATGAATGAATGAATAGAGGTCTTGTAATGCGCTGACTTAGCCCAAAGGGCTAAGTCTTCTGCCTGCTAAATTGGAGAAATGCAAACCCGATTGGTATGTCCGACCCTCACAGTTTTCTACTCAGATACGTTGGTTCTTTGTATCTGTCCATCCTTCTAACCCAAAGTAGATTTGACATTTTATGTGGGCTAGTTTATTACCCATACATATGTATTCTCTCCTTCGCATATAACTATGGAGGAGGAAGGTCTGCATATGTTGCGTCACACGAGTGAAGTGTCTTATTACATCTGCAATAAACGACAGAATATCATTGAAGACCCTCTCTTTGTGGGCTTCACTGGAGCTAAAAATGGTAAGGTCGTAATCAAATGCACCATTTTGCATAAGGCCATTCTCTCTACTAAGATCTGCTATACTGTGACAAAGAAAGAGCAGCCTATGGGCATTCATGCTCATTCCACCAGGGCCATGGCTGCTTCTACTGATCTTTCCGGAGCCGTCTCTGTTTCAAGCATGAGCCAGGCAGCTATATGGCCATCCTTGCATACCTTTGCAAAGCACTACAGGCCCACATCTTATGCAAGTACTGATGGGTACTATGCCTGAACTGCGTTATATGATTTTGTTGATTAACCAGAACTGGTCGATCCCACCTCCCACTGAGATACTGCTTTGGGACTCATTCATAAGGTTAGGAATCTCTGGGAAGAAAGATACCTCAGAAGAAAAAGATACCTACCTTTGGAATTTATATTTTTGGTGGAGATATAGGGGCACATGCATCAAGGTAGGCTTTTGCAATTCCTTAATAATTGCGATTATTAAGGAATCGCAATTATGGGATCGCAAAAGCCTATGCATGTAGGAATCGCTAAATAAATAGCGATTCCTACACATTCCTTAATTGCAACTCGCAAATTGCGACTCACAATTAAGAAACGGCTTCCCATTCATTTCTATGGGCGTACAGGCTCATAGGAATGAATGGGAATTGCATGCGCAATTTGCGAGTAGCCAATAGGTACTTGCAAATTGCGCATGCAATTTCAAGGGTTCCAAAAGGACACCCTGTTGCACCCCTAAAATATGCATGTGTGCAGATGTTGCACAAACACATGCCACAAGGGCATGTGTGTGTGTGTAACATGTAACTTTGAAAAATGCACTTTAGTAAATTTTTTAAAGTTTTTGCAAATTACCATCAAGTTCAAATTGATGGTAATTTGCGACCCCTAGTAGCGAAATCGCTATTTGCGATTGCATCATGCATTGCATTTAGGGAATCATAATTTGCGATTCCCTAAATGAAATCGCAATTTAAGTAATTGCTATTTTATCGATTACTTAACTTACGATTTTTGCATTTGGGATGATGCATCCCAAATGCAAAAATACCGGTCGCAAAGGGGCAGATTCTGTGTATCTGCCAGTTTGCGACCGGTTTTTCGGTTGATGTATGGGGCCCATAATCTTCTTACAGGTTCCTTAAACCCTTGATAAGATCCAATGGTATGTAAACATGTTTTGTGCTAAATTTAGCCCTGCCATGGCTCACTTAGTTTCCTCTGCACAATTTGTTGGGGAACCGAAAACATATGAGGAACTGACGCCAGCACAGTGTTAGCTGCCTGCTATAATATGACAACATCACAGCTGGAGAAATGTCACGGCTGGAGCCTCTGGTGCCACCTGGCTGCAATGAACAATCATTGTTGGGGAAAGAAGTTTTTTGGATCAGTCTGAAGCCTGGAAGGAGTATTCATTAGGTGAGGAATCCACAGAAAGATTGTGTATCCTTCAGGAACACAGATCCTGAATGTAAATCATCAAAAAGTGAATAGGAAGATTGTAGGGATCTTTCTACAGCTTCTGAAGGTTTCTTAGACTATGCCCATTGCAGTAGAGGAGTAATCTGAAGATCGTAGCTTACATTGGTAAGACATTACTGTGCAGATCAGGGGGGTCCAACATAAATTCAGGATGGCCTACCCATGCCGTAATGCCAAGATAGCTGCTGACTGGAAATGGGTTTTGTTTAGATGCACTGTATTCAAATGTCTCTGAAGTGGATATGTTAAGAATTTGCCATGGATCCGCCTTCTTTGGACCTATGTTGGACAGCCCTGGTCAACAATCTGTGTTTATGGTGGATGCTATAGTGAAACAGTATCTCTGTCTAATTTGTTTGGTAGCACCTTTAATAATCTTGACCTATTCCTTGGTTGCACTTCTCCTTTCTAATTCTGTCTAAAGTCTTACCTACAACTAGAGCTTCAAGATGTAATGATTTAGCTGCCTACGCTGGGCTTTAGGATAGCAGGTTAGGTTGCAGCCTTAAAGGCACAGTGCCCTCAGTCTAACACTGTGCTGCCTATCCTAACAGCTTGCTTTCATTACCAAAATAAGCTACATGAATTAGAAGCTTTCAGTTGGTTTAGTGGCTTCCCTGGAAGAGTCTCTTAAAAAGAATGTGCCAAACGCCAGATTAGTGCATTTATTTATTACTGAATTAAAAAACAATTCCTTTCATTGAGTATTAGGATTGTAAGTATTGTTAGCTTTTTCTTCAGCTGCCCCAGTGTCCAACTCCTAGTGCAGTCCCTTCCTCAGCCAACACCATTTTGTATATGGCAACATTCTTCCTCACTTCACGTTACACTTTATTATTAGGTTGACGATTCTAGACCTCTTGTATATACTTTAGTATATTCTCCATAGCTGGTTCCTTTTGCCACTCAGACAGCGCTCGATACGGGTGCGGCGCCCTGCAGCTGAACCACGCTGCTGATATATTTTCCACAGCTCCCTCACAGGAAACAAATGGGTCGCACTCCACGGGTTATCTTTTGCAGTTTTTATTTTTCCATTACATTCCACAGGCAGATGTTCCGATCTACGCGTTTCGGTATTTCAAATACCTTGCTCACGATCAACCGCTCACTAGGCTCCCCCTTCAAGATATACTGCAGTACATTGTATTCAATACATCACTTCCTGTTAGGGGTATGTCAGTGCCTCTAAGCTTTATGGGACATGTAGTTTTTTTGCCAAAGTGTTAACATTACTCCATTACTGCCCAATTGTTACCACATTTTACATCTCATTGATTGCGATTAAAATTATAATGACATACTGGTGATACTAGGATCCCTCTGATGGGATTAGTTAACAGTATTTTGTGTTGTGTATGGTAACTAATTTAGCTCCATTCATACACAAGCAGCTGCGATATCTACTCCTGATATTTTCCCTCTAGTGGGATGACATTATATGTTAGAGAATCATGTTTTAGAACCAGTACAATTGGTATCACTAAATATTCAGATATAATTTAGTATTTTCACTTAATGTAATGCTTTCTAGGTACCACAGATTCACCATAATTCATTTTTCAGGTTCATGTCAAAGTATATCGCCCGCTTAAGCAATTTTGACCATTGGTAATGTTACATTTTCATCATTACTTTTTTCTCTGCTCATATTATCACCAGTCATGATGCTGTGGGTATATATTGGGCACCAAACAATTTATCAAAGCGAAACTCTCACAAATGTATGTAAAGTTCTTCAGATTGATTCAGCCCATAGGGCGTTAAGGTTCGTAGGTTTAGGATATGGCGGGATTCCTTTTGTCTTAAGATCCTTTCTCTGTCTCCCCCTCTTTCTTTTTTGGGGACACTTTCCAAACCAAAGAATTTTAATTGGCTCCAGTCACTTCGATGATACAGTTCCATGTGCTTGGCTATTGCATTAGCCTTGTCTTTGTGGATGGTAGCACGCACGTGTTCAAGTATACGTTTTTTCAGTTCACACACTGTGCTGCCCACATACCTCATGGGGCATGGGCACTCGACGACATAAACAACATGTGTTGTTTTACACATAATCAATTCCTTTATCTCCCAATTCTTTTTGTTTGACATTTGTACTTGTTTAGTTGGTTTGGCAATCTGACACACCTTACAGGCATAACACTTCACGAACCCCGTTGTTTTTAGCCAATCATCCTTTTTTGTTCTCTTAAAGTGGCTATGGATCAAGTGATCCTTGAGGTTCTTTGCCCTTCTGTAGGTGATCGTTGGATGTGTTCCTACCATGTCTTTCACAGTTTCATCCAATTGAAGTATTTTCCAATTGCGTTTGAGGATGTCTGCAATTCTTTTGCTCTCATTAGAATAGTCCATTATCATGCGTATTGGTTCTGATTCCTCTGTTGATTTTTTGGGTTTTCTCTGGAGACATTCCTCTCTGCTTTTTTGGTCTGTTCTTTCCCAGCATTTTTTCACAATGCCATTGTTGTATTTGCGTTTTTCGAATCTCTTCGAGGTTGCGGTGCTGTGTTTTTCCCACTCTTCGTTTTCGCTGCAAATCCTTCGGATTCTCAAAAATTCCCCATATGGGATACTGCTGATCAGGGATTGTTGGTGGAAGCTGGTTGCTTCTAATGTAGAGTTGGTGGCAGTACATTTACGATGCAATGTTGTATGAATTTGGTGCTCTCGTATGTAGATCTCTGTGTCCAGAAATACAATCCTCTCATTGCTTATTACATAGCTAAATTTAAGGTTTGGTATGCTGTTATTCATGATGTCAAAGTATCTCTGGAATTCTTCTTTGCTGCCATCCCAAATGATGAGTATATCATCTATATATCGAGTCCAGCTTATTACTTTGTTCAGTGCTGTTTCATTGCTGTTGCTCCAAGCGATTTCCTTCTCCCACCATCCCATCGCTAAGCAGGCATAGCTGGGACTGAAGGAAAATCCCATCGCCGTCCCGCTGTTTTGGGAATATAGTTCATCCCCGAACATGAAGATGTTTCTAGTCAGGCAAATCTGGATCATATCCAAGATCATTTGGTTGTGGTTTGCAAATTCCATTTTTCTTTCTTTGAGGAAATAGTTGCACGCTGTTAGGCCCATGTCATTCCCTATGTTGGTATAAAGGGAGATGACGTCCATGGATACCAGATTGTACGTGTCTTGCCATGGGGTATTTTCAAGTTTTCTGAGCAGATCACTCGTGTCTTGTATATAGGAATCCAGGTCTAATACAAACGGATTTAGAAAGTAATCGATATAGTTGGCAATGGGTTCTAGGAGTGAGCCTTTAGCAGATAGGATAGGGCGTCCCGGGGGCATTTTCGGGTGTTTGTGCAGTTTAGGTAAGAAATATATGGTTGCGGTTACTGGGTGCGCCACCGTTAGATATTTTCTTTCTTCTTCGTCAATCAAGCCCTTTTCTGACCATTCTAACAGTCTTGCATCCACCATTTCCTTTATTTCCATGGTGGGGTTTTTTCTCAATTTGTCATAATACTTTGTGTCTCTTAATTGACGGTGCGCTTCTGTGATGTATGCCGTTTTCTCCAGTATTACCACATTTCCGCCTTTATCGGCCATTTTTATTTCAATTTGATTGTCTGCAGCGAGCTCCACGAGCGCCTTCCTCTCCATTTCTGTTAGATTGTCTTTGTATTTAGTGTTCTTGAGTTTGTATAAGTCTTGGGTTACAGCCTCCTGAAAAAGATCAATTTTGTTTCCAGGGGCCAATTGAGGATAAAACTTGGATTTGGGTTTCATCCCGCTCAGTCCCGCACCTGTTTGTTTACAAGCTTCTTCCAGGGGGATGTCATGATTCACATCATCATTTAAGTTTATCAGGGTCAGCAAGGCTTCCGAGTCTTTAACTGATAAGACTATGTCCCTTTCCTGTGTGGGAACTTTGTTGGTCCTTCCAGTTTTCTGCTTTTCTGCAAAGTATTTGGCTAGCTTTATTTTCCTGATGTAAAGGTAAAAATCTATCCGGACTTGGGCTAAGTCCATTTTTCTCTTTGGACAGAAGTTGATTCCCTTTTTCAGAAGTTGTTCTTCTGTTGTCGATATTGCCCTTTTCGATAGATTGACCACCTGTAGTTCGTCCTCTATAGGTTCATCTTCCTGCGCATGCTGCGCGTTTCTGTCCCCACTTTTGTTCCTTCGTTGCTTTTTGCTCCTTGTTCCTCTCCTTTTTGGTCTTTTTGGGGCCATCTGCGTCCTCTCCCTCTCCCTCTTTGTTGTTGGCGAGGGGGTAGATTCTGCTCCCACTGTTTTTGGTGCAGTACCAGTCGCATGTCCCCTAAAAAAGGCTGCTGTCCTATAGCGGCCGATGTTCCAGGCTCTCCTTCGTTGTTCTCCGATATCAAGGAAGATGCGCTGCTTGATAGACTTATGGAGCTAGTGCTCAATACTTGTCTCATTTGATCAAATTTTTTTTTTTTTTTTTAAATGAGAAGATTCGACCTTCTGCGTAATCTGTTGCATCCCTGATAAATTTCTGATGCTTGCGTTCTCTCACAGTATCTTCATGCTTTTCAATTTGTAGTTCTAGTTCTTCCTTGAACTTTGTCATGTCGGCATTTAGCTTTAGTGTTGCAAGCTCTTTCTCCATTTCATGCAGTTGTTCTTTCACTTTTTGTAGGCCGATTTCAATGTGCTTGACTAGAATTGCTACTAGTCCCAAGGATGACTGTAAGATGAACTCTCCCCATTCTTGTAATAACTCGTTAGAACTGTCTTGGAACTGTCTTGGTGACTCGGCATGAGCATGATCCTTAATCCTCTGGGTACTCGTTTTACCTCCAGGTATTCCTTTAAGGTGATCAATTCCCAAGACTTATTAATTTCCTTTCTGCTCAGTTTCTCCCAGTTTTTTAGTTTCGATTTAATGTCCGTTTTAGCTTGCACACTTGCCCCGCCAATTACTTTAGTATATACTTACATGTGTATGTACTTTGTGGGTTCTGGAGATCAGCCCTAGGACTTGTCTGCTTTTGCTTAGGGACTTTTTTTTCTGTTCAACTGCCTTTATTTATTTGTCTTGATAGAAACCGACCAGTAGAGGTCAGTCAAATACCAGAATTGCTTTCTGCTTGTTCAACTGCATCTAATTAACAGAAAACAGCATTTACAACGCTGTCATTACATTGTGTTACACTTACAAAGTGGTTATTACAACAACCGCTTTGTTAGAACAGCGATACCTTTACATTGCAAGTCATTAGATCGACTTGTTGTTGCAGGCGCTTTAACATAAGGAATAGTATAATTTACTATTCCAACACCTTCCCTACTGTTGCGCACTCTGGAGTTGGTATAGTAAATTATACTATTCCTAAGTCAGCGTGCCTCCTACAGCAAGTCGATCTAATGACTTGTAACAACCGCATTGTAATAGAACGCGAAGTAATAGCATGCGTTGTAACATGCTAAATTCTTATTTAACTGTTGTGATAGAAAACGAACAGTAGAGGTCTATAAAATACCAGAATTGTTTTCTGCGGAGGGACTTTCTTTTTTTGATTTTCTTTTTATGATTTTTCTGGCAACTACCTCTATTTAACTTTCTTGATAGAAAACAACCAGCAGGGGTCAGTAAAATACCAGAATCACTTTAGCATTCTCTAGATTCCAGTCCATAGAAATTGTTTTCCACGAGCAGCCGTAGACAATATGTTTTTCAAATCTTGAATTTTCAGTGATATGACCACCAAAGGCCCTGGTTTTATATTAAAAACAGAGCTTTGGCCTACACCATTTCCCATTGAAAGGCAATGTTTCTCTCCATGTGTTCCCATACCTGGCATGTCACACGGTTTGGTGCTTACTTTCCCCCGTGTTAAAGAACAATAGATGTTTCAGCACCCAGGCTAATGTGCTGCATAGCTAAATACCCATCAGGTTCCAAAGGCGAGACCGATTGCATTGCAAATGCTTGTTTTTCTCAAACTATTTGTAAAGTTTATTAAACATTACGGTAAATACAGCACAAGGCATCTTCCTGGAGCTGATTGAGATGGAAAATGGTGTAGATGAGCAGAAGGCTGTCTAAGAGGTCTGTGTCGCGCTGCAAGACATGTTATAATCACATCGCAAGGACTTTCATAATAAAAGAATCGACACCTTTGTTTCACTTTTAAATCTAAAGGGCAAAGCTAAAAAAACCTATGCAGAGCAGGGAAATACGACAACCGAGCCACAGACTCAGATTCGTGGGGTCCCCCAATATGGCCGCATGTATTATTTTCTTAACTTTGTTCATAGTCCCTTATAAAAGAAACAGTCTCGTCTCGCGTGCCTCCAGGGATGCTGTTTGTTGTCACAACCCCCTCTATGGCTGCTAAAACCACTGGATGTTAAATTTACTTCCCACACAGGGGCTTGGCATTTGTTTCCGCAAAACTAAAAATAACCTTCCCTAACAGTTGAAACCACCCTCTCGAAGTACTTTCCAAGGGAGTCGAATCGAAAGCTCTTTTTTAAATTTTTTTATTTCAGAGCTGCTGGCAGTGAAAAGTGAAAGGTTAAACTGAGGGAGGCGCTCCTGACTGTGTTCTATTTCTAGGTATGGAAGAATGAGAGATTGCTGCATTTTCTTTTCTTTTATTTAAATAGGAGTGTTCTTAGAGGTGTGCTATTGGTCGTGGAATAGGCTAGGGTTGGGGTTACGGTCCTTAGACAAGGGAAGATTAAAGGAGAAGGAATATAGACCAAATAGAACTATATTTTTAAGAAAGTGTCCAGCCAGACAATTTATTAACTTGATAAAAATGATCACAAAACAATAAACCACAGAGTGTGATGGAAGCGGGACACCAGCCGATGTCCGACTAACACAATGAGGGAGCACAAACAAAGGGGAAGTAGTAGGCAATAGCAGGTCATCTGGATATTGTAAATCATAAAATAGATAATCCAAAACATACACATACGCATGAAAAATTTGTATAGTTAATAAATTGTCCGGCTGGACACTTTCTTAAAAATATAGTTCCATTTGGTCTATATTCATTCTCCTTTAATCTTCCCTTGTCTAAGGACCACTGTCTTTAAAAATAAGTACCTACCCATGGTCCTTAGCTTATTGCGCCCTGGGTTCCCTTGTCTTGTTTAAATAAAGGGTTGGGGTTGCAGCAGCCCTTCACTCTCCCATCAAAATTGAAGAGTGCTACCTGAGAGCTTTAGCTGACCCCGTTCCTCCAGCTTTCCACAAGCGTCTTACTCCTAATTCACATTGACACATGCTACTCGCCGGAAAGCGCTTCAACGCCTCGTCAGGGGTAGTAAGCGCTATATAAATACTATTGCAAGGCGCCCATTGACCAATGGTGGCTTTTCCACAGCCCTCTTTCCTACCATTATATTTATGAAAAAATCTTAGAACCGTTTGGGTTAAACAAGATGCCTCTTTTATTCCTTATTGGGTTTTATTTTTTCTCTTTCTTATTTCTTTCTTGAGTTCTTTTTGTTCCTTATTTATTCTAGTATTTACTTTTGGAGCGGAAATCTTTGTGGAATACTTTGTATTCCATTGCAATTGGTTTTCATGTATTATGAAAATATCATTAAAGAAATGTTCAAAAAATATGTATATTAACAATTCTTCACGTCTTGTGACTACAACCACATGTCCACTTGGGGCAGACTTCTTCCTCTACACCGGGGGTCTCCAACATTTTCTGTACTGAGAGCTTCTTATGTTTAATGAAATGCATTGACAGCTACTAATATTATTAGTGCTGTATAATTTCATTTTTGTATATGTATAATAACTCAACCAAGCAAAAGCTGTCTAATTTAATAAGCTGGGCTGCACACAGGTGAGCTACCCAGAGGCAGCCGGAGAGCTACAGTAGCTCACGAGCTATTGGTTGGAGACCCCTGCTCTACACCTCCTCCATCCTATGGGAGGGCAAGAGACCCATTGAAGCTCAAGGAAGCTCTGTCTATTCACAGCCTGGGGGCTGGGTGGCATTGTACCCTCACACCGTGATGCTTGGCCATGCCTGTAGGCTTGCACTGCACACTGTGCATCCACTTTGTTCCCTGTGGTGTCCAGGACCAGGCAGTGTTACCTTTTTCACAACCTTTGCTCTGGGGCTCAGGAAGTCTAAAACCACCCCCTGGAAGAGTCTACTTCCAAAAATCTTGTTTAGAGGAATGAATAGGTTCAGATCAAGTCCCCTATAGACCACTGTTGTCAGAGGCCTAGTTATAGAGATTTGCTAAATGTAAAGATTATGATGGATAATTCTCCCCGCAAGCCGTCCGATTATCCCCAGGTGCCAGACTGAATGCGGAAACTTTCTGGCTCCACACGGCAGCGCCAAACGATTTAAATTGCGGATCCTCATGATCAGGAAGTGACAATACTCGGCTGTATACAGCTCCGCCCAGCACAATGTAGTCCTCAATTTCTGTTTCTCCTTGTCATTCCAATGCGGGTGCGAGGCTGTTCTTTGTTTTCACAGAATTCTTCAGAGATTCTAACAGCACCTAGCTGAACAGGTCAAATGTTGCACTTGAGGTCTCAGGCTTAAACCATGTTGGCTTGGTCAAAAGCAGATGGTCCTATCTGATCACTGCAATACCAGAATGTGGCTCCTAGGGCCTGACTCTGAATCCTCGACGTGCGACTCTTCTTCCATCATGCACTCAAAGGCCATTAGAGGGTAGGAAAATAAGTTGTTCATGCTCAGACTTGAAATGAGACCCTCTAGTTGGTCCTTTTCTCCACCCTCAGATAAGTTCCTAGTCAGATCCTCCAAATGCTGCCCCCACAAACAATATAAAAAAGGGAAAATCATCTTCTTGATTGTCAAAGACAATGGTACTGCATCTGGGACTGCTAAGAGAGTCGACGGTGCCATTCCCCAAAGTCTGCTTTTTTCTCTTTTGCCTTCGAGATGATTCTTGTCCTTAAGAAGCTTTTACTGGAATTTCTTGCTGCATCCGGTAGTCGTCTAGGTTTGAAGGTTTCAGGGAGGCTTGTCGGACCTCTTGTGGGCCCCTCCTCCTTCTGGGCTTTTTCTACCTCACAAGGATGGGCTGCCAAAATCGCACCTCCACAGGCTCCGGCATTGGTGCCTTCTTCCTGAGCCACTTCAGACACCGAGCAATGACTTTCAGAGTGCTTTGTATGTCCTCTCATGCTGCTGTCCGATTGGCATTATGGGCTGCCTCAGCTGTCAAAATCAGAGGAAATCCTTTCGGTGGCTAGAGAGCTTTGCCGTGCTAATGAATAGACTGTTTTTGTCATCGCATACCTTTCTCGCTAGATAGGCCTGCTCCCATCGTTACAGCGGTGGGTGCAGGCCGAGTAACCTTGGCTCTGAGATAACATGTACCCGATACGGGGATTGCAACTCATCCTTCTGTATCTCCATTGTTCACTAGCTACCAACTGGAAATTTCCAGTCTGGGAGTGTCTTTAGTGATCCTGAAAATGCACAATATAAGTTGTCCTGTTGATAGAAGTCAGTCCCTCTGCAGCAATCTAAGGCTGGTCAGACAGGAATCCACTCGAGTGCACTTTTAATAAATATCTTTGGTTTGTATTCTCTACTGTCTCACCGACTCTTCATTTGCGAGGAAGGCTGAGAGGTGGTCGCAAGTGACCCGGGTGACTGTTATCATGTCACTTCCTTGAGCGCCAAGCCTAGGAGGGTCGCAGAATCTTCCAGGATGGACGAAAGAGTGCAAAAAGAGGATTGGTGGTGTACAACGAAGTCAACAGAGGAAGAGGAAGGAAATGGAGTCCTGATGTGCAGTAAGGTGTGTGGAGGACCGTTGGTCCCAGGTCTACAGGAATCAGAGCAAAGCCCTTCTTCGCCAGGAGAAAACCGAGGAGACCAGCCAGGAAGTGGAGACAAGACCCGTACGCCGGCAGAACCTGGTGCCCCTCCAACCCCCTGGAGGAGCGTGGCTTCCACAGGTGTGTGGACTGCTCTTAAACAGGGCCTAAAGCCAACCAAGATTTTCATAAGAGGAATTGTTCCAAATTTCGAGCATGTGAACAAGGTAAAAATGCATTATCATAAAAACTTCGAAATGGAAAAACTGAAAACATCAAAGAACATTTTACTTGTGAATCTAAATTTGGAATATATTTGTTGGAATGCCCCTGCAGGAAACAGCATGTAGGGAGCACGACTAATAAGCTAAAGTTGAGAATCCTTCAACATCGATGTGCGATAAAGAACCATGATTTTTCTTATCTGATTGTGAAAAATTCCTCAGAATATCATGAGGGCGATAATCAACAGCTTAAATGCTTAACATATAGGAATGAAGGAATGAGGAGGAGATATAACTCTATATCTACGACGTGCAAAATCACGGCTAATTATAGCTCTTGGAACAGAAATCCCACATGAACATAATCCTGATGCTGATCTACATATACATGTGGGAGAGTAAGAACATCGAACTGATGCATTTTGTAAAAAAAGAAGTAAAAACAACTAATTATTTTAAAAAAGATAAATCCCCTCTGTTTTAAGAAGTGAATTTCAATTACAATTGGATTAAGTCTGTAGATAAGCATTATGTTGATTACATCCTCTTTCCAGACCTTTAAATCTAGAACCGTAATACATACTTTGAATAATTTGCAGGATTGCAAATTTAGTGAATTCACCAGTAGGATAATTGTATTGTACACATAAACACATCGAATTGCACTTGAGATCAGACATCATATAGATCAAAAGATAATATTCGAGTTAGAGTAGAGAACTTTCACTTTATAGATAGTTACAGCTAATAATAGGTTTGCTGCCATCTATAAAATGTACCTTAAAGTTTATATTGAGGCTTTGGTAGACATAAAATCCACAGAAGAAGTTTGCTCCCTTGAGCTTCTACTCAAGAAGTTGTCACGTCCCCACTGCATTATGACAAAACAAGCAGAAGCAAAGATCACATGAGCTTGATAGCAATAAGAAAACAGATCCACTGGCTGCGACTAACCACAGATAGCTTATGGGTTGGTTTCAGATGGATCCAAATGGTACATATATATTATTGCATTTCACCAAAACTGCCCAATACATCTCGTTTGTTCTAAGATTATTTATTGAACGGAAAAATTCTTCCTCCTGATGTGAAGGGTCAGAAAGGAACACAGAAGAACTTTCTTGTAATTGGAATGTAATCTTCGAAATGCCAAGAACACCTGGGCATAGACCCCAAATATCAAGACAGTGCTCATATGTGTCTAGATTTCACTTCCAATTTCTTTTATGACCTTTTTCCAGTTGGAAATGGTGCCTGAATATTGCCCTGCCTAGCTGCTCCTCCCTATTCATCCCCCTTGTAAGTTTAGGCCTTCCATTTTGACAGCATTTGCTGGCTGTCATTCTTGTGCCACACCAACCACGCATGATCTGGTGATGATTAGTGGCTGAGCAGCAGACATATGTGTCCCCCTTTATTGTAACACATATCACCGGTGGCCTTCCCCTTTTCCAGTGAAAAAGACCCTGAAAGGTAAATTGTAGCATTCTGTGTCACTGGCTTCCTGCATTGAGCCTCTTCATTAAATCTCTAAGAGGACTTATTAATGCCAAGGGCTCCATTTTGGTGACCAACCTGTATCCCCATCAACTCTGAAAATATTCGCATCAGATGTAACAAGCTATGTCAGCTACCTGGCCCCTCTAGCCGGACAAAACACCCTAGTAGTTCTCAGAATCCATCAACAGCAACCTCAGGACCTACTCTCTTCCTGGCCTTCAGGAAGACCCCGGTATCATCTAGCACCCAGATTGTAGTTTGATTGCTCAGGATTTGGGGAGGAAGAAGACACTCGGGTCTGACTCAAACTGGTGAATTCGGTCAAAGGGTGAGAATTGTTCTGAGTTGGTAGGTGGGAAGTTGGCAGTTTCATTCTTATCAAGAGCAGCCATTGTCAGAACCCATTGATCTACACAAATAAGCCCCAAACAGTGAAAAACATTCTTATATTAGCTGACCCAATATACTCCCCTATGGTGCGGGACCAGACTCCGAGAGGTTGCTAATCTTTCAGGATTACGATCGTGTGATCTCATTTCAATTTCCCTATTGGGCGACATCTGGAGTGGGACCCACTTACGCTCCTTCCAGGATTGCAGACCGGATACTCCTTTCACTCATCCCAGTTCTTCCGCTACCTTTAGCTATGCCATGCCCTTCACTCCGATATTTCGGAGGGTACCTCCTTACCAGAATATAGCCCACAGGAAGCCTAGGTTATGTCCGGTAATCTAGGGAAGGGGGAAACCTCCCATATTTCTCGATCCTTTACAAACAACACCCCCAATTCACTATCTCAACTCCAGGCTACATGGGAGGGTTGGCTTGAGGCCCTGGAGGACGCTGACTGGAGAGTCGCATTGATGGCCCTCAAAACAATTACAGTCTCAGCGAGGCTTTGACTAGTCCAAATATATTATCTTCACACTGCTTACCTCACACCATTGCACCTCTACCGCGCGGGGGCTCCGGCCTGGTGCTTCCTACCCCCGCTGCTCTTACCCACAAGCAGATTTCTATCACATGGTATGGATCTGTTCTGTGATCACGAGGTATTGGGAATCAGTAACTGGGGAACTTGCTGAGATCCTGGGCTGGGAGGTCCCTCTCGCTCCTCTGAATGTGCTCTTGGGCGTCACAGAGGGGTTGGATGGTCTAAGGACTGAGAAACTCTTTCTCAACACAGCCCTGATGGTAGCCAAGAGGGATATAGCGGCTCATTGGTTGAAATCAGATCCACCTAAAATGGCGCCCTGGCGCAGGGGACTGGACTGGTGTGCCGCACGAGAACGGCCCCTATATGCAGCCAGAGGGTGTCCAAAAAAGTTGTGGCGCAAATGGGTGGGGGTGGTAGAGGGCTAAAGAGGTTTTTAACATGCGGTTACGGACTGGAGCTGGAATGTCGCTAATTTCTTTATGCTTGTCAGTTTTTACATGAAGAAGTGATGTGTTTTCACCTATACCCTGTCTTATATACTGTGACCTTTACTGGTGCTGTTACCTTTGTTGTGATCCCATAAAATCAATACATTTGGTTATCAAAATAAAATTCTTCTCTGCCATCTGACCAGTCAAACGAACTGGACTATTACCCATACTTGGGCTGCGTAGGAGGGGGTTGTTTTTTCTACACGGACGAAGGCTGAGGCTTGAAAGGAGCTGAAACCCTTGTCTTTTAGATTACCATTTCGACCACTTATAACGAGTATTGGATTTTTTTTTAATTGCGCTGGTCAGCAATTTGTCAAACTAAAGTGTTAAAGCACCACAGTATTTTTATTCATCTAATGTAAATAATGATCAATAAGAGGTCTTGTCATAAGTGCTTTTTTCACTTCTAAAAATTGTATTCTATCCGCTTAACGGAGAAGTGCAAAACTGAAAAAAGGCATGTTGACTAAACATTTGAAATATCCTGAAAAAAATAATTGTTTGAAACAATTAATGAAATGCAAAATACACATGCAGATCACAAGTACTGTAGTGAGAATAAATCACAAAATAATTAAATCAATATGGTCTCTTTAGTGACTTGGGTGACATATACCATAGGAGAGGAAGGAGAGGAATTAGCAGCATACAAGTTGGAGTAAAAAATAAGGAAAGTATTAGCAGTATCCCAATGAATCGTCTTAATACTACCAGTATATTCATCTATATTTGAATCAAATTGTTTTTATTTTTTTATTATTTATTTATTGGCATTTAGAAAGGTACATAAAAACAAGGTACACATACATGTTGCCGAATGTTGCGTTGAAGGGTCACAATTATACCATAACTAATACAACAAAACAAAAAAGGAACTAGCACATCTTGATCATATGTTTGAGTGACATACCATATCAGATGCAAGTAGAACAGGGCAATAGTGTGCGGATACATACAACATAGCGTTGTATAACATGAAGACTTTTTGCGAAATGTAACAAAGCTCAGCGACAGTAAATATGCCGTAGGGTACCAAACTGATCGTTAGTCGTTACTTTGATTTATCTCACAAGTTGGTAGAGCAGATTGGTCTTGAGCTAAATTTAAAACAGTCAACCAGGCCAGGAAGGGTCCTCCAAATGTCTTTGGGCCGAGATGCTAGTGATAGTAATTCCCAGCATGTGTTTGATTGTTCCTGACAAAATGTAGTGTCTTGAATCCATATCTTGCTGGCGGAGGAATTGTGCTTGCCCCAGTGCATCACAACTCTACGCTTGGCTAACAGTAGGAGCATAGCGAATAACCTGCGATGTCCAATTGGAGCCTCTCTTAACATATCCCAAAAGGCCTACCTTAGGTGATGGATATTGGTCTCCAGTATCTCAGTTATTGTGTGAAATGCCTCCATCCAGAATTTCTCAATTGCAGGGCAACTTCAGGCCACGTGAAAAAAATGAAGCATTGGGAGTCCTGCATGTCCAGCAGTTTGCATCCGGGCGGAGACCCATGCATTTAAGTTGCATAGGGCTTCTGTAGATGCGGTGCAGGTATTTAAAATGTATGAGGCATAATTTGTATTTGGGTGAAAGCATCTCTAGTTGCCCGCAGCAGAACTGCCATTGGTCATCTGAAACGGGGTCCTCTAGCTCTGCATTCCAGCCCACTAAGGCCTTTGGTTTTGTGATCAGGGATGAACGCTGCATGGAGTTGTAAAGCTGAGGGATACGTTTATTAGGTGATGTGTTGTTGAGCATTGATTATAGGGCCGGGAGAGGGTTTATAAAGTCATCGTTTGGGTATAGATCAGCGAATATGTCCCATCCCATGTTGTGTGGGAGTATGGAGTTTTCCGTATCTTTCAGAATTGGCAGCTGTGGATTTTGAGCAAGTGCAATGGATGGTGCATATAGCGTTGAATGTCCTGCGTGGCTGAGGAGCCTGTCCCAGGCCCAACGTAATGTTTCTGCAGTGTTTAAGGTAATGTGTTGTTGTTTATTGGATTGATAAAGAGCCACCGTTAGTGGTAACGGAGCTTCGTTGTCAGCTTCAACTGCCACGTGGGGTTGAAAGGGGGTGGGGAAGATCCAGTGATGTAGGAATTGCACCTGTGCGCAGAAGTCATATAGGGCTAAGTCAGGTGTGCCCAATCCGCCCTGAGCCAGTGGGAGAGTTAGCACTTCCCATGATATACATGGCTGTTTCCCTGCCCAGACCAGTGAGATCATTAATGACCTAGTGTGTTCAGGAAAGACTGTGTTAGTTGCAACGGCAAGTTAACCAATAAATATAAGAGTTTGGGCAATTCTATCATCTCGGCAATCACAATGCGACCGGCCCAAAAAATAAGGAGTTTTGCCCAGATGACCGTCTTTTCCTCCAGCCATGTAAGTGTGCGCCCACCAAAGTTCATGCCCCAAAGATCTTGCATAATAATACTCAGCCATATCCCCAGATAATGGACTGGTCCAGTCACCCATTGGATAGGATAGTCTGACTCAAAGGAGATCGTCGTGTTTGTGAGTGGGAGTAAGGTGGATTTGGCCCAATTGTTGTGTACGCCTGAGAGGCCACCGAACTTGATAAGTTCCCAAAGGACTGGATTCAGGTTTTCTAATGGGTGTGATGTCGTCGGTGTATAAAGATATAATTAAGTCTCTGGCCGAGAAGTCTAGTCCGCGCGTTTTATGATGTTGCCTAATCCTTGCTGAAAGTGAATATTTGAATCCATAATTGATCTCTCTCTTGTAACTTTTAGATATTTTCTCAATTTTTTTGTGCATCTTGTTTTTACCTCCATAATACTTAGCTTTGATTCTGAATAAAGTATTTCATGCTTGTTCTGTAGTGAACTTATTACAGTCTATCTTGGCTTTAATCTAGTTTTCTAAGGCATCTTTAGAGTAGTAGTATACATATTGCAAGTTCTTACTGTTTCTTAAAATTTCATTTGTCCTTATTTCTCATGACCATTTCTTTTTGGATACATATTTTTTGTCTAATTGTATGTATAATTTCCAGAATTTCACAGATGTACATAACCCGTTAAACATCAAAGAGAATGTACTCATCTTTCTAGTCTACATGTAGATATTGCTGATTACAAGAGACTCATTTAAATGATGTTTGAATCTAAAAAGTTGAAATTAAGTTGTGTGAGTAATGTTAATAAACAACATTACTCACCCAACTTCATTTCAACTTTTGAGATACAACATCATTTAAATGAGTCTCTTGTAATCAGCAATATCTACATGTAAACTGGAAAGATGAGTACATTCTCTTTGATGTTTAACAGGTTATGTACATCTGTGATATTTTGGAAATTATGCATACCATTAGACAAAAATGGAGAATATGACAACATTGCTTCAAATAAATATTAGAATTGTAGAGCGACAGTCACAAAAAATGTACACAAATAAGAAAGAAAAGGGAGAGTAAATAGAAAAATATATACAACAACAGGAAGTCAAATATCCAAAGACACAGGCGACTAAGGTAACCTAGAGAATGAAGGGAATTATCATAGGGCATGGTGAATACATCATGAACACAGAAACAGCTCAGGTCCCACCACAACCAACCTGGATCTCCATTAGGAAAATATAAAAGCAGGTAAAACAAGGAGTCACAAGGGTGAAACAAACCTATAAAGAAAGAGAGAAATTAGAAATAAGATCATACAACATTCTATATGTGAAATATAACAGTTAACATATAAGTTAGAACACATTCCACT
Source organism: Lissotriton vulgaris (assembly GCF_964263255.1). Lineage (NCBI taxonomy): Eukaryota > Metazoa > Chordata > Amphibia > Caudata > Salamandridae > Lissotriton > Lissotriton vulgaris. Next base: position 1,689,940,558 of record NC_141695.1, read on the forward strand.
ATCACAACAGAAACATGGATATACAAACAGAAGAACATTTAAACTATTCCCTGTTTCGAAGTACAGTTTTATTATCTCTCTGATTAAAGATGTATTCTTTAGGTTTAGCAGGATCAAAATAAATATTGTAATTCTTATGTGTGACTTTGAAAAAGCCAGGATGAACAAGGTTATATGTAGCATTAAGCTTTCTCAAAGAAGGTCTTAAGTTCAGAAATCCATTGCCTCTCGTAGCTGTACCTCTTGTAAAATCTTAAGAAATAAAAATATTCTAGTTATTCCAACTAAAGTTCTTTTTCTCTCTTGCAGCTTGAACCGCCTTTAAAAGATCAGGATATTCCAAAACATAAATGGGCTTAGAGGTACTCTTACTGTTGATAACATTCTTCCCCATCCTCTGAGCTAGCTAGATATTAACTGTTGACAACTCAGGATTGATGAATACCTGTGGAAAAAAGGAAGCAGAAATTTAGATAAATCACCTTCTTCTGAAGATTCCAGAACATGATAAACCCTTAGGGTATTTCTGCGATTTCATTTTCTAAATCGTCAACCTGAATTTTAAGTGGCAATATTTCCTTCTTCATTTTGACCATTTTAGGAATTTTATATTCCACATTGCTAATTCTGTGCTTCATTTCTGATGGTCCCCTTGATGCAGTAAACCATTGTCATCTAGGCTTTGTAGCACTTTGCTAGTTTCCTCCATAAAAAGTTGGACCACTCAAACCTCCTCTAATAAAACAGAATTTAGGAGTTTTAACAGGAGAAGACATGTCACTTGATGGGGTAACACATCTAATAGACAGGTCTTTCTTGCTTTGGCTGGAACTGAAAGAAGATTGTGTAGACATTTTAACAACACTATTGTCAGGTTTGGTCACTTCAGAGATAGAAACGGGCATAGTATGAGATACATTTGTGATAGCCTTTTTAAGACCAGAAGAAGGAGTGGTTTTGTCTGAAATTAAGAAAGGCTTTCTGCCCCTGTACATAAGCTTATATAGTTCACTGACATGGCAGCCTTGATATTACTATATCCTTAAACAGCATTCCAGACACAAGTAAATACATAAGAGTGTGCAAAAGGGCCCTGATTATATAATGAGTTCAGAGGAGGAAGAAAAGCACACTACAAGAAAATCCAATACAACCTGCTTGTGAAAGTCACTTTCTGAAAAGTACTGCATAAGTTCCATGCAGTATATAAAACTGACAGAACAAAACCACTGCCTTTTTGTCAGAGAACTGGTTATCTTGCTACTATATTTACTTAAAGGTCGGAATGCTATTGTCTTTAAGCAGAACAAATGGTTTTAGTTCACAGAAAGACATTCCTTTCATGTTCAGTGGAAAGCAGCATGTGAACAAACAGACAACTTATGACACAGTGAATCAGTCGACTCAGCACTTAATCTCCCGAACCCATCTTCAAGAAAATGCCAGTTGTGGCCTGCTTCTAAAAATAAACACATCTAATCTCCTAAATATGTATAGCGCCTCACCAACCAAGATACATGTTGCATCTAGGTTTTATGTGCCTTCCTGTTTATTTTTGGACCTGATAAACTACTGTCCTGATCCCAAATGTAAGTGGTCTTTTCTGCGAGTGGTGTGGTCTGGTTGGAGCTGTAACTGTCATCCCAGGCTTCCAAGCCACGCCCCCTAGAGACTGACAAATCTAATGGTGTAGATGTTCCTTATACCTAATTGTATTTTATATCACTACCTTGAAGCAGTAATGGGGCATGGGTATTGAATTATTATTATTATTTTGAGTTTTATATAGCGCTAGCTAGACTCAAAGGTATCAGAGCGCTTTACATGCTATGTGAGAAAAATAATTTTGAAGTAATCACATTCAATAAAGATCCATATCATTATCTAAGCAGACATATTTTTTTGCAGGAAATACGTATTCAAAAACCATCATAATAATCGAATGGTTAACATGGAACACAATAGGATAACTTCAGTGGCCTAGCGCTAACAGTTGTTGACATATGACCTCAAACAGTTCCTACATACTATAACATAGCCAACAAAGTAGCAACAACCTACACTTTAAAAGTCATTTGAGAAGTGTGAGGGTCATCCAGGTAACACTGCAATGCTTAGTTTGAGACTGTCAGTCAATGAAATATCACAAAGTTTCCAATAGGTAATACTTTTTTTGCATTTTCCTCATCTAGAATCCCAGGTGTCTGAGCAAGATTCAGAGTAGGCCTCACTGGCAGTGGGTGTTCCTTTGGCTTGTGTTCTGGGAGGTGAAGACGGTGCGTTCTGGTACCCATTCTCAGTGTGCAGTGGGAAGTCTTTCTTCACTCCCCATTGCCCGCACCACTGTCTCCACAGTCGCGTCTGCTTTAAGGGCCATGCGGAGCGCTGAGTGTAGGAGACAGTCTGTAAGGTCTGGAGGCATGAGAGGTGTCAATTGTGGGCTTCTATTTATCTTGCAATCCAGTATTCAGAAATACAATTTTCCGGAAAGGGTATATAGAACTGTATGTCCGTACACATTCAAGATGGTTGTTTTAACAGTCTTTGGTGGCTGAAAGTCCCAAACAAAGATGGCCTTTAGCTTTTTTCCTGTGATATAATATCCTATCTTAATTATATATGAGCAGGTTTGAGCTTAAGCAGGATGAGTGTCAATGCATTTGATACCTGATTTTATTGTCACGCTTGTCCCCCATTGACATTCATTTTTGTCCCTGATTTTTCACCTTTTCTATCAGGTTTTGCTGTGAATTTTGCTGTTGGTAAGACTTACCCTGGTGGTATCTTAACCATGATTGAGGGTGTTTTGGTGCCTTACTTTCAACCTTAGTGTTTCCTCTTAACTACAATCAAGAACCATCAAGATTGCCTACAATGTTTTTTGCCATAGTGGCTTTTTCCTCCTAATTGGGACCCTCTTAAGAAAACACTTAACATCTTTCACATGTGTAATAATGTGCAGATTAGCACAATTTCTACAGGGAGGAGTCGCCGTTCCTTGGATAATCGAGAAGGAAACTGGATGGAGTTAATTTTTGTCCCTTCCTTGACAAGACTGTGTTTGGTCATTTTCTTAGAAATCCATCCATCTGATCCCTTAGGGCATTCGCTGTGGGTCTGCCAGTTTTCACTGCCAGAGGTGGCACAAAAGCACTGTTAAAGTGAATCATGCTTTGCACGCATTACCTCCTTCACTACTTACTTGTTCCATTCATTACACTTGGAGGCGAGTCCACCTCCACAGATAGGTATCCCAATCACCTTACCCGGCATAGAAGAAACTTTCAAGGCCATCATTTGACCCTCAGGGGGAGAGGTATATCCACATAAAGTTTAAAATGATATCCTGGTTTTTCTCTGTCTTCAGTGCAGTCATTCAGGAGGCAAGATTCCTTTGGGATGTTTCACATAGACTTACTGATGCATCTATTGAATGTGTAACACAGGCCACAACATTTCTTAGGATCTGTCTCTTGGTCCCTGAATGGTTTGGGCTGAGGTTGCGTGCTACTGGAGGCGAGATTGATTGCCGTAACTGACCAAGAGTATTGTGTCTCTAGCTGGGCCTTCTTTGCCCAGTAATCTCATCAAAGCGCTGCTGGGCTAGCTTGTTGAGACTCCTCTGGCATTGAAAGCATATTGCGAACCACTGGAAGATGCCAGATGAAACTTCCGTGTTTCTGCTAAGCATGGGCGGAAAATCCGTTCCGCTCGCAGATTTTGCGGAAAATTCGCAATCCGCGAGATTCGCGAATTTGCCGCAAAATCCGTGAGCGGAACGGATTGGGTCAAAAGTTCAAGATGACTTTTTGTAACTATTTTAGAATGGCTCCGGCAAGCTGCCAGAGCCTCTAAAATAGTTACAAAATTCAGCTTCAACAGGAAGCACTAATAGATAAAGTAAAGCAGGTGCTAGAGTTGAATCTCAAATTCAGTTACACAATCATTAATCACCCCAAACTTGTAACTTAATTCGACCTTCAACTTCAAGCACCTGCTTTACTTTATCTATTAGTGCTTCCTGTTGAAGCTGACTTATGACTGAGAGCAGAAGGGCACAAAGTGGGACAGAGGGCATGAGTTAGGCAGAGGGCAGAAGGGCACAGAAACCAGAGGGGCAGAGGGCAAAAGGGCACAAACAAGAGTGAGGTAGAGGGCAGAAAGGCACAAAAACAAGTGGTACAGAGGGCAGAAGGGCATAAGGGCATAAAAAACGAGAGGGTGGCAGTGATGAACCAGGCAAAAAAAGAACACGCAAAGCGCCCCGCGAATACGCAAAGTTCCCTGCGAACACCCGCGAACACGCAAAAATAAAAAATCCGCAAACTCGCACGAATTCGCAAATTTTGCGTATTGCGAATTCGCAAATCCGCAAATTCGCGGATCGCGAATTCACAAAATTCGCCCATACTTAGTTTCTGCCATGTGCCAGTTTGGTTGCGAGAAGGAGGAGAAAACTTTTGTGTTTTTATTAATAGGTTTGTACTTTGTGAACTACCATGTTGGCCAGGCTTAACCATGTACGTCAACTGGGTCATGTGGAATAAATCAATGCCTTCTCAATTCTGCCATTAGTTTTGATTGTCTTCTGGATATTGTTGAGCATCTCTTGAGGAGAACCATGAAAGATCAAAGAATACAAATATAACCTTCAGGAAACTCTGTAATTTTTCTAACACCTTCAGCAAACCCACTGAAATGTCTTAACCTTCTCGCAAAGAATATAATTGCAAAATACCAACCAAACCTGTATTCTATATCAGAAAAGAACAAAAAAAACTCTAAAGAACTAGCTACAGGAAAACTTACAGAACAGGTAAATAGTTTCATCCTATTCTACAGCTGGAGCTTTGATGTTATTTATTTCAAAAAAATATAAGGAATTATTGCCCTGTTTTGATGACTGAATATCAAACAAGTTGGCAATCAAAGGTAGATGCCTACTGCTCTTAATTAAGAATATTCTGTAGAGTATTGTAGGAGCCAAGTTTACTAAACTTGATCTGTGTGGTGCTTATCCTATGTTAAGGATAAAATCAGGAAATCAGTAGAAGACTGCCTTTTGCAGCCCTTTGGGTATTTTGGAATTTGGGTTATGCTCTTTGGCTTGTGTTATGCCCCAGTGGTATTTCAAAGTTGTATGGACCACGTGTTTTCTAACAATCTGAACCAATATTATGGTTGTATATCTAGATGATATGCTTTTTTTTCTCCCACACTACTGATGATCATAGAGATCATGTCAACTCAGTTCTTTCTCATTTGGGATGACAACAGCTTTTCCGAAAACCAGAAAAATTAGAATTTTCAGATAGAACAAATTGAATATTTTGAATCCCTACTTACCTCTCGTAGAATTTCTATCCATTGGAAAACTGCAACTACTGTGACAGAAACTTCGTTTTTTTCTGTATTGACCATTTTTATCATAATGTATTTTCTTTTGTGAGATTTACCACTAGCATTACATGGATCCTCAAGAATGGACATTTAAGGAAAGAAGTGTTCGGGGACACCTCTGCTGAGCAAGCCTTTCGAGTGCATCTTTACTCAAGTTCCAATTCTTAAACATCCCAATCAAACTAAATGATTTGCTGTCAACGCAGATGCCCCAAGAGCATCAGTAGGAGCAGTCTTGTTGCAGCTTCATGAAAATGACATCCTGGAACATCCAACTTGTTATCTGTCTCACACTCTGTCTCTGTGTGGACGCAACTATTCTGTTTTAGGGAAAAAACTCATTGCAATCAAACATGTGTGTCAAAAATGGAGACATCTTTTTATTGCAGCTGGAAAACCTTTAGAGATTATAACTGACCACAAAAACCATAAGTGCCTCCACTACTTGCATTGTTGTGACAGCAGACAGGCCTTTTGGGCTTACTTCGTCTTTCAGTATGATTTTACCAGTATCCATATACTTGTTCAAAGAAGTATTACTAGAAGCTCTTTCTATAGGGTATCGTGAATCTCCTTCATTTTTAAACCAAAAATATATCACTTCACATTACATAGCTGGAGCTTTACAGACATTTGTAGATTGGGTGAAAGTAGATGCCAATATCTCCGCTGAGCAATCTAAGTTGGAGTAATAGTTATTCAAGTCTCCTTTGATTCAACGGAATAACCTTTATTTACAACCAAAGCCTTGTGGATAGCCATGGAAAAGATACCAGGGAAAGTTATTAAGATGTGTCAAGATACTTTTATTGCAGGGTACAAAGACATCTAAACAACCAACAATCTTTCTGGTGGTCATCTGTGAAATTAAAAGTTCAACAGTATACCACCCCCATTCCCAGTTTATGCTCAGAAGATTCCACACACGAAGACTCTGGTATCTCTTCTATATCCAACAGGACCATGATATATAATTGCCACAAATATCACTTTTGAGTTTCCTGTTTCTAATGGGTTTGGAGTTATTATAGTACGAGTTGACCTTTATTCTAAGATAGCTCATTTTACCACATTTAAAGAAATTCTAAGTGCACAAAAAATAGCTCAGAACTCACTTACTGATATTTTCATCTTTATGGTTTCAGTGTCTTCCCACTACCATCATTTTTGATTAGGGATTCCGGTATATTTATTGATTGTGGAAGGTGCATTGCTCAGCCTTAAGAACTCAATGAGCCCTATTTTTTCAGATATCATCCTCAGACCAATGGGGAGACAAAGCAAACTCTGGCTTCTTATGGGAATTCGTCCTGCAATCGTGCATGTGCTGGATCCAGACCTTATTCCAGTTCAGAGTGGAATGACTTCTAGGCTTATCTACTACTTTCCAATTTGCATTTCTCCTACTCACCTGGGCATTTCTTGGGCAGTTTGACTTTTTCATCCATTTACTGGCACTTGTAGAGATATAACTATTGCTTCCACTTGATATTCAAAAAGGGCTAAGCCAGTGGTTCCCAAACTTTTTTGACCCGTGGCTCCCTTGACCTAATTGGCAGTTGGCCGTGGCTCCCACCATTTTTTTTTACCGGTGGGCGGGTAAGGGGGGTCACCGGGGCGCAGCACACACTTTGGGAACCACTGGTCTATATCATCCCATATATACAAAGGCAACTGCTCTAATGATGGACTGAAGGCTACGTCCCGGCAATCAACTGGCATGCCACTATGTTTATCATGTTTTGAGGTAAGAGCAAACAGATGTTCTACTTGAAGCTTTTTTAATGGGCAGGTCCTGTCTGATATCGGCTACCTGCAATTCTTTGCTTTAGTAGGGAGATTTCTGGCACTTCTCAGCACCTTTGCAACAATAGCATTTCATGATTTCCATGCACTGGTACATATGAGAAAAGTCAGGAAATCATTTCTGCACATTTTATACAAGAATAAGTGACTATTTGCTTTTATGTTTTAGCACTTCCGTCCTTCTGTGACTCGTTTTACTTTCCAAAATATGTTAGCTTTCGGAACTTTAAATACATCTGCACACCATGCCTGAGCTTCTCTGATATTAAAATATAGACCTAACCAGTGTTCCCTCTAATTATTTTTGCCTCTGTGTGGCAGTGATCTGTTTGTGTGCACACATTTCTTGTTTGTATGCGCAACTGAGTGATATTAGCAAAATTGTCTAACAAGGATTGACAAAGTCTGCACCCTGCACTTAATACAAGTACACCCCTCATCCTGCACTCACAATACAGCTAAAAGCTTACCCACAGGCACATACTCACCCTGCACTCACACAGCACACTCCTCATCCTAGCCTTATGAAGACTCGTTGCTTACCCTGCTCTCACACAGACACATTGCTCACCCTATGTTCAGGCACTTTGCTTGCCCCATAATCAGATACACTCATAAACGCACATAAATTCTGCATTCAAGCACATTATTCACTGTACACACACTGACATACTGCTTATTTCACGCTTACACAGACACGAGTCACAATACATTCACACAGACAAACCACTCAGTCTGCACTCTGCAAGCAATACTTTCACCTTGATCTCCCTATGCACATCACTCACTTTGCTCTCGCATTACTCACACTGCACTCATTTAGGCAAACAACTCATTGTATAGTCATAAAGCCACACCCAAACACTGCACTCACAATACACACTAATCAACCTGCACTCAAAATACGCGTTGCTCGCCCTGCACAGAATGAACACTTCCTCATTCTCACACAGGCACACTGCTGACTCTACATTCACACAATTCACCTTGCACTTATCCAATCACTTCACTATGCACTTCTGATGACTCTCACTCCTTCCAGCATGTACTATGCCCATTACTAGCCCTGCTCTCACTGTAAATTCACAAAGTTGCATCCCTCACCCTACACTCAAACTGGTATACTGCTCATCTTCCCCTCAACATGCACACTGCTCAGTTGTACCAGATAGGGAATCATACATGTATTTGTGAATTACCCTTTTATCCAAGGGTTTGTTGGTGCTATATTACAAATGCTTATTACCCAATTTAGTGGTACACATAATCTGACTACTTCATTTTCCTTAGGGGGTCTTTTTTTAACTACAGCTTAGATTTACTTCTGCTCCTGTTCACCAATCATGGTATTGCTAATTGTCTTTTCAGAATTTGTTTTATGTGATTTGTTTTCACAAATTGCTTGTAGTAACCTCTGCTGTACGCCTGCCACTCCCATACAGGAATTGTATTATTAAGAGCAATTTTGGAGAAATCACACATGTGAAAATGAAAGGGAAACAGCTTTCAAATTTGCACACAGGGAAGAATGTAATATCGAAACATTCTCAACAAAGTTGGTTTATTTAATTTACCGTAAAAATATAAGTAGGGGAATGTGCATCCTAGAGGTGGAGAACAGCATGTCTGAGATGCAGAGTATTTAATGGCAGTCATTTTCAACCGGCCTCATTTTTTTTCCAGCTCTGCATTTCTTTACCTCCCTAATTAAAGGTTGAACATGACACTATTTTCTTGGAACGGCTAAGGCTTTTGTAGTAACAACATCTTTTAAATACAAGCATCAAGTAAAAGCTTATGCTTTTATTATAAAAATTGTAGTACCCACACAAAAATGCTTGCAAAGTGTTTAGATCTTGTCTGCTATTGCCGTCTCAAAAACAGTTTGTCACTTGATTTTCTTCAGAGAATGGCGATGGTGGGGCAGGGGAGTCGCACCTTCAACAGGAAAAATATCACACCTACTCATTAGCAGGCCATCGAAATCGCTTCTCCTGTCAGCAGGAGATTCCTTTGTTTTGTGCACTCCTTAAGGCCCCCTGCCCGGTGATAATAGGCCAAGACGCTCGGGGTGCACTATACGCAACACGTCACAGGGGAAGGGATGGAACATTTCTCAGGCTGCAGTTTCCACTACCCACATCCTGCGCCGCGGCGCCCCTGGCTTCTCATCACGGCACACCGGGGCGCCACGGCGCACACTTTGGGAACCACTGGGCTAAGCAATAGAGTTTCTACATTTTTCTGCCAGCCTCGATGAGAGGAAAAGGGTGTGTTGTGTCCAGCTGTTCACACAATTGATTTAGTGTACTCACTTTGACTGGATATGCTTCTGTGACCCCCGAGAATTGTACTCTAATGAATGCTGTGAATATACCCCTGTTTAAAAGTTTCTTTAACTACTCCAGTTTTCCGACCAGTGACATGGCATCATGCTTTAACATGAAACATTTGCTATAAATGCTTGTACATTTTTTGAAAGAGATCAACAAATGGACTTCTCAAGTACTTTTTCACTAGAGCCACACAAAACCTTTTGACAGTGCTTAATTAGTAAAAAAAAAAAAAAAAAAAGTAACAGGGTCCTCTTCAGGAGGCCACTGCAGCTTGCAACACCTATTGCCCCTGCCAGTGACAGTACCAATGCAAATACTAACCATCACACTCGTACAAGAGTGCCATTCAGACTATTCCAGGCCCCCAAAGTTATGAACATTGAATTGGGCTACAGATATTATTCTGTTCAAATGTTTATTGAATGAAAAAACAGCTGGTGTGTGCTCATCTTTAATGTAGACAAACAGCGCGACCTTGTGGCAGTCACTTAGTGTTGGCAACTAAGTGCCGGTGCCGAGCACCGGAAACCACCAGCTCAAATTAAGCACTGCCTTCTGAGAAGCCAGGTGTCCAGAAATATGAGAGTTCAAGGAGGAGGAAAGCTGATGTTAACAATCCCATCACTCATTCACAACTGGACAGCAGGGTAAAGGTAAGGTAAGGTAAAAGTTTATTATGCATAGTTAATTAAAACCAGTGCAAAACATGTTACAAAAAGATCATAAAATATAATAATTTAAAACTATTAAGAATAAGCATAAGATTGAAAAGTACAGTATGACTGTCCAAGCGCCTTTTACATAGGATGGAACAGTGGTTTTCCTTGCGTCCTTCTGTCCGTCTGCTTATTAGCCTGTGTCTGTGATATTGATCCCCGGTATTAGCAGTCTTGGAATTCTTTGCTCGACCGTTGCGAGAAATTTGACGTATCTGTAATTTAATTTAATGTTTGATGGATTCAGGCAGGCGAGCACCGTTTGCCTTCTGGTGCTGATCCCTTTTTGCTTAAACTGATCTTTAAGGAGCAATTGGCGTGCTTGTTGTAGTTCTTCACAGAGACAGGTGACATGGAGAATGTCACCCTTCTTTGAGTTGCAAAGCAGGCAGGCCTCGTTGCCCTCTGTCCTAAGCCATGGTGGAAGGTACCCTGTGCTTGGCAGAATCCCTAGTCTGTATTTCAGGAACTTCATTTTTGTAGCTTTTGGCTAACCCTGGTTAAAGTATGTTTGTGGTGTCAAACATTTATACGAGTTGAGGGTCATCCATGCATGAGATCTTTAGGTCCTCTAGTAAGGAAAGTGATTTGACATTTTTCCAGACTAGTTTTTTAAAAGTGCTGTGCCCAAGTTGCATGTCCCAAAGCACAGAGAGTTTAGTCGCTTCCAACGCTGCCTGCAAGTAAGTTCTTACCTGGGAGGCGTCCCTGCCTTGTATATCCTGCCATAGCAGAGAGTTTAATGTGTCTGTAGTGCTGGTTCTGAGTTTATGGGAGCAAATTATATATGCTCTGTGCCTGGCTAGATCCTGCTTTTGCAGGCCGAACTCCAATCTTATTTGACCCGGGGAAGTGTGGAGCGGAAGCAAGAACATTGTTCTATAAGCTTTGACCTGTATGTTGTCCAAGATTTTGGAGTCTCTTCCCCGCAAGGCCTCACTGCCATAGGTGATCGAGGGAAGTAACTTCGCCTGAATGACTTTCAGATATGGGGTCAGGGTCGGTCCCATTAATTGGGTAGCTAGATTTTCCATCGTCACCGCAATCAGTGCTCCTCTCCTTCTTGTTTCCTGCTTCTGCTACGCAACTGAGCCTTCTCTATCAAAGATGACTCCCAGGTATTTATACTCACAAGCTGGCTCAATCTTTAAACCACCAAGAGACCAGTTCTTCTGTTGTTTTTTGTTGATAATGATTAACATCGTGCGAGTCTTGCTGAGGTTTATTTTTAGGGTGTTTTCCATTGCGTATTTGTTCATTTCCGTCAGAAGACGTTGGAGACCAACGTGTGGCTGAGTAGCACAACGTCATCTGTGTACAGAAGATTGCTCAGAATTTTCCCTCCCATCCTCGGGGAGTGGGAGTTGCAGGCATCGAGTAGTCTCGGTAAATCCGCCAAGAGGTTGAACAATATTGGAGAAAGCACACACCCTTGTTTAAGTCCTTTGGTGGTGCAAACTTTTGAGGACAGATGGGTGCCGCTTCCTAGTTTCACCTGCACTCAGGTGTCAGTGTGAAGAAGCTTCAGCATGTTTAGAGTCTGCTGCGATATGCCCCATTATGCCAGTTTCCCCCATAATCTGCCTCTCTCGATGTTATTGAATGCAGCACTGAAATCAATATAACTCAAATGCAGCTGGAGCTTTTTAGTTTTTGCTGCGTCAATAATTAATGAGATGGCAAGGATATTTGTTGCTGAACCGGTCTTTTTCCGAAAGCCGGTCTGGTTCAGCGGTATGATCAAATTTGACTCAGCCCAAAGTGCGATCTCCTCTAGAATGGTGCCCGCGAAATATTTCGCCTCGTTGTCAAGTAGGGCTACTAAATGATAGTTGTTTGGGTCCATCTTGTCTCCTTTTTTGTAAATACGGACGATCGTCGACCCCCTCCAGGATTCTGGGATTCTGTTTAGTAGCCTGATTTCCGTGAATAGGGTTTGCATGAAGTCCGCCCACTCTGTGAGGCGGTCCTAAAATGGGGTCCACGCCCACAGTCGAGGCAATACATAGAGTGACTGTTCACTGAGTATTGCCTCGACTGTCGGCGTGGACCCCATTTTAGGACCGCCTCTGAACAAAACACACGGCACAATCTGCCACCTTAACAAAATTATACTATTACTGAGCTGCCGGATTCTCCCAGCCTCGAGAACGCAGCACACCGTAATCTGCAGATTTTAAATCTTCACTTACGTTGAATTAACGCCCCATATGATCATTGTCATACCTGCCTTATCATAGTTGATAAGGAAATGTAACACAGGCATAAATTACAATGTCCTGAGGATGATCCCTTTATCCTAGCATATGGATCGATACGTCGTCGACACCATAAACACTATATGTCTTTGACTATACTATATGAAATGTCACAATAGTGTATTTACGATTTATTAGCCTGCAAAATGTGATCATATGCAGACTGTCTCCCCTTGCCTGACAATCCCCTTTATGTATGTCACACCTGTCTATATGTGGTAGTAGGACACAGGCTGTGTCCCACTTGATATTGTATAGATAAACTGACTACACGAATATATGCTATATTAAATCCTGTCCGGCTGGACAGAGAGTATAGAAATCATTTGATCTATATTTATTTTTCATGTGTATCCTTCGCTGTCTAAGGGCCACTGTCTTTGAAAATATTGTTTGTACCCATGGTCCCTGACCAATTGCTTGACTTGGTTTCCCTTGTTCCTTGTAACAATGTATATAAAACATGGCCTTGGCCCTATTATGTTTAGTATGTTATGGCACAAAAATACGAGGGACAATGGCGAGTTAAAGTGGCCTTTGACGGGCACCTTTGATGAACAAAAAATTGGGTTTTTACAGGAAAAGTTGTTTGGAAAACAAAGTAGGCAATCAATGTTTGATTCCCTCAGAACATTGCAAAAAGAGGCTAAACAGAGGTGAATGAAAGCAGAAAAAGAGGCCCGGAAGGGGAGGATGCAAACATTGATTTAGAAAGCTGTAGAACATGATAGAGAGAAAAAAGAGATAGGAATTGAACGTGGATAGGAGGTTTTGACTGAATATTGATAAATTTTATGTAGCCCGAGAAAAGAAAGATGCTTTTGTGGAAGAATTGCTAGATGCTCGACCTTCACCTCCGTATGCCCCGCAGAGGGTATATCCCCCTCTTCCCCAACAGGCCCAGCTACCCAGTTCTTCTGCCCCTGCTGTTTCTGCTACTATTGCTCAGTCTGTCTTGGCTATGGCACCTCCTGTCCTTTCTTTGTCTTCGCCGTCTGTGGCAACCAGGACTGTCAGCATTCCTGCAACTGAAACACACACTTTTTAAATGAGGGTCTAAGGGCTGCTTTAATGACTCTGTACTGGATACATGCCCCTAACAGAAGAACTAATTACAACAAAAGGTATCCAGGAGTCACAAACATGTTTCTCTCTTAAACAAACCGCTACACGACAAAAAGAAAATTGTGAGTTGAAAACAGTTGTACATAAACACCATTTAAACACACATACATGCAACATGCAGTCAGGGTAGGAATTTTTCCCATCAGTTGTCTCTCTGTACCACCACTATTACATCATTTGGGTTCTCCTTACCCAGGAGTTAGTGCACATACAGTCACACTAGTTGGAAGAAAGAGACTGTGTGAGTAAGGAGACTGGCGTTGGTTATTTCACATGAGTGGTGTCAGTATGGTGTGGGTGTGATGTTACAACTGAAAAAAAACAGTGCAAGTGAAAGTAAGTGAAGTGAATAAAATTAGGTGAAACTGAGTAGAATAGGTATTTTTAATGATTTCTCTCAGACCCCTAAGCTTAAAAACAAGTGAAAAGTGAAAAAAAACAGATTTAACATAATATCTACTCAGCAAGTGGTCGACATGTTTCTGCATATATATGGAATTGATCCTATGCATTCCAACGTCCCTCGGGGCCTCCCCAGTATAGCCCAGAGGGACGTTGGGAGACACCGACAGAGAGAGCGGTGCTCCTTATTTACCTGAGCTGCAGCCAGGTGAGGTGAGGCGCCATCCCCACAGAAATTGGATTTTGGTGGAGAATCTACACCTGACAAACAGGTGACATAATTCCTTTTATTTCCTTTCCTTCACGTTAATGTACAGCAGTAGCAACATCTAGGTCCTGATGAATGCATAGGATCAATTCCATATATATGCAGAAACATGTCGACCACTTGCTGAGTAGATATTATGTTAAATCTGCATTTTTTCACTTTTCACTTGTTTTTAAGCTTAGGGGTCTGAGAGAAAACTTTAAAAATACCTATTCTACTCAGTTTCACCTAATTTTATTCACTTCACTTACTTTCACTTGCACTGTTTTTTTCAGTTGTAACATCACACCCACACCATACTGACACCACTCAGTGAAATAACCAACGTCAGTCTCCTTACTCACACAGTCTCTTTCTTCCAACTAGTGTGACTGTATGTGCACTAACTCCTGGGTAAGGAGAACCCAAATGATGTAATAGTGGTGGTACAGAGAGACAACTGATGGGAAAAATTCCTACCCTGACTGCATGTTGCATGTATGTGTGTTTAAATGGTGTTTATGTACAACTGTTTTCAACTCACAATTTTCTTTTTGTCGTGTAGCGGTTTGTTTAAGAGAGAAGCATGTTTGTGACCGTTTGTTGTAATTAGCATTCCTGCAACACATATTGCTTTGGCATCCCTTTCGCCAGCTCTTACACCCACGACGCACCCGACAGTGACGTTTGTGTTGGCTCCCTCTGTTGTCACCCCCACTGTGTTCCTCCATTCCCTGACATCACTGAGTAGTGAGACACCGGTGCGTGGCCCTGAGGATAGAGATTGACCAAAATTTAAGGAGCGCATATGGCGGACATTGGTCCGATCTGATGTGGGAGATGCAAAGAAAAAGGTGGTGGCTAATCAGGCAGCACAGTGGGCTCGTAACTCAATTTACAGTGTGGAAGACGTGTGAAGTGTGATGAAAGATTATGATCCTTTTGTATAGCAGCATGCCCTTAAGCACATGTTGGCTACTCTGATCAGTCTTTGGGAGCAGCATTTCAAGGGTACAGCATCACAGGCAACAGATGATATTAGTATGATACTGATATGGAGCCTGCTCATGTCTTTGGTAATGTTGCGACACTGGTTGCCTATCGGGGAAGGCAGCTAGAGAGGAGCCCCACCCCGGTACCTTCTCCGTTTTCGATGGGGGAGGTACATCCTATATATCATCATGGGATACCAGAGCTATGGGATCAGCATGATAATGTGACTAGGCCTAGGGTAGAGGCCCATTTTCAAGAACAATGGGTTTATACTCCGTGGAAAAGGAGTGAAGTTTTGTCCCTGAAGACTCAGTTGCATGACCCTAGGAAAATTCCTACTGCGTATTACAAAGAATTGACTGAGGTAGCCTCTTCAACTGTGATCACGCTTGGGGATATTGGAATGGTCTTTGGTTTGTTGGTTCCTGTTGATATTTGGAGACAGGTACACACACAGAACCATGTTGTGGAATTGGGTGGTACCTGGGATCAGATTAAAGCATGGGCCCAGGAGAGGAAACCTGGTGAGAAGCCTAAGGCAGAGATACTTGCTTTGCCTGGCTGAATTATCACTTATATACATTCCCTTATTCCACCCCAAAAGATTGATTGGGACAAGCTATTGGCTTGTCACCAGAAGAAAGATGAGAGGGTGTCTGATTTTTTCACCCGGTTTTAAGGTGTGTTTCTGGATCATAGCGGACAGGACTTGTCGATCGAAGGTGGTGTGCGTTTATTTGTTTGGAGATTTGTTTCCAACTTGCTCCACAAGATCGCGACTCAATTGCAGGCTTCCGAGAGTACCTGGTCCACATCTTCTCCTTCTGTTATCTTGAATATTGCGCGGTATTATGAGCACAAGGAAAATGAGGAAAAGGAGAAGATGAGAAAAAAGCATAAAGATTTAAAGATGAAGGTGTTGTTGCAACAGGTTTCTCGAGGGACTGGTAGAGGACTTAGTGTTATGGCTCGACTGCTTCCCCGTACTAGCAGGAATGCTACGCTTGTAGAACTGAATCAGCGTGCGTACTGTAAGGAGGAGGGGCACTGGCACACTGAGTGCCAAGTGCTTTTGCAAAAGGTGGCGTTCCCAACAGGACGAGGTTCCTGAGGATGGGGTTGTGGAGATGATGGCCAGGACAGAGCTCAGACAGCTGGGACATTGGGGGGCCAAACTGATCAAAATTACTTCGACGACCCACGGGCCAAACAGAATTATCATGATGACTATGATACGTATGAGGTGATGGGGATGTCCTACAGCTAGGGCAGCCAGGGACAGAGTGAGGGACCAGTTCCGATATCTGTAGATCAAAGCAGTCCGTATGTTAGTGCGGATATGCATGGTTTGGCTCAGGAGTTTTGGTGGATACAGGTGCAACAAACAGCTCTATTTCTCGTTCCTTGGTCCCTGGGGTGGCTCTGTCTGGCCAAAATAATATTTTGATAGGTTTTTCTGGTGTACCGGTTGTGAGCCCCTTTTCGAAACCCCTTGCTTTGCCTATTTGGTCCTTTCACTGTGGATTCGCCATTCTTGTTGACGTCCAATTGCGGAGAGAATGTGATAGGTTTGGACTTGTTGAAAAAATTGCATGCTACGATTTATTGTTCCCCAGCAGGCGTTTATATAACAATGGGTCCTGATGTGGTGAGCGTTAAGCAGTGTCTATCCACAGATGCGACCTATCCCTGCTTAATTTAAAGATGGTCCACCCACACCGTGGGCAATTGGCGACACAGATGTGGATTTGTTGCAGATATCGCCTGTTTCGATTCGTGCCAAGGAAGGTGCTATTTTGCCCTGCGTTCCTCAATAAAAGATACAGCAGGCAGGTGAGCGAGCTTTGATTCACTTTGTGCAAGACTTGATTGAGAAGGGAGTGGTTGAGGAGACGACTGCTAATGTTTGTAACAGCCCTATTCTTCCGATCCTCAAATGGACGCATTCGGGTCCCTCTGTGTGTCACGAAGATGTTTACCGTTTTGTGATTGATTTGTGTGAAGTTAATAAGATAGTGATTTCTCAGTTTCCTGTGGTCCCTGACATTACGACTCTCTTGACGATGATTTCTTCTTTTGACAAATTCTTTTCTGTCATTGACTTGAAAAATTCATTCTTCAGTATTCCCATTCATCCTGATAGCAGATATCTGGTCGGTTTCCTCCTAGCTGGTAGACGTTTTAGATTCTGTTGGACTCCTCAAGGCTATGCAGAAAGTCTGAGTATTTATAGTCTGGCATTGAAAACCCAGCTGGATTCCTTGTCACTCCCCACAGGTAATGTATTACTTCAATATGTTGTCGACCTGCTCATTGCCTCAGACACACAACAAGGTTGCAGAGTTAGGGCAGTTAAACTGTTGCTTCATCTAGCTGACCATGGTCATAAGGTATTCCTTTCCAAATGTCAGTATTGTCGACAGGAGGTCACCTACTTAGGTCACCTACTGTCGCAGAAGGGTAGGAGATTGACCCCTGAACGCATCAGTATCATTGTTAAAATGTCTGTCCCGCAAACTCATTAAGATGTGAGTGCTTTCATAGGTATTACTTCCTATTGCAGGCAGTGGATACCTGGCTACTCGCAGCTTATTAAGCCCCAGCTTGCCCTAACATTAAAAGATGTGCATGAGCTCCGGCCTTGGACGCCAGAGTGTCAGCATTCTCTTGAGCAATTAAAAACTGAGCTTTGCTCGGCTCCAGTGCTTGGTGCCCCTAATTATGCTAAATGCTTTGTGTTGTACGTCCATGAGCTGGGTCGTTGTGCTCTTTCTGTTGTAACACAAACATTTGGAGATAAGCAACATCTGTGTGCTTATTTCTCGGCTGTACTTGACCCTGTCGCCCGAGCCCTCCCGAGCTGTCTAAGAGTGGTCGCGGTGTGGGCATTTCAATAAGACAATCAGAGGGACTCGATACTGACCTCACAGTTATGGTAGTCCATGCTGTAGATACACTTTTGAATAAGACAAGGACACAACACCTCACCAGTGCACGTCTGATAGGTTACGAGCTAACGCTCTTTCAAAAGCACTTTACGATCAAACACTGTGCAACCCTGAATCCAGCCATGTTACTGCCCCTCCCTTCTGAGAACAAGGAGATTGACATACATGATTGTATTTTCCGGACAGAGGAAGAGACGAAGGGACGGGAAGACCTGATTGATCATCCTTTATCTGAACCCCAAGGGGAAATATATGTTGATGGCTTTTGCTTTAAGTTACCAGATGGCACTACAACTGCTGCCTACGCAATTACAACACTGAGCACGGTAGTTGAGACATCACAAGTTCCCTATCAGTGGGCCGAAGCTGCAGAGCTTGTCGCACTTATTCGAGCCTGTGAATTGATCGAGGGCTTGGTTGTTAATATTTATACTGATAGCCAGTATGCCTTCGGGGTCGCCCATAATTTTGGGTGGCTCTGGCCAGAGAAAGGGCTCCTTACTTCCCACGGGGCACACATTCAGCATGGGTCTCTTATACATAGGCTTCTGTTCGCTTTGACACTCCCTAAGAAAGTGACCATAGTGAGGTTAGGCGCCCATAAGAAAATTACTGACGATGTGGGTAAGGGGAACGCTTTTGCGGATCAGACAGCTAAGGAAACAGCCCAAAGATGAAAAGAGTGTTTATAGCAGGTCCCGCCAGCTGGTGCCCGAGTTCTCCATGTTTGAGGATACACTAGAAAATTTGAAGGAGATCCAGAGTGAGGCCACAGTGGAGGAATTAGCAGTGTGGCAAGAAAGTACAGCAAATTTGAATGATGAAGGATGTTGGATTGACAAGTCAGGAAAGCAGAGATGGATGTTGCTAGATGCATATGTTCTTCCTGTAGTGACAATGGCCATGGCCCAGTCCATATCAGGGCTAAGGGTATTTGTAGGTTGTTAGACCCCGTATGGCAAAATAACAACAACCCCAAGATGGCTACACACTTAGTAAAATACTTCATAGTGTGTATGATGCCCAATCCTGGCAAGGGTACCCCTACGCCACCCGGAAAGTTTGCACCTACCACTTTCCCTTTTGAGGTCCTTCAAATGGACTTGATTGAAATGGACAGGGTCAATAATTTGAAGTATGTGTTGGTGGTCGTTTGTGCATTCAGTAAATGGGTTGAGGCCTACCCCACTAAAGAGAATACAGTCATTGCGACTGCAAAGATACTCCTGAAAGAGTTGTTTCCTCACTTCAGCTTGCCCTCTTTGATCTGGATTGATAACGGAAGTCATTTCAATGCCTAGGTTATTCAGCTAGTCTGCGAGGGACTACACATTAGACAGATGTTTCATGCTGCAAACCACCCCCAATCCGCTGGTTTGGTTGAGAAGTACAATGGTACTCAAACTCAAATTGGAAAAGATTCAGGAGACTACATGGTTACAGTGGCCAGATGCCTTACCATTGGCTCTGTTGTCTACACGAACTACAGCACACTCAGAACAGGATTGTCACCTAACAAGGTCGTGTTCGGACGCCCGGTGAATGTCTGGGGTGTCCCGCAACAGCGTACGTTCTCGGAAATTGAGTATCCTTTGCTGACAGATTACCTGTGTGAGTCAACTAAAATTCTGCGTTCTATTCACCAACGGATACATGAGTCTCTACCACCTGTACCCGAGGGGCCCGGACATGATAGCTGGCCTGGTGACTTTATCTTGGTGAAGAACTTCCAGCGGAAAAAGAGTTTGGAGCCCCACTGGAAGGGACCTGTCCAGGTCCTCTTTGCTACCCGCACAGCTGCAAAGGTCGCCGGCCGAAAGAACTGGATCCATTTGCATCATTGCCGCAGAGTACCCCTGCTCTTGCCCTATGATCAGTGGGTAAGGGAAGTCATTGGGGACTCGGAACATGAAAAGGTGCCCCAGTTCATCCCATTCAGAGATGCGGATTTAACGTGGACCCAAACGGATGCCAGAATAATGAGGTGCTAAATGCGGTAGTGCCCCCATAGGTGGTCTTGAGTGATCCGGGTGACCCTGACCGGGTCCTTTCTTCAATCATGGCATCCATCAATGGTAGTGCCATTCAAGGAGCCCCTTTCCACTGATTACTCTGTGCCTAAGCCCCTTTTCATTGAACCCTCTGTGCCTGGAGTTACCAGGTACAATTTACATCCTCTGGTGAAGGACAGTGCACCAAAGGAGAAGTCAGATTAGTTAGGGATGGACTGTACAAGTCAGGGTGTACTTTGTCAATAGTACCAACAGTGTTAGTTCAGAGGTGAGTCGATATTGGTGCATTGTTCGGACACTGGACTGGATAGATCGAACGTACTCCCTTGAAGGGGAGTACATTATCCTGGGTGACGTGGGATTCATCAGGAGCTAGGGCTAGGTAGCTCCACCGCCGGTGCTCAAGAGCGCCAACGTTGATGAATAATGGGAGTCTACCAGTGAGGCTCTAACAGACACTGAGAACACTTGCCCTTGCCATTAGCTTTATTGCATTCCATTTTTCCTTGTTTCATAATGTTTCCGTTTTGTCGGCCCCTTTGAGGAGGAGGAACAGCCATTTGCATCACCGCAACTAGCGCAACAGGGCTGGTCCAAAGAGAGTAAAATAGTTTTTAAGTCAATAGTTGTGATTGCACTAATAATTGTATTGGGGATATCCTGGTTCTTCGAGGAGAAGTATCCTGTACATTCCTTGGTTTTTAAAACACCCAATTCCCCCTGAACACAAATTTGTCACTTTGGCCCCTCACAAAGGAGAGCACCAAAAGTCTTTTAACCCTTTCGATGCTCATGACGAGCTCAGCTCGTCATGATGCACAGTTGAGCTGTGCTGATGACGAGCTGAGCTCGTCATAAATACAGTAATAAAGCAATTTCCAGCACAGGGGGGGAAAACGCCTAGCAGCCAAGGTGATAAGGATAATGTACTTATATAAATATTGCATCAGGCTAATGAGGTGTCGAATACAACAAATTATTGGGTGTGTGGATTTCATAAAAATTATAACTTGTTGTCCATGCCGTTGTCATACATCAGTAGTTGTGAGTGTTAGTTTGCATAGCTCAGTATGGTGCGCCCCCAGTCCCAATTCGATACTCTGGATAGGACACCTGCTGATTCTTGCATTATGCTACAAAATGTGCATTTCCGTCACAGAGTCCCTCCCGGTGGTCCGACAGGCCAAGAAGTGTTTAGTACTTGTTTTTAAGGTCCTGTATGAACGCATACAAAACTATAAAGAACTGGACATGGTCTTGAATTGAGATAGCTGACTTCTGAGTGTTTAACACTTCAGAGTACTTCCAGTCTTTCCAGGCTTGTAATGTTACTGAGGACCAACCAATACAAGTGTCAGTGGTCAACACAACAGCTAGTTTCTGTGCCCAGTGGACCGGGAGGATAAAAGTGGGGAGAGCAGATGCAATTCCACATATGAGTTGAGAACGACCGATGGTCCACCCTTAATACCAGAACCCCTAATGTCTATTTTGTCTGTGGATCCCAAACTTATGTCTGGCTTCCGGGGGGATGGTCGGCCAGGTGTTATTTCTCTTTTCTCCTTCCCCCTATATATATAGCTCCATCCAATTACCATAAAAATCATCGGCTGCAGCGTAGGAGTGTATACTTGCCCAGAGTCAGAAGAGTCATTGACACAAAGGATATAGACTAAACAGATACTAAGGGCCAGATGTAGGTGGCCATTTGAGGCCATTTACCGAGCGGTAATGGCCGATTTTGGCCGTTACCGAACGGTAAATGGGTGACAGGTATGTAGGGGGCATTATTTTACCAAATCGGTAAAATTACTGATTCGGTAATTTTACTGATTCGGTAAAATAGAAATTCGGTCATTTTACCGATTCTGATGCACCCAGATGTAGGTGGGACTCTTCAGAGTCCCAGAGGCCTTACCGAATTGGTATTTTACCATCAAATCCAATTTGATGTTAAAATACCAATTCCGGTGTGCATGCACATGTGGGTATGCACATCTATGCCATGTGACAGGCAGACCTGCCCTTAGGGCATGTGTGCCTGCCACATGGCACCGAGCCTGTTTTGGGGGTGCCAGAGGGTGTCAAAGTGACACCCCCTGCACCCTTGTGAAAATCGGTATTTACCGATTCGGTAAATACCGAATCGGTAATGCCCATTCATTCCTATGGGCTTCAAAGCCCATAGGAATGAATGGGCATTACCGATTCGGTATTTACCGAAATTGGTAAATACCGAATTCTTCCGAATCGGTATTCCAGCACATCTGGAATACCTACATATCCACCCCTTAGATTTACCGATTTTTAATTACCGAATCGGTAAAATTCGGTAATTAAAAATCGGTAAATCTATTTCACCTACATCTGGCCCTTACTTACAACAGTTTGAGGATGCCATGAAAGTATTGTACCCTTTTGGGGCCCCATGTCCAATAGCCTTAACATTTGTCGGCTCACCAGAGTTGTGGAAAGGGTCATTAATACAACAGCAGGGATAATGGCCAATATTACTGGTGAGCTCCTGGCTACAAGGCTTGTCACCTTACAAAACAGGATGGTGTTAGACATTATCCTCGCTGATCGGCGAGGAGCCTGTCGTGTTATTGGCAGCAGCTGCTGTGTGTACATACCTTTTTTTTCAAGTTTCAAGTTTCAAGTTTATTTATTTTTATTTGCTTTGATACTCTACTGAGGACCACAAATAATTTGAGCATAAAATTCTGTTTTTTTTACACCGTTTAAAATTTCTTGTGCTAATACAAAGTTAAAAATGGTTTTGAAAATATATAAAAATTATGACAGACAAATTCATTTGGAGGAAATTTACATAAAATGATCAGTTCCTTTGCTGAGCTAATCCTACATTTGACGTATATGGATTGCAGAAACCTCTTCCGTGCTGTGCGTACATACCTGAATACGTCCCCAATGTGTATGCTTCCATACAGAAATTGCATAGACTTTCATCTGATATACACCACGAAAATGGTACTTGGACTCTCTCTGGGTGGTTCTGGGGTATGTTCCCTCCCTGGGGTTGGAAGTTCCTTTTATTTCTAGCTGTGAATGCTGGTATTATCTTCACATGTTGTCTTTGCATACATTGTCTCCAAACCTGCTACACTTATTGTATTAGTGTCCTCACCCCTAAACGGAATCTGGAATCAACCCTTGCAATGTCAATTTCCGATACTGAATATATGAATAATTCTGAGTGTTGATGTCTTTTGTTTCTCTGCATATTACATCTTTTTTGTTCCCAAGTCTGGAATGGTTTAGCAAATGCTAAAAGACGGGTCTGTTGGAATATAAATGTTTTGGCTGAACTGTTCATGAATTGCACGTCTTAAGTTAGCATTTACGGCACCATTTTATATTCAGCCGCCATTTTGAGTTATGATTGAAACTAACTTCTGTCTCTATTCCACAGCTGAAAGCAGCTGCAATCGTTTTTTTGTTTCGCCAAGGTTGTGCTTTGCTGTATTAATGAATACACCCTTCTTATTAGTGCATACCTTTCCCACTAGATAGGCCTATTTCCACCCTTAGAGCGGCGGGCACAGGCAGAGTGACCTTGGGGCTGAGATAGCATGCACCCGGTCCCAGAGTCGAAACTCATCTTACTGTACTTCTTTATTGTAGCTGCACTTGCTAGTAGATTTCCATTGGGGGGTGGGACATTCTTGGTTCAGAAAGCATACATATTCTATCTCTATGTTTGCTGAAGTCAGTCCCTCTACAGCAATCCAAGGAGGCTGGTCCGGCCGGACTCCGCTCCAGTGTAGCTGAATAAAATATACTTGGTTTGTATTCTCTACTGTCTGACCGACTCTTCATTTGTATGGAAGGCTGAGAGGCAGGCCCGGACTGGCCGTTGAGGGCACCGGGCAATTCCCCGGTGGGCCGCATGGTTGGGGGCCGGTTTTGGGCCCCTGGGGCCGTTTTTGTTACAGGGCCGTTATGCTGCAAAAACGGCCCTGTAACAAAAACGGCCGAAAACCGGCCCTGTCACAGAGCGCGGTCGCACCTCTCCCCCCTCCCCTCTCCTCCCAGAGGGGGAGGGGGGCCGGTCGAGCACTTTGCCAGGGCCGGTTCTGGTTCCCAGTCCGGCCCTGCTGAGAGGTGGTCTCACTTCTTCAATCATGGCATCCCTCAAGGATCTATCCTTGCTCCCACTCTATTCAATCTTTACATGGAGCTGTGGGAGAACTACAACAAAAGGCAGGGCTCCGGTATCACCTCGATGATGAGAACACTCAACTAATCCCACTAAAACCGAATTCTTTCTTATCTCAAACTCAAACCCTCCACCTCCTATAGAATCTTGGATGGATAATCTGACCATTCTTAATTGTAAACCTGCCATTGTTGATAGTGCCAAATCCCTAGCAGTCATCCTAGACAAAAAAACTTAACTTTATCAATCATTTTCATCGCCCAGCTCCCCACCAAGCACATCCCCTCACATCCCTTGGACTCTGACTGCTTCATCACACTCATGGGAGAGCTAGATCGCCCTCGGCCTCAGCTGTGTAAATATGTCAAATATACTTATGAAACCCCATTCGCTCCAACGTTAGCAATTTGTAATTTATTTTCTTTTTTTTTGTGAACATGTAACTTTTAAATATGTAGCTCTCACCAAGAGTAACCGTAGCAGTCATACCTGTTATCACCTCTACCATGTTACTTGGAGTTTCTTATGTAATGTACTTCGCTCTATTATAAAGCGCTCTGACACCTCTGGATAAAGTATGCGCGCTGTATAAAAAACACATAAATAAATGAAACGTGAAGTCAGGGTGATCCCGCCCCGTCGGCTAAAAATTAAAGTTGGCTGGCAGCGCCTCTGGGCCCGGGCCGGGTGGCTGCGTGCCCTAGGGTGGATTGATTCCCCGCCCTCTCCGGTGTGCTCCCGTACCAGTGCTGACTGGGCTGACGCACCAGCTCTGGCCAAGAATGCGAGTTCTTCTTTCTTTGTCAGACTGTCAATAACTTGACCAAATCTTTCCCTCCTTCCTCGTAGGCTGGCGGTGCGACCGGAGAGGCGGAACTTGTCGAGTGGGGAGCCCTTGGAATGAGGAAGTGTCGGTGGCAGAGCCTGGTCAGGGCATGAGGACAGGTGCAGGAGCGCCCTGTCCCTGAACGCCCTGAGCGCCTGCCTCCCTACGCCCCCTAGCGGCGGGGGTATCCGTCGACCCTTCCCGCTGCTGTGCCATGTAACCTCACCCGGACGCCCCCCGCCATGCGGAGACGCTGTGCCGGCTGCTGCCCCTGGGGCTGCTGCAGGTGCTGCAAGGATGAAGAGACGAACAAACCCCTCGGCGACCTGGTCATCGTGAACCCGCCCGCGCTGGGGGAGAAGACCCCCACACCCCCGGCGAGAACAGCGTCCGCCGCCCTCCCACCCGCGGTGAGACCACCCCCCACCCCCTCACCCGCGGCGAGACGGGCCGCGCTCGGCCAGCTCTACGTCTGCCTCTGGGACTTCCAGGCGCGGACGGGGGAAGAGCTCAGCTTCAAGGCGCGGGACCTCCTGCTGCTGCTGGAGCGGCACGGCGGCTGGTGGAAGGCGGAGGCGGTGGACGGGGCCGGCCGGCGCACGGGCAGAGTGGGCTTCGTGCCTCGGAACTTCCTGGCGGAGCGAGAGACCGGGGATGCCCAGCCGTGAGTACAGCGCCCGTGCGTGTAAATCTGTGCGCGCGTCTAGGCGCTATGACTGCTAAAACGAATGTTCTCTAGAGTTTCAGGCAGGCGCGACAAACTCGAATGGTGGCCTGTAGCTTAAATAACAGCTGCCATTATTTCTCAATGTAACCGCAGTCCTCTTATCGACCTTGGAATGGTGAAAGGATGAGCCAGTCTTGCTGAGCTACAACGCCGTGCCTTCCAGGAGCTATAATGGAGGACCAAATATCGCGACAAGAAAAGGCACATTATAGGTCACATTCTCGGACAGGATTATTTCGCTATTCCATCGTTTTAACACTCATTAATACTGAGAGGGGAAAAGTCTCACCAAAGTAGTACAGATTTGACGCACGAGTACAACGATCAAACAGATTACATACAGTAAAATACTCGGCCGAAAGGTGACCATTAACATTTACAATGGGCCTGTCACTTGTTAGCGCCTCGTGGGTGCACTTTTAAGTAACTTTCGATCTGTTCTAAATACATTTTTTTATTTTAATCTGTAGATTGTGTGGCAGATGGTGGATTAGGGAGCGAGACTGGCAAACACACAATTATGCGAAAAAGATATCAGTTGCTCAGGGGCCAGGGCAAACACTATCTCTGTATTCTTGCCTACAGGGAGGTACACATCCTTGTAGTGGCCTGACGGCAGCGCCCCCCTTTCTTTTCCCGTCAGTGTTCGGACCCACTTTGGGGCGGCGGGGCCATCTTCTGACACAGGGGCACAGGGCTACTTCGAAGGTGAGCGTGTATGCTCTTCATATGGGCCCTTCAAGCTTCGCCCTGCCTAGCATTCCAGGCTTTAAAGGGGAGGGGGTCACAGAACTAACTTAAGACAAAATCCCAAATTTACTACCATTTTAGTATTCATAGAAGGCACTTACTCATTTACTCATTTCGGTATTCACAGAAGTTAGGACTCCTAACTTTAGGACTCCTAAATGCCTTCTGTGAATACCGAAAGTCTTAAAGTTTGGATTTTTCTCAGCTTGTCATGAGAATGCGGGCGCTGTGGGCGCCCCCCTCCCCCCCCAGCACAGCGGGGGAATAACCCCCACAGCGAAGTGGTTAAAAACGAAAACAAAAAATAAAAGGCATTGTTATTTGCAATGTCAATAGCTCAAACTTGCATAACTGTGAGAACTATTGCACTGAAAATGCGTATTAGATTAATGAGTAGAAACGCTCCCTTTCGGCCCACACGGCAAATTCATTAAATAAACAAGTGCGGCCGCTAAAGTGAAAGTGAAAGTGTTTTCCGACCTATGAAGGAGATCTTGTAATGCGACAAGTAAAAGATCCAGTCCTCATGGTAGGTAACCAAAGGTGACAGGGAGGTAACAAGGAGGGACTAAAAAGCTTCATTATCAATCGGAAGCCACCATTTACAAAGGACAATGACACCAGCCAATCAAAAATATGGGCGGAGAGAAGGCGAGGCTAACACAGCATACTCAACTACTGCATGCCTCGCAGAGCGAGCAGTGCATGCGCGCTGCCGCTAGGCCAAACCTAAACAAGCATTTGCAATGCAATAGGTCTCGCATTAGGAAAGTTTGAGCTATTGGTATTGTAAATGACATTTTTTATTTATGGGTTGGTTTTGAAAATAGCAAAATTATAGCTTTGTGATTTACAATGCCAATAGTTTTAATTTTCGCAAATGTGACACCTATAGCATTTGTAATGCAATATGTGTTGTATTTAGTTGACTTAGAGGTATTGATATTACAAATAACAATGGCTTTTATTTTTTTTAAATAATTAATACCGAAATAAAAGCTATTGTAAAATTCAGTATGGCAATAGCTTAAACTTTTTAAAATAACTTTTGTGAAGATTATGTTCAGTGTATTTTATTGTGAAGAAAATCCAAGAACAGAAGTGAAATATTAACATCTTTTTGTGACATTTTTAATAAAGCTTGAAAAATTGAGAGAACCTATTTGAACCAGTTGTTGAATGGTTGTACAGATTGATGCTGTTGTGGTGCTGAGTGATGTTGTGGTGGTGCGATAGATAGATAGAGTGAGGGCGATGATAGATAGATAGAGGGAGACAGACAGATAGACAGATAGAGTGAGGGCGACATCAGACAGATAGATAGAGTGAGGGAGACAGACAGACAGTCAGAGTGAGGGAGACAGACCGATAGACAGATAGAGGGGGTCAGACAGATAGATAGAGTGAGTGAGTGAGGGCGACAGATCAGACAGATAGAGTGAGGGCGACAGATAGACAGATAGACAGAGTGAGGGAGACAGATAGATAGAGTGAGGGAGACCGACAGATCGATAGATAGAGTGAGGGCGACAGATAGATAGAGTGAGGGCGACAGATAGATAGATAGATAGAGTGAGGGAGATAGACAGACAGACAGAGTGAGGGCGACAGATAGACCGATAGATAGAGTGAGGGAGACAGATAGACAGATAGATAGAATGAGGGAGACAGATAGACAGATAGAGTGAGGGAGACAGACAGATAGATAGAGTGAGGGCGACAGATAGATAGAGTGAGGGAGACAGACAGACAGAGAGTGAGTGAGGGCGACAGATAGAGTGAGTGAGGGCGACAGATAGATAGAGTGAGGGAGACAGATAGATAGAGTGAGGGAGACCGACAGATGGATAGATAGAGTGAGGGTGACAGATAGATAGATAAATAGAGTGAGGGCAATAGATCGAGTGAGGGTGACATATAGATAGAGTGAGGGCGATAAATAGGTAGAGTGAGGTGGCCTCGTGGTGGACATGGTGGTGGTGGACGTGGTGGTGGTGGACGTGGTGGTGATGGAGGTGGGTGTGGTGGAGGTGGAGGACGTGGTGGACATGGTGGTGGAGGACGTAATTGGGGTGGACGTGGTGGTGGTGGAGGACGTAGTTGGGGTGGACGTGGTGGTGGTGGTGGACGTAGTGGTGGTGGAGGTGGTGGTGGGGGACGTGGTGGCGGGGGACGTGGTGGCGGGGGACGTGGTGGTGGGGGACGTGCTTGTGGGGGACGTGGTGGTGGTAGTGGTGGACATGCTGCTGGGTGTGGTGGTGGTGCAGGGTGTGGTGGTGGTGGACGTGGTGGTGGTTGTGGTGGGTGTGGTGGAGGTGGGTGTGGTGGAGGTGGGTGTGGTGGATGTGGTGGTGGATGTGGGGGGGGTGGTGGATGTGGTGGTGGATGTGGTGGTGGATGTGGTGGTGGTGTGGATGTGGTGGTGGTGTGGATGTGGTGGTGGTGTGGCTGTGGTAGTGGTGGTGGATGTGGTGGTGGTGGAGATGGGTGTGGCGGTAACCCTGCAGGAGTTTGCCAGCAGGCTGTGCAAAATTCAGCAGCGCCTCTAGGCGTTTGTTGCAATGCACGGACTCCACACATAATTTGGCATCACGGTATAGTATGCAATAAAACATTTCTTAGCACATAATTAAATTAGAAGCTCAAAAGAGCTCTTTCGGCATCTCTGGCAAGTGTGAATGAACAGCACCATAATCCTCTAAGAAACAAGAC
The DNA here is from genome assembly GCF_964263255.1 of Lissotriton vulgaris. Taxonomy (NCBI): domain Eukaryota; kingdom Metazoa; phylum Chordata; class Amphibia; order Caudata; family Salamandridae; genus Lissotriton; species Lissotriton vulgaris. Next base: position 1,689,969,996 of record NC_141695.1, read on the forward strand.
CAGGACGGGTAGGAATGCGTACAGTGTAGTTTCTGTAAGACTTTCCCAAATTGACCCTAATCAGGACATATTAAACCTTTCATGTCTATTTTACATTATCTAGATAGCAAAAGACTGGGATCCAATGATGAAAGCGGAGGTGACACCAAAGTAGCAGGAATATAATTTATGGACGCATTACCTCGGCTGTTTAATCGGGTGTGATCTTGGGCATGACAGCCTTCAGCGAGCAAAGCCAGAAACGGCAAGGGGTGGGGGGGCGGATTCCTTTGAAGTGGAAGACTGAGGCTAGCTCAGAATTCGAAGAAAGAAACTGGATTTAAGTAACTAGTCACACCTAGGAAACTTGGCAACTATGTTGTTGGATATTTGCGTGGCACTTCTTGGTGTTTCTTGTAGTTAGGGGTATTATAAGAAACAAATAATTGTTATATCAGAACTGTTTTACATGTCTGAAGATTTCGGCCAATAGTATTACACATGTTTAACATACCCTTTACAACCATAGGCCTAAAAGACCCACCATGCTCACTGATGTTGGCCAAAAAAACTGATTCTGCTCAGAGTCACACAATGACTCACTGCCAGTGGTGAGCTATACTGTTCTTGTCTTAGAGAAAAACTAAAATCAAGGCTGTGTCTAGCTTGTTGGCTCTAAATATGCACAAAAAATATGGTGCACATGGGGGGGGGGGCAGAGAATGTATGCAGAGCTCTCGAAATGCCATGCAGTCCAGGTTATTGCTTTGCATTCTGGGACTTGTAGCTGAGTGTATCCCATTATAAAATCACAACCTCGGAATCTTAGGAGCTCTGTGGCTGCTGTTTTGTTTTCAAGTTAAAATTGCATGCAAAGTACCCCCTAGGGAGTTCGCGCATTTGTCCAACCACCTACAGTTGTATTTCTGCCCATATGCAATCTTGTAGGAATTTTGTTAGGCTGAACTGTTGATTCCGACAAAGAATACTGCGTTCTTTTTTTATTATTCAATTTATTATTTAAGCGCTCTGGGGGATATGGTGATTGCTTTAGAATGTATTTGGTTTCAATGAACTCGGTGCTAAGGTGAACATGGTGTGTCATGCATGAACCCAATTAAGAAAAATAGCGATCAGAGTCACGGTGTGGGACGGCTAATAGAGTAAAGGAAATGCAGACACCGGTGGGGGAGGGGGGAGCATGGTGAAAACGGCGGGAAGTGTCCATATCATCATGGACACTATGTTACAGGCTTGGGCTTTCCCTACAAAAGAAATAATTGTGTTCAGATGGGTTGATGACACAAAGACTACACCTCCCAAAATGAATAACGTTATTAAAGGAAAGAAGAGAACTGGAAAAGTGTGTCCCTGTTGACATCGAGCTCCCTGATAACCGCAACTCAGAAGGATGAAATGCCGATACAGCCCAACTGTGATTCCGAGCTGCCAATTGTGGAGCGATGACCGTTCACAGCAGATGTGTATTAACATCCTTTCCTGTGAAGTTTACAATCCGCGCTAAGCATGCAGCTACGTCAGAACAGAAAGTGTTCCATTTATTGCCCGGAACAGGAAGCGAAATGTCACCTCAGCCCTTGTCCCGTCAACGTATCAGACCCGTGGTCAGTCACGCAAGAGGTCTGCTAGGAGCTCGCTCATTCACAGATTTTGATAAACAGCGATTGGGTAGGTTACAGGTTTCTATATCTGCGCTATGGCAGAGGGCAGAGAAGATGAAACGGCAAGTGTTCCATTCTGTTTTATGAAAGTGCTTTAAGTTGTGTGGAAACCTGAGATATTGGAAGGAAGCGTTTGAGGAACAAAACATGGCCTGGAGAAAAGAATACTGGGGGGAGATGTGTTGTGGCTGCCTGCTGTTCACATGGCGTCGGTGGTCTGGTTCCTGTAAAGCTTTGTGACAACCAGTGGTCGAAGTGGGGAAAAAAAAGTAGGGGAACTGTGGGCGGAGAATCAGGGGGCAGGAATAACCGAAGATTGGATCAGTGGGCGGAGTCAGGGGTGTGGCTAGAAATAGCAAAACATTCCAATTTTTAGTACGTTTAGCATTTCACTGACCAGTTACAGCTTATAACGTTATTTAATTCAAACAATGGAGAAACATGTTTATTTTAGGTTTAATTCAGGAAAAAGCAAACACTCATAGAGAATGCAGGTTTATGTAAAGCTCGCAACATATGCAAATCAGTCTTTATCCTACGCTCAATGGGAGCAGTCCAGCCCAAACTGCCAGGCCAGGTCCTCCCTGGACTGGAAACAAGCATCCTAGGACCGGTTTCGGGCTTTCAGCCCTCATCAGCCAGGATAGCTTGATTCCAGTGGCATGGAGAGCACGGGACCCACGTCTGAGCATACCAGTCCCACTCGGGATGACAAAAGCAAAAAGAACAAGATGGACAGAATGCAGAACAATGTCATACATTCACATCAGTACATAGATCTGGACCTAAATCCATTGTTTTTTCTCACCATGCCATTCCAGTTTGGACCCAGCCATATGCAAATCAGTCTTGATACTGCACCCAATGGGACCAGTCCAGCCCAAACTGCCAGGTCATATGTATTCAAGTGTACTTTCATTCGAGAAGTGAACACAAAGCAGTACCCACTGAACTATCCACATAAAATATTGCTCTTTGATATGCATGGTACACGTTCTTTGCAGCAGGCATATTACCCCTCTTCACTACCTTAGATGAGTAAAACAGCCACTAGACAAAACACACTCCCATCTCTCTCCAGCAGGTACATTGATCACCAAAGTTATCTTGACACTTGTATTGTTGACCAAAACTTGCTGAATATACAAAGAACTTTGCTGTGTTTTTAAAACTCCTGCACTTGTACAAAACCGGTCCCCCCAAATTAAACTGGCCCCTACCCTTCCAGTAGCCCTGGGAAACACCTGATGCCTGGAACGGCCAGTCCGGCATAGTTACCTTTTTCAATGCAATACTGCAGATATGCATACTTATTAGATATAAACGTCATGGATCACTGTTAGTGTAAGATACAGAGTCTACCTGAATATCCTTTGAATTGGGTTCCTGCCTGAATGACACACATCAGCATGTTTGGTACACAAAAGAAGGTATCTGGGTAGTGCTCTGAGGTAAGCACATTAATGTTATTCATAAGGACCCTCACACAGGACCACTTACCCTTTTGTTCTTCCTGTACAATTCCTGCCTGTGCTTAACTATGCATAATCTTTTGGCAGATGTTTTAAAGTTTGCACCTTTAACATAATCTTTCTAACAAGCAATATAATGTTTTTAACTTCTAGCCAATTTTGTAAATTTTTTAGGGCCATGCAGAATTCATGGCATCTGCAGTCCTCTGACTTTGAGTTGAAGAGAAGTTGTATTGTGCAGAGATGGGTTTGGGTCCAGGCCGGGGAAACTCCAGCCGAACCCTTACTGAGGCAGAGGTTCCTGTATTGTGCCAGAGGTTAAGCTCTCCTCTTGCTGGTTCAGAGACACGCTTGCCATAAGTGGATTGGAAGCAGCGTGACCCAGACGGTCCTTTGTCAAGGCAGAGGATCACCCAGCTCTTTAGAATAGAAGCTGTGTGTTCTGCCTCTTCATGGCCTTTCTACTAGTCCCAGATTTGGCGGCACTGTCTAATCCCAAGTCTCTTGTTTTATTCAATGTGTTTCCAGTTTAGGGCGCACAGGTACTCAGTTCAGTGTAGTCAGTTTGTTAAAATAAACTAGTTTGTGTGCCTGTAGAAAGAAGGGAAGGGAGAGGAGGTTGTGGGCACTCCAGACTAGGGTGGCCAACTGGCATGGGTGCAAATTCAGGATGGTGAGTGTAAGAGTTCAGGACAAGGGGTCAAAATTCAGGGCAACAATTTGGGGCAACAGGTATGCTTTGCAGACACATCAGTAGATGTCATGCAATAGTATATAAATAAATAGGCAAGTCACTTCTACTGCCCTGTCACTTTCTCCTGCCCTGTCACTTCTCCTGCCCTGTCACCGCTCCTTCCCTGTCATTTCTCCTGCCCAGTCACTTCCCCTGCCCAGTCACTTCCCCTGCCCAGTCACTTCCCCTACCCCGTCACTGCTCCTGCCCGTTCACTGCTCCTGCTCGTTCACTGCTCCTGTCCGCTCACTATCTGCTCACTGCTCCCGTCCGCTCACTGCTCCTGTCCGCTCACTGCTCCCGTCTGCTCACTGCTCCTGCCCGTTCAGTGCTCCTGCCCGTTCACTGCTCCTTTTCTGTCGCCTCTCCTGTACTGCCACTGCTCCTGACCCGTCACCTCTCCTGCCCAGTCGCCTCTCCTGCCCAGTCGCCTCTCCTGCCCAGTCGCCTCCCCTGCCCAGTCGCCTCTCCTGCCCAGTCGCCTCTCCTGCCCAGTCGCCTCCCCTGCCCAGTGGCCTCTCCTGCCCAGTGGCCTCTCCTGCCCAGTCGCCACTCCTGCCCAGTCGCCTCTCCTGCCCAGTCGCCTCTCCTGCCCAGTCGCCTCCCCTGCCCAGTCGCCTCTCCTGCCCAGTCGCCTCTCCTGCCCAGTCGCCACTCCTGCCCAGTCGCCTCTCCTGCCTAGTCGCCTCTCCTGCCCAGTCGCCTCTCCTGCCCAGTGGCCTCTCCTGCCCTGTCGCCACTCCTGCCCAGTCGCCTCTCCTGCCTAGTCGCCTCTCCTGCCCAGTCGCCTCTACTGCCCAGTCGTCTCTACTGCCCAGTCGCCTCTACTGCCCAGTCGCCTCTCCGGCCCAGTCACCTCTCCGGCCCAGTCACCTCTCCGGCCCAGTCAACTCTCCGGCCCAGTACATTTTCAGGGCCAGTCAACTCTCCGGCCCAGTCAACTCTCCTGCCCAGTCACCTGTTCTTTCCCATCACTGCTCCTGCCCAGTTCACTCTGTGTACAACATTGACAAATTACACAAGGTGGCAAGTTCCCCACAGTACTCTGCTTGGGGAAAGCTCTGTAATCCCTAACTAGTATTTTATTTATTTTTATTATTTTGAGTTTTATATTGGGCTGGCATGACACACTCACATCGGCTTGTTCTGGAGCATCTTACATTTCCCAAACTTCCCCGCACACTCACAGGGGCTCGGGCTGGAGTACCTCTGGTGTACACGAGTCTTATGGCAAACTCACATAGACTTGCAACGCAGCACTTCGGATTTACACAGATCTTATGGCATACTAGTGCTTAATTTGAGCAGGTGGTTGCCGGCACTTATTTTTGGGCACCAAAGAGCAAGAGACTGAAAAACAAACAAAGCAGAAAGACAGAGGAAGAGAATGACAAAAAACCCACCATAAAGGGAGAAAGCAGGAGTGTGTAAGGATGAGATAAAGGGACAGTTAGTGTCTGGCAGCAGAATAAAGAGGCCTGAGGTGTTTCAAGACCACGCATCCTTGGCATTCAGTACGCTGATATTTAATTGCACCGGCCGCGGGGTTCAGAGCAAAGTTTTGGGCACAGGCACTTATTCTATTACAAATTAAGCACTGTGGCACACCCAGGGGGCTTGAACTGGAGCTTTTCGAAATGACAGAGATGTTATGGCACACTCGCAGAGACTTGCAACAGAGCACCTCAAATGTACACGCATTCCATGGAGAACTCACCAAGGTTTGCACTGATAAAACTCTGATTTACATGGGTATTATGGCATGCTCTTGCCGACTTGCACTGTGGCACCTCAGATTTACACAGATCTCATAGCACAAACACTTATCCTGGAGCACCCCCAATTTGCACGGATCGTATGGCAGACTCACAGAGATTTACACTGGGGCATCTCTAGACTGCACTGAACCTGTGACAGACTCACAGAGATTTTCACTGGGGCATCTCCAGACTGCACTGACTCTGTGGCAGACTCAGAGAGATTTACTCTGGAACATCCCCAGATTGCACAGATCGTATGGCCGACTCACAATTTACTATGGAGCATCCCCAGTTTGCACGGATCGTATGGCCGATTCACAGAGATTTACTATGGAGCATCCCCAGTTTGCACAGATCGTATGGCAGACTCACAGAGATTTACTATGAAGCATCCCCAGTTTGCACAGATCGTATGGCAGACTCACAGAGATTTACTATGAAGCATCCCCAGTTTGCACGGATCGTATGGCAGACTTACAGAGATTTACTATGGAGCATCCCCCGTTTGCACAGATCTTATGGCAGACTCACAGAGATTTACTATGAAGCATCTCCAGTTTGCACGGATCGTATGGCAGACTCATAGAGATTTACTATGAAGCATCCCCAGTTTGCACGGATCGTATGGCAGACTCATAGAGATTTACTATGGAGCATCCCCAGTTTGCCCAGATCGTATGGCAGACTAACAGAGATTTGCTATGGAGCATCCCCAGTTTGCACAGATCGTAAGGCAGACTAACAGAGATTTGCTATGGAGCATCCCCAGTTTGCACAGATCGTATGGCAGACTCACAGAGATTTACTATGAAGCATCCCCAGTTTGCACGGATCGTATGGCAGACTCATAGAGATTTACTATGGAGCATCCCCAGTTTGCACAGATCGTATAGCACACTCACAGAGATTTACACTGGGGCATCTCTAGATTGCACAGACCCTATGGCCCACTGACAGAGGCGTGCACTGTCCGGAGCACTTCATATTTACACAACTCTATGGAGAACTCACCAGACTTGCACTGGTACAACTAGATTTTACACAGCTCTTATGGCACACTCCCAGTTGGCACGGATCGTATGGCAGACTCATAGAGATTTACTATGGAGCATCCCCAGTTTGCCCAGATCGTATGGCAGACTAACAGAGATTTGCTATGGAGCATCCCCAGTTTGCACAGATCGTATGGCAGACTAACAGAGATTTGCTATGGAGCATCCCCAGTTTGCACAGATCGTATGGCAGACACACAGAGATTTACTATGAAGCATCCCCAGTTTGCACGGATCGTATGGCAGACTCATAGAGATTTACTATGAAGCATCCCCAGTTTGCACGGATCGTATGGCAGACTCACAGAGATTTACTATGGAGCATCCCCAGTTTGCCCAGATCGTATGGCAGACTAACAGAGATTTGCTATGGAGCATCCCCAGTTTGCACAGATCGTATGGCAGACTAACAGAGATTTGCTATGGAGCATCCCCAGTTTGCACAGATCGTATGGCAGACTCACAGAGATTTACTATGAAGCATCCCCAGTTTGCACGGGTCGTATGGCAGACTCATAGAGATTTACTATGGAGCATCCCCAGTTTGCACAGATCGTATGGCACACTCACAGAGATTTACACTGGGGCATCTCTAGATTGCCCAGACCCTATGGCCCACTGACAGAGGCGTGCACTGTCCGGAGCACTTCATATTTACACAACTCTATGGAGAACTCACCAGACTTGCACTGGTACAACTAGATTTTACACAGCTCTTATGGCACACTCACACTCAGCATCCTCTGGCGCTACTCCGGAGATATCTATTGTCTCATGGGTGCAACAATTATATGACTATGGTAAAAGCAAGCTGAGCACCTTCTTAAAGTTTGAGAATAATTTATCACAAAAGTGAACTCTATTTCAGAAATGTTGCAGTGAGAAAACAAAGGGATCCCGATAAAAGTCAACAAAGAGCTCAGAAGCCCTAGAGAGCAGTCCCCTCCGATGACTTCTGTGCGAAGTCCAGAGGTACACCCCTGTATCACACTCTCTGTTACTGTGTTTGCGCAGGACTTTAACTTCAGGTTTAGACATTTGAAGTGGGATAAAACAAAGGAGAGCTGGATTACTGTTGCCGCTGTCGATCACTTTTGGGCATTTTCACCAATGCAGTTACCACCAGCAAAAGTCTGGGGGTAGTGGATGATGATTGTATGCACTTTTAACCAAAGGGAGCTCAATTGACTCACAGTGAGAGACAGAGAAGATGTTGATACTTCTCCAAGCTATAAAGCAGCTAAAAACTATTCAGTTCCAAGAGCAGCGCTATACGAGTGAAAGTTCCTTCCACCCTTCATCATTCATTTATTCATAAGAGGGACGCGAGATGGCTGGGGGCGGAGGCACACATACATAGGTCGAGTTAAATGAAGATTAAGAGGTAGCCATAGAGAGGGGCAGTGCGAGAGAGAAGCAGGAGGGAGAGAAAAGAAAAGAGAGAGGGAATAACAGGAGTTCTAAAGCTACAGGGGCGAAGCGGGGAAGAGCGCTATGGGATAATAAAGAAACTCAAACAGAACGACAGAGATAATTAAACAATGAAAGAAAGAGACGTGTAGAGGGAAGAAGGAGACTGAGAGAACGACCGATGGAAAGAAAAAGACAGAGTCTGAAAAACGATTCAAGAAATAGGGTTTAGTTGTCTATAAACAGGGACACTTGCAATTATGTGGCTAAAGAAGACCAAACTTGGCCACAACCGGCATATTCTATGGCAGTATTATTTACAGCATTATCCTTTTCAAGGCAGTAATACTATGTGAGCAAAGGGTGCGCTTTATTTGTAGCAGCTCAGCACTTGGATGGAGGGATTCACAGTTGAAAGGTGAGCAGTCAACCCTACCAAGCGTTTTCATCCTTTTGAGGTAGAAACATTTTTCTTTGAAAAGTGCTAATTATGCAGCATATTGTGCGTCATGTGACAAGTGGGGCAAACAGATAATTAAGCGGAAAACACCATGGTCGTGGAATCACTCATTCTAGTGGCCTGTGGTAAAAGAGACAGAGGCAGCAGCTAAAATCGCCCAATAATTGCAGAGACAGACAGGAAGTCTGCGAGAGGGTGCATGACAGAGAGGAGGAATAGCAGATTCTATAGACAGAGTGACAGACAGAGAGAGCGCAAAGGGGGAAGATGGCTTAAGCAGAAGATACTATAAACAGAGACAAGCTGACCTAGAGAGAGATTCCGGGTCCCCGGACTGCGCCAGGGTGGGCACAGTGCAGTCCAAGCACCTGAACCCACAGAGCCAGCCACCGACACATCTGACCACTACTCCAGCCTCCTAGGCTTGCAGACTCACCTGGCCTGAGGGCTGGGCCTGGCCAGCAGTTAAGCTTCAGAGGTCGGTAGGCGCGAGCGGGCCGGCCGGGCATGAAGCAGAAGCAGAAGGCAGGAGCAGGGCAGGGCAAGGGGGGGAGGGGGGAGAGCACCCAGATTGCCGCTTTCTTTGTACACCTGAGTGAATGTTGTTACTGTCTGAATATGTACGTGTGTAGTGGTTGGATATTGAATCTATGTCTGGTAGAATGAGTGAATGATTTGTGTGCCCTCTTCCATTTGTCGTCGTGTTCTTGGGCTAATGATGTGAGTTTGATGAATGTTTTCTCAAAAAATATGACATTTTATACACTAATGAGATAACTTAATGAAGTATGTTTCGATCTGTACTATTTATTTTTGATATACGTTACTTATGAGAATATAAATAAAACTAATAAAACAATATAAATAATCTACTGAAAAATGATGAACTGTTCTGTGGGCTTGTTTTGTTTTGTTTGAATATGGGAGCTTAATGGGCCCCTTTCAATTTGTGGGAACTCCCCTTTCCATCTTGTTCGAGAACACCCAGATACCAGAGATACCTCATGTAGATCTCACTGGCATATGCTAACGGCAGGCAGCAGGCGGGCGCATTGTCATTCCAAAGGCAACAATCAGCCTCAATCGGAATGACAATGGGCCTGCCCTGCGAGCTCAGGGGGGGGGGGGGGGGGGGCGGGGGCTGCTGCATCCTCTGGAGTTCAACAGAGAAGTGCGAGCAGCCCCTGGAAGCTGAAAAAAAAGTTCGCGGTTTAAGTAGGACTATTCTTGCCGTCCCGGGACGATTTTTTGAAAGAAAGAAGTAGGGGAACGGACTGAAATAATTTGCAGAAGTAGGGGCACGCCGTGCCCTTCCGTCCCCGCCCACTTCTATCGCTGGTGACAACAACTTGTTTAGGTTACAAGGAGCACCAGCAGTCGAGATCACATTTGTGCTAAAAGTTTGGCATTAGGCGAACTGAAGTTTATTTGAAGTGGGGGAAGTGTGCTGCGTATGCCTGCATAAACTGTAAGTGAGTGGGCTCTCACAAGGCTATTCCGAAGGCAGGATACGTAGTATAGGTATATTTGCAAGTGTTTATTTAGAATGTTTAAAAAGTAGAAAGGTTCAACGCCGGCCCGCTGGGTTGTAGGCGAACTTGATTGTGATTTCTTATGCACAGAGTTTTTTTTGTCAATAGACAAAGGTAATACTAACAAGTTCATATTAAGGAGTGCCGCCGCGCTGCCCGCGGCGACCCGGAAGCTCTTGGCCGGCCGGCGAATCCGGTCGCGGCCGACCGGAAGTTCCGCCTCCCGAGGTCCGCGAGCCCGATTGAGAAGAGGAGACGAGACGCGCCGCGCCGTGGGCCGGAAGAGCGCAGTCGGTGAGTGGGGCCCAGGGCTGAAGTGAAGTGCGTGCGTGCCTGTGTGTATGCCTGGGAGGGGTGGGGGAGTGTGTGCGCGCGTGTGTGCGTGCGAGGGAATGTATGTGCGCATGCGTGACTGTGTGTGATTGAGAGAGAATGCGAGGTAGGTGATAGTGTGCCTGTATGTGTGCCGTATGCCTGCGTGTGCATGCGCGCACCTGTGTGTGTGTGTGTGTGTGTGCGTGCGTGCATGCAGAGGGGTGGGGGCTGCCTGTGTCTGTGTGTGACCAAGGGATTTGGTTCGCGCATGCGCAGCTACCAGACGCTCGCTCCCGAGGTGAAATCCGACCTCGTCAAAGCGCGCGTCTGGTAGCTGTCCGCTCTCCTAAATACGGGCAGCATAAGTTGTCGAGCTGATGCATTCATGCTTCGCATGAATGCAACATCAGCTCGACCTAAAAACGACATTTCGGATCTCTCCTTCGTTCAGCAGACCGGCATTGGAGGGTATGTCCCCTCAACTTCCTCGGATCTCTTCTCCTTAGTGCTGCTCAACACTGGTGGGTAAGTAGTCTCACAAGTGTGAAGTAGTGTGGCTCACTGGTTAGAGGCGGCAGACCCGAGAGCAGAGGACGGCCCGGGACCAGGGTTCGATTCCCGGCGCGGCAGGTTTCTGGACCAGGGTCAGCGGACTCGATAATTCTCTCGCCTCGGTGCCCACTCTGATCAGCGATCACACTCGGCAACTCTGGGCATTAGCTTGCCTCATCTTCACTAACGGCCCCACCAGACCGCCGGAGATGCCTGGTCTCACCCTGGAGATACCCATTAAGGGACCATCTCTCAGGGAAGCCAGGAAGGGTTTCGCAGCGGTCGAAGCGCCTTGGGACCCTACGGGTAAGTAGTGCGTTATATAAATGCCTATACATTTACATACATTTACATTTACATTTACCACCTCTGCGGCCCTCTCATAGTTGTGTCCAACACTGGTCAAGGGGCCTAGACTTGACAGTCCCATATACACAGCCTCTAACCCAGTCCTATCCCAGGAGTAAAGTCTCAGATCTGCATTAGGAGGCGGTGTAGTTGTTATACAGGGCTGTGCACGGCGAATGCCATATTGGTCACCTCTATCCGGCGGTGCAGTTCATACTCCTTGAACAACCTCTGTGGGCCTCTGTAGTTGACACCCCAGACTCTGTCTCATCATTAGCTTGAGACAGCGCCCTTTGAAACGTCATAGTGGTCAGGTCACCTATACCTAACTTTGCCATTAAGACTTCTTTCCAAATGTTATCACTTATAGCGGGCGGTGTAGTTGAGACGTGGCTGAGGCTACAAATGGCCTTTTCTGTGTTAATGTGAACGGAGACCAACATGGTCTGGATTTCTTCAGTGATATTCTTAGCTAGAATATGGAACATGATAAAAAATCAACAAAGATTGATAAATCAGTCAACGTGTAATTTTACGTGAGTAGCATGTATACAGCGCTTTCTGCCAATATAGTACGGAAGTTTGTGCACTTCTTGTACAATTCTGAAATTTCCATGGATCAGTTGTTGCCAACCCTAGTCATATCTCACAGACCCAGAATGGTGTGGACTGGATAAGCATTAACCTAACCCTGAGCAGTATGTGAAGGACAAGTGCATAATAGCTGAGTGAGGCCCATTTCTAGCATTCCAAGACACCTCCAGTCGATATTGACCAATCCAATGCAGTGGCAGTGGTTTTCAACCAATCAGTCATATTAAAAATGTAATTTAGGAATGTCATGTGATTTACAACCAATCCAAGCCACAAGGCATGAACTTCAACAAATCTAAGGCAGAGATGCACAATATCAACCAGTCCAAGACATGGCTGTGATTTTTAACCCTTCCTTTGATTGTTTGAAACTGATAGTCCTTTCCTTAGGCTGGAATGAATTCACATAAACATGTCTGGTTTTTATTTTAGTCTCTTATTTTTAAGTGGGTGAAACTTGCAAGACCTACTATCGATTTGTTCGTGTTTACACACAATCTTTGATTGATGTGGCGTTTATTTACATTTTCAGGTTGAAGCCCATCAGACAACACAACTGTCTGGTTTTAAAGAATTCTTAGGAATATTCTGAAAGCTGGCCTAATAATGCATTGCTTACCACTGGCTTTGTGGTTTGTAACTTACATTTACTTGCTTTCTATTTTCTGGCTTTATTTGTTTTAGGGTGTCTAGCATGTCTTTGTCCCTCCCGTTGATCATAGCTGTGTACTGTATTCTTCCACAAGTGCTTATGTTGGGAAACCGGCCTTTACATTTTGTTCTTATCTTGTCACGTTTGCTGTGCATTAAAAGCAGTGGTCAATTGTCAGACTGTGTTCTGATGACACTTAGTGTTTACTTTTCTTTCTCTAACTTCAAAGTGAGAGGGTTTATCTGACAATTTTGTGGTGTGAAAGGAAAGGCTTTTTCTAGCACATAATAAAAGTTCAATCAGTTAATGAAATGTGCAAATATTTCAGAATATATCCAAATTAGGAAAGTACAAATGAAGCACATATTTTTATAATTCTGATGTGTGCTGGAAACAAATATTTTAATACGATCAAAGGAAATCAATACACTAGTGATGCCATTTCCACACATTATTGTCAGTGCACTGTATAGTTTTATCAGTAAAACCGTATGCCTGTGCAAATATAATGGTAATTCCAGCTAAAAGTGTTTTGTCTGTAATGGGAGTAAACTACCACGCAATGCATACTCCATTCTTCAACACTCTTCTCCACTCTTTGCTATTCCACTCTATGCCACTCCACCCTACAACACTCTACTCTTTGACACTTCACTCTACAAAACTTTACTCAACTCCGTGGCACTCTACCCTACAACACTCTTTGCTACTTCACTGTAGACCTCTTCAAAACACTCAAATCCACTCTACAACATGACACTCTACAACACTCTATGCCCCTCCTCTATACAACACTTTACTCCACTTTCCACCCCTCCACTCTTGTCCCTCATTTCTATGCACGACCCTCCACTCTACACCCCCACTCTCCATTGCATGACCCTCCACTCTACACCTCCCACTCTCCACTCTATGACCATTCACTCTATAACCTTCCACTCTACGACCCTCCACTCTGATGCTAACACTACACTCTATGCCACTCCACGCCACTCCACACTACAACACTCTAAGACACTCTTTGCCCCTCCACTCTACGACACTTTACTCCACCGTATGCCACTCAAATCTGATACTTTATGCAACTCCATCTATGCCACTTTAGTCCACTTTACACCACTACACGCTACTTTGTGCAAGCCCACTGTACGAAACTCTATGCCACATTCATTGTACAACACTCTACTCCCCTACTCCCTATACCACTCCACTCCACAACAATCCACACCATTCTGCCTCATTCGTCTCCACTCAACGACACTCTTCTCTACACCACTAACTTTTGGTCATGTTGAACAGCAGCCACGCTGGTTTACAACGTGGCTAATACACATTGGTAAAGCCAATAGCTCCTGCATAGACGAGACCTATTGGCTTTGCCAATGCTTGTTAAATTAGAATGCTGTTTTAGGAGACCAGATAAAGCTTAGAAATTTCATCAGTTACCCCATGCAAAATATATATTGTGGGGCGTCAAGTAGGCTGATAGACAAAATATGTAATTATGGTAATATGTGTTAATGTTTGGTCTGTATTAAGGGTTGATCCGTCTTAGTAGTAAAGATTTTCTCTTCAGGATCTCTATTTTGCATTATTTCTTATGTGAAGAATATGTAGTGAAGAGTGTGCATTAAAAAATAAATCTACAGACACCATCTTGGATGGATTGGAATTTTCAGGCCTGGGCCATAAATTCCAAGCATTCCACTGTAATGACTGTAAATTCCAAGCAATCCAAGATGGTGCTCGTGAAATACCAAGAAGTCAATGTCTGGTGGCCATGAAATTGAACTGATCTAAGGTGTTGCAGTGCAGTCGAACAGACCTATTATAAATTTGACCCAATCCATTAAAGGGGTTGCGAATTTAATCACATCCAAGCTTGTAGTTATTCATTCCAACTAATCAAAGACAGGGGTTTCATTTTCAACCAATATAGAGTGGGATCTTGAGTTCCAAAGAATCAGACTTAATGTTTGTGAAGCACGACTTAATCCTGCGAAGGTGTCATAAGCGGCTCCAACACAGGGATCCTGAGTTCCAAACAATAATAGTTGGAGGTGGTGAATCCGAATTTATCCATGGAAATTATTGCAAAAACCAGTCAGTGTAAGGTAGGGGTCATAAATCCTAAACAATACAAACTAGGGTCTGCAAATAATGATTAATTGAAGGTAGGACCTGTGACCTCTAACCGTTCCAAAATAAGGGCCATGGATACCGACCAAACGAGGTAGTTACTGTTCCCTTTAATCCATACAAGGCATAGTCGGAAACCCCAGGAACTCCACAATACACATCATAAACTCTTGAGAATTCACAAGAGTAGCTGTGAGCTGAAGAGATTCTAAGTCTGTGCTCTCCAACCCTTTCTGTACCAAGAGCTGCTTATGTCCAATTGTAATAACCTGGAGCCACTACTAACCCAAATGCTCATTGTTACAAAGGTGGCCACTTCAGACAAGATTCCATTAGTGGCCACTGCATTTAGACTTATTAGAAGTCACCACCTCAGTGCCCAGGCAAGGTCACTAGAATAATGTAAAAAAATCTCTATATCAATTTTCATTTTGAATACCTCTACATGCCATAGCAGTCATATACCCAATGCCCATGACACCCAATAGAGAACATCAATAATGAAATGAAATGAATGAAATGAAAAAGGGTTTTGTTAAGCGCTACAGTTGCCCTGAGGCGTCCAGGCACTGGGCAAAAAGACTCCCTGATGCAGCATGAATAACCATTTAAATGTCAACCTTAAATATAATATTTCTGCAAACATCAGCTATCCGTCCTGAAGATACACAAATTTAACCTTTAAATACAGCTTTTGCAATTTTGGAAACCTACCTAAATCAACCAAACAACAGCCTTTCTTCAACCTAGGATGGCCTACACATACCGAGTTACTCACGCGTAGCTGGAAAGCTACCGGTACCTCTGCGCTACTCGTCGGAGCACCCTGTTCTAAGTGTCGCGTAAACAACAGCCATTTCAAGGTAGCAGTCATGAATGTTTGCCAGTCTAATGTTTGGAGCTTGAATTGCAGCCAACTGGAGGCAGAGGACAGAACTTGCAAACAATTTAAAGTAAACTTTGAGCGCCATCCGACTAAATCAAGGTATTCGCTTCAACCAGTTTGGGATCTGTAAATAACAACTAGTCGAGTGTACAGGTCTTACATTCACAGAAAAGGCTGAGGAACCAGGCAGATCCAATGCAGAATGTGTACATTTCAATACAAGCTATGATTGTGAGTCTTAGAAATTTAAGCATAGTGAATGACAACCCGTGAAGGGTGGATCCCTGCTAAGCTAAGACCGGAGTTGGTATCTTACGGGTAAATAGTAGTACATTGATAGGTTTTTCGTTGTATCACAAGAATAATATTAAGTCACTGATTATCGAATTAAAAATGGCTCTCCCATACTTTAATAACAAATATTGGCAAAGCCCTTGAATAGGCATTCACACACACAGAGAGCCATCTTCATGGGCATGCATGGGCAGCACTTTAGATGTTTTGTTAGCTTTTTGACATCTAAAATATTCCCTTATGCATGCCAGTGGAGGCTGAATGACACATCCAAATAGTCAATAAAAAGGAAGTAAGAATAAAACACTTCAGTTGACTGATCATGGATGTCAATGACAATGTCTCAAGCTAGTGTTGGAAGGTTCCTGAACCAAAGAAGCAAATGGCTGTAGAAAACCGAACTAAAGCCCCCATGAAAAGATGGATGGATGAAAGGCTTAAAGGATGGAGCGATAGATGGACGGAAGGCAGGATGAAGGGACCTTATCTAGAGTGAGTACAGTTTGCTCGCTTCACTCACTTGATGGCTTCAGAGGGATGTACCAAAGTGGGGGTATTTTAAATTTCTGGCTACTCCCTTGAATCCAGTGAATCATAGCCAACCCAGGGGAATGTAGGTGAACCTTAGATTTTATAGAGTTTTATATAGCCCGAACTTGACCCGAATTAGGTATCAGAGAACTTTACATAGCACCAGCTGCATTACATTGACACATTGTAGGCACCGGGAGATTAAGTGATTTGCCCAGAATCACAGGATGTTCAGCGTCATTGCCCAGACTCAAACCTGGGGGCATATTAGCAACAAGTTGCGAAAAATATTGCAAACCGCGCTTAGCATGCTTTTTATTATCGCCTCCTATTGTTGGATTTTATCGCAGAGATAACGCAGTATTACCAACATTTATCTCCACAGTGATAAAAAAGCCAGCGATAGCGGCGAATCCCATCAATAACGTGAGATTTCCAGCAATAAAATTCCTATCCCTAAGGAAAATCTCGCTAATAGACAGGTGGGGACTTAGCCATAGAATCCACCTCCCATTGACTTTAATTTTAATGGCTAAGTCAGGTTTTTACTTGGTGTTAAATCTGGCGCTAATCGCGGTTAGCGTGGTTTTTTTTATCGCATCGCGGGTATTGCTAATAGGCGATAGCTGTGTTAGCGACTGCTTTCAGTTGCTACCAGGTTGGGTACGCCCACTTTGCATGTCATTAGCGCTGTGGAGTGGTGTGGCTCACTGGTTAGAGGTGGCAGACCCGAAAGCAGAGAACGGCCCGGGACCGGGGTTCAATTCCGACGCGGCAGGGTTGTGGGCCAGGGTCAGCGGACTCGATAATTCTTGCCTCGGTGCCTACTCTAACCAGGGATCACACTCGGCAACTCTGGGCATTAGCTTGCCTCATCTCTACAACGGCCCCCCACATTCGCCGGGGATGCCTGGTCTCACCTTGGAGGTACCCAGTAGGGACCATAATAATAATAATAATAAAGGGGTTTGTAAAGCGCATGGTGACGCCATCCCGGCGTGTCCCCGCGCTGTGGAGAAAGGTCAGGGCCAAGTGTAAGAGATTATAAAGAAAACAGGTGGGTTTTCAGACGTTTTCTAAACATAGTCTCTGTATCCGCTAGTCTGATGCTCATGGGGAGAGAGTTCCATTCTTTGGCAGCCACTACATGAAAAGAGCGACCACCCATTCTGGCCTTCTTGATGCGGGGAATTTTAAGCAAACCTGTTCCCCCAGAGCGAAGAGTTCTGTTAGGCTCATAGGGGATAGCCAGATCGGTCATGTAGGGGGGAGCTTTGTGCGAGACGATCCTGTAGCACATGAGAAGTGCTTTAAAGAGGACTCTCTTTTTTATGGGTAGCCAATGCAGAGTGGCTAGGGCAGGTTTAGAGGCTGCTCTTTTTGGGAGTCTAAGGACTAGGCGTGCTGCCGTGTTTTGGAGTACTTGGAGTCTCCTGATGTTTTTTTGCGTTGTTCCGAGGAGAAGCACATTGCCATAGTCTATTCTCGAGGTCACTAGAGCTTGGGTCATAGTGCGCCTGGCTTCAAGAGGGAGGAGGTCTAGGGTGCGGTTAAGGGTCTTCATAACCCCGAAGCATTTCCCTACCACTTTGTGCACATGGCTGTCATAAGAGAGTCTGGGATCAACCCAGATCCCCAGGTTCTTGGCTGCTTTGCAGGGAGTGGGCAACGGCCCCAAACATGATGGCCACCACTCCTTGGTCCAGCTCGTATCCCTGCCTCCAATTACCAGAACCTCTGTTTTTGATCCATTTAGCTTCAGGCAGTGTTGGGTCATCCATCCTGCAAGAGCCTGCATGCAAGTTTTAAAGTTGTCCGCAGCAATGGAGGGGGCTTGGGAGAGGGAGATGAGAAGTTGGGTATCGTCGGCATATGAAACTAATTCAATGCCGAACGATTGAACCACTTCAGCCAGAGGGGCCATGTAAAGATTGAACAGGGTGGGGCTCAGGGCAGAGCCCTGAGGTACCCCCTGTTCTAAGGCTATGCTATCAGAGAGATACATGCCTCTCTGGACCTGGAAGCAACGGTTGGTAAGAAATGCTTTCAACCAGCCCAGTGCTTCCTTGGTGACCCCAGCTTTGTTCAGACACTGCAGCAAGATGGAATGTGCTACAGTGTCGAACGCGGCACTAAGGTCAAGCATAATCAGTGCCATGGTCTGGCCCTCATCAGCGCCTGCCCGTAGGGTTTCGGTCGCTCTCAAAAGGGCAGTCTCAGTGGAGTATCCCGACCTAAACCCTGATTGTGAACTGTGGAAGGCATTATTGGACTCTAGATGGGCCATGAGTTGACTGTTTGCTATTTTTTCGGCCACCTTCGCCAGATAAGGCAGCAGCGAGATGGGCCGCAAGTTTTCTAAGGTGTCCTGACTTACGTTCGTTTTTTTCTTTATCGGAAGTACAATGGCTTTCTTCCACTCCGCAGGGAGGGTGGCCGTGGCAAAGGAGAGTTGGAGAATGTGTCTGAAGTATGGTTCTAAGACTTTAAGGCTAGCTGCTAGTATCTTTGGAGGGGCAGGATCCCGCGGGGAGCCTGATTTGATGCTTTTACAGATGCTTGTTAATATTGTAGTAGAAGGGACTGAAAAGCAATTTAGGCATGTCTCTGCATGAGTGATCTCCAAGTTCTCTATAAAGTCAGAGCCTGAGGGCAGATCATTAGAGAAGTTAGCGTAGATGTTGGTAATTTTACCGGCAAAGTATTGAGCAATATCATTGCACATTTCAACAGAGTCATTCTGGGACATGTTATCATTAGTTACCACAGAGATTTCTTTAAAAATTTTAAAAAGCTCTTTTGAAGAGTTCTCAGCCTCTCCAATACGAGTCTTATAATGAAGTGCTTTAGCGGAACGAATTAGTTTGTTGTAGTTCATTTGCGCTTTTTTATAATGGGTTTTAGCTGTTGGGCAAAAGTTGGTACGCCATTCACGTTCCAGTTTTTTGCAGGCAGATTTGGCAGTCTGAACTTCCGATGTAAACCACGGGGAGGGTTTTCTCATCTTCTTGTTGGTTACCGACTTACGAACGGGAGCGGTGCTGTCTAAGGCAGTTAGAACACAGTTCTTTAGACATGTATAGGCAGTCTCGCAATCGGACCCTCCAGGAGGTCCTATTGCTTCAAGTTTGTCGATGAAAGTATCTAAGCAAAAGTTTTTCCACTTTCGACACTGGTAGATCTGCGTGCTATCTTTCCTAATTTCAGACTCAGACACCCATATATTTAAAGGAATAACAAAGTGGTCAGACCAGGGGACAGGTATTGGAGGAAGCGCTTCCACTCCACTCCAATTACCAAATACGGGGTCGAGCAAGTGACCTTGTCTGTGAGTAGGGTCCTGGTTTTTAAGAGCTAGCTACAGGGAAAGTAATTCTGCTTTTAAGAAGGAGGCATCTTTGTCAAGGACATCGTCAAAATGAATGTTCATGTCGCCAAGCACTAAGAGACTAGATTTCCTCAGGGCGAGGTGTGCTGTAGCCTCTATTAGGCTAGCCGTAAAATCAAACAGTCTGCCTGGGGGTCTGTATATAAGAATACCTGATAAGGAGTGTTGAGGCCCCAGTAGGATAGTGAAGGAAGCAGCTTCACAGTGGTCAATTGTCAGGGGAGACATGGAGCATTCCAACGGAGCTCTAACAGCGATAGCTATCCCTCCACCCCTACCGTCCTGCCTGTCAAGTCTGGAGAGGGAATAGCCAGGAGGCAGCGCCTCTATAATGTCTGGGTCTGACTGTTCGCCAAGCCAGGTTTCAGTTAATAGCAAAATATCGAGTGCTTCATCCTCGAGTAGGTGATAAATTTGGATGCAGTGTTTACTGAGGGATCTGCAGTTAAGCAGCGCAGCTTTTATCTGGCTTTTTGGGGGTTCTTTCATAGAACCAGTTACTGGAGTAAAAGGACACATAGGACAATTGTGTATTGATAGAGCCTCCATAGAGTGTAAACATGGTGGAATTATAGCGGGACGAAGTTTCAACAGGGATTGTTTATCATACCGTATGTGTAGGGGCTTCGGTTGACCAGAGTGCATGGCCCCGCGCCCCGTCCGGCCGCGGACGGGCGCAGACGGGCTGGACTTTGGCTCGACTTCGGCGCGCTTCCGGCGCGCCATCTCACAGGGATAGCCAGGACGGGTTCCTCAGCGGTCTACAGCGCCACAACGCCTCAGGGCAGCAGTGTGCTTTACAAGAACACATACATTACATACAAAGAGGGCCCCAAACCGGTCGCTATCGCCTGGAAGCTGTCGCTAACAGCTGTTAGCGACAGCTTGGTAATAGGGTGACAAAAAAATTGCTGCTTTATCGGAAAAAAGTGCTGCTAAAGCAGCGATAACGCCCTTGCTAATATGCTCCCCAGTTCCCCGGATTCGAGGTGGACCGCCCTAGCTGTTAGGCCAACTCCTCTCCCCAATCCAGTGATGGGATCTGTTGTATATGGCTTTCATCCCGCTTCCGGCTCTGCCATTCTCTGCCCCTCCACAACAGACAGGAACATTAATTCGAAGAGAGAGACCTCTCTAACAGGAGAGTTGTCAACACATCAGTAAGGTTCAACGGCGGCATGGCGTGTATGTATAGCTTTTTTATTGGGTTAGAGACATAGGTGTAACTAGGGGCTCAATTTGGATTGCGGTGATTCCGCATCCTCCGGGCCGGTGGAAGCCACCGCCGGCCCGGAGGATGCGGAATCACCACTGCGTACCTTTAAAACACCCACCGCCAAATTATGATGGCGGTGAGATCAGCGGCGGACGGCAGGTCCGTCCGCCGCTGATCTGCGGGGTGTTGGTCACAACACCGCCAGCCAAATTACAATGGGATTGGAAACATGCTTTTCAGCTGCGGATTTGCCGCCGTGGAAAAGCATGTGGACAATAGCTTCTGTGGGGCCTTTGCGGGCCCCCAGGGTGTCGGGGGGTGGGGGGTGCACATGGGGGGTACCTGTGGTACCCCCCAGCATTTGCATGTACAAGGCGGCAGGCACCGCGCGGTGCCTGCCGCTTTGTGCATGCAAATGGAAAGCATGTATATTTAACCTTGCGGCGGGTGCTGCTTAAAGCAGCACCCGCCGCAATGTTAAATATACAGGATGTGACCGCCAGGGTGGGGGTCACATCCTAATTCGCACGGAGGGACCGCCGCTGCCCCTGCGGACAGTCCCTCCACCTCGGGGGTTGGCGGACCCTGCGGACAGTCCCTCCACCTCGGGGGTGGCGGACGGACGCTAATAGGCCCAAAATTGGGTCCCCAAGCACAGTATTTGGTAACATTTGACAGCAAAGCCCTCTGCGTCCTCCAGAACCATTGTCTAAGAGGGGGAAGTTCCAAGGTCAGGAGACCTACAAAGCCCTGGAAATCCCGCACGCGCTCTTTCACCCTTGAAGGCAAACAAATAAATGAGGATTATTTCCTTGTACAAGTGAAACCAGATCTGGGCGTGCGTGGCGCCTTCTGTAATTAAGTGAAAGGCCGTGTAGGTGCAGAGGGTGCTGCCTGTTGCTCTCAGTTTGGTATGCACTGTTTGATGTGTGTTTATTTTTAGATACACAGGCTGTTTTCCGGATTGCACAGGGCCCTGACCCCTGCCTGTGTACCTGAAACGAGTGGAAGGCCCTGCACGTGAGTGGGGCAGGTGTGGCCAAGTGGAATCCACGTGGATGTTAAGGAAATGCCTGGGCTCTCTGTTTGCTCTTATAGGATGATTTATGGGGCTAATGAGGAAGATTTTATTAGTGCTCCATATCAGACAGTATTACTGCTTGAGTAAAGTTGAGTGTAGTCAGCATAGGGAACGAATGAATGAATGAATGAATGAAGAATTATGAAGCACAACAGAGACCTCTGCGAGGTAAAAGCAACCAGAACGATTAATTAAATGCAGGGCCACTGGAATTATGCGGCATGGGAAGACCAATTTGACTACCGGGCAGGTTGACTAAATTATGCAGATAGAGAAGTCAAATTATATGGCGTAATGTGACACTTTTCGTGAAAGTATATATCCTTATTTTGTTAAACAGGTTAGCCCTGTCTTGACAAAGGCTTCACAGTCACCAGTACCAATTTGACACCCAAATAGAGCAATAAGCAACAGAAAGAGGACCAGGCAACATTTTTCAAAGGGTCGTTCACTGTGCAGCAACAAGTGTTGCCAGGTTTTAGTAACTTTTGATCCGTTTGAGTTTGAAACATTATTTTTGTTAAAAATCTGCAGATTTTTCAGCTATTGATGGATTATGCAGCAAATTCATAGTTATGTGGAAAATGATGCGATCTCGAAATCGCATAAATCCAGTGTGCCCTGGTGAAATGGTTCATATGTTAACAGGCAGGGGTTCGTACTTTCCCGAAAGGACAGGTGGTTAGACGTTTGTCAGAGAGATACATTGAGGGCATTTCAGTTTTTTACTGTCAGACAGGAGAATGACCTATATAGACGAGCAGGATCACTCTATGCTCACAAATAACTTCAACAAGCATTTGCAATGCAATAGGTCTCGCATTAGGAAAGTTTGAGCTATTGGTATTGTAAATGGCAAAGTTTTTATTTCTGTGTTGGTTTTGAAAATAGCGAAATTAATAGCTTTGTCATTTACAATGCCAATAGTTATAACTTTCGCAAATGTGACACCGCGCCTCCCACAATGCAAAACAGATACCAACGCTTCAGCAAGCATGGCCCTACAGCCTCACTTGCCAGCTCACAAAGGCAGCAATCACCAGCCCTGAACACAGTAGGCAATGGGGGTCCGACAGCCCAGAGCAGGGCAGTGAATGTGAAGACAAGATTATACAGGGTGCACAAAGGAAGCATGGGGTGGCAGATGCAAACCAGAAAGTGCTGGTCACTGTTTTCCAACAAAACATTGATTTTTAAATTAATACTGAGTTATAGCACAGTGTCACTGGAGAGCAGTTACAGTACAATACCCCACCATGTAAATACACATGCACCCATAAACAAAGCTCTGGAGGGGTAGCGTTGCACCTGCTACCATGTGTATGCAACATAGCTCCCAAAGTTTCAGATTGCTACGTGTGACATCTTTATAATTTCAGTGTAATTATACATAACATTCAACGACTATAAGTGACACTTCCCTGTTTCTGCAAGCAAACACATGGCTGCACGTACAATTTTTGAAAATGTTTCCAATGCTCCATTTCAAATACCAAATAAAATGTTCGAGATAGAACCATGTTATTTACATTTAAGGACGCAGAGACAAAGTCCCCAGGTCCAACTTTGGCAGCCGTCCTATACTGGCAAGCCTTTCAATTGGCTTCAGTTCTACAAACCAAAAAATTGTAGAAAAGCCTTTCTCCTCCAAGCAGATGAGTAATTTTCAAAATGTGGGTCCATAAAAGCAGGTTTGCCTACCATCCGTGGACTAACGATCCAGGTATCTAACTTGATTGAAAGGTCAAATAAATTTCAAGCCCTCCCGAGGCACTTTTCCAAAGCTAATTTCCCACTCGTTTTAATAAACATTGAAAATTCAACCCCCGCAGCCCGGCTTGAACAGGTAGCCAGGCAACCTGTGTTGGTACGGGGGCGGGGCCGCAAAAAGACAGGAAGCAGACGGGAGCCTACCCCGCGCTCCTGTGCTGAAGCGCTCCTGTGCCCGTCAGCCGGAAGATTTGCGTGTCAGCTAGCGGGGCTCCCGTGCTCGTGGAGAGCCCCGCCTGCTGCTGAGGATGACCCGCTGCCTGCCGAGGGAGAGAGGAACACACGAAAAGAACTCAGTGAGTGGGGTGGGGTGGGGGTGTGCGCGCATGTGTGTGTGTGCGCGAGTGTGTGTGTGCGCGAGTTTGTCTGTGTCTGTGCGTGTGTGCCTGTGTCTGTGCGCGTGTGTCTGTGTGTGTGTGTGTGTGTGTGTGTATGTATGCATGCGTGCGTGTGTAGAAAGAGCCGATGACTGGTGGGGGGAAGCGCGCGTGAAGTTTCAGTCTGTGTGGTGGCTGGCTGTGTGCGCATGCGTGGACGGAGCCGACGTGTGCCCAAATCCAGGAGAAAAGCTAGTAACAGACGCTTGTTCCCCTTCCCTCGAGTCAGGCAACTAAAAGGCTCCTGCTGGACGCATCCTTCGGATGCAGTACCAGCGAGCCCTAAAAAGGGATATTGTGTAGCGCCTTCTTCTCCAGTAACACGAGACGCTACATTGTTAAGGGCCCCGGTTTCCGTTTTGTTACTGATTTTGGCATAGACAATACAGCCGGCAAAACAGGCATGCACAAAGCTGTGCATATTGATGGCATAAACAGTTCAACACATTGATGAGAATTTTGAAGAAAGATTAAATAGCAGCAGGTGTTTAGTGCTGCAAGCTAATGTTTTCATGAGTTTACTGTTTTATTATATATTTAAGTTGCAAAGCTTCAAAATCCTACAGACATAAAAGTGCACGTGTACATTTATCTTTAGCAAAATTTGACATATTAATTGCAAATTAAGTTTTTCACCTATTAAAAATGAATGAAATGACATTGAAGTGTATAAAAAATAAATACAGTTGAAAATTAAAAATTAAAATTAAGAAACTTGCAACTGGCCTGTCGTGATTCTTCAAGGATTGCTTACTTTACTCTAGAACATAGAGATAGTCTTCTCTCACCTGCCATAGATCAATAAAACTGCAAAAACAGCACAGTGATGGCTTGAATGAATCTTAGCCACTGGTAGCCACTCTGGGCAGGATTCCTGTCCATTGTTTTGCACCCTCTATAGTCTCATGTCACTGACAATGTCATGAATGATGTAATATGTGACATCATCAGCAGTGGATTGCGGGTGCGCGATATATAGTTAGTGCAACTAACTATATATGGAATTTCATTGGTTTTATGTCAATAAAATGTCCAGCTAACTATATATGGTCTCTAACCTATGGTTTTTTCAGTGAATTTTCAAGGTTTTGTAAAGGCAAATTCCTAACTATGGGGGTCATTATGATTGCGGATTTTCCGCATCCTCGGGGCCGGCGGAAGCCATCGCCGGCCCCGAGGATGCGGAAAATCCGCAGCGGACTGACCAAAGACCCACCGCCAGATTAGGATGGCTGGTGGGTCCTGGTTTCCGTCCGCAGCTTTTCCGCCGCGGTCGGATTACAACCGCGGCGGAAAAGCTCTAATATGGTGACGGTGTCTTCCAGACACCGTCCACCATATTAGGATGGCCAGTAAAGTATGCTTTTCCGCTGCGGGTTTTCCGCCGCGGAAAAGCATACGGAACTTCACTGCGGGGGCCCGTTGCGGGCCCCCTAGGTGAAGGGGGGGTGGGGGGTGCACATGGGGGGTACCTATGGTACCCCCCTGCATTTGCATGCAGAAAGCGGCAGGCACCGCGCGGTGCCTGCCTCTTTCTGCATGCAAATGCAATGCGTGCATTTTTAACATTGCCGCGGGTGCAGCTTGAAGCTGCACCCGCGGCAATGTTAAAAATAGAGGATGTGACCGCCAGGGTGGCGGTCACATCCTAATTGCACAGGAGGGAACTCCGCATGCCATGCGGAGGTTCCCTCCTGCTCTGGGGTCGCGGACGGACGCAAGTCCGTCCGCGATCCTAATCGACCCCATAATATGGTCTATAACCTATGTTTTTTTCAGTGTATATATATATATATATATATATATATATATATATATATATATATATATATATATATATATATATATATTACCTACTGGCCATAGCCAGTAGGTATATATAGTTAGGACCTAGCTACCATAGGAAATCCACAACATTCTATTGGGAATAACTTTGGCGCCGGTTGAGGAATTTGCCTGTAATTTTCCAAAATTTTGGCCAGCTCCGTTGCGCTCCTTCCCTGATAGTTTCGGGGGGATTCGTGATGTGGGGGCTGAGAAAACGGGGGTCCCAAAATGTGTTTTCCCCATGTTAATATCCACAAGACGTTCTGACAAGTCTACAGCCCGAACCGCTGAACGGAATTACACCAAACTTGGCAAAATTGTAGGGACTGGTACGCAGATGTGCCTTTGCTATATTTGGTGAAAATTGCTCCAGTGGTTTTTATGAAAATTAACTTCAAAAATACACATATATCTATATGAGCTCACCCTAAGCTTACTCGTAAGCTTACTGGTACGCGTACCGTACGCGTACGTACGCGTACGGTACGCGTACGTGCGTGTACCCCTACGTGCATGAGCTGCATGCTGATTGGCTGCCACTGTCTGTCAACACTCTAAAACAGAAATTGTGGGCAGCCATCTTCTGCCTCGGTAGAGTGAGGTACAGGAAAGCAGAAAAAAAAATGTGTAGAAAATGTAAATGTTTCGTGACTTATATAGCGCACGTATCACCTGAAGGCATCAAGGCGCTTGCCTTGGGAACCCGTCCTGCTTTTTCCCTGTGAGATAACCCCTACTGGGCATCCCCAAGGTGAAAGCCAGGCATCCCGCAGCGGGTGGGCCGCCGTAGTGGAGATTAAGCAGCTATTGCCCAGAGTTGCAGCGTGGGACCCCATGATTAGAATAGGCACTGAGGCGAGAATTATCGAGTCCGTGGACATTTTTGGGTTCAGGACCCTGCCGCGTCAGGAATTGAACCCTGGTCCCGGGCCAGACCTCTGCATCAGGGTCTGCCACTCTAATCAGTGAGCCACACTTCTCCACTAGAACTCAAAAAGGGGGCAGGGTAGATGCACCCTGACCCCATAGGCCTGCTCAGGGGGTCCCACTAGGACCCCCTGTATGAAAAGGTGTATGTGATTGTCACATGGATGATGTCATCAGTGATGTCATCAGTGATGTCATTTGATATGTCATCAGTGATGTCACTGACTATGTCATGAATGATGTAATATGTGACATCATCAGCAGTGGATTGCGGGTGCGCAAAATATAGTTAGTCCAACTAACTATATAGGAGCAATTTCAATGGTTTTGTATGAGTGAAATGTCCAGCTAACTATAACACCCTTAAAACTTATAGTTTATTGAGTAAATGTCAAAGGTTTTTTAAATGCTAATTCCTAACTATATAAGGCCTGAAACCTATGTTTTTTCATTGAAGAAAAAAAAAAAAAAATAATAATATATATATATATATATATATATATATATATATATATATATATATATATATATATATATATATATATATGTTCTGAAGGTCTTGGAGACTTGTAGAATGTTGGTTGATTTACAAAATAATGCGTTTCCTGCCACTTAGTGCCTGGGGCGCTGGTGAAGCAGGTGCACTGGCACCGGGGCTCAGAGCCCTTATTTGTTCCTTGAACCCTGATAGATGCTGTATTTGCTGCCCCACAGCAGTCCAGGGGGCCGTTTTACTTGCTGGTAACCAGGACTAAGGTATCCTGGCTGAGCTAATGGTCAGTCCCCCTAACAAGCCCCAATCTTAACAGTTGAACTGCGTATACCCGATCGATTGTTGGAAAATCTGAAGGCCACACCCTCCCCTGGATGTTGTACAATTTGACTGCATTACAACGGGGTGAATTTTCCCTCCCGAGATATATGTGAGATTAGAACATTGGAATGTTGGGAGCTCCATTGCAGACAATGGAGTGCTCCCTGCTTCTACGGGCCAGTAAAGGCCCACAGAGCAATATTCCAATGTTCTACAAAGGCTTCTCGAAGCTCAAGGGGATTTATATCCCCTCGAGCTTCGAGAACCCTTTGTTTAAATTTTTAGAACCTTCTGCCACTAGAGGGCAGAATGTTCTAACAATTTAAACGAAGGGTAGCCTTATAGCCCTTCGTAGCAGGGCTATACCAGCAATTAAAGTCCCGCTGTCTCGTTAAAGTCCCTCGCCTTCGGCTCGGGGCCTTTAACGATTCAGCGGGCCTTTAATAGCCGGTATAGCCCGCTACGGCGGGCTATAAGGCTATAGTCTTTAATGCATTTTAGAAAGAGGGGTGGGAGGTATCCTCCTCCGCGTTAAACGTATCTAATAAAATAGTGTACATATTCTGATGCATGGTGTTAATTTCGGATATCAATAAATAAAGAATATTGGTCATCCTAACTGGTATCCAGCAAGAAAAATATTTCCTAAGGAGTTTTTCGGCTGTCATTATAAAGAGGTACGAGTTATTTATTTATTTATTAGATCACTCTGAGCTTGATCTCTGTGTGAGTGCAGATCCAGCTGCAGGGGACTGATGTTTGTTAAGTAATAGTTCAAATAGTGCAGTCTCTTATATAACCAAGGGCTGTAGCGGCCTCCTCTCTCTAAGCTGATAGGGTTCAGAATACCCTCTCCAGAGAAGGTCGTGGTATAGGAATGCTATATACTGTGTCATGTCGAGACAATGTCACGCCTAACCCTTTCTGTCCAGGTTTATTCTGCACTGTGGATCGTGTAGTCCTCTTTATTCCGCACTAATTCGAGAACTACAAGTACCAGAATGCAATGCTGGATAACTGGATGAGTTATCCTGTGTGGACCAGGGAAACTTGACACCTCTGGGCTTGATTTCCAAAGGGAGTGGTGTAGGATGGGTTGGGGCTCTACATGTACAATTCGCAGGTCCTTTGTTTAAATTCCGGAAAGTATATGCAAATTGTAGCTCATCAATTATACTTTTATTGAGGTAGATTAGGGGGTTAGTAACCTGCTGCAGAGATATGTGTGTATGTAACTTGCAGCACACGTTTTGTAATCCTATTGTGGCCATAAAGCTGTGGTTGAAAGGCGGGAGATTACTAGGTAACCTGCAGGTCACTTGTTAAATACTAGGGGTGGGGAAAGAGCTATCTAATGGACCATGCTCTCGCGCAGCAAGCTCGGTGGGTTAATGTAGATGCAACGGAGACCTGTATGTAACCTGGAAGCCAATGTGAACAGCGCACTGGCAGGAGTAGGGCACAAAGCTTCTGGATTAGCAGAGGAACACCGTAAAAACGGAGAACATAAAATAATAAATCACTTGTAACTATTGAAGACGCTGGGGGTCATTCAAAATGTTAGGAGCTTTTCATGTTTTATTTTTAGCTAATCCGAGTATGTTAATTTTTTATTTCAAGCGTGCTTCTTTTCACACATATTTTCACCAGCTTTCTTCCTGTGTTAGCTTTAGTTGACTTCATTCTAACTGTTTCCTGCTGCAGTTTATTTTGATCTTGGGCCAAACCCGACTGTGCAAATTGTTCTCGGGTTTCTTTAGTGTTAGTGTTTTGTATTCCACCAATGAAGTCTCCAATGAGTGTCGAATGAGCTGTGATCTTTAGACGTTGAGTGCCCAGTAACTGTTTCTTCAGATGTCTGTGTTTTTTAGAGGTATTTTACCTGGGTGAGAGGTTTACTCAACTAAAGCAAACATTAGATTGGGGTTAATGGAGATGAATGACCAATGCTACTTGGTGCTCGGTCATCACTGATCCTCGACGAATTTAGGACTTTAATAATAATAAAGTACGCATCAAAATCAAAGAGGGAGGAGGTAAAAGAAGCTGTGATCCATTCGGCTTCCTTGTAGTCAACAAATATCAATGGGGAATGGATCACTTGTGCCTGTGTAACCAGTGTTAGGTATTCTTGGCGTCTTTTCTTAAAAATCCCTAATTCACGTACATAGGCCGCCAGCCGGTATATCTTGATTCTCCACCTTATTAAGAGCGTGACCGCATCATCATTGGGTTTCTTTGATATGCTATCCTCCAGCTGGAGGAAAACCACTGGTTATAGCAGTAGTGATCAGTGGAAAAAAGTGGGGGTGCTCAAGTGAGGTGAATTAAAAGTTCCTTGCATTGCCTGAACTGTAACTTTAATCAGTTCGGAATGGAGGAAAACTAAAAACAGTGTTGTGTGTGAGTAGACAAGCTACTAGTCTTACGCACTCAATCGTCCATGTAAGCAGCCGTCATGTTTCAGCCCCATAAAATGCCCAAGCGGATCGGGGGGCCTTCTTCAGGACCTGGAGTAGGTTCCGAACTGAATAAAGTTACAGTTCAGACAATGCAAGAAACTTTTAATTCACCTCATTTGAGCACCCCCACTTTTTGTCACTGATCACTACTGCTTTAACCAGTGGCAGGGCCGGCTTTAGAGCTGGAGGCGCCCAGTGCAATAATAATTTTTGGTGCCCCCACACTCCATGACCGCCTCTTCGGATTCTCTCACTACCACCGGGCAATAGTGCCCCTTCATCTCTCCAATCATAAACTATTGCTAAACACAGTGCCCCCACTTAGGTCGGCGCCCACTCCACAGGTTAGCGCCCAGTGTGGCCGAACCAGTTGCACTGCTCTAAAGCCCGCCCTGACCAGTGGTTTTCCTCCAGGTGGAGGATAGCATATCAAAGAAACCGAATGATGATGCTGTCACGCTCTTAATAAGGTGGAGAATCAAGATATACCGCCTGACGGCCTATGTATGTGATTGAGAGTTTTTAAAAGAAAAGACGGCAAGAATACCTAACCCTGTTTACACAGGTACAAGTGATCCATTCCCCATTGATATTTGTTAATTATAAAGAACGCCAGAGGCGGTGCTTAATTTGAACCAGTGTTTGCAGATGAGGCCCATCGGCAATCATTTTTAGAGACCAGCACTTATTTTTCAGCATTAGACTTTAATCTAGCACAGTCGGGATAAAACACAAATTGGGGAAAGGAGAAAAAGAAAAATGGAAAAAACAATAAAGGAGAAAGCAGGGATACAAAAGAACTTTTTATTTTTTCACCAGTCGCTCCGGATCCCGCACGGATTACACGTGGGGGTAGGTTTACCGGCAGAGACCGCACGCCGTTTGGGTCCCTGACTCCTTTGTGCAGGTCCCACAGGAGCAGACTGTGGGGCACCTTAGGGACACTCTTAGGGTTGCACCTCTTGAGGCAGGACCAGTTGGCCTGCCCACCAGAGACCAATAAAATAAAGGTCGTATAAGTTTTTAATTCACAGTGTAGTACTTGTCACCAAGGTCCTGAGGAATTGCTAGATTAGCATGAAACATGTCGACCTAAACAGAGGGTTGTAGATATCTTCGCCACCAACATTGCTAGCGTCTATCTCCCCTCCCACTATTTTAATCAAGGGAGCTAGCCACGCCATTAAAAATCTTTGTGGACTAACTTACCTTTTTTATTCACCACCACTTTCCCACGACTACACATTCTTCTGCCCTCTCACACGCAAGCACCATATGGCTGGAACAAAAGATCTCCGCTAAAGAGCCCCTTCGCGGGTGCCCGTCAGACATTGCAGCGCCAGTCTGATGAGGAGCAGGACCCATATGATGAAGCATGACACCTAGCTTGCTGGGTGTGTGAGGGTTCTAGTTCCCAAGAGGGAAATTTCCCTTTCTTCTTTCCCTCTTGGTCTTCTCTATCTATGCTTTACACACACACACTCCCTCTTTCTAGTCCTACTGGGGAACTTTGTGCTTCCTTTTTGTTACTAATACAAAATAACTTGTAAGAGTGAGATTAAGAGGAGAGTCTGGTGGGGGATTAAAGAGGCACAAGGTGGAATTACGACTACACAACCTCTGTGCTCTGCACCTCCACCGACGGTAGCTTCAGCCGCAGGATCTGGAGAAAACTTTGAGTCCTGGCACTTATTGCTTGACAAACTAAATACTGGCTGGAGGCACCAAAAATGTAGGTGTCTGTCAAAATAGCTTTGAACGTTAAACCAAAATAATGGTTCCAACTCAGTTTCAAATAAACCAATCTCTTTATTGCTTTCAGATTAATATCCAGCTGACACATGTTTCACAAAGAATTGACATTACAAGGCTATCCTATTCTTTGCTGTAGTTCAAATCAGTAAATGTCTCAGAAATGGCGATGCGGGGTGTCAACCATTACAATGACATACATTGACTGTGCAGTACCCCTTTCAGCAAACAGTGGGTAGCAGTCTACTAGGAGGCCAGATAAACCAGGCTTGAGAAGGATCCGAGGAGTGGCAGCTACAACGGAGACAGTGGGTTATGGTGGATTTTACCAACTCGTAAAAATGCTAACATTTCATTTCTGCGTACCTCCAGATGTTACTGGCGGGAAGGGGGTCAGTTCCTATTAACTAGGGCGGAGAGTTTATCTATTTATTTCCCCTTTTGTTCTCTTGCATCACTGCATTGCTAGGCTGAAGCATCAACATATCTGACTTTTGTAATAGACACAACAGCATTAACTTAACCCTTACACTAGCCGTTAAGGCGTGTAATTTAGTATAGATTCCATTAGAAACCAAATCTTGAAGTTATATGTTTCGGGGAAGAGGGTGAACTCCATCCACCTCCCTCGATCCATGTCTTTATCAATGTAGTTCCTACACTGTTATAGTGACCCAAATGTTGTGACATTCAATCAGCCAATCAATCAAGGGTTTGTAAGGCGACGACACAAGGTGTGGATGGGGGAGGCAAGGAGGATGCTGGTCCTTCTGGGGGTGAGGATCATTCGAAGAGATAGATCTTGAGGTACTTCTTGAATTGGGATAGCCTGAGACGGATGGGCCGGGTGTTCCAGGTCTTGGATGGGAGGTAGGAGAATGAACTTCATCCGGTTCTGGTCTTGTGGATCCTGGGGACGGAGGCTAGGGTGAGATGGACAGAGCAGAGAGTTGTCTGGTGGGTACGTGGCATGCGAGGCGTGGTTCAGGTATGGTTGTCCTATGTTGTAGTGAGCTTTGTAGGCATGTGTGAGAAGCTTGAAAGTGATTCATTGTTGACCGGGAGGCAGTGGAGTTGTCGGAGGTGCTGCGTAATGTGGGTGTGTCGGGGGATGTCGAGGACCAGTCTTGTGGCGGCGCCTTGAATATTCTATAGTTTCTTGAGTTGTTTCTGGGTGAACACGACATAGAGTGAGTTGCCGTAGTCGAGCCTGCTGGTGATGAGTGCGTGGATGACAGTCTTTCTGGATTCTGTGGGGATCCATCTGAATGTCTTTTTGAAGCAGGTGGAGTGTATAGAAACAGGCTGATGAAACTGAGTTGATTTGGCGGTTCATTGAGAGTGATCATTCCAGTATAAGGCCATGGTTGTGTGTGTGGTTCGTAGGGGTGGAAGGCAGTCCCAGATCGGGTGGCGACCAGGAGTCATCCCAGTCTGAAGGGGTGGGACCCAGGATGAGTGCTTTGGTCTTGTCCGCGTTGACCTCGAGGCAGCTGTCATTCTTCCAGGTGGCGATGGCTGTGGTAGTTGCTGGCAGTTGTGGGTTCATCGGCGTAGGAGACAATCTTGACTCCATGGCTTAGCAAAGATATTGATGTAGTAGGGTGTGTACCACCAATGCTATCTTACCTATTAGAAACAAAACCAAATTTTGAAGTAATATGTTTCGAGGAAGAGGGTGAACCCCATCCACTTTCCCCGATCCTTGCCTTCCTTGATGTAGTTGCTACATCGATATAGTGACCAAGATGTAGTAACATTGATGTAGTAGGGTGTGTACCACCAATGCTGTCTTACCTATTAGCAGTCAAATCTTGAAGTAATCTGTTTAGGGGAGGAGGGTGAACCTGTTGGACTTGGCCCTTTTTGCTGGGTCACCCCTGAGCTTTTTGCCTTCCTCCTGGTATTTTTTTCTGACCTGGTGTTAGTGGTTTTAGGACTCTGGGCACTTAGGGGCAGATGTATCAAGATTCCATTTTGCGATTCCTAAATAGCGATTTTTAAGGAATCTCTATTTAGAATTCGCAAAATGGAATGTATGAAAAAAATGGCTATTTTTTTGCGATTCCTTAATCTTCCTTATTTGCGAATTCGCATTTTCGAATTCGCAAATAAGGAATAATTTCCCACGCATTCCTATGGGCCAGGAGGCCCATAGGAATGATTGTGAAGTAATTCTCAAATTGCGAATTCGCAATTTGCTAATCGCAATTTGAGAATTATTTCAAGGGTGCAGGGGTGTCTCAAAGACACCCTGCTGCACCCCTGAAATGTACATGCGTGTGCATATGGCGCACATACATGCCCTATGGGCATGTGTGTGCGTCACATGCCACCATAAAAAATGCTAAAGTGTGCAAAATAGCGATTCCTTAAATGCTATGGCAAAATAAGGAATCGAAAATTTTTGCTATTTCTTATTTTGCGAATTCTTGATGCATGCCAAAACATGCAAAAAGACCTTTTGCGATTCGCAAAGACCGAAATTGCGAATTTCGGCCTTTACGAGTCGCAAAAGGCTTGATTCATCTGCCTCTGAATCACAGCTGTTCAGTAGTAAAGTGCATGTGCTCTCTATGGTAAACTTAGTAAGATTGGTCTACACCTGTTTGGCATCTTGAATTTACCTATCGGTCCCTTGTAAATTGCTATCTCATATATCCAGGGCCAGTAAATTAAATGATACTGGTGGGCTTGCAGCGCTGCTTGCACCACCCACCAATGTAGCCTTTCAAACCTGTCTCAGGCCTCTGCCATTGCAGGGCCTGTGTGCGCAGTTTACTGCCGCTGTGACCTGGCACATAAAGTCAGTGCCAAGTCTGTGACTCCCCTTCTGCTACATATCAGTCACCCCTAAGGCAGGTCCTAGCTAGCCATATGGGCAGGGTGCGCTGTAGGTAAATGGTAGGACATGTGTCTTAATTGTGTGGCATGTCCTGGTAGTGACAAACAGCCTATCTGGTTTCTCACTACTGTGAGGCTGCCCGCATAGGAATGCATTGGGGATTCCCTGATATGTGTTTCAGTGGTAATAACTGGCATGAGAGGAGTAGCGTGATCAAGTTTGGTATGTTTGAAATAGTGGTAATAAATGCTGCTTGCAGATTTATTGCCACTATTTTAGAAATGCCACTATTAGAGGTGGGCATTTCTGTGTTCTATGTGTCTTTTTGCCTGCCTGTTGTGTATTGCATGTCTGGCTCTGGGTGACAGGGGCTGGGGAGGTGCAGTGGCTCCAGAGGTGCTAGGTGAGTCAGTACTAGGCTGAATAGGCCGATCTGCATTTGGAGTAGTGGGAGGAGTAGCACCTGATCCTGAATAGGACTGTGCCTGCTTTCCAAAATGCTGGCTCCGCCCCCTTTGTGGTGTGTCTGGGGCCAGAGCCTACACTAACAATGAGGGTGGTGGTGCACATGAAAACACGTATGTGAGGGCCCCCCAAAACTGGTTTGTACCGGGCACAGAGCCCTGTGCCAGGAGGAGAACAAAGACATTTTGCAGTATAAATATTGGGGCTGTGACCCCATGTTTTTGGGACCTTCTTGGAGCTGAAGGACTGCTGGGCGCCAGTAGGAACCGACACGAAGGACTGCCCCTCTGCTGGAGGGCCCTGTGAGCTGGCGTGGATGGGCCCAGCTCTGCCCTCTGGGACTTTGGGGACTGAGCATGTTGTGAGCGCTTAAATTTCCCTGGCAAGCCATCCAGCGCTTTGGAGTGCCCTGTTGTCCCCTAAAAGTAGAGTGTGGCGAGCTCTGTGCCGCAGGAGCCGTTTGACTACTTGTTTCCCCACAACGGGAAGGGCGCTGGCCAATGCTGTTCTAGGAGCCCGAGAAGTGGTCTCCTCTATGCGGCGGGCGCAGTGTGTGTTCGTGCCATGAGGAGATTGCCTTGGCTTCCCCTTGATTTGTGCCCAGAACAGCGCGTGGCCATGCTGTGTACGTGGGGCTGCCTTCCCCAAACCAAGAAGTTGCGGAAGCTTCGCTCCGTATTCGGTGGCAGAGGAAGTGAGCAGCCAGGACAGGTGGCAGTTGCCTGACTGGGGGCGGGGCTCCCAGTAAGAAGGAGGAGAGCCCAGCGTTTCTGCTGAAGTTGTTGGAGGCGGGCCGGAAGCCGGTTCACAACCTCTAGGGATGATGACTGGAGCCATAGCGATCTTCGGACCCTGAGTGACCATGACGCAAGGAGGAGTCCCAGGGGGCGAGACTCAGCAAGAGCTGTGCCAGTCCCAGATACGGCTGTGACAGTGGGTGAGTGCGTTGGGAACCGGAGTGCCTTTGGTCCCGGGCCACACAGTCCTTTTCCGCCCCCGGGTCCATTCGCAAACCTCACGTGGGTGCGGAGGGAGCACTGAGGTTAGACCTACACTTGCTCCCCAAACGGCAGCTGCTCCGCATGGTCGCAGGCAGCTGCGCGCTTTCTAGTCTCGGGGGCAATATTTGTCCTAAGGTGGTATTGCAGGGTGAGCACAGGACGGGCTCCCCTGGTTAGGAAGGTGCTGACTAGGGAATTCACAGTGATGTGGAGGGAGTAATCCCCATGTGTACGTGGGTGCCGGCAAGGTTATAATTCTTGCAGGATCAGGATAACCAGCACTCGTCCAGGGGGTACCCTATATGTACAGTGAAGTACTGGTGATTCTTGAGGGTATGCCCTCTACAAATGCTACTGGGGTGCACTGCTGAGGATATGTGTTGCATAATATGCTATACAATATGATGCTATGATGTTCAGGCCTCATGCTTGGTGCTAAGTTTACCCTTACCAGTAGTTAATGGTTGCTTTACCAACTGTGAGTACTAATGGTTATGACAGAGACCCGATTGGCCCTGTCGTGTATATAATACATGTAAAGTTATACCGAGTGCCAGTTGGCACAGTGTATATATGTGATATGTTCTAATGTGTTTTTATGCTAATACAAAGGCTATTTTGTGTGGAGTTTATTTTGTGGTGTGCCTAGTGTGTCACTGATGTGTGAGTGTGTTGCACAAATGCTTTACACATTGTCTTTGGGATAAGCCTGACAGCTCGTGCCAAGCTACCAAGGGGGCGAGCAGGGCTTATCCTCGGTGTGTAACTTCCTTGCCCTGACTAGAGAGGTGGTTTCTGCCTGGCTTTGGCACATGCCCTATCCAACCAGAAATTCCATTTCTAACAGAACCCATCCACATTCTGCGATCCTTGCCTTCATCAATTTAGTTGCTACACCATTGTAGTGACCCAGATGTAGTGACATTAATGTAGTAGGGTCTGTGCCACAAATGCTGTCTTTTCTAAGGAAGTATTTGCATAACCCGGGCCTTTCCACCTATACTTGTTCTTGCAGGAGCTTTCTTTCTCTGCAAGTTGATGAATCTACAGCACATAAGTGTTTTATGTTGTCTACAGAGGATTCAAAAACTGGTATTTAAACGTGTCTTTGCTAATCTGCGAAGCTCAAGGAAGGGTAAATGAGAGAAAACACTTCTGTATACTCTTAGTCAGGGTCAGATCAGTTCTGCAGTAGGTCATTTCCGGTGCAGGAAGTTGAAATCACCACTCTGGGTGCACGATACTGTAAGTGTAATGCCCCCCTGTGATTTCCCTTTTCTTGTAATCCAGTTTCCAAATTAGTGGTTGGCAGGCCGTCTGAGGAAGTGGCGGTCACAAACTATGGTTTCATCTACTTTATTGCTGTGTACAACGTAATTGTGGTGGAGAAACATCAGCGATGTCCCAACTCATGCCGGTGCAGGACTCTGGAGTTCCTGCACTATTGTCCAGTGCAGTAGCCAGCGTTCTCTATTGGACTTGATGGATAGTTAGATGGGTCTATGTGCAGTGCAAGCTACAAACTGGAATACCCTGTAGCACATGGAAGAATTTAGAGTAACTCTTCAGAGGAGGAAAGTTGGAGGACTAATGGAACTAGGGCTTGAAGTCCCTTTGAGTGTTTCAAGAATCTGGCACTACCTCAAGGGCCAGCGCCTCACAGTGCCCTCATGCCAGACGCTAAATCTGCCCACCTGTGCCAGCGTTTTGATGTGGGTAACAGTGTGAACGTTTCACGGTGTTACCCCATGAACTGAAACTTCTCACACTGCCCACAAGTCCAGCCGCCCATGTTGCGTTACCAATGGAAGCTATTATTGATGGCTATCACTGCCAGCTTCTCACATTGCTCCCTACCCAGTGCCAGCTTCTTTGACTGCCCACCAGCACAAATTCCTGACAGTGGCTATCAGCCATCGCCTCCCATTGCTGCTGCCCTGCGGTGCCAATGTCCAACATTGCTACCGAGTGCCAAGCGCTCACATTAACTAAAAATGCAATCTCCTGTCAATGGTCGCCAGTAACAACCTCTCAAATCCATCACTCTCCCAGTTCCACTTTCTCACACCACTTCTACTGCCACTTGCTCACACTGCCATCCACGCAACACTGGCAAAGGATGGCACGGACTGGCACATTTGTTAGGTGCCATCCATTGGCATTCGTGTTCACCTCAACTTCTCACAGTGTCCACTTGCGGTGGCTCTTAAAACTTCTGACCAGTACCAGCTCATTTGGCCGGCTTCTAATATCACCTTTTTTGATCTCCTCCCCACTACCCGCTTGTCACACTGCCCACCTGTGCCGGCTGCTCCCAAGGACCAGTGGATGCTCCAGACACAGCCTACTAGAGTCCAGAAATCATTTTAACCCCTTGCCTGCTTGTGACGGAACCGTTCCGTCACAAGCCTCGGGTGAGCTATGCTTGTGACGGAACGGTTCCGTCACGACCCACTCGCCGCGCCTGCGCGGCGCGAATTCCGCGCCTGCGCTGACGAAATAATGGGCGGGCGGGTTCGTGACGGAACCGTTCCGTCACAAGCACAGCTCACCCGCGAGCCGTGACGGAGCGGTTCCGTCACAAGCACGGAACCGCCGCGCGGCCGCCCCACCCCCTTAGCGCTGCGGCGGAATAGCCGCCGCAGCGAAGGGGTTAAGCAGGTAAAGGTACAGTTCAAACTCTAGTCCCCTCAAATCCTTGCCATGCCTCCTGAGAACCCCAACAGATCCAATAATGTTGTAGTCGTTGTATAAGTGACCTTGTCGGACAAGAGTCAGATTCATCTTTATTCTGGTATAAAAAACTATAAAGGAATGCTCAATTAAAAAAATCATTACAATACATTACAGTATCCATTCCTAAATAACATATCCATTGTCGTAAAGTGAGGTGTAAAGATAGGCGTACAACAGTGAAAACATGAAGTTCTGCATACACGGGTGAGTCATGGCTCATGATGTCTTGTGTGTGAGAGAGACACTAATCTTCTGTAGTGACTACAGTGAATAAGAGACCAATCAGCTGTGCTCATGGAATACCTGTGAGGTGCTGTTGTAGGAAGTTTGTCTCATGACCAACCAATCAACATGCTGTCAGCCAAATGCAGAATGTGTGGACCATCTCTGAGCTGCTGTTGGATTGATGGTCCTTCAGACTTGAGACCTCCTGCTCCAGTTCTTGCCATGCGTGTCAGGAGCCCTGCTGAGCTGTGTCAGGAATAGCTGCTATGATGCGTATAACATGGAGTAACTACAGTCTAGAAAAGTAGAATCAAGCTTGTGATGACAATGAGAGTACACTGGGTAGGGCATGCATAAGACCAGAAGCCTACAGTGAAGAGGGATCTGCTTGACTGGGTGAGGTTAAGTAATTTGGCCCACTAAATTGATTTAAACTGCTCTTTTTTCACCATTTGAATGGCTTTGGGCTTTTTTTGGCCTCAGGTTATTTGGTGACTTTTAGCAATTTTATCCCTTACCAACTTTTTTAAAGCTATTTTTCCTAGTTTATTGTGCCTTATTTAAAAAATTTCAAAAAACTTATTTTTTGATCCCATTTTGTTTGGACTTGAGTTTTTTTTTTTACAGCATATATGTATTGTCGCCTTGCAGTTGTAAACATTTCACACACACTTTCTCGGAGGATGCCTAAATGTGGTTGGCGAATAAACTAAGTCTGGGTTACGTCATGTATAATATTGAGCCAGTTGGAGGCTACTTAATGTAAAGGTGGCATCACATTTTAAAGAGCCAGATTGTGTTTTGTAACTCACATGCTTAGTCATTTTTAACGTTTTTTAACTTTTCAGACAATTCGCGGTCACCTCGCAAATCGCTAATAATCTTACCACAGATAGTAATTGAGTT
Organism: Lissotriton vulgaris; assembly: GCF_964263255.1. Lineage (NCBI taxonomy): Eukaryota > Metazoa > Chordata > Amphibia > Caudata > Salamandridae > Lissotriton > Lissotriton vulgaris. The sequence continues at coordinate 1,690,010,179 of NC_141695.1, forward strand.
GTATATCAAACTATCGTTAGCAAAAGCATTGTTTTACAGAAATGCCATGTCAATGAAGAACCGTGTCCTAAATATTGTGTATAAAAATATTGCCCTGCTGGATGTATATTTCCCGTTTGTATCTACAATAGGGCAGTACTGTTAAAAACAATATTTACTTCACAATAATAGAGTCGGAGTATAATTTGGTTACAATATTCTGATGTGGTAACAACAATAACAATGGGTGGAGGGTCCAAGGGACTGAATTTTTAAGACCTGTAAGGAAATAATCCCCTTCTTATTTAAATAAACAACACAGAAATTCAACACATAAATTCCGTGGGTCTAAAATTACGGTGTGTGCTACAAATAACAGATCATGTTGAAGTATCTACTCTCCCAAAGTGGGAGAAATCCCTTTAGGACGAATACCCTGAATGAGGTTAGGTGCAAAAAAACTGCAGCGCAGAAAAATAAGAAAATGTGATATTAAAACTATCTAGTGACTACAAAACGATTTTTATCAGCTTGCTCTCGCTAGTAGGGTTAAAAAGCAGTGCAAACAGCAGTATGGAAATTAGACTGCTGGTTCTCAACACATTTTCTTATTTTTCTGCGCTGCAGTTTTTTTGCACCTAACCTCATTCACCACGGGACTTAAGGATCCCAGAGTGTAGCAGCTTCTATACAATAAAACAACCCAGAGCTCCTCCCTCACAGTGAGGGGGTTGTAGCCCTCAGTGGAACTAGGAATTTCCACTGGGAGGAGATACCCAAATGATGAAGCATGTCACCTATGGTGAGTGAGGGTATTCATCCTAAAGGGATTTCTCTCCCTTTGGGAGAGTAGATACTTTAACATGATCTGTTATTTCTAGCACACACCGTTATTTTAGAGCCAAGGATTTTTTGTGTACAATATTCTGATACCACATCAGTTATTGTGGTATTTCTGTGAATTTCGTTTCAACCCCTTGGGCGCGGCCGCGATTCTGCACCTGTGCGGCCGTTTTGAAGAGTGGGCGGGTTCATGACGGCCCCCAGCTGTCATCAGCACACGAGCACTGTGATGTATGACGGACAGGGGCCGTCATCAGCACGCAAGGGGTTAAACGGAGGTTGTGTGCAGAAAAAATCTTTTATTGAGTTTTACTGTGTTGACTGAGTTCCGTCCAATGATTTAATGGTGCTAATGAGTTGACACGCTGTCCTCTGCAACTACTGCTTTTTAAGCACTTATACCACATTACTATAAATAGCAAAAAAGGATGACGGAGCCAAGATGGCGTCAATGTGAGACATTTGTGCCTCTCTTCTGCCTGGGTCTGCTGAAGGCACCCATCAGGCGGACCCACCTGTAGTGCTTTTGTTTGTGGAAGCAGTGGGGACTTGCATCTTAGTCTTAACTCCAAGATGACAGCTTGGCAACTGCCCCGACAACTCCATAACATTTGCAGCTTCCGAGGTTTTATGCACCGGGAGAGCGGTGCACAATATGGCAGCCAAGAGCTGAGAAGTCATCTGTGAAGTTGAAGAGCCCACCAGGGATCTCCAGAGGATTTCTAGTGGGGGCCTAAAAGCAGAGTGCTGTGGCACAGCGGACATACATCTTGAACCGATCAAGGTAGTAGAGGAGCAGCACGGGCATTAGCAGTAGGCAAGGATACCCGGGCAGGGCAACAAATTACTTGAGTGATGCCTCCTGCAGCTAGTGGATGGTGGTTCCCTAAGAACAACGTAGGAGTTGAGGCTAAATAGAGGGGGCAGGAACCATGTGACATCTAGTGCCCCAAACCAAACCGCGACTTCAGAGCACCTGCTTTCTCGTGGCTTAGAGGCACTCAAAGTCTCAAGCTGCAAGCACGACCCATTACCAGACCCAATAATACTAGAACTTAAATGATGTAAGAACCCCACTACAAGTGCTTGTCACTAGAGAAACCTTTTGCATTAAATTAAAAGGCGTATCCCGCAGCACTTATCTGGAGATAGCCCAGAGAAGTTCAACGGGACCACATGAGAAATGGCAGGGTCACTGACATTGTGAGGCCATAGGCAGCAATGAGGTTTTTCAGTGAGACCCACTTTGATCACTCTAGGAAGCTGATGCCAAAACATTACCACTAGGAATAGTTGTGCAACCAGACTTGAGTTAAAAGATGTCAGTCTCTGTAGGTCCCACCTTTTGACTCCCTCCTCTGCAGACTCTAGCAGGACAGTTGAAGAAGTTTGCAGTTGTGATAAGGAGAGGACGAGTTTGATGAGCGAAAAACATCCAAAATATGGTAATTCTATGCAGGTTGGACTAGTTGCTTACAGACATCTCAAGTGGAGTGGTGTGGCTCACTGGTTAGAGGCGGCAGACCCGGAAGCAGAGAATGGCCCGGGACCAGGGTTCAATTCCCGACGCGGCAGGGTCGTGGACCAGGGTCAACGGACTCAATAATTCTCGCCTCGGTGCCTACTCTAACCAGGGACCACACTCGGCAACTCTGGGCATTAAGCTTGCCTCATCTCTACAACGGCCCCCCACAGACGCCGGGGATGCCTGGTTTCACCTTGGAGATACCCAGAAGGGACCATCTCACAGGGAAAGCCAGGACGGGTTCCCCAGCGGTCTCCAGCGCCAGGACACCCTGAGATGGGGTAACAGTGCGCTTTACAAGTATCATCATTACATTACAAGTAAAAGAAAGAGGCCTCCTTGAAGAAGATGCTAACCAGAGCTTCAGGCCAGCCAGTGGTCTCCCACACTAGATATAATCTTACGCCCTAGCTGGATGAATCAGAGTGAAAGAATATGAGGCTGTCAGGGCAAACCAACTATAATGGAAGAACTTTTTTTTCTTAAATTTTTATTGAGCAGAGCAGAGGTCAATAAAAGGAATACAAAAAAAATACCTTTGTAACAAAAATACTTCTCCAGGGATAATTATACACATTAGAACGAAATCAAGTACAATCCAATAATTCACATCATTCAGCAACAACCATTAATATACATTTAGATACCACTAAAATGAAGATACATAAAACAGCTAAAACCAAAGAACAAAAAAAATTCATTTTTCAATTACTGTTTCACAGTTTAGCAGCTTCAATAATTAACATACGTCTAGTGCAAAAAACATAATATTTTATTCCTATTGAACCTTTTTATGCAAGAACCCTACGCAGGAAGAATGATACCCTACCTGGTCTAACTTATGTTCATGATAGAGTACTATATATTAAAGTGCTCAAGTGCTAAAGTGCTGAGGTGCAGACATTTTTAAAGTGCTATAGTGCCTTGTAATTTTTGTTAAAATGCTGCTTTTTCGGTAAATAGTATTAATTTCTATACCTTTGACCTCTTGTATTCTTAGTATATTGCCTTGTAAAATGCTATGTGGTAGTGGTGGATGGACTAATAGAAAAATATTTCCAAATGTTTATACATTTTCTCGTTGACCCTACTCTTTTAGCATAAGCCTCTTCAAACTTTTTCGTCCGTCTCATTTTGTTTACCCATTTAAAATAAGATGGTACCTCCTCTGACCTCCAATTTTGAAGGATTAGAGAACGGGCGACTAAAGTGCAGATTGCAATTTAAGTTACTTCTGCACTAGGCAAATCCTTTCTCTTTGTTGAGATGCCAAACAAGGCAATTTTGGCTTCGGGTTCAATTATTTTCTTTGTGGCCTGGCTTATTGAAGAAAAGATCTTGCACCAAAAATCCAGCAGCTTCGGGCATGTATAAAAAATATGCAGCCAATCACCCCCCTCATGTAGCTGACATCTAAAGCATTTTTTTTCTGCTCCCGAAAAGCGTTTACTTAATGCTTTAGGAGTAAGGTAAGCCAGCCAACGGGAAAAAAACGACATTCTTTTAAAATTAGCCGCTCTGAGAGACTTACTGCCCACTTCAATGATCCGCTCCCACTCCTGCCTCGAGAAGGAACAGTTGGTTTCCTGAGATATTTTGGCCAAGATTCCATCGACTAAAGGAGAAGCTTCACCCTTCCTAAGGAATTTATACCAATTCCCTAGTCCTGTTAATTTTACTTTGTACAGGGTAATAGCCAGGGGCATTTCCCCTGCCGACACGTTGCATTTATGTATAAAATTTATAATTTGAAAAAATTCCAGAAACCCCATTTTTAATTTATTATCAGACCTAGCCAGAACCTCTTGCCAAGTAATAAGCCTCCCTAAAACAAAGAAGGACCCTAAATCCCCAAAGCCTGCATCCGTCCATTTTTGAAGTTTACTTGAATGGATTTGAAGCCCCAGGCTCTTACACTCCTCTATTCTCAAATAGCGCAAGCCACCACCCACTTCCTGTTTAAAAAAAGACTGTAATCGATATGTAATATCTCGGATGGTCTTATATCTAGTCTTCTTTGGTAATTTTGCTGTTTTTAGGAATATCGGAACTTGCGAGCCTGCCTTATGCACCATTTTTTCATAAAAAACATGTCAAGCTGTCTGTTAGGCGCCGATAAGCGAGCTGCAAGAACCAATATTGCGACCATATAATATGTTCGTATATTTGGTAAAGCTAGGCCCCCTTGTGTAGTTCCCAGCTGTAGTGTACTTAATTTCACCCTTGAAACTTTCTTGTTCCAGACAAAATCCCTGACCATAGAATCAATCTCGCTAAAATAGCGCGAGTTGATTTTTAATGTAACATTTAAAAAAAGAAAAACTAACAAAGGAAGGATCCACATTTTAATAAGTTCGACCCGGCCAATCAAAGTTAAAGGCAATACAGTCTATCTCTCAAGTAAAGTTCTAATTTTCTTCCGAGTTGTTAGATAATTCAAGGTAAATAGCTGATCGAATTGATTGGAGACATAAATACCTAGGTATCTGATCGGTTCTTTCTTTAATGCTTGTGATCTTAAATTTGATTTTAAAAAATTGCAGTCCGAAATCAGTACCAACACCTCGGTTTTATTCTGGTTAATCTTATATCCACCAATCAGTTCAAACTGGTTAAATTCTTGAAGAACTTTATCAAAATTAAATTTATCGGGATGAAGGTATAAGATGATATCATCTGCGAATAATTTAACTTTTGACATTCCTTGTATGGGTGGCTTGATATCAGGATTACTGCGTATTCTTATTGCGAGAGGCTCAATAAAAATGGTAAACAAGATAGGGGACATCGGGCAACCTTGCCTGGTGCCACGGTTGATGTTAATCGCTCCTATCGAATTAGCATTGACTACCACTTTTGCCTGCGCATCCTGATATATGTTTTTCAACATACTAATTATCTTTGCCGGAAACCCACATTTTTGCAAGCCAATAAAAAGTGCCTCCCAATTCACCAGGTCGAAAGCTTTTTCTGCCTCAGCCATTGAAATTAAAGTTGGAATTTTGTTGACTGAAAGAAAATCTAACGCCTGAATTAAAAACCCGGTGTTTGATGACATAGACCTTCCCGAAACGAAACCTGACTGGTCAGAGTGGATTAACGCCTGAGCAATTGGTGGGAACCGCTGGGCCCATATTTTCATTAGAATCTTAAAATCAGCGTTGAGAAGACTGATCGGTCTATATGAGTTGACATCCTTCTCATTTTTCCCCTTTTTAACAAAACTAACAATAATAGACTCTTTAAAACTCGAAGGAACCACTCCTCCCAATCGAACAAAATTAAATAATTTAACCAAAAAAGGGGTCAATTCTTTAACAAAAGTCTTATAAAATTCTATTGGGAGCCCATCTGAGCCACATGCTTTTGCCCCGGCAATTAATCTCACTATATCTAAAACTTCCAAAGCTGAAATTTCACTCTCTAATTGAACTGATGAAGATCCAGGTAAGATAGGAAGATTAACTTCATCAAAATACTTAAAGATACAATCTGACGCTACCTCATATGTTGTAGAATATAGCTTAGAGTAATGGTCCAAAAATACCCTAACTATGTCATTTTTATCTCTAACAATACTTTGTGTTATGGGATCGATGATCTCAACTATAGTGGCTTTCTCCTGTTTGGTTTTAGTTTGCCCTGCTCGCATTATCCCCACCATTTGGCTCTCCTCATAAACTCTCTGTTGATACGTTCTAGAGCTATTTATTTCTTCAATTACAAAAAATTCTTTAAGGCAGCCTTTGCCCTTGCCAATTGCAATGCTGCATCCTCTTTTCCCAAATTACTACTATTTATAGCATTAGACACATTCTGTTGGAGGTTGTTGATCTTATCCCACCTCTTTCTCTTCTGAGCGGCTGTGCGTGCGATCATCTGACCTCGGATAGCTGCTTTAAACCCACCCCAGACAGAGAAGATTTCTGCAGTACCTTCATTTAGGTAAAAAAACTCTTTATATCCTATCTTTTGTTAAAGCCACCCAATTGTTGTCTTGGAGGAGTCGACGATCCATCTGCCATCTGGATTGGGGCTTTCCTCCACCTTCAATCACACACTCGTGTTATTACAGAATGATCTGAGAAGGGATTAATCCTTATAGAAGTGTCTGCCACCATCAAGGATCGTGAATTAAGAAAGAAATCAATCCTCGAGGCCGTATGAAATTGGTTAGAATAACACGTATATTCTGCCGCTAACGGATTACGATTTCGCCATTGGTTAACTGACTGATGTTCCTGCATTAGGGCTTCTAAGACTTTCCTAGTTTGGGGTATCAACTCTTTTTTGTTTTTATTAGAGGTATCTTTTTTTAAATCTTGGATATAATTAAAATCTCCACCCAAAACTATTCTTCCCGGGGTCCCTCTGAGTAGCTCGGTAATCCTAAATAGTGGCGTAGTATCGTCACTTATCGGGCCATAGTAGTTTACAAAATTTAAACACATCCCATTTAACTTGGCCTCTACCCAAATCCATCGCCCCGTTGGGTCTCTCCTAATTTGTCCAAACTCCCACGAAAGACTGCGACAAAAATATATGGCAACTCCTCTTTTAGCTAACCCAGCCGAGGCAAAAAACGCATGGGAAAAACACCTGGGAAGATATAATTTAGGACAATTTGATTTCAGGTGGGTTTCTTGAAAAAATAAAACCTGTGGCATACAGAAAGCCAGCCACCTTATTACTGCTCCATATTTGGATTTATTCAACATGCCATTAACATTAATAGATAAAATATGACTCATATTATTCATGATTTTCAAACAACTCTATACACCATTTCTTGAATTCTTTTACTCCAATGCTTCTGCTACTGCTCTTTTCACTGCTGAATTTTTTTACCCCCCTACCCCTACCCGACCCTCTCCAACCTCCCCCCCTAGAGGTGGACCCCCAGATTTTCCACACACTCCACCTCTTACCCCCCTCAACTACTTTAAGGGGTTGCCATGGATCTGCACCCAGGTTGAACCTCACCCCCGTGGTATATATATATTGTAGACCATCTGGCTAAACCTTTAAATCATAATTGAATTATTTTTTCATCTCCAACTAAACTCTTGAAGAAAAAGAGAGAGAGGAAAGAAGGAAAAAAAAAAGACCCCCTCCAAACCATTCAACGGGACCCAGCCATCGACCATACAGCCGTCTACCAACTTATTAAGGCCCTGCCATCTCCTTGAGAAGCTTCTGCGCATCCTCTATATCGGTAAACATCAAATTTTCCCTTGACAAGGACACGTAGTTTAGACTGTTGGGCAATTGATGCCTGTGCGCCTTGTGCCTTAAACAAAAAAAGCAGTTTAACGAATTCCTTTCGCCTCCGGACTGCAGCTGCGGACATATCTGGAAAAAATCTACAGTTAGAAGTCTCGTTCACTGGGAACTGCTTTTGTTGTATGGCCTTGGTGAGGATCTTCTCCTTGATCATATAGTCTGAAAAATTAACTAGGATTGTGTGTGGGCCACTTGAGCTTGGCAAGTGATGAAAAGGGACTCTATGGGCTCTGGTGATTGTCAAGTCCCCACTGAACTCCGGGAGAACTTTTTCCTTGATGAAGGACTCCACCCATTGTGGCGCTTGAGCCCCCTCCATTCTCTCTGGTTCACCCACTATGCGTAAATTTGATCGACGTGAGTGGTTTTCCAACTCCTCGAGTTTATTTTCTAGTACAACGTTATCCTTTCTTGCTTCGCGCACTTTGATAAGCAGTCCAGACATCTGGTCCTCCAACTGGGAGATCCTTCTCTCCGCTTCCTGAATTTTGCCGGGAAGACATGCAACTGCCTCTTCTATTTTATCTAATCTTGAGTGAAGAGAGGCAATTTTGTTCTCCTGTGATCTCTTCATGTCCCTAATCTCTTCCAGAATAAGGTTGAGTAGTGTTTTAACTTCCAACTGTTTGGTAGTAACAGCAACAGATGAATCCTCTATTAGGTCATTAAGAGATTCTAACTCCGACTCTGAGGCTGACACTTGCAGATTTTGCTGGCCCTGTCGCCCCGTAGAAGGTATCGGACTGCTCCCATTAGAAATCTGGTATTGGTCTATCTTTTTTGACTGGTCTAATGGCTGTGCAGATGACTGTTGCACAAAGTCTGAGCCAGATGGCAGGACCAAGTTTAACTGATTTGATTTTAATTCTTGAAACAGAGGGGTTGGTAGAGAGGATGGCGGGTTTTGAGTGGGAGAGAGAGCTGTAATCTCCACAAAACTGACAGGTGATGATGAAGAGCTTAAATCCTGTGGTAACTGCCCAGGGGAGGTGAGGTCTAGAGCCGCGTTCTGGGATGTATTAAGCTGAGTGGGGATAGGTGGCGCTAATTTTTTCTCAAAAAGAGGAAACTTCTTCATATTGTTTTTCAGCTTTTTCCCAGATTTGCCACTTTTAGGTGTCCCTGCCTGGCTAGGTGAACTAGACACCGATACTGCTAGGGAGGTACTGACTCTCTGAAGTGCCCTAGAAGACTCTGCCGTAGGCTCTGGCACTGACTCTTCTTCTGAGCTCTCAAAGCTAGAATTCAATCCCTGGCGATTCCCCAACAATCCTGATTTGCCTCCTCCCGCAGACGGGAGGAGGCAAATCAGGATTTAAGTAGGAATAAGATGGGGATTGTCTCAGGTTGCTCACTTAGTCCCACCACTGGGGTTGAGAAGATACATTGTTGTTTATGTTTGTTTGTTGTTAGAGGGAAAGGTAAAGGGTAGGGTAGCACATCACACATATCTGCTATGATTAGCACACTCTAGATCTTCTAAACCAGTAACATACTCAATAAACAGTGCTAAACACACAGGGCACCCAGCTGTGAATACTCCTCCTCTAGGCTACTGGCAGGTGGCATTACCTAAAATAACAACCCTCAATGTAAAAGGCCTTAAAGGTCCGGCAAATCAGCTTGCAGTGCTCTCCTGTTTGAGGGACTCTAAAAGCGACATTGCTTGTTGCAGAAGATCCACCCAACGAAGAAAGGATGGCCACTCATGCCTTAAAAATTAGTCATGCCGGTTTGTCATCTGATCATCAGGAACAATGAAGCTTCAACGTTCTCTTGTCAAACAATCAAAGGTGATGCCAAAGAGATTGATGCTGAATCAAGTAGGAGGGTCTTTGCCATTAGAATAGAATGAGAAGTGGGAAGAAATGGGGTGTATTACGTGATGTGGTTGTGTGACCTCATAGTGTAATACACTTACCAACCCCCTTTGACCAGTAGGTTTATCTGTTAAACTTTCAGCTGAACCATGGGCCGCTGTGGCTTTCAGCGGTATGCTTACACAAAAGAACAAGTGTCAAGCATTTACACAGCACCAGAACAATTGAAGAAGAAATCGACAAGACACTCAAGAAATTTAGCACCAATTTTTAAAAATAGATCGGGGATTCATGAATTTTTAGACCTCACAATTAAAAAGATCCACCTGAGGGGTACAGGAATGTAGAATTTGCAAGGTATAATATATCAAAGCATTTCACTCAACCGCAAACAAGCATGCAATGCGTTCCACGGGGACCTTCCAGTGGCTACCCCTCGATCCACAAAGGGGGTGAGACAGTCCTGGTCACATGGTCTACATCATTCAAAGTGATCTCAATACTAGTAGAAGTCCAGTCGCCACTGGCCTACCAGTCGCCTGATATCGGAGTCACAACCAAATCCTTCCCTGGGCTTAAACTCTTCTTCTAAGCGATAGAGCTGCGCAGTGATGACTCTTCCGGTCTTAGCGAGCTCGGGTGCAACTTTGAGCATCGGGTCCCTGTTTCTGGGGCTACACGGTGGCGGTCTGAAGATTCTGGTCTACCAACATGCCCCAGTAGGCTACATAGCTGTTGTGACCTTGTGCTGTGACCTTTGGACTCTCTTTGCTTTGGCTGGGCTTCGGAGTTGACTTCTCCATGAGCAGGACACAGCAGCACAGTCCCACTTCTTTATTAGTCACCTGATTCTGCAGAAGCAGTCCATGCTGGTGCAGCCTTTCTTTGCTGGCCCCAATGGTGCAGCAGGGCTGCTCTTCTTCTGTCCTTCTTCAAGTCCCGCTGAGATCTGCGGTCTGGGTTCTCTATTTATGCTCAGAATATGTTCTAAGGGTAGAATGTGGTTGGTAGCAAATGGGCTACCAAGTTATCTCCCTCCTGATGACCACTTTCTGGGAAATGTGCCTTCTGGCTGTCCCAGGATACACCATTCTCCCCACTCCCAAAATGGCAGAACCCCTCTCTCGGTAGCCAGTGCAGAGATAGAGTGATAGAGCGCGCAGTTCACCCGGGTCACCAATTTTCTCACACGCACTGGGCCCTGGCGTGCATTTCAATTTCAATCAGTGATTCCCGTGAACCGGGTGAGATCCTAGCACGCTACTATGAGTAATCAATGGTTCAGGATTACCTCTGCTTACCATGCACCTGACTTACCACAGGCACAAACATACGATGGACCTGGAGCTAAAAGGGAAAATAGTAGACAGGACCTTAAAACATTTCTTTACGTCCATATATTTTATCCACTTTTCTGTAAAATGACCACAGACACCTGATGAAGTTTAACACTTTATATGAAAATTTCAAAAAGAAGATACCAAGACAATAAGCGATATGCAGAACACTATGTCAAACATTAATATCCACACCAATAGGTAACTTTGCACGAAGAAAATCACGACCATTAAGATATATGGGAAAACTAGAGGTGGGGTTTGGCACAAAACTAATCACTGCAGTTTTATAATAAGACAGGAGTTGTGGAGGGACCTAAAACATGTACTTATCCTTATCACTTAAGACTATTCTTACTAAGTTCACTGCAACCCACTAAAGGAAAGGGAAAAATGGGGACAAGCTATTATATATGACAAAATCAATGAGCTCCTAAAGGAGGGGGGGGAGAGAAGGAACCAAACTAAATCTTACACATATACTGGATGTTTCAACGGCAGTAGAGCAATATCACAGGTAGAATGCTTTAGTAGATTATACGAAAGAAAAGAGGGAGAGAGAGAGACAAGATACAGAGAATACGCAAACCCACAAACAATATTTACCTAATTCAGATTTGAGACCAACCCTGGCCACGGGTCAGTTGGGAAGACGGGGACAAGGACCCTCAGAAAAGGCACACCAGAATGCGAACAGGTACAACCCACGGACAGATCAGGACAGGATACCCCTCAGGTTCGGGTCAAAGGACTGGGCCTCCCAGGGAACGACCAACACCCACAGCTTCGGACAGCAACGCCTGCGTTACCCCTTTCTGCAAGTAATCCGCCAGAAACCCCGATTGGATTTTCGAATCTCCCAGCAAAGTGCTTCGCCAGCACTTAGGAATTTCCACCCCTTAGGAGCTTGTGGAAAGTATGGACAAAGTGCTTCGCAGCACTTTCAGATTGAGCACCTATTGAGATCGTAGGGTCAGTGACAGGTCTGCTACTCGGACAAGTCGGACAATTTCCATAAGCTAAACTAGGGCAATTATACAGTTCTGGGGACCCTCAGACCACCCACTAATGTTGCAAGTGACAGTTTCCCATATTTTGATTGGTCAGGAGAGGTGGTGCGATCATTACCACCTCCTAAACTTCAGCTTTCCCATATTTAATATTCAGGTTTGCATACCCGCCCCCCGGGTTCACGTTCCCATCCATAGAATACAACAGAAAGTATGAGCGCATAAGACAGTTGCAACAAAGTCTGTTAATTTCAAGGTGATTGTCCATATTTTGTGCTGGGTTCTCAGGCGCATTTTGCTTCAGGAGCCAGCTGGCTTGGTTCAGCTTCTGCGCAGTCGAGTTTCTCCCAGGTCACATGGCAAAACCCAGAGGAGCTTCAAACATGGCGTAGCTTAAGCACTCCCAGCCCCCAAAGACGCGGTACATGAAAAGTAAGCGAAAACAAATTAATATCACATCCAGAATGATCACACTGTATACCATGAAAAATCTTATCCAACCCTTACTTTATAATGACTATAGCATTAAGGTTTAGTGCGAAAAGATAGATAGGCTAAAGCAACGGCAATAAGCGGAGAGCGTGGTGAGAGTCAAGCGGCCATTTTAGCAACAGTGCGCATGTGCACAGAACTCCCTCCAGAATGCGAGTGCGTCACATCACATGGGTATGACCGACGCATGCGCAGACTGAATTTCAGCGAAGCAGCCATTTTTCTTAGTGCAAGCTTCGTTAATATGAAAAAGACATACAGGCAAGCATCCGGGGACACCCGCGTGTTTGGAAAAACGTGTAATAAACGACAACAATGATTTTAGTAATATTATACATTTGGCGAGGTTTTTGCACGGGGCAAGGCGCTTCACATGCAAATCCTTGCTCCATCAATCCCCTCTTTGATGATATTTACTATCATCACTACATAATGGAAACAGATGCCAACTTTTCTCATTCATCCACATCACTCATTTCAATTTCAACAAATTTATTGTTCAGTTTTCTTTCAGCTTCTCTATGAGAGTGGTGATTTTTCGCCTTTTTGTATATTGTATTCTTTAATTCTTCTAATTCCAGTTCATCAATATTTCTTTTCACCCCTCTCTGATTTACTGTGTATTTCTTTTTACACTTCTGGCATTTGCAACAGATAAAAATAATCAATATAATTATACCTATCACAACTATTGGCATCAGTATTTTCCACAACAGGTTTCTACCTAGGTTAGCAAACCAACTACCTATAGAGGAGAGACCTCCAGTCAGTCTCGTCCAGGCACTGTCAACCTCCAATGGTTTGAGTTCCTTTTCCAATTTAGTTATGTTCTTCACATATTGTTTTAATTCGATACTTTTATCTGGAATGTAAGTGCAACAATGTTGCGCCTTCAGCATTCTACAGACTCCGCCCTCTTTTGCTAATAGGGTGTCAAGGGCAAGACGGTTTTGTAAAACCATTGATCTGATCGCAACCATTTCAGTATTGACCAGCAGGAATCCAGCAGCAGTGTCCGTTGATAACCGGTCCACTACTGTAGACAATTTGCAGATTTTATGGGTGTTCAGAACTACCCCCATTCCAGGTATCAGTGCACTGAAAATATCACCTATAACTTCACCTACACTTTCGCGCTTACTACGCACTAAGCCATTAGTTTCTTCATTGCTTCCAGCGGCATTATTCACATGGTATATTTTCGGGAAAACAATGCCAAAGTAGCAGCTTCCATACCAGTGATCCGGCAATTTGAAATAAGCCTTGTTCCCACATATATAATATATTCCGGGAAACACAGGTTCTGACCCATTTTTGAAACCCCAACCTCCAATTACCTTGTAATTATGTTCACACTCGCTGGAACCGATGAATTCATTGTTATAGTACTCTGTCTTTTCCCTATGGATACAAAGTTTCCCCTTTCGTTCAAAATCCAGCAACAAGGCAGGATTAGCTTCGCCTTGCGAGGTGTTATCCATGTGTTCAGCCCACCTAGGGACTCTATCCTTTTCGTCATTTGCTTTCTTTTGAAACTTTTCTCTCCTTCTGTCTGCCATCTTTATGAACATCTTTTCCTGCTCTTGCAGAGAACAGTAATAGTTTCAACAGTGGTTCTTTCGGGTATCTGAACAATTGCTTTGCCTTCAGCTATAATCAAAGTATAGTTTCAAAGATATATGCTACATTAGTCATCTTTAAAGTGCAAAACCAAACACAAGAAGAAGGGTCAGAGTGTTTTCTAATTAAACAGTTATTTTTTCTTTCTTTTTAAATTTCAACTGACACCTTCTGTAAGAATATAAAAAGCAATTTTTAACTTTTTCACGAAACACAAATTGCGGCGCAACAATTCCAATCAGTGAGAGAAGTGACTGAGTGTGAAATATTGTGACATTGTGACATATACAAGTGAATAAGTGATTATGGGGAAAGGGGAGAGGTTTATAAAAGGCCAGTTCCTATCTTCATTAATACTCGGGACCAACACGCTATTTCAATTAGCTATAATGTGTTGGACTCAGTAAGTTGGTCCTTTGATGGCTCTGTCGACGTTTCGACCCTGTGGACACCTTATTTATGGGTCACTGGCGGGTCTTCTTCAGGACGGGGACTGGGAAAAGATTATTGCGCCTGTTGGTTTAAAAGGATAAAACCGTCAGGTTTGGGTTTTGCACGAGAAATTATTATTAGAAGACGTTGTTACAATTTATTACCAGGTCTTCACCGAGCAGACATCCTTATATTCTACTTTATGCAGGTGTCTTCATCAATCTTGAATCTGAATGGTCAAACAATGAGTATTAGTGGACTGATTAGTCAGTAATAGCCATATTGGGAATTGGATCAGACCTCACAGGTGTGTTGCACTCACCCATTCTGTGTATCATGTGGCCATATTCCAAGATATTTCTAATTGTGGGATGATTATTCTCTATGATCACCACGATCGTTGTACATCACTCTCAACAATCTGCAAATTAATATCATTTGCAAAGTATTAGCGTTTTTAAATTAAAGGTTCAGTAGGAGTGTCTCATCCTAGTTAATCCCCCCGCTAAACTGACTTGGCAGCACTCACCATTTGTATATATGGGTGTCCATATTGCTGTCTGCCATCAATTATGACATCTCGCATTCAATGTGGGAATTCTGTAATAATGAAAACGGAAAAGTCCGTCAGGTAAAGTCACCATACAGACGGAATTAAAGTCTGTGTTGGTTCTGTGGTGTTGCAGCACTTACTTTTACTAAGTGGTTTCCTTCCTCAGATCGGGATACTGGACTCGTTCGCTCCAGTATCCCGATCTGAGGAAGGAAACCACTTAGTAAAAGTAAGTGCTGCAACACCACAGAACCAACACAGACTTTAATTCCGTCTGTATGGTGACTTTACCTGACGGACTTTTCCGTTTTCATTATTACAGAATTCCCACATTGAATGCGAGATGTCATAATTGATGGCAGACAGCAATATGGACACCCATATATACAAATGGTGAGTGCTGCCAAGTCAGTTTAGCGGGGGGATTAACTAGGATGAGACACTCCTACTGAACCTTTAATTTAAAAACGCTAATACTTTGCAAATGATATTAATTTGCAGATTGTTGAGAGTGATGTACAACGATCGTGGTGATCATAGAGAATAATCATCCCACAATTAGAAATATCTTGGAATATGGCCACATGATACACAGAATGGGTGAGTGCAACACACCTGTGAGGTCTGATCCAATTCCCAATATGGCTATTACTGACTAATCAGTCCACTAATACTCATTGTTTGACCATTCAGATTCAAGATTGATGAAGACACCTGCATAAAGTAGAATATAAGGATGTCTGCTCGGTGAAGACCTGGTAATAAATTGTAACAACGTCTTCTAATAATAATTTCTCGTGCAAAACCCAAACCTGACGGTTTTATCCTTTTAAACCAACAGGCGCAATAATCTTTTCCCAGTCCCCGTCCTGAAGAAGACCCGCCAGTGACCCATAAATAAGGTGTCCACAGGGTCGAAACGTCGACAGAGCCATCAAAGGACCAACTTACTGAGTCCAACACATTATAGCTAATTGAAATAGCGTGTTGGTCCCGAGTATTAATGAAGATAGGAACTGGCCTTTTATAAACCTCTCCCCTTTCCCCATAATCACTTATTCACTTGTATATGTCACAATGTCACAATATTTCACACTCAGTCACTTCTCTCACTGATTGGAATTGTTGCGCCGCAATTTGTGTTTCGTGAAAAAGTTAAAAATTGCTTTTTATATTCTTACAGAAGGTGTCAGTTGAAATTTAAAAAGAAAGAAAAAATAACTGTTTAATTAAAAAACACTCTGACCCTTCTTCTTGTGTTTGGTTTTGCACTTTAAAGATGACTAATGTAGCATATATCTTTGAAACTATACTTTGATTATAGCTGAAGGCAAAGCAATTGTTCAGATACCCGAAAGAACCACTGTTGAAACTATTACTGTATTGCCCAGGTTCTCAGGGATACTGGGTTACCCCGTAAGGATTAATCTTGCAGAGAACAGGTCAGATTAGATTCTCTTGCTTCATTTAAATCTATATTACCTATAGTCAGAAAATATTCTCCCATATAACGGGTCACGTCACTTGTAGTATGTACACGGTTCAAGTGTTTTCTAACAGGAAGTTCAGAAAAAACTACGTCATCATTCGAATAATAGTATTGCAAGGTGCTTCTATAGAACAAGCTAGCTAAAATACTACAGGAAATTCCATAGGTTAACGGTAGGTGGTGGTATGTCACACCTTCAGCTACTGAGGTAGGTAGCTTCATGCAGACATAACAGTCTTCTATTTCCATAGCTTCTACATAATGCACTAACAAGTTAGCAAAAACATTTAGGTGTGTCCTGTTTTTCATTTTGTGAAAATGTAGTCCATCCTCATCTGATGCTTCTAAATTAGGTCGTGTGTGTGTCAGACTCATTTGTTTGTCGCGTCTTTCTAAGCTTCGTGGTGTTTCTGCAGTCGGGTCAGCCCCTACGTCTACTGCTTCGGGTTCAGTGGGGGACAAGTTAGGATTTTTACTTATCATAAACGGTAAGAAGATTGTTAGTCCTATCCACATTACTATTAGCATAGCTACGCTACATAAGCATATTTTACAACAGGTTTTGAGACACCCACATCTGGATCTCCCAGAGACACTCGGATCAGACATTTTAGCTTACAGGTGGCTTTCGCTGCCCCTTTTCGTTTCTTTGCACCAAAGGCTCACTTCTGGGCTTTTTCAAGGAGGGTCTTCGTCAGAGCTCCGATCAGCAATGGACTTGTCTTCACTGTTGCCACTGTGGTGTGGTTCGTCTATTTCTTCCAACACAAAGTAAGTCCACTCAGGGCTTCGATACCGTTTGCTCTGTTTCTTTATTCTGTCGCTCTTTCTCAGCGATTTTCCTTGGGCTGTCCTTCTTTCACTTTGAGCCCTTTTTCGGTCTTTATCGTTTTCTGCGACTGTTTTTAGTCTGAGCCTCAGTCTCTTTACGTATCGAGGTGCACTTCTGCCTCCTTTCCTCCCAGTAGTTGAGGAAACTTGCCCTTCTTCGTGCACTCTTTTTACTTTTTGTTGTGGCACTTCTGTTTCCCTACCTGACTGACTAGTTCCAGGTCTTTCATCTATCTCTTCTGCCTGGTCCCTATTCTGACCCTGCTCAGATTCAAATCGCACTTTCTTTTTATTTTTGGTTGCTGTTGTTTCCGTTGTCTGAGCACTTTGATCTAGTTCTATCTGTTCCTGTTCATGCGCTTCGATCTCTTCGTTTTCTTCTGCATGAACGTCAGCTCTAATTACTATTTGTCCCTTTCCAGACTCCGGAGTTCCAGGAGGAGTCTCGATGCCTTGATCTGACCCTACTTGGCCTACTTCCTGATCAGGTGTGATGTGATTCTCGTGGACCTGATCTGCTTCGTCTATTTCTAGCTCACCTGGACTATCCCACTCACTGTCTAGGTAGGAATATTTCCGGGTTCGTATTGGATCATGAACCGGGTCGTCGGCGGGATACCATTCAACGCCTTGACTTGTGCTCGGCAGCTCGATGTCAGCTAGTTCCGGACTCTCCTCTTCGGAAGCCTCATCAGCTGAGCTGCCTTCAGCTACAGTCGCGTCTTCTCCAGCTACCCGCTTCGTGTGGCTGGCGTGGATCCACTTCGGTACACCAGCACACTTTACAGCAGTGGTAGTGACGAGGATCACTTGTCGTGGCTTTCCCCACCTGGGTTTCAGGCAACTGCTCCGGGTGTGTTTCTTTAACGCCACCCAATCTCCTGGTTGCAAGTTGTGTGCTGGAGTCTTGGGCCACTCGTCTTCTGTCTCTCCAATCTGCTGAGAGAGAGAACGCACTTGGTCACCCAGCTGCTTGCAGTATTCTAGCACCATATCATCAGAAATGCTTAGCAGTTTGTGTCCGGGTACCCATGCCTGCCGCATCACTCTTCCCATCAACACTTCATGGGGACTCAGGCCAGTCTTTCTGTTCGGGATACTTCTCAAACTCATCAGCACAAGGGGTAAAGCCTCTATCCAGTTCATTTTTGTGGAATCACACATTTTTCCCAACCTGGACTTCAGGGTGCCGTTTATTTGTTCCACTACTCCAGAAGCCTCTGGATGGTAGGCACAATGTAGTCTTTTCTTCATTTTGAATGCTTTACAGAGTTCTTCTAGCACATCGTTGGCAAAATGCCCACCTTGGTCCGTTTCGATAGTCTCTGGGATTCCATACCTAGGTATCAACTCCCTGAGCAATAGCTTAGCTGTAGTTAGGGCATCAATTTTCTTTGCTGGGTAAGCCTCCACCCACCTGGAGAACAGACAAACTATGACTAGGATATATCTATATCCTTTGCAATTTGGCATGGTTACAAAGTCTGCCTGCATTCTTACAAAGGGTCCTACTGCCTTCCCAATTGTACTCTGTTTTACTACAGTCTTCTTTCCTGCATTAAATTGCTGACACACTAGGCACCTCTGGCAAAACCTTTCCGCCTGGTTCCTGAACTTTGAGTTACAGAACACCTGTTCAAACACCCGACACATAGCGTCTCTTCCCATATGTGTTGGTTCATGTATCATTCTGACCATGGGGTCTACCAAGCTATCAGGCAGTACAGGCACCCCAGCCGGATTTACCACCACACCATCCTCTCTCAACTTGCATTCATTTGCTGCCCACCTGCCTTTTTCTTGCCTGTCTGTTGCCTGTTGCAACTCCTTTAGTTCTTCCCACGTTGACACATTCTCAAACAACATAAGTTGGCAGCTGTTTCCACTCCACAATGCAATTTGGAGAGACATTTGATGTCGGGCACAAAACTGTGCCATTTGGTCAGCGTATCTATTACCGGCGGTCACATCATCATTTCCTGATCTGTGAGCCGCACACTTGACCACAGCCAATTCTTTGGGCAATTGGATAGCTTCCAGTAAGTTATGCACCACTTTTCCATTTCTGATAGGGGTGCCGGAGGAAGTCATGAATTCTCTTTGCAACCACAACTGGCCGAAGTCATGAACAACCCCGTAACAATACTGGCTGTCGGTGTACACAGTTATTCTTTTGTTCTTACCCCTCTTACAGGCTCTGGATAACGCGATGAGCTCTGCCACTTGTGCAGATTTCACCTCGCTTAGGTATGATGCCTCTATGGTCTTTGTCAATGTAACCACAGCATAGGCAGCACTCAGGCCCCCATTCTCATGTCTTAAACACGAGCCATCCACGAACATTGTCTCATCCCCATCAAGTAATGCTATTTCACGAATGTCTGGACGGGGCTTTGTACTGAACTCAGTCAGATCAACGCAATTATGGTCCCCTTCTTCTTCTGATTCTACATCCAGGGGGACAGGTAACAGTGTCGCTGGGTTTAGGACATTGCACCGGGAAATGGTGACGTTTTCAGCACCAATCAAGATTCTTTCATACTTAGTCAGCCGACTAGGTGTGAGGTACTGGGTCTTAGTTCTAGTTAGCAGGATTACAACAGAATGAGGAACATATACAGTGACGTGATGTCCCATGACAATGTTCTCACTCTGTTCCAGACTGACACAAGTAGCAGCAACTGCCTTCAGACATCCCGGCAATCCAGCAGCCACCGGATCTAGGGTGGCCGAAAAATAGGCCACTGGGCGTCTAACTAATCCGTGTTCCTGGGTCAGGACTGAAAGAGCACAATTTTCTCTGGTGTCACAGAATAGTTCAAAAGATTTAGAGTAGTCCGGCATCCCTAATGCAGGAGCGGTACATAGGCAATTTCTCAATGTTACCCAAGCATTCATGCTTTCACTGTCCCAGTTGACGGGGTCTTCTACTCCTTTCTTGGTCATGTTTATCAGGGGCCTGGCCAGTGCAGCAAATCCTACAATCCATTGTCTACAGTAACCCACAACTCCTAGAAACATTCTCACTTCTTTCTGAGTTTTGGGCAGTTCCATTGCTCTAATTATTTTGATTCTTTCAGTAGTTACTTTCCTGATTCCTTTTTCTATCTGGTGCCCCAGGTACTTCACTGAGTTCTTACAAAACTGTAATTTGTCAGGCGACACTTTATGTCCTCCCTTTCCTAGGTGATTCAGCAAGGCAATGGTGTCAGTGACACAGTCAGTTTGGGTTTTAGATGCCACTAACAGGTCATCTATGTACTGCACCAGAACAGACTCTCTTGGCAGCACTAGGGATTCAAGGCACTTTTTCAGTATCTGGTTGAAAATCGATGGACTTTCAGTGTACCCCTGGGGGACACGATTCCAAACATAGATATGACTGTCGAATTCAAAACTGAAAAGAAATTTGCTTTCTGGATGTAATGGGATGGAAAAAAATGCGTGGCACAGATCAATGACAGTGAACCATTCTGCATTCCAGGGAATCTGATAGAGAATTACTGCAGGGTTGGGTACAATAGGGCAGCAAGGTACAACAATTTGGTTTACCTTGCGCAGATCCTGCACTACCCTGTACTTCCCACTAGGCTTTTTGATCCCAATGATAGGCGAGTTACAGGGGCTGCTCATCACTTCTTCTATTATTTCTGCTTCGAGTAGCCGGGTAATTTCAGTCGCCACTCCTGCTTTCACTTCTGCACTCATTTTATACTGTCTGGTTTTGGGGTATATAGCATTCGTTTTTATTGCTATTTTAACTGGGTCCACATTTGCCATCAGGCCTACATCTTTTCCTGTGAAATCCCACACTTCTGGTACTACCCTTAACTGGAGCTCTTCAGGTAAATCTTCAATTGTCAATGTCTTAATATCTGCATCTTGTCTAACTAACATCAGTTTGTATAGGCCATCTTCATCGGGGGTCTGAATTTCGACACCATTTGGTGTGCAGTAGATGGTACAACGCATCTTGCACAACAAATCACGTCCTAGCAGGTTTACGGGACTGGAATCACATACCACAAATCTGTGCATTTCCTTGAAATTTCCTATAGAAATTTCCATTGGTTCGGTTACTGGAGTACTTATTATTTGATTTGAGACTCCCACTACTTGGATTGCTTCTCCCGAGAGGGGTAGGTTAGGAACATCCACTGTCCTTACAGTAGATCTGGTAGCACCAGTGTCCAACAGAAAGGTGACATCTTTTCCTTCAACCTTTCCTTCAATGTATGGTCCAGTCTGGTCTACCGGTAAGGAGGCGCCAAGTACACACTCCTCATCCTCCCCTCTCAGGCCCCGTCAATCTTGACCTTCACAAAGGAAGGTATCATTTAACAAATACTGTGGAATGACTGCGTTTCTTTCACTCTCGACTTCCCATACTTCCGCCCTTTCATTCTGCTGACCCTGATTCTTAAACTTCTGTCTAGGAGCGCGAGGTACTGGGGGTAATTTTACCTGTTGCTGGTTCTTTCTCGTCCCCTCTTTCTGCACCTGTGGATTTAAACCATTTACAGGGGCATTACCGGCCTGCAGGTGTGGACACTCGTCTCTCCAATGCCCTATCTGGCCGCACCCATGGCACGGGAATTTCTTCATGGCTTCTTCTCTACTCATTTTAGTGCGGGGCTTCCCTCCTCCCCCAGCAGTGGCATTCTGAGCATTATTATCAGAAGTCAATCTACTTAACTGCTTTTCTTGCTGTTCGGCTAATTTCACCTGTGCCCACATTACCTTCTCCTTGAGGGCCTTCCTTTTGTTTTCGATTTCATCTTCGCAATATTTTGCATATTTCAGGACAGCATCTATTGGTTCTCCCTGCCAACTGATTTTATTGTCTCTAATCCATTGGGAAATTTCAGGCCTTAATCCTAGCACAAATCTGTAACTGAAATGTGTCATGTCTTTCAGGTCCACATTGTCGATACCGCTGTATGTTTTAAACACTTGCAGTAGCCTTTCATAATAGGAGTGAACAGTTTCATCACGTTCTTGGGTGGTTCTATCTATTCGGGTCCAATCTGTTTCCTTTGCGGGAACCTTTTTCTTAAGGTACTGTATGACCTGGTCATATTTCCTCATTACATCAGGTGAGGGAGCTCCGGTTTTCTCATCTCTGGGATATTCATCATTAGGCCAATCAATTTCTATTTTACATTCGGTCCATAGATCTACAGGGACCACAATGTCGAAAAACCCATCCAGGTCTTTCAGCAGACATTTCTGAACTTTTATGAAGCGTTCTACCTGCCTGTACCAGTCAACTGGCTTCTCCCGTAATTTCGGGAAGTCATTTGTAAATGACACAATATCCTGTCGGGACCAAGGGACATGGACATATTTCCCTCCCGGGACCTCCCTCATGGGGCACAACTTTTCTGTTGGTGTTACTTCCTTTAATACGAATTCTGAAGTCACTGACCCAGCCCTGCTGCTTTCCTTTTTCTTTGCCCACCGGGTTCTCCATTTCCCCACTTCGCCCCACTTCTGCAGGAGTTTTAACAATTCTTTTACCTGGACCTGTTTTCCCATTACATTCAGGCTTTCTAAATCTTTGTCTGAAAAATCCACTCTGTAAGGTTTCTGAAGGATTTTGGAGCGACTAACATCTATTCCCATTTCTTCTGCTGTATCCATTATCTTTTCATGGAGCGACCTAGCACTCCGGGTAAGGTTTTTACTGATAAACAGCAACTCTTCTTCGTTATACGAGCTTAGGCGCTCTACTCCTACGTTTCCAGCCATCATTTCTTCTATTTCTATTCTTAATTTATATATTTCCAATGCTTTAGGTTGGGGAGTGGCCTCCTTCTCTAGCTCCTTTGTCCATCTGTCCAATTCTTCAGGGGAAACTAAAGTGGCACTCCTAACTCCCGTTGCACTTTCAATTCCCACCTCCTTAGGTCTGGGCTGACTTCTTGTCCCTATTACACTGGCCCTTGATTCCCTTATGGGCAGATCCATCAAACTTCCAGATTCACACTCACTCTCTTGATCCTCATCTATGAATATCTCCTACTTCGAGGTCAGAATGCTAGAAGTAGGCAGCATCGAGGGGAGAACAGGAGGCTGGGGACTGGTCATGTCATTTCTATACAGTGGAATAGCTGGACCAATAGTTACTGGAATAGTCAAGGAATCCGGATGGGGCTGCATTTGGGTAATGGTTCGAATTAACTCATCTCGCTGTTTAGTCAGGACCTCTCTCTCTTTTTCTCCTAATACCTTTCCAGTATTTTTGTCATGCAATACCTGGGGTACTAAGGACGGATAAATATTCGGAGCGGTCGGAGTGACCAGTCGCGGAGGATCTTCTCCGAATGGCTGATAATTCGGGACTGTGGGTTTGGGTCTGCAAAACCCATCCCTTTCACTGGTTTTACTGTCTGTCCCTGTTTCATCTGTACTACTGTCCCTCCTACATCTGGGATACTTTGCAAAGGGATTTCGAGAGGGCACAGGTTCTGAGTCTGCATCATAGGGAGGGGGATTTTTCATTAACAAATCTTCCAAGTGTTCATCATCTAAGTCCCCCATAGGAGCTAGGTGATGGGTTTTTTCTTTGCATTTTCCTTTCCTTTCCTCAGCCACCCCCATCATAGGGAACAGCCCTTCAGTTATCATAGACTGCCTCCACTGTTTCATTTTCTGCTCTTTAGTTGGCGTTGGAAGCTTAGGATACCATTTACTCACTCCCTTATCCATCCTGGGTTTATCTCGTTCTGCAGCCTCAATCTCCCATTCCTCCAGAGCTTCGTACTGGGTCAACCTAGGTCTAGGGTGCAATTCATTCATGCGGGTCCTTAGGTTAAACAGGATCCGACCATTGAAAGTACCTTCAACAGGGAATGCTAGAACTCCGTCATCTACTGTATATTTTGCCCAATTTTCTAACCAGACACAAGTGTGATACCCTTTATCAAACATCATGAAAGAAGCAGGGGTATTCGGCGGGGGAATGAGCACACCCTCCCTCGTTCTAATGGGTTTGTCGGCTTTGAAAAAATTCTTTATTTTGTCAGAAAATGACAATTTCCTCTTTATTCCGTACATCATGTGTGGTCTACCTCGCATAAGCTGATCCTTATAAAATCCTAGGTACTTGGGATTCGGTATAAAATCTGGATACCACATATAATCTTCGGGACTCTCTTCGAACTCGGCTTGATTAATTTTGTTTACCTTTGTGCTTCCAATGCTAGCGCGACTTTTATTTCGCACTACCCAATCAGGTCAGAGAATACAAAATTCTTAGCCAATGGGTGCGCGGCCTTTTCGCGAGACAGAGTCTCACTCTGCGGCACTCACCCCTCCTTCACAAATTCAGCTTCACTACACGCCCGCTGTCTTGACCAATACCAGCGCGGCACGGAGTGACGTCAGAGCAGCTCTCCGACTGACTCCCTCCTTTACAAGGTAACGGAAACTTTTAACTCTTCCTAAAGTGCAAATGCAAAACTTAGTTACTAACACACAACGTCTGCCACTATGTCTGAGTGTTCTAAAAAGATAGAAAAACTTCCTTTCACTGCAAGTAAACCACTTCTGTCTACTTCTCATTCACTCTGGGTAGACTTCTTTGCCTAACCTCACACTCGAGTAATATAGAACCCGTTATTCTTCCGACTCATCCACTGTCGTCAGGGATATGTACTGAGCCGGGATTTCACCAGTGAACTATTTTACTTACCAGACAAGCCTCGGAGACCCTACTACTCCTTCCGTATGCGACCCTTACTAGGTGATATCGCAATGAAAGTTTTATACCGGACTCGTAGCTATCAATTATTCAGATATAACAAAAGATCCTAATTAGTGCTTCCAGTTATTCATTTAACCCTGCACTAATGATTCAGACCCTAGTGACTTCAACAGCTAACCGGATTCTGCTCACCGTTAGCTAAAATACTTCCCCGGGGATTCGGACTACACTGAACATTTACAAACAATTCCTGGGTTAATTCAACATTTATAGCAGCAATGTAAAAATCATATACATTTACATATAAATCTTTAAAACATTTCAAAAATTTCAAACAATATAGTAGAAATCAGCAGCACATTTTATTTTCACGGTTTGTTTTCTTTACTTTCCCTGTCTACCTAATCTAACTAGTCCAAACCATCCTCTGGCTGCCAGAAAATTACTGATAGAGCGCGCAGTTCACCCGGGTCACCAATTTTCTCACACGCACTGGGCCCTGGCGTGCATTTCAATTTCAATCAGTGATTCCCGTGAACCGGGTGAGATCCTAGCACGCTACTATGAGTAATCAATGGTTCAGGATTACCTCTGCTTACCATGCACCTGACTTACCACAGGCACAAACATACGATGGACCTGGAGCTAAAAGGGAAAATAGTAGACAGGACCTTAAAACATTTCTTTACGTCCATATATTTTATCCACTTTTCTGTAAAATGACCACAGACACCTGATGAAGTTTAACACTTTATATGAAAATTTCAAAAAGAAGATACCAAGACAATAAGCGATATGCAGAACACTATGTCAAACATTAATATCCACACCAATAGGTAACTTTGCACGAAGAAAATCACGACCATTAAGATATATGGGAAAACTAGAGGTGGGGTTTGGCACAAAACTAATCACTGCAGTTTTATAATAAGACAGGAGTTGTGGAGGGACCTAAAACATGTACTTATCCTTATCACTTAAGACTATTCTTACTAAGTTCACTGCAACCCACTAAAGGAAAGGGAAAAATGGGGACAAGCTATTATATATGACAAAATCAATGAGCTCCTAAAGGAGGGGGGGGAGAGAAGGAACCAAACTAAATCTTACACATATACTGGATGTTTCAACGGCAGTAGAGCAATATCACAGGTAGAATGCTTTAGTAGATTATACGAAAGAAAAGAGGGAGAGAGAGAGACAAGATACAGAGAATACGCAAACCCACAAACAATATTTACCTAATTCAGATTTGAGACCAACCCTGGCCACGGGTCAGTTGGGAAGACGGGGACAAGGACCCTCAGAAAAGGCACACCAGAATGCGAACAGGTACAACCCACGGACAGATCAGGACAGGATACCCCTCAGGTTCGGGTCAAAGGACTGGGCCTCCCAGGGAACGACCAACACCCACAGCTTCGGACAGCAACGCCTGCGTTACCCCTTTCTGCAAGTAATCCGCCAGAAACCCCGATTGGATTTTCGAATCTCCCAGCAAAGTGCTTCGCCAGCACTTAGGAATTTCCACCCCTTAGGAGCTTGTGGAAAGTATGGACAAAGTGCTTCGCAGCACTTTCAGATTGAGCACCTATTGAGATCGTAGGGTCAGTGACAGGTCTGCTACTCGGACAAGTCGGACAATTTCCATAAGCTAAACTAGGGCAATTATACAGTTCTGGGGACCCTCAGACCACCCACTAATGTTGCAAGTGACAGTTTCCCATATTTTGATTGGTCAGGAGAGGTGGTGCGATCATTACCACCTCCTAAACTTCAGCTTTCCCATATTTAATATTCAGGTTTGCATACCCGCCCCCCGGGTTCACGTTCCCATCCATAGAATACAACAGAAAGTATGAGCGCATAAGACAGTTGCAACAAAGTCTGTTAATTTCAAGGTGATTGTCCATATTTTGTGCTGGGTTCTCAGGCGCATTTTGCTTCAGGAGCCAGCTGGCTTGGTTCAGCTTCTGCGCAGTCGAGTTTCTCCCAGGTCACATGGCAAAACCCAGAGGAGCTTCAAACATGGCGTAGCTTAAGCACTCCCAGCCCCCAAAGACGCGGTACATGAAAAGTAAGCGAAAACAAATTAATATCACATCCAGAATGATCACACTGTATACCATGAAAAATCTTATCCAACCCTTACTTTATAATGACTATAGCATTAAGGTTTAGTGCGAAAAGATAGATAGGCTAAAGCAACGGCAATAAGCGGAGAGCGTGGTGAGAGTCAAGCGGCCATTTTAGCAACAGTGCGCATGTGCACAGAACTCCCTCCAGAATGCGAGTGCGTCACATCACATGGGTATGACCGACGCATGCGCAGACTGAATTTCAGCGAAGCAGCCATTTTTCTTAGTGCAAGCTTCGTTAATATGAAAAAGACATACAGGCAAGCATCCGGGGACACCCGCGTGTTTGGAAAAACGTGTAATAAACGACAACAATGATTTTAGTAATATTATACATTTGGCGAGGTTTTTGCACGGGGCAAGGCGCTTCACATGCAAATCCTTGCTCCATCACTCCCTAGCCCAACCCAGAGATGTGGCTACCAATGGGGCTATGCCCCTGGAATACCGGCCTGACAACAGGTTTCCCCTTTCCTTCCAGGGTGCCAGCTAGTCTGCCTAAAGAACAGGGCTACCCTTCTCCCAAGTGTTCCTTATTTGCTCTTCAAAGGCGGTTTCAGCTTTAAAGCTCATCTTGTGGGCCAACACCCATTTGGCTTCCTACAGGAGGGAGGTAACACCTCTCTTGAGTACAGGCCCCTATTGTCACCTTTCCTGGGAGTCATTAGCACGTCTCCCGAAGAGGGCAGAAAGCTGTTTCAGGCTGATAGTGTAACCCTTAAAGGCACAGGAGATTGAAGGCAACAAAGTGGCTATTTTGTAAAAGTAGCACACTGCTACTTTTTACATTAATTTCCGCTAGAGAATCCAATGGGCTACTGTAACAAATTGTTAGATACCTTGGAGAATCAACTTTGGTCACACCATTCAGGAGTTAGCACAGCGGAGAGCTCAGCGTGTAACCTTGTACTCACCAATGGGGCAACCATGTCCCTCTGCAGTCAAAACAGCAGTTTTGCATTTTTACAGCCACCCAGGGTGACACAGCCATTTTTGCAGTCCGTGGGGCGATTCTCTAAGTTACATGCCCTGGGAACGATATACTATGGACTTACAGGTAAGTTAGCCTTTGCCAATTGGGTATAACCAATGTTACATATATGTTTTAGGGTCAGGACACTGGCACTGAGGTGTGATTAGCAGGCCTCAGTGCACCCAGAGTCGACAAACCAGCAGTATCAGCCCACAAACATGGAGCAGATCATAAAAGAAGAGGTATTTCCTTACAGGAAGATTACACACTACACACTAACAATGGTGTCTCTTAATGAAGCAAAAAGAACAGATGATGGATGGATTACTAAACAATGCAAACATTCACCCCAGGCCAACAGATCTGACTGATTTGCATATAGCTGAGTCCAAACTAGGGTGGCGTGGAAACAAAAAAATTATGGCTTAAACCCAAACCTGTGACTGGGTGTGAATGTTTGATGTGCATCCAAGGGTGCTTTATTCCCCAACCAGCAGTGCACCAGAAGGCCCGTTTGCAGAGTGGTGGATGAAAAGGGTGGGGCCTCTGATTTGCTCCCAGCAATCCCACTGTGTTGGACTTACTGGAGGTAACAGGAGGGATGCTTGGCCCCCAAGTGCCCTCAGCATCCAAGGGGACTTCATCCAAAAGCCACTAGTGCTCCAGGAGGCGCATTTACAGAGCTGTGGACAAAGAAGGATCCATGGCCCTAGATAACTATATTTTTTGCCCTTTAATATCTCTAAAACTACTAAACAGATTTACGCCAAATCAAAAAGGCCGGCTTTCTGGGCCAAGAGCTAGCTTTCTGCCAAATTTGGTGTTATTCCGTCCATCAGTTCGGGCTGTAGCCGTGTTCGGAATCCCTATGGGAATTAACATGGAAAGCGTGTTTGCCACCCCTTTTTTCTTGACCCCTGCTTCACAGATCACCCTGAAACTTTTAACACAGCATCTGAAACAAGGAATGTATACGTTTTGAAAATGTTGTGAAGATTCGTCAAGTGGCGCCAACGTTTTGTCAAAACAAGAAACGCTCTTCCTATGGAAACTATGTGTATATATGTATGTGTATAAGTATATATGTATATATATATGTATGTAAATGTATGTGTGTATATATATATATATATATATATTCCAAAACACCACTTCACCAGGCAGCCGAACACTGCAGCGGGTGCTTCCGTGATGGTAGGTGAACCCGTCTTGCTTCACAACAACTCCTCCAAACACACGGAACACTCGGGTTTCTTTTCAAAATGGTTTATTTTTGCAGATGTATTTCGGTATTATAACCTTCTTCAGTGCTAAAACCATATACATTTTTTTTGCTCAGCTTCCATTTCTTTTATAGTATATTGCACTCCCTTGGGGGGGCTTCAACCAACCCGAAATGACACATCCCACATTTGGCAAGGATAACGGATTGGCGGGGCCTCAATGTCCCATAATGCACCATCATCACAAATAAATGTCTGTTCTCCAAGTTTCGAAGTTAAAGGCTTTTTCATCATTTTGCCAACAAAAGTGTTGTCTTGAGTGTGAGACCAATTAATGTTTTGGGAAGCTGTGCATAATTCCTTTGCTGCCCGCCGTTTTCAAATGCACAGACGCTCGTGGGTGACCCTCACATGTTCGAGGCTCCCCAGACTGATTCGATGACATCTTCACAAGACGACAAGCGCTGGCAGCGGGGGTTCAGGCACATCAATTATATTCCAACACACCACTTCACCAGGCGGCCGAACACTGCAGCGGGTGCTTCCGTGACAGTAGGTGAACCCATCTTGCTTCTCAACAACTCCTCCAAACACACGGAACACTATATATATATATTTATATATATTGAACCTTTCCAATTCATACAAAGATAAGTCCAGCCACGGCAGATTAGTGGTACAATTTTATTGGCACACGAGGATTACATAATTCGACTCCAGAGAGTCTACTTCACATGACCACAGTAGGCATTATTCAAACATAAATACTACATCAACCTGACGCGACAATATTAACAGAAATAGACAAAAGACTTTCGCTCTACAACCTTACAACCGTTACATCGTACATACACTCCACAATTAATGTACTTATATTTTGGCTTTAAAATTAAGTGTGAACATTATAGTAATCAATTTACAGTGTGAGCAGGAAACAAAGCGAGATCTTTAACAGCTTCATTTTAGGTTGTCGGTAGTCCCCTTGGCCTGGAACTATATTTCCCATGTTTACCCTCGGTATACCAGGTGGATGCCTGATTTTCTCTAAAAAGTCTTTGGTGTCTTTGGTATGAGAATTGAGATTTAGTACATAGGAAACAGAAAGTGATCAATGAAGATGGAAGTATTCCCAAAAATAAAATTTTTGGAGGAAGCAATTGGTTGGCCAGGGGGATTGTTTTATGTACCTTTGAAAGTAAGTATAGAGTGGGAATGGTGGGTGTAGTGTTCTTCAGAAACTGGAGTTCATTCCAGTTTAGTAGCTGGGTATCATACCAGCCGTGCAGTAAATCATGGTATTCTCTTTGTAAATTCTTTGCATAATTCATCTCTACCCTCATGTAACATGAGATTTTTCTCAGCTGTCTCTGGGCTTCTCTAATGCAGTCCTCCCTATTCGTTAGTACTAAATTACCTCCTGTGTCGTAGGGTTTGATTATCACATCAGGCTCTCTTTGTAATGCCATCACTGTTTCTCACTGATCCTTGCACATCTATATATATAAAAACGAAAGTATGTCTGTCTGTCTGTTTGTCCTTTATGCATTACTACACCATTCATCCGATCGCCATGAAAATTTGGGAAGTTGTTGAGTACACTCCCGCGAAGGTTTCTGTCAATTTTGTTTTTAAAAAATCGGCCCCCAACGGCCCTCATAATCTTTCGAATACTGAAATAGACAGCGAATTTGCGAGCATCGTTGGCAGTTATGACCCCCAAACAGAAATCGATTGGTCAATCTACATCAGAAGCACGGAAGAAAAAGTCATTACGAGCTTCAGAAACAGACGAGCAACGGGAAGCAAGATTAGAAGCTGTTCGAATACAGACTGCTCAAGCCTGTAATTCTCAAACGAACGAGCAACGAGAATAAAGTTTGGAAGCCGATCGAGTACGCACTGCTCAAGCCCGTTCTTCTCAAATGAACAAGCAACGAGAATCAAGATTGGAAACAGATTGATTACGCACTGCTCAAGCCCGCTCGAATGAAACAGGAGAGCAACTAGAATCAAGATTGGAAAACGATCAATTACGCACTGCTCAAGCCCGCTCGAATGAAACAGGAGAGCAAGCAGAATCAAGATTGGAAGCCAATTGAGGACGCACTGCTCAAGCCACACTTAGAAATGTTTTCAAAAATAAAATGAATAAGTTTCAATAACAATGACACAATGTAAATTTAATTTTATCATAACGAGTTTCCTTGAATTTCCTTTCTTCTGAGATCGCAGCAATGCGCGATGGGTAAGCTAGTATTAAATCATTTCCTGTTGGGTTCACCACTCAAGGAAAGTATGTAATATGCAACCACCTCGCAAAACACATCAATGTTGTCCCTTGGTATCTGTGGGATAGATCGCAATGACATTCTAAAATCTGTGTCATCTGTGGTCCTGGTTTCTAGACCATGGGTCTGTGTATATGTATGGTGGCAAACACATCCACTGCAACTCTCTGCGATGGTACCTAACCTAGCCTATCAATGTGATATAATGTATGTAGTGTCTGTCATTAATGCACAGATTAGATCTTGTAGGTGTAGGTAATGTGGGGCTGGGTCTAGTGGATTGTTTTTGTCTCAGACAATGCATTTTGAGCAATTTGAGTTTGCGTGCAAACTTAATCAGGTCTACCCTAAGTTGCAAAAGATCTTCTCCCATTGCAGGGCAAAAAGACAGTCCTAATTTTAGAGTCTGACATTCATCTTCTAATAGTTCTCTTTTCAATAAATTAATTACCGTACATTCTGAAGTTTGTTCTTCCATTACTCTTTCCTCTGTCCTTGGCTTCTTGTTCTCATAACAAATGTGTTTTCTTGTTTTCTGCCCTCTCTTCGTTTTTTGTTTTGGGTTTTCCGCTTTTCAGCCGACTTTTTGTGTTTCCCCCTGATAGATTGTTCGTGGTCCCACTGTATCATCCAGTATTCCTCAGAAAAAGAAATCTTATTTGACAGATTGGTTGTTAGATACTCCACTGATCTCATGTCAGAGTTGAGATCTAAGCGGTACTCTCCTCGTCCTCTGTCAAGAGTCCCCATTCTTTGTCCTTTGCTAGTTCCAATCTTGCCTTGCCAAACTACCTTGTGAAAGTTCGAATTCTTCCAATCGCATAGTCACTCTTGTCCTGTTGACATTTGTTTTGTTTTCTTTGTATCTTATCCTTTTCATGTATTTTGATTCTATTGTGCACTACTGTTAGGTTGCTGGTGACTAGCTCTTCGTTTTCCTCCATTATCAAATCATCCAGCAAGGCTTGGATTTGGGTTAGGAGGTCTTTATGCTCCTCCAAGGCATGCCGGATTAATATTTTTAGCATTGTTTTGGAACACGCAGTGGTATTTTCCAACCTCTCCTTCAGTAGCTTTGGTTTTTGGTTTACTAGAGTCGGTATAAATATTTTTAGGGTGCGTGGAATGTGCCCAACTTCAATGTAGTTTTAGAGAGAGGTTGCCTATCACTAGCGGCGGGAAACAACCTTTACAACGCAACTTATACAACGTACTACCATTATAACAAAACTTTTACAACGCAACATCCATTACATCGCATGCCATTACAACGCAACCATTACGACGCATGTCATTACAACGCAATCATTACAAAGCATACCATTACAACGCATACCATCACAACGCATAGTACCCTTACACTATCCAACACTTACCCTACTGTTGCACCCCCTGGAGTAAGAATAGTAATTTTTACCCCTACACTATCCAACTCTTACCCTACTGTTGCACCCCCTGGAGTTAGAATAGTAATTTTTACCCCTACACTATCCAACACTGTTGCACCCCCCTGGAGTTAGAATAGCAATTTTTACCCCTACACTATCCAATACTTACCATACATGCAATGTAATGGTATCCGTTGTAATGGTATGCGTTGTAAAGGTAGTATGCATTGTAATGGAATGCGTTGTAATGGATGTTGCGTTGTAAAAAATGTGTTGTAAAGATATGTGTTGTAAAAGTATGCATTGTAACGTCATACATCCCTCGCGGCTGATTTCTCTTTGTCGT